>NC_089595.1:78064231-78752597 GCF_019320115.1 Miscanthus floridulus | reverse complement strand
GCAACATATTCTTCGGTGGACTTACTATACATATAGTACAAACCAAATGGCAACGAAGGGAGTTTTTGCCACCACTTGCTTTTGATATCCATCAAGCTTTGTAATGAGCAAATATTCATTATCTTGCTCAAGCTCAGTTTCAACATGGAAACCATTCACACGGATATCTTTAAAGCTTAAGAGGGTACGCTTTGCATCATGGACACAATAATGCATCCTTTACAAATATCCGAGTACCCATAGGGAGAACTAGAGTGGCACTTATGGTGCCCACCATACGAGCATTGCTTCTGGCAATGGTCATAGTTATCTAGTTTCCCTTAGGATTGTGTTAGTGGTGCCACTGTAAACAAAACAGATTTCCTCTTCGGCCATAGGTGCCACCGTGTTTCATGAACCACAATCATGAAACATATTGATATTCTAGGAAACATTATAAGGGCTCAAACCTTATTAAACATCATTGCTCTTTAGGACCATTATCCATGACCATAGTATCGATGGTATGACATGCATGGAACATTCCATGGGACTCAATCATGCTCGTAGGGGATTACTTCAGGTCCCCACAAAGTCAGAGTCCTCAAGAACGTCATCCTCATTTTCGTTTATGCGAATGTCTCCACAATCAGCGTCGATAACCTCGTTATCACGACGTTCAGCATGAGCTTCCCGCTCATTGATGGAGTGGGACTCAAGCTGGCTCTCTTAGTTCTTGCTACTGTAAGAACGTTGGTAGAGCTCAACCAGGTGTCTCGGGGTACGACAATTGTGAGACAAGTGTCATGTACCTCCACATCTATAGGAGCGACCCTGCTCATTAGATGTTTCACCTGTGACCTTCTTAGGTTTGCCTCTTCCATGGGTCTATCTTTGTGTCGTCGAGTTTGATCCCGACATCGGTAGCCCAAGTGAGTTAGTTGCTGCCACCCATGGCTAGCTTGGTAAACTTTCTCTTTCCAATGTCTAGCATGTCATGCAGCAGTAGTATTTACTTCGGGTAAATACAACGCGCAAAATCATGAATTGGTCATGCGTAATCTTCAGGATTACTCAACCATGCATAATCTTCGGGATTATACATGTTGTTTCCTAGATATGTGTGTAATCTGATGGATTACGGTGCAACTTATATCAAATATAACTTACTCCCTCCGTCCCAAAATAATTGTAATCTTGTATTTCAAATCTTATCTAAAAAAGAATGTAATTGTGGACTTTGAGATAGCTTTTCCAGCGGGACCCACCTATTAAAAATACCACTACATGTCTAAAAACTACCATACTCAACAATCAGGGGTCATGCCATGTATGGACTTCAGGTCGCAATAACTTTTGCGGGCTTCAGGCCGCATAGTGGCATGACATATAGTGAACATCAGGTCCATTATTTATTGTTTATGGGCTTCACGCCGTATATGCGTGACCCCTGATTGTTGGTGCACTAAATAAATGGTTTATACCATGATCATATGAGGTTTCAGGCCTCATTGTTGTGCAGTGGCTTCAGGCCACTTTGGCACATGGTTTAGTGCACATGGGTCGAAGCAAAATGCTTCCTGCAGATAAATAGTCTTGTCATCTGTAATCTTCAGGATTACTTTACGACTTGCATCAAGAAATATAAATAGCAATTAAAATAAATCTTCAGGATTAAATAAGTGCTAGAGATAAATTACATTAAATAAATAAAAGTAATACGCAATAACATGAAAGTAATATATAGTGGACTTCGGTCCACCATTATTTATACGGGCTTTGGGCAGTGTCATTTACGCGTGCGACTTCTGGTCGCTGTTTATTTATACGAACTTAAGGTCGTATAACGCAGTAGATTTCAGACCACTGTTATTTATGTATGCGACTTAATGTGGGGTCTGTTAATCTGTATGCGACTTCTAATCGCAAATCCGCAAAATGGCTTCACGCCATTCTTTCGTACTCACGCGGGCGTGTACTCCATCCGTACTTTTTAACTTTGACTAATTATATATAGTAAAATTAATATTTATAATATATAATTAATATTATTAGATAGATTGTTGAATATATTTTTATAATAAACTTATTTAGAGATATAAATATTATATATATTTTCTATAAATATAATTAAAGTTGAGAAAATTTAACCCTCTAATGACTTCCTCCCTCCGTCCCGTAATTAATGTCGTCCTGGCACCGGTTCTGAGTGTCTAGGTTCATACGGCTGATGAAGCATCCAGACAACCTCCCGTCCAGGTGCAGGCAATAAATGGTGCATCTCATTGATAGCCAGAATGACATATATAAAGGGACAGAGGGAGTACTATGTTACGAGACGGAGACAGTAAATGCGACTACGGCCTTGTTTAGATCACCTCCAAATTCCAAGTTTTTTCACTCTCTCTCCATCACATCAATTTTTAGTCGCTTGCATGGAGCATTAAATATAGGTAAAAAAATAGCTAATTGCACAGTTTAGTTGGAAATCACGAAATGAATCTTTTGAGCTTAGTTGGTCCACGATTGGACAATATTTACCAAATAAGACGAAAGTGTTACTATTCATCGGGTTGAAATTTTTTACAATCTAAACATGGCCTACATGTCACATATTTTTTCTTTCGCGCTGCAAAGGAGCTGTCGCTCAACCAGCTGTACCCGTTCTTATCTCCTCGTGACGAGAGAAAGGTAAGCCAGCATGTGTTTGAGTTTGACCAGGTGGCAGGGGACAGAAGTGGGCACAGGGAACAAGAAAAAATCACGCCTTCTCCCGGTCTCTATCTCTATCTCTACTAGTAAAAAGTAGGGATGAAAACGGATCGAATATGGACGAATATCACCGATATTACATTTATTTTTATATTTATGTCCGGATTCAGATTCGAATATGGATAGTGTCAACTATGTCGGATAGGATACGATTGGATATCGACATCATAAATATACGATTTGAGTATTCGGATATGGATACGGTATCGGATGTTGGATATCCGGACTCGGATACGGACAGATCTCAACTCCCCTAAATGGATTCAATTTCAAATACGGTCCGAAAATATCCGTACCGTTTTCATCCCTAGTAAAAAGACTCATCTGTCTCTCTATATATAATATAATACTAAAAAGACTCGCTTGGACCCGTCTACCACTACCGCGGTGAAGCCGCCGTGAAAAAACGTCGCACCCTCCATGCACGATAAACAAAACCGCCGGCACTCTCGGACCCGCCCGAGCACTCCTCCACGTCCAAGTTGCTCCACGCTCCCACGCACTTCTCCTTCTCCACTATCGCGCAGCCGCTCATCCGCCCTCAAATCACAAACGCCGCCAACGACATCAACCAGCGCCCAGGACCCGGACCCTGCTCCATCCGCAGCGATTATGTTGTATGTGCTCGACCACCGACTCGTCGTCCTCCGCGCCTTCCGCGCGATGCCTCGCCAGTCGCCTCCCTCGTCGTTGACAGAGAAGGAGGTGGGTGGGTCCTAGGCCTCCCGGCAACACGTTCCCCTGCGTCGATGCGGAGCAGCGTGAAGAGTCAACACCCTTGCGGCCGCGGATAACACATCAGACCGCTCCTGCCTCTCGTTGGTTACCTCCCACAGCGGCAGGAAAGGCGGAGGCATCGTCCTCGGCGATAGTAACGGAGCCGCCGCCATTGCTGCACCCCTTAGGGCCCGTTCGTTTAGGCTGATTCCCGGCCAGAACGTATAAAATACATCAACGTTCCTGGCCGGATCCGTTCCGGCATTCCATTCCGTGTGAAACGAACGTGCCTTTAGTGAGATCCCCTCCCACTTCTCTTTCCGTTGCACCTTCGTCCTCCCCCTCCGCAGCCCTGCCCGATTCTCTTGCTGCTCACCACTCGATTGATGTTTGAACCTTACTAACTGTTCATCTCCTCCCTCTTTTTTTCCTCCGTCTCTATATAGATTCTGCCCCGCCGCTAGCTGAGTTCGCCGGCCTGGCCGCCGGTTGCCTGCTCGCCGGCCCGATCAGAGGTTCCTTGCTGGCACCCGCTTGGAATTCCCGCCCGCTGCGCACTCACCGTCCCCGTCCCGCTGCCGGCGTCCGCCTCACCTCCATCGTCCTCGTCTTCTGCAGCATCTAATCCAAGGTCGAGCTATTGTGTTCCCCTGACCCCACGCTGTGTGTATTTGCTTCTCTCACCAGGGCCACGATTATGCGTTCTTTGGTCTTCGCTGCCGCAGTGTCTACGAATACCACTGACGCCGGATCCGAGATCATACTGATCGGTGTCCAGGTACATAGCCCTCAATCCCTTCTCATGAAATCCTACTCAAATTCATAGCTCTCATCCTAGTCAAAGTCGTCATGTCATCTTTTCAATTTCTGTGGATTGTGGTTTGTTAACCAGACCAAACCTATGGCGTGATCTTTTTAATATCCTGTTTGCTAGGGTGATGTGCAACGGGCATGCCGTGAACATGAAGCAGACTCTGGAGAGTCAAGTATGCATCTCTTCTTTTCCATTTTGATTTAATATGTTGAATGAGGGAGGCAAGAAACTGCAGCAAAAAGACATGTAGCTCCGACAAGTTTTATTGTTTCGTTGTCATCAGGGGCTAACACCAACTCTGTATATTGGGGATGCATACAAGTGCTGCGTGTATTTGCTTTTCTTAGGACTCGTTTGGTACATCTTCAGGGCTCCGGCTTCTCCTCTGCCAAAACACTGTAGCACGAATCCGTTTTTCTCTTACCCCTTCACCGTAGATCGGGTACCGGTGGAGCTCGCTTTTTTTCTCCCCTGCTCTTATGCACTACAGTAAAGAGCCGGAGGGGGCGAGAGCCCGACCAAACGAGCCCTTAGTATATCATCATGTATTTGTTTTTCTTTGTATGCAAAATACAGTTGCAGATGATACATTGATAAAAAAAATAAGTTGCAGATGATATAAAAGAATTGCAATGGAAGGTAGGTCCATGCTTTATATTTTTTTATGTGGTGGAGAGAACAATTGTTAAGAGAGGAAAGAAATAGTAATTGTTTAGAGGATCAAGAAACAAAATGCATAAGCTGTCTAGTTTTAGGGCTTCCCTTTATTGGCAGGGAAGATGTGAAGATGTAGATCTGTTCTGTTCCGCAGCTCAGTCCTGCACACCTTTGTGGCATGACATCTTCTGTGGTACTTTTTTGTCACAAAGGACATCAGATGCTTGACGCCACTTCATCTACCATGCTTTGATTCTATGGCTAACATCTTCATCAATATTCCCTTCTCTCTGTAGCATTGATCCTAAATATCGAAAGGTATCCTTCCTAGTCACTACTTTCCAAACTAATATCTTCCTCCTCTCGAGTAGTGTCGAAGTCACATCTCGTATACTCAGTTTTAGTCCCGACTGTAGTTCGCCGCCTGCGTCCGGTCGTCCCGACTGCAGAGCCACCGGTCCTGTGTCCAGTTGTCCCGACTGTCGAGCCACCGGTCCAGCGTCCGGTCATCCCGACTGCCGAGCCACCAGCGTCCGGTCGCCTCCGCGAACTCGTTTCTTCGCGATCTTGTGTACAGCTTGGTTCTAATCTTCATGCTTGGACTTTGCTTGATCTATTGGGTCTTTTCTTGTGCTCCTAAGGTCTTGCTTGAGGTGTTGATCATCGAATCATCACGTCACCTTCGTCCAAGTTACGTCTCGCACCCTATTAAACTACAAAACAAACAATTACAAATTCATTAGTCCAATTTGGTTGTGTTGGTCATCAAACACCAAAATCCAAAGTAAATGGGCCTAGGGTCCATTTTCCTTACAGAGCCTATGCAAACCGATCAAACCAACATGTGGGCCTACAATAGTTGATGCTCGTGTTCCTGGCTACATTTCAAAAAAGAAAAGGGTGCCAGTGGGGAAAGGAGTAAAGGTCTCTAAAGTCCATAAAGTTTTGTTTGATGAAGCAAAAGTAAATGCTGATGCCGCGGTAAAATGGATATTGAGCATCCATTACAATGGGCAGTCACTGAATGGGAAATTCCAAGCATCTGATCTCAAACTGGATCAATTGAACAATGTGAAATGTGAAGCTACGAAGAGAGCACTCCTAAAGAAGTCAACAACAAAGAGAAAGAAGGACTTCAAACAGACAGAGAAGATTATCAAATATGACATTCTGAGTGTCCGATCTAAAGATGATGTCCCTTATGATGTGAAACTGATGCTGGACCTTCTAAAGACCTACACCGTTGGCAGTGAAATCTTAATTGCAAATCACCCAGGGTTAATGACCGAAGATGAAAAGATTTCAGTTTTTAGCAGGATGTTCTCAGAGATGGAGCACTTGCTAGTAACTGATCCTCCAAAATATCACCGAATCATTGCCGCTATGCCATACGGGCAAGGTTCGTGGAAGCCTCGCGTGCGGTGTAACACATATGTGAACAATGTCTACACATTCCAAAATCGCACCAAGAATTACAAGGATTCTTCGGAGGATGCACTCGTTCTGCACAAGAACTGTTTCCAGCATCTCATCAAAGATCATTCCACAGCGACAGTAGCAGGGGTGACTGTTGTACTGTTTGTCTTCAAACAGATGGAGCATATGATGGGCACAGTTTTACCAGGTTTTATCGCAAACTTAATGGCAGAATTAAACAAGGAGTTGGTTCTACAGAACATTTTCCCCTGAAGCTGAAGGAATAACGGTTGTTCATACAGTTTGTTGTTGGAAGACCTTCATATATAAAGGTATGTGGATAATAGAAATATAGGCACAAGGAGTTGGTTGTACAGAACGTTTCCACATGAGGCTGAAGTACTAACGGCTGGTCATAGAGATTTGTTGGACTTCATGTATAAAGGGATGTGTATATATAGAAATATAGGCTGACAAGAAGATTGCTTGGATCTTCACTAAGCATTTTGGTAATCATTTTTTGCTTAGCAATATGGTGGCATTTATAGAAGAGCTATGAGCTTGGTATCCGCCGGTGTTGTTCTTTATTTGCGAGGTGCCTTGTACTTACTGTTGGTATCTGTAGATCTACAAAAGTTATGTGACTATGCAGTTCTGGGTAGAACTGGCGATAGGCTATGCTTTCAAGATCAGTAAAGACCGGCCAAGCTATACAGGTTATGCCAATATATTGCCTGGTAAATACTGTCTGCTAGTTTCTATTTGAACATATAATGGTTAGACATAAAGCAAATCCCACTTCAGCTAATCCTGACATTGCCATTGCTTCCACTTTACTTTGAATATGAATTCATATTCTTTCGAAGTAGCTCTATATATCCAGAATTTCAGATCAAATTCCCCAACTTGGAGCTGTATTTCTGATTCAACCTAGGCACATACTGCTGCTAGTATTATTTCTGATCACAATGTTCTGCATATGCCTCTCCAATTGAAAAGGCTTCACTACCTCTTTCTGCATGTGCGTTTCTTCATCAAGGAATCAGCTAAACAAATTGTTCAGATGGTACAACAACATGATTTGATCAGTTTAACAGATAGCTTTTCTTTAAAGCCATATGGTAGGAGCTCTGCCTTTTTCTAATAAGGTAGAAAGAGAATGCTTAATTTACAAAACAAGGCGCTTCCCCGTCTGTTTTGATGTAACAGATAGTGACAGCCCAAGAGTTCATGCTTAATTATTAATGGCAATTGTGCCAAAATAATTAAAAGTACAGTACAATTCGATCAAGCTCGAGCTTCAAGCATTGATAAAACTAAAACCCGGAAGACAAAAATGAGTTCATGTAGTATAAATTAATTTACTTAAGAAGCTCAATGGCTCCAGCTTCATCCGTACTGCTAGTTTATTACTAAAATCCAATTTATATTTTCATAGCACAACCTAATTGGCGGGGGCATTATTTTTATACCAGATACTACCTACGTTCTTAAATATTTGACACCAATAACTTTTGATACGATGTTTGACCATTCGTCTTATTCAAAAATTTTGTAAAATTATCATTTATTTTACCATAATTTGTTTAGCTAAAATTATCTACATGTGCGTTTCTTCATCCAGAGTTGATTACTACGTTTGTGTTTCTTCATCCATGGTAAAATAAATGATAATTTTATAAATTTTTTTGAATAAGACAAATGGTCAAACATCGTATCAAAAGTCAACGGTGTCAAATATTTAAGAATGTAGGTAGTATCTGGTATAAAAATAATGCCCCCCCCCCCCCCGCCAATTAGGTTGTGCTATGAAAATATAAATTGGATTTTAATAATAAACTAGCAGTATGGATGAAGCTGGAGCCATTGAGCTTCTTAAGTAAATTAATTTATACTACATGAACTCATTTTTGTCTTTCGGGTTTTAGTTTTATCAATGCTTGAAGCTCGAGCTTGATCGAATTGTACTGTACTTTTAATTATTTTGGCACAATTGCCATTAATAATTAAGCATGAACTCTTGGGCTGTCACTATCTGTTACATCGAAACAGACGGGGCAAGCGCCTTGTTTTGTAAATTAAGCATTCTCTTTCTACCTTATTAGAAAAAGGCAGAGCTCCTGCCATATGGCTTTAAAAAAAGCTATCTGTTAAACGGATCAAATCATGTTGTTGTACCATCTGAGCAATTTGTCTAGCTAATTCCTTGATGAAGAAACGCATATGCAGAAAGAGGTAGTGAAGCCTTTTCAACTGGAGAGGCATATGCAGAACATTGTGATCAGAAATAATACTAGCAGCAGTATATGCCTAGGTTGAATCAGAAATACAGCTCCAAGTTGGGGAATTTGATCTGGAATTCTGGACATATAGAGCTACTTCGAAAGAATATGAATTCATATTCAAAGTAAAGTGGAAGCAATGGCAATGTCAGGATTAGCTGAAGCGGGATTTGCTTTATGTCTAACCATTATATGTTCAAATAGAAACTAGCAGACAGTATTCACCAGGCAGTATATTGGCATAACCTATATAGCTTGGCCGGTCTTTACTGATCTTGAAAGCATAGCCTATCGCTAGTTCATGACTAGCCATTAGTACTTCAGCCTCATGTGGAAACGTTCTGTACAACCAACTCCTTGTGCCTATATTTCTATTATCCACATACCTTTATATATGAAGGTCTTAAAACAACAAACTGCATGAACAGCCGTTATTCCTTCAGCTTCAGGAGAAAATATTCTGTAGAACCAACTGCTTGTTTAATTCGGCCATCAAGTTTGCGATAAAACCTGGTAAAACTGTGCCCATCATATGCTCCATCTGTTTGAAGACAAACAGTACAACAGTCACCCCTGCTACTGTCGCTGTGGAATGATCTTTGATGAGATGCTGGAAACAGTTCCTGTGTAGAACGAGTGCACCCTCCGAAGAATCCTTGTAATTCTTGGTGCGATTTTGGAATGTGTAGACATTGTTCACATATGTGTTACACCGCACGCGAGGCTTCTAGGAACCTTGCCCGTATGGCATAGCGGCAATGATTCGGTGATATTTTGGAGGATCAGTTACTAGCAAGTGCTCCATCTCTGAGAACATCCTGCCAAAAACTAAAATCTTTTCATCTTCTGTCATTAACCCTGGGTGATTTGCAATTAAGATTTCACTACCAACGGTGTAGGTCTTTAGAAGGTCCAGCAGCAGTTTCACATCATAAGGGACATCATCTTTAGATTGGACACTTAGAATGTCATATTTGATAATCTTCTCTGTCTATTTGAAGTCCTTTCTCTTTGTTGTTGACTTCTTTAGGAGTGCTCTCTTCGTAGCTTCACATTTCACATTGTTCAATTGATCCAGTTTGAGATCAGATGCTTGGAATTTCCCATTCAGTGACTGCCCATTGCTATGGACGCTCAATATCTATTTTACCGCGGCATCAGCATTTACTCTTGCTTCATCAAACAAAACTTTATGGACTTTAGAGACCTTTACTCCTTTTCCCACTAGCACCCTTTTCTTTTTTGAAATGTAGCCAAGAACACGAGCATCAACTATTGTAGGCCCACATGTTGGTTTGATCGGTTTGCATAGGCTCTGTAAGGAAAATGGGCCCTAGGCCTATTTACTTTGGATTTTGGTGTTTGACGACCAACACAATCAAATTGGACTAATGAATTTGTAATTATTTGTTTTGTAGTTCAATAGGGTGCAAGACGTAACTTGGACGAAGGCGACGTGATGATTCGATGATCAACACCTCAAGCAAGACCTTAGGAGCACAAGAAAAGACCCAAGAGATCAAGCAAAGTCCAAGCATGAAAATTAGAACCAAGCCGTACGCAAGATCGCGAAGAAACGAGCTCGTAGAGGCGACCGGACGCTGGTGGCCCGGCAGTCGGGACGACCGGACGCTGGACCGGTGGCTCGACAGTCGGGACAACCAGACGTAGGACCGGTGGCTCTGCAGTCGGGACGACCGGACGTAGGCGGCGAACTACAGTCGGGACTAAAACTAAGTATACGAGATGTGACTTTGGCACTACTTCTCGAGAGGAGGAAGATATTAGTTTGGAAAGTAGTGACTAGGAAGGATACCTTTTGATATTTAGGATCAATGCTACAGAGAGACGGGAATATTGATGAAGATGTTAGCCATAGAATCAAAGCAGGGTAGATGAAGTGGCGCCAAGCATCTGATGTCCTATGTGACAAAAGAGTACCACAGAAGATGTCATGCCACAAAGGTGTGCAGGACTGAGCTACGGAACAGAACAGATCTACATCTTCACATCTTCCCTGCCAATAAAGGGAAGCCCTAAAACTGGACAGCTTATGCATTTTGTTTCTTGATCCTCTAAACAATTACTATTTCTTTCCTCTCTTAACAATTGTTCTCTCCACCACATAAAAAATATAAAGCATGGACCTACCTTCCATTGCAATTCTTTTGTATCATCTGCAACTTATTTTTTTATCAATGTATCATCTGCAACTGTATTCTGCATACAAAGAAAAACAAATACATGATGGTATACTAAGGGCTCGTTTGGCCGGGCTCTCGCCCCCTCTGGCTCTTTACTGTAGCACACAGGAGCGGGGGAGAAAAAAAAGCGAGCTCCACCGACTCCGCTACAGTACCCGATCTACGGTGAAGGGGGTAAGAGAAAAACGGATTCGTGCTATAGTGTTTTGGCAGAGGAGCCGGAGCCCTGAAGCTGTACCAAACGAGTCCTAAGAAAAGCAAATACACGCAGCACTTGTATGCATCCCATTTACTTTGGTGTTTGGTGTTTGATGACCAACACAACCAAATTGGACTAATGAATTTGCAAGTGTTTGTTTTGTAGTTCAATAGGGTGCAAGACGTAACTTGGACAAAGGCGACATGATGATCCGCTGATCAACACCTCAAGCAAGACCTTAGGAGCACAAGAGAAGACCCAAGAGATCAAGCAAAGTCCAAGCATGAAGATTGGAACCAAGCCGTACGCAAGATCGCGAAGAAACGAGCTCGTAGAGGCGACCGGATGTTGGACCGGACGCTGGTGGCTCGACAGTCGGGACGACCGGACGCTGGACCGGTGGCTCGGCAGTTGAGACAACCGGACGCAGGACTGGTGGCTCTGCAGTCGGGACGACCGGACGTAGGCAGCGAGCTATAGTCGGGACGACCGGACGCGGGTGGCGAAACCGACCGGACGCAGGGAAGCAACGTCCGATCGAGTACAGAGAGGTTCCAGAGCGGTAAATCTGTGACCGGACGCGTTCAGTGGCAGGCGATCGGACGCTGGCTAGCGTCTGATCAGTATATTGCCGGCTCAACGGTCGGGACGACTGGACGCGTCCAGTCAGGACGATTCAGCGTCCGATCAGTAGCAGTTTCGCGGGAGTTCGACCCCAACGGCTACTTTCTCAGTGGGGCTTATAAATACAACCCCCAACCGGCCATTTGAGAAAAGCAGAGCTGAGGAAACATACCAAGGGTGTTGATACACCATTTTAGTGATCTCCACTTGCATAGTGCTTAGTATTTTATTAGATGATTAGCGTAGGTGCTTTGCGAAGTGCTTAGGTTGATTAGACCACCGCTTATGCGCTTGCTCTAGGTTTAGGCCTAGTGTTTAGTGAGGTTTACATACCTCTTGCTACCCCGTGCTTGCGAGCACAAGTGTTGTATATCGGAGGGGTTTGAAGTCTTGCGAGATCACACCAACCGCGTTTGTGGTATGGCTGCCACCGTGTACCGGAGGGAACAAGGCCCGCGGCGTTTCAGCCAGAAGCTTGATAGTGAAGACGGCGGGGAGCATCCGGGAGAGGCTTGCCGGAAGGCACGTCGGAGACCCACTTGCGCGTGGGGAAGGCCTGAGGCAATCCACGGAGTTATCCGACCTAGAGCTTGGCCTTTGCGAGGGGCTCCAACGAGGACTAGGGGGAAGCTTGCGCGCTTCTCGATACCTCGGTAAAAATACCGGAGTCATCAACGGGAGTTTGCATATCTCTACCTTGCTCTTTAGCTTCCGCATTTACATTGATTACTTTACTACGTTTGCCGTAGAGATAGCAACACACTAGCAAAACCATAGTTGCACATCTAGGTAGTTTATCTATTGCATAGGTTCTGCTAGGGTTAGAAAAAGAGGTCATAGTTTAGAGTTAGAATTTTAAGTTGCCTAATTCACCCCCCCCCCCCCCTCTTATGCGTCACGGTCCCTTCAATTGGTATCAGAGCCGGTTGGCTCAATTTGGACTTTTGGCTTAACCGCCGTTGAGCCGATGCTATTTAGAGTGGTTGGGATGGATACCGCTAGGCCTCCGCACCTTGACGGCACTAACTTCCCATACTATAAAGCTAGAATGGCTTGCCACCTTGAGACGGTTGATTTGGATGTATGGAGAGTCACTCGTGACGGGATGAAACCCATCAAGAATCCCGAAAAACCCCACAAAGAGTGATGAAAAAGAAATATTTTTCAATGCTAGAGCTAAGAATTGCTTGTTTAAATCATTTAGCATGGATGTTTTTAATCAAGTATTCACCTTAAATACGGCACATGAAATTTGGTTAAAACTCCAAGAGCTCCATGACGGCACAAGTAATGTCCGTGAGCAAAAATATTGCCTAGCTAAGCAAAATTATGATTCCTTTGCTATGAATGATGATGAGCTTGTTCGTGATATGTATTCTCGATTGAATCTAATTATCAATGAGCTCCATTCAATAGGAATATTAAAGCTAGATGATGCGGACATCGTGAGAAAGATCATCTCCATGCTACCACAAAAGAAATATGCAAGCATCATCACCATCCTTCACAACATGGAGGACTTGAGCAACATGACCCCGGGCATAGCCATTGGCAAGTTAGTGGCATTTGAAATGTCACGTAAGATGGGTCAAGAAGAAGCTTCTTCATCAAGCAAAGGCAAAGCTCTCGCTTGTAGCGAGAAAAAGAAGATGAAGGGCAAGCAAGTTGAGACAAGCTCAAGCTCAAGTTCCTCAAGTGAAGATGAAGAAGAAGATGAGGACGATGATGATGATGATGATGATGATGATGATGATTCAAGTGATGATCAATCTTCCTCATCCACCTCCGATCTTGATGAAGAATCAATCAAAGTGATCAACAAGGTGGAGAAGATGATCCAAAGGCTCAATGTCAAGGGTGTGCCCATCCAAATTCAAGATGCCATTTTCATAAATCAAAGAAATGAGTAAAGAAAGAGAGGATGCTATGAATGCGGTGAGTTGAGCACTTTGTGGAAGTTTGTCCAAACAAGCCCACACCCAAGACAAAGAAGAAGGTATGCAAGAACCAAGCCCTCACATCAATAAGACCATAGGATGATTCTTCAAGTGAAGAAGAACCCCATCACAAGAGGCGAGGCCGCAAGCAATCATCATCAAGCTCTTCTCGTGTGTGCCTTATGGCATGAGGTAACAAAAGCTCTTCCTCTAGTGAGAGTGATAGTGATGATGATATGCCCTCTTATCATGAACTTGTGCAAGAAAATCTTAATTATGCTAAAGCTTGCATTAGTCAACAAAAGAAGCTCAAGAGTTTAAAAGAAAAGCTAGATAGTTCGCAAAAAGCATACAAAACCTTGCTTGAACAATATGAGAACTTTGCTAATCTCAATGTCGAACTATCTACTAAAATTGAGAAACTTGAGGCTAGTGCAACAACAAATGCATGCACAATCAATGATGAGCAACTTGTAAAGAAAAATGAAAAATTAAAAAGAAAAGTTAGCTAGCTCACAAGAAGCATATAATAGTTTGCTTGCTAAAATAGAATCCATGTGCAAACATTCTGATGAGCTAACTAATAAAGTTGCTAATCTTGAAGCCGTTAGCACAACCCCCACCAAGGCATCCAAAAAGAAAAGTTTTATCTTTAACATGTCTAAAAAGGACGCCTCTACTTCTTGCAATGATTTATGTTTAGACTCACATTTATGCAACCAAGTTTGTGTTGAGAAAGTTGTTGTAGATACATGCACACAAGAGGTTGCAAAGGAGAATGAGCAACTCAAGCAAGAAGTAGCCCGCCTCACCAAGGACTTGACTCAAGTGAAAGGCAAGGCAAAGCAAACCCAACTTTATCAAGATAACACCATCAAGAGAGTGAAGAAGCTTGATGAAGGACAAACCGTGGTTTGTTACGTGTGCCACAAGGAAGGTCACAAGTCCTATGAGTGCAAGGTGAAGAATAGGGGAGGAGCAAAGAAGAAAGAGAAAAAGCAAACAAGCAAGCTCTCCAACACCTACACCAACAAGGTGGACAAGAAGGCCTCCACACCTTATCTCTTGAAGAAGAAGAAAAATGACAAGGTAGTGGCCATCAAGGTGAACAAGCAAGCCAACAATAGGGTCAAACGATTTTGGGTGCCAAAGGAAATTATTTCAAACATGAAGAGCACCAAGAAGGTTTGGATCCCGAAAGGGAAGTGAGAAGTCCGTCGGACTTCGGGGAATTTAGAGACTTGGCAAAGTTTGGGTGCATTTCATGGGGTGCATCATGATGGACAAAGTCATTGCCAAGTAGGTTAGTGAATACTATGGACCCAAATTCTCCTTCCCATGTTAGGTAACTAGATGTCACTACTTTCAATTAGTATTTATTTTAATTGGTATTGTTTTTCAATTGATATACTCTTAAAGCATCTAGTTATCTTTCTTGCCTATGTTTGCATTTACATGCTTAAATCTTTTGTTATGCATTCAATAGGTATATCATATGGTAGGCTTGCTCGGTTTCATTATCAACCCTTGGAGCAAACCTACATGGTTTAAAATTGTTTAGGAGCACGGCACATAGCTTGACCTACTTCTGTTTATCTAATATGTGCCAAAGTTTAAATTATAGATAATCTCTCCCGAATATCATTTTTGAAAATGATTCTCACATTCATGAGATGTCATCTTTCAAGTGGTATTTTGATTCTAAAATCATTGTGCATGATTCCTACAAAGTGTTCCACATTTGTGTGCACATATTTAGGGGGAGTAATTCTACAACTTGGATGCTTTGGGACTAACCCTTTTTCAAATGGTATCAATTTTTCAAACCTATCACATGTGTAGTAGTCTCATTGTAAGGAAATTGGAGTCCCCGGAGTTAAGCATCATTCTTCAATTGGCATCATCATGTTGATTTCATTTCATATTTATATGCTTTCTCTATGCATTATATAGATTAAACTCTCTTGTACAATAAATTGCTAATTATGCATATGCTTTGCTTTCTACCATATGTATGCATATATTTAGGGGGAGCTTCGTCTATATAATGTGAGAGTCAATATTTGTGATCCATTTCACTCTATATACAAAGGATCATGAAATTTGACCCTCCCTTGTGCTACTAATGTCTTCCTTTTCGGTGTTTGATGCTAAAGGGGGAGAATTTGAAGGACCAAAGGCAAGCATCAAGTTGATGTCTACAAGTGGTAATGGTCCGAGAAAGGGAGGAAAGTAGATTATGGATTAGTCTAAGTAATGGTAAAATTTGTAGTAATACATAATATCACATGGGGACATTTGCAAGAGCAAAACAAGCTTTTAAGTAAAGTTTTAATTGGTATCTGTCAATTAGTATCATATAACCTTGCCCTTTGCATTGCATCCTAGCAAGTAGGTAGTTTTCTAATTTCAAAAATTTTATTATTTGCTTGCTTTGGTCGTGTTGTCATCAATCACCAAAAAGGGGGAGATTGTAAGGAAAATGGACCCTAGGCCCATTTACTTTGGATTTTGGTGTTTGATGACCAACACAACCAAATTGGACTAAGGAATTTGCAAGTGTTTGTTTTGTAGTTCAATAGGGTGCAAGACGTAAATTGGACGAAGGCGACGTGATCATCCGATGATCAACACCTCAAGCAAGACCTTAGGAGCACAAGAGAAGACCCAAGAGATCAAGCAAAGTCCAAGTATGAAGATTAGAACCAAACCGTACGCAAGATCACGAAGAAACGAGCTCGCAGAGGCGACTGGATGCTGGACCGGACGCTGGTGGCTCGGCAGTCGGGACGACCGGACGCTGGACCGGTGGCTCGGCAGTCGAGACAACCGGACGCAGGACCGGTGGCTCTGCAGTCGGGACGACCGGACGTAGGCGGCGAACTGCAGTCAGGACGACCGGATGCGGGCGGTGAAACCGACCGGACGCAGGGAAGTAGCGTCCGATCGAGTACAGAGAGGTTCCAGAGCGGCAAATCTGCGACCGGACGCGTCCGGTGGCAGGCGACCGGACGCTGGCCAGCGTCCGATCAGTATATTGCTGGCTCAACGATCGGGACGACCGTCCGGTCAGTAGCAGTTTCGCGGGAGTTTGACCCCAACAGCTACTTTCTCAGTGGGGCTTATAAATACAACCCCCAACCAGCCATTTGAGAAAAGCGAAGCTGAGGAAACATACCAAGGGTGTTGATACATTATTTTAGTGATCTACACTTGCATAGTGCTTAGTGTTTTATTAGGTGATTAGCGTAGGTGCTTTGCGAAGTGCTTAGGTTGATTAGACCACCGCTTATGTGCTTGCTCTAGATTTAGGCCTAGTGTTTAGTGAGGTTTACATACCTCTTGCTACCCCGTGCTTGCGAGCACAAGTGTTGTATATCGGAGGGGTTTGAAGTCTTGCGAGATCACACCAACCGCGTCTGTGGTGTGGCCGCCACCGTGTAATGGAGGGAACAAGGCCTGCGGCGTTTCGGCCGGAAGCTTGATAGTGAAGACGGCAGGGAGCATTCAGGAGAGGCTTGCCGGAAGGCACGTCGGAGACCCACTTGCGCGTGGGGAAGGCCCGAGGCTATCCACGGAGTTACCCGACCGGGAGCTTGGCCCTTGCGATGGCTCCAACGAGGACTAGGGAAAAGCTTGTGCGCTTCTCGATACCTCGGTAAAAATACTGGAGTCGTCGACGGGAGTTTGCATATCTCTACCTTGCTCTTTAGCTTCCGCATTTACATTGATTACTTTACTACATTTGCGGTAGAGATAGCAACACACTAGCAAAACCATAGTTGCACATCTAGATAGTTTATCTATTGCATAGGTTCTGCTAGGGTTAGAAAAAGATGCCATAATTTAGAGTTAGAATTTTAAGTTGCCTAATTCAAAACAACCCCCCCCCCCCCTCTTAGGCGTCACGGTCCCTTCAGGCTCGACTCTTCCTTGCAAACAAAAAGATGATGCATATCCATTTGAACCCAAGCCGACAGCCTAAACCATTGTAATAAGAGCATGTTTGATAGTTATTATACAGAAAATGCCAATGAGAAAACAAGAACAAATTTAAACAAATTTGTTATAAAGGTTAAAAAATCCACATATACGATTTTTTTTCAGGGATCTTATCCAGTGCCTGAACCTGACTATCTAGAATGGAAAGTACAATATTGTCTGATACCATTACCCCATTGCCACTCCTTTTTCACTCAAAGTGAGCTAAGACTTGGTTATATCTTTCCTTTGGGTGTCTAATTCATATCTTCCTACAGGCAGCCTCAATATGGATTGTTTAAGTCTTTAAGACTCATTATAATTTTCGTATTGCTTCTACACATTAAAAAAAGGGGCACAATATCTATATGAATGCGCAGTCAGTGAAAACTGACAGGGTTGGCATAAAGGGTAATCCTATATGCGTTGACAACTTAAGCAACAGAGGTGGAAGGAGACCCTTGAAGCATATATGCATATTGCAGAGATGCAGCCAAAACAGTTAATTAATGTTCTCATAATTCCGTAGAACTGACTAAATAGATATGCAAGGAAACGGATAAAATGTAGCTAGAACAATTGTTGAATGAAAAATATTCATGCTTATACAAATGGAACTTGGAATTTGAGACAAACCACAATGCGGAATCTCAGAGAACTCAATGGGTAGGAACACAGGGTGATCTACAAGAAATAGGGGAACAGAACATATGCACATGCGCAATACCAATTAAGTAAACACAAATATTCTACTAATTCGGTCGAATTGACTAAATGGTTACGAGAGGAAACAAAGTAATACACAGGAACATAAAAACATGATCAAACCATAACATCAAAGCAATTAGAATCTGAGAGAACTCACTGGTGATGCAAGGAGAGTATTCCCTCAAGTCGGCAACAATAGTAGAGATGAAGTCTGATAG
The DNA here is from genome assembly GCF_019320115.1 of Miscanthus floridulus. Classification (NCBI taxonomy): domain Eukaryota; kingdom Viridiplantae; phylum Streptophyta; class Magnoliopsida; order Poales; family Poaceae; genus Miscanthus; species Miscanthus floridulus. The sequence continues at coordinate 78,734,089 of NC_089595.1, read as the reverse complement.
AAGTAATGTATAGGATCTCTGCACAAGCAAATAACATAACATCAGTATAGATAAAGTCTGATGGAAGTAGATGTACAGGATCTCTGCACAAGCAAATAACACCAATTAATGAGACCCACATGTTCAACTATTTCAGTTGAATCAACTAAATGGCTACAAGAGGAAACAAAAGGTCCAATCAACAATAGGGGGACGAAAATATTATCAAATGATAAAATCAAAGCAGTTGGAGTCTGAGAGAGCTTACAGGAATGGTTGGGCACACGAAGTTCTGACTGCAATACACAGTTCGAATCTGAGGGAGCTTACAAGTACTGACAACAGGGTCTGTGCACAAGCAAAATAACACCAATTAATGAGTCACACATGTTCAACTATTTCGGTTGAATCGACTAAATGGCTACAAGAGGAAACAAAAAGTCCAATCAACAATAGGGGGAGAAAATATAAACAAATGGTGAAAGAAGTTGGAATCTGAGAGAACGTAAGGACCTTACACGAGCACAGCAACAGCAATCAGTTAGTAGGAGATGCATGAACACAGCACAAAACTGGGACATATGACCACAGCACGAAACTATAACTATCAGAAACCTAGAATCTCCGCCTATAACTGCGGATTCTACAGCTGAGTTGCGTCCGCGACTCCAGGGACTCTACAGCTAAGGTGCGATAACCACCGCTGGGATTGGGAAGTGCTAGGCGTGCAATTGGCCATACCTCGGCGAAGTGAGGGCCTCGACGGAGCAGGAGGTCGGCGGCGCGAAGTGAGGGCCGAGCACGCGGAGGCCGACGGAGGCGCAGCTACACCGGTCGCCGTGGGCCGCAGTATCTCCTCGAAGGAGCAGGAGGTCGGCGGCGCGAAGTGAGGGCCGAGCACGCGGAGGCCGAGGGAGGCGCGAAGTGAGGGCCTCGACGGAGCAGGAGGTCGGCGGCGTGAAGTGAGGGCCGAGCACGCGGAGGCCGACGGAGGCGCAGCTGCACAGCTACATCGGTCGCCGTGGGCTGTCCTCGACGGAGCAGGAGGTCGGCGGAGCGGTGGTATCGGGGACTCGGCGAGCAATTTACGAAAAGAGGCGAGCGGGAGGGAGGGGATTTCGTCGGCGGGGCTTGAGCGCGCGGAAGAGAGAACGGTTGAAGAGTGCGGCGCGGAGCTGTCTGCGGGTCCACAAGTCAGCTATACAGCGCAAAAAAAAACTGATGGGCTTTGAACCAGCTCATCTAGGCCCAATGCCCTTTTTTTTCGTTTTCCCTCTTTCTTCACCTTTTCTGGTTCTTTCTTCCCTTCTTTTCTGTTCCTTATAATTGAAAAAAATTCATATCATTTCGGAAAAGAAAAAACTCCATATCATTTCGCAAAAATAATTCCATATCATCTATTTTTATATTTTTCGCATGTCGGGGGTGGAGCACAACTCCAACTCATTTTTGCATCGCAGTATTCACCCGTCTGAGTTACCCCATCATCAGTTTGAACAAGCCTGTTTCCGGATTTCAATTCAAATGCAAGTAGCGGCTGGTGCAACTAGTTACGGATTTTTAGCTTTCCATTTTTCAAGATGCTATGCCAAACCGCCTGAAAATAAGGGTTTATTCAATCAACAACTTCCACCGTCCGATCTGTATCATGCGGCTGCTTTTTAATTCTTGCTAGCTTTGTCGAGCGACATTTCTGATAGCCCGAGATCTCTCGTCCGGGTGAGCAGTTCGCTCACCGGCGCTCTTGCATACACACTAGGCTAAAGGCGGAAGAGGGAGTGAGAATAGAACACACAGCGCAAGCACCAGCGTTGGCCGGAACTCAGCATGGAGATGGCAAACTAAACTCGCTCTCTTTACTGAGTTGCCATAGGAAGCGATATATACAACACTACCCATCTAATCCTAGTACACAGACATGTCAGACTGTCATGCTGCTACAGTGACTAGATGTGACAGCAGGACTGCCTTTGACGCCTGCTCCTACTGTGGCTACAGTACAGCAGGGGTGCCTTTCGGCGTCTGCCCCTGTTGCGGGTACAGGGGTAGCAGCATATTACTTTACAATTCTTTCCCTAATCCTACTGCTAACCCGATGTAGATACCTCTACCATGCCGATCATTTTCTTCAGCTCCGAGAACCGAAGACGGCCGAGTGGCTTGGTGAGGACGTCCACGAGTTGCCGACCAGTTTCGACGAACTCGATGACGATTTGCCCTCCATCGACGCAGTCCTTGAGGAAGTGGAACTAGATGTCGATGTGCTTGCTCCGGTCGTGAAGGGCCAGATTCTTCGCGAGGGCGATGGCGGGCTGGTTGTCCACCATCAGCGTTGGTGGGTGAGCTTCCCAGCCGATCAGCTCACCCACCAGCCGGCGCAGCCAAACAGCTTGGCACGCCGTTGTGGCCGCCGCCACGTACTCTGCCTTGCACGTGGACAGCGCCACCACCTTATGCTTCAGTGATAGCCATGAAATTGGGGCCGACCCCAGGAAGACGAGCACGCCGGAGGTGCTCCACCGACCGTCAACGTCGCCCGCCATGTCTGCATCGCTGAAGACAGTGAGCCATAGACCACTTCCACCGGTCTTGAGGAAGACGATCACCTAATCCACCGTCCCCTTGGCGTAGCGCAGCAGCCACTTCACCATAGCCCAGTGATCCTCTCGGGGATCCTCTATGAAGCGGCTGACGTAGCCCACGGCGAACGTAATGTCCGGCCTCATGTGGACTAGGTAGCGCAGCCCGCCGACGATGCTCCGGTAGAGTGTTGCATCTACATTCACCGCGGTGCTGGCCTTCGTCAGCTTCAGTCGCTCCTCCAATGGAGTCGTGCATGGCTTACAGTTAGCCATACCGCTCCGCTCCAACAGCCTCGACTCGTACGCGCCCCGACCGAGCGTGAGCGCCTCCTTCCCCTGCTTCACCTCGATGCCAAGGTAGTAGGAGAGCATGCCGAGATCGCTTATCCGAAAATGAGCCGCCATCTCACGCTTAAAGTTGTCGATGTCCTCCGCACGCACACCAGTAACGATCAAGTCGTCCACATACACACCGACGATGAGCTCCTCCTTCCCCGTCGTCACGTGTAGAGCGCGTGCTCTGTTGCGCAATGCGTGAACCCAAGCGCGCCCAGCGTGGCATCAAGCTTGGCGTTCCATGCTCGCAGGGCTTGCCGCAGCTCGTTGAGCGTCTTGCTCAGTCGAAGCACCTTGTGCTCCGCTCCCTTGACGGTGAAACCCGGAGCTTTCCTGACATAGACCGTCTCCGCCAGCTCGCCGTTGATTAAGGCTAATTTGACGTCCAGGTGATGGACGCGCCAGTCCTTCGCTGCTGCCAGAGCCAGCAGCAGTCGAACGGACTCCATGCGCACTATCGGCACAAAGACTTCCTCTAAGTTGATGCCCTTGCGCTGGACAAAGCCGTGGGCGATGAGGCGCGCCTTATGCTTGACAGTGGCGTCGTGCTCATCCCATTTGACCTTGTACACCCACTTCAGGCCGATTGGATGGCATCCTGGAGGCGAATCGATGAGCTCCCAAGTCTCGTTTTTCTCGATCGCCTTCATCTCCTCCAGCATCGCCCGTCGCCAGTTGGCGTCGTGCTCGGCTAGCGCGAGCGTGGGTGGCTCCTCAGCACTGATGAGAAGCAGCTCTGGGTCATCGAGCAGCCGACCCGCTAGGCCTATGGACCCTGTGTTACCGATGATGTCGTCCAGCCTACGGAACTGCACCTCCTCCTCGTCGTGGAAAGCATCCACGAACTCAGTGATGTCGCTTGGAGGTGAAGCGAACTCGATCGACGTCGATGGAGTCCCCTGTTCCACCGGAGTGGTCAGCATAGCTCCTGGAGTGCTCGGCACCCTAGCTACAGTGCTCGCCACTGCTCCTGGACCGCCCATCACCACTCCTAGAGTGGTCGGCACCACTACAGGAGTGCTCGGCACCAGTCTTTGAGTGGTCGGCATCACTACAAGATCGCTTGGCTTAGCTCTAGGAGCGCTCGGCACCTGTCCTGGAGTGGTCGACACCACTACAGGACCATTCGGCACCACTCCTGGAGTACTCAGCACCCCTCCCGGAGTGCTTGGCACCACCCTAGGAGTGCTCGACTCTGCTGCTAGAGTGGTCGGTACCACCTCTCCAGCATCTCCATCACCGTGGATGACCAAATACTCAACAACGAAGGTGTTGGTGAAGCCGCCAGCTTCCCCCATGCCTGGACTGTCCCAGTCCCAGGCCGCCTTCTCATCAAACATGATGTTGCATGAGACAACAACCTTGCCTCCGCATGGGTCGTAGAGTTGGTATGCCTTGGTACCCTCTTTGTAGCCCAGGAGCACCATTGGTGTGCTCCTATCCTCCAGCTTGGTGAGGACTGACTTTGTCTTCTTGACGTGGCCGATGCAACCGAACGTCCTGAGGAAGGACACGCCCGGCTTGCGCCTATACCAAGCTTGGAATGGCATCACACCCTTCAGGGCTTTTGTGGGCGTGCAGTTGAGGATGAACACCGCCGTGGTCACCGCCTCACCCCAAAACCTTGCTGGCATGCTCTTGGCCTTCATCATGGATTGAGCCATGCTGACCACCGTCTGGTTCCGCCGCTCCACTATGTTGTTCTGCTGTGGCGAGTACGGCGTGGTGTGGTGTCGCACCACACCCTAATCCGCGCGGTGTGTTGGCTCTCGCTGTGTATCTTTGGTCAGTACTAGGTACACCCAACCTCTCTCATAGGCTCAAGATCTTCTCTCACGTGCGTTTGCTTTTGGGGTTTGAATTTGGGATAGCGGCCGAATATTTCTAGAAAAAAAAATTTAAGGCTCCCATTCACCCCCCTCTAGTTGTCTGTTTTGGTCCTTCAATTGGTATCAGAGCAGGTTAAGGATCTTCTCCACCTTAACCAGTTCTAGATCCACGAAGGCGACATGGAGCATGGTTTAGGCAAACCACCTTTCTTCGATGGGTCGAACTACCCGTATTGGAAGGTCCGCATGTCTGCATACCTCTAGAGAATTGGCTCATGAGTTTGGGAGATCTACGAAGATCTAGATTATGTTGTCCTTACTGCCCGTATCGGTCAGGAGCAGATTGACCAGCACAACACGAATAGCAAGGCTCGTAATGCACTGTTTGCGTGCCTATCGATTTCTGTGTTCGATCGTGTCTCTCATCTTGCTACGGCTCATGAGATCTGGCAGACCCTTGAGCGCTTTCATGAGGGTACCTCTCATGTCAAAACCAAACTCTACAAGACGTACAAGAGAGAGTATAAAAACTTTGCTCAGTTGCCTAGAGAGTCCGTAGATTCCATGCTCTCTCGCTTCCAGGCGATTGTGAACAAGATGCGTGCCAACAGAGCGTAGCTACCCTATGACGATCATGAGAGGGCTCTGAAGTTGCTACACGCCCTAGATCAGAGGGTTTGGGAGGTCAAGGTCTAAGCTATCATCGAGTCTCCCAACTATGAGACCTTGACGGTGGATGAGCTATTTAGCAAGCTCATGTCCACCGAGATTGACAAGCAGACAAGGGCCAAAGTTGAAAATCCATCTACCCAGCCAATGGCTCTTGTGTCAAGTAGTGGTTCTTCCTCAGCTAACCCATCACCTGCTTTGTTTGCTTTGTCCTCTTTGTTGTCTATTTCATAGGAGCATGTTGAGTCACTTGGGGACGAGGAGTTGGCACTTGTGGCCAGTCGGTTTGCGCGGTTTCACAACAACCGCTTGAACTGGTGGTGTGGCAGAGGCAAGGAGGGTTGCTACAACTGCGGTGACCCTGACCACTTCATCGCCAATGGCCCCAAGAAGAAGGACAAGCTTGAGGGCGGCAAGCACGAGTACCACTCCGGTCGACGCAATGGCAAGCACGAGTACACCTCTGGCAAGCACAAGTCCAAGGGGAGGTTCAATAAGGACGCGCTCAAGAAGTACTACCAGAAGGCCAAGATGAAGTAGCGTGCCATCCTTGCCACTCTCAGCGACCTTGACCATGACTCTGGCTCCAACCACACGTCTTCTTCCTCGTCCAGCAACGACGAGTCCGAGAGGAGGGTTGAGGATAAGCTGAACAGGCTTTGCTTCATCGCCGACACCACCCAAGGCTTCTGCACCATGGTGCTTGGTGATGAGGTCATGGGCAGTGACTCCAAGGTGAACAACGGCAAAGGGTACTATAAGTGCAATCAAGCTCTAATTGTGGGTTTTGGTGATAATGACCACGCAACTAGAGAGCTAATGAGATTTATCGAGATGACAAGCAGAAAATACACACAAGAGGATGGTTCATGTAATGGTGAATCCCCCAATTATAAAAGATGATGGCATGGAACTCAAAGGCATTTATTTCATTTCATATTTTGATATTGAGTATAGGAAAAGCCGCACTATAAAGGGGGATACAATACACAAGCTTGAATGTGAAACTAAGTGCTCATATCTCTACAAAATGCATCCTCAAAGTCTCAGCCAAAGTAGCATATTCTTCATTTCCTATCCTTTGCTATTTCTGGCTGGTGTGGCACTGCCACACAGGGAGAGCGGCACTGCCGTAGTTGAGCCGTAGCACTGCCGCGACTTAACTGACCATTGGAGTGGAGTATTTATACCTCCTCCTCTCTCCCACAGCGATCACCTTTCTCCCAACCCTCAGACTGATGCTAAGAGCTCAGGAACACCCTCTCTCTCTTCTCCATTGGTGCTCTCAACCTCTCAAGGCTTCCCTTGTGATTTCCCATCAAATCCATGAGAGAAAAAGGCTCCAAACTTGATTAGAGAGCAGATCCACTTGTTCTTCAACTCCAAGAGCACTTGGTTCATGTTTAAGCCGGTGGATTGCATTTGTTACTCTTGGAGCTTTGCTCCTAGCCAGCTAGAGCGTCACCCGTGGAGCTTGCCAACTCATGTGGTAGCCCCAGGAGGTTTGTAATCACCCCAATCATCTAGTGAAACTCTCCTCATCAAAAGAGTTAGCTCTCTTGACTTGAGAACGAGGTAGGGTTGCAAAGCCTGAGCCTTTGTGGCTAACCTCAACAATGTGGAGGTAGACAAGCCTTGGTAGCGAGTTGAACCACGGGATAAATCCTCATGTCACTTGTGCTTATTTACATGTCATATTTGTGCATGAGGTATTTCTAGGGTTTGCTCTCGATCTACAAATTAGTGGTGGTGCTACCTCTTCTAGTTGGTCCTTGATGAGGACATCACTCCTTCAGATATACCAGCTGATCCTCCAACCGTCATGCAAGGTCCAATGACCCAGGCTCGAATGCGTCAACTCAATTTAGAGGTGAGCTCGTTCTTAAGCGATCCTTTTCATACTTTTGAGAATAGACTACTACCTAATGATGTTATCTTGCTTAGGAACATTGGAGAGGGTCAAGAGGGACTAAGAGGACATGGAGGAGGTGATGATGACCAGCAAGGACATCTAACATAAGCCGGAGGCCCAGTCCAACAAGAATTCGAGTCTGCCTCGGCCTCCAGGACCAGTCTGTCTTAAACTGGTCGCCCAGGACGCATCCGGACTCCATTTTTGATGATCCACATATAGATGGAAAGCTAATTTGATAAGGAAGCCAATCCAAGTGGTTTCACATCAAAAGCTATTCAGAATCAATAGGAATCATCGAAACAAGTCAGCATCCAGAATCTACCAAGGTGCTGTGACACCGTCTTTTGGTCCGTTGGACCATGTATCGAGTTTGGGCCCATTAGGGGCGGTCCAGGGGTCTTGCACGACCCTAGAGTCTTCATAAACAGCCGCCGCCCCTCCATTAGGGTTTGGGTTTTGTTTTAGATCAATCTATTATTGAACAGTCGCCGTTATCGGTTTGCAAGACCCCAACTTCGAGTGCTTAATCATTTATCTACAATTACCACTTTAATTGAGTTGCTTTTTATCTTGTTCTTGCTTGTGTTCTTCGATTTGCAACAGGGATTAGCCTTCTTGGCGAGGTCAACCGGATTGTGATACGGTTGATAACTAGAGGAGACATGGTGCTAAGGTTGTAGGGTTTGGGTCTTTGTGATCTAAAACCGGATCGGTGTGTCACTCTCCGAACAAATCGTTGTTTATCTTGAACCTGACGGAAGATCGGGACCCTCGTCCCCATTAAGTGCTAATCAGAGCTAAGGTATACCATCAGGTTCACTTTTATTTCCTAGTTTGAGTGTTTCATATTCGTCCCATAGTCCAGTGCCATACTCGTTTTTCCTATCCTACAACCTTCCGCGCCATAGCCTTTGCATATTTCAGTTTCAGAGTCCGTCGTGTTGAGTTTGTGTCCTGGTCGAGGTCTTGTTGCTGGTTAGGTCGTGTTAGAGTCTAGTTCGTGTGTTTTTCCCCATTGTTTCCATCAAATCTTGGCTGTTGTGACCAATTTTGCATACATTGTTCCCGTTTTATCCTCTAATTCGGAGCCAATTCTTAAAACTGGTCCAGTTTTCGCATACGGACTCCATTTTCGACGTTCCATATATGCAAATCGATTAGAAAAAAATTTTGGATCCATCCATCCCTCGCATTTGTGGGGTTCAAAAATTTTAGATTAGTCAAAAAGTGGTCACAAGATCCTCTTTTCGTGGTCACAAGGTTTTTGTCGATTTTCATCTATTTTTTTAAAAATTCCACAGGCCACGTCTTACACTTGTTTGAGCTCATATTTTCTATGGTTACTTCTTTTGTGCTCCTAAGTAAAGGAAAAATATCAAAAAAATAAAATAAAAAAGTCAAAATTTCCCAAAAAAAACAACGACAGCCTAAAAAAAAAAAGAGGAACAATATCTAGAGGAGCACATAGAGAAGCCCAAAGTGAGTTTGTGTTTGTGTGTGCTATCTGGTTCCTTGTTTATGTTACTGTTTCCATCCACCATACTTGTTTTTCTCATACCTATCACCTTGCTATCCACCATACTTTTGTCACAACCTAGTACTTACAACACTTTAGACCAGCAACGAGAACAAGTACTTTGGACTATAATTCAGCATTACTTTCTATTACTAACTTATGTGCCAGATATACATATTACTCTTTGTTTGCCTTCCAAGCTCTACAAATTCTTCAGATCAGTACAGACAAAGGGCCTTGCAATCTCAGTACCACTACCTCACAGGTATCACGAACCAACCGCCGGTTGTACCGCCCACTGCTTGCGTTGGTAAGAACTTGGTAAGAGTTTGGTAAGACGCTTTCACTTGCTGTGAAAAGTGACACCACTACAACTACGTAGTCATTTGGTAGGGATAACTTTCACCGTTTGTTCATGTTTTTGTGTTTACAATGGCAGGAGGTGATCAGACTGAAGATAACAATCCTAAGGGTTTCAACGAGTGTTTCAGCCAAGAGCAACTACAAGCTATTGTAGAGGATGCCCAGAAAAGGATGAATGAGGCTGTCAGGAAGGCCGTCACTAACGCACTCATTGAACTCAACATTGGCAATAGCATAGAGAGATTGGACAAGCGAATTTCCACGCTAACCGACAAGGTTACTGAGTTGGAAACCTTTGTGGCGGGCAACAACGACGTTTCTGGCAGCAACACCGATGGTCAAGACATGGTGCATGATGCCGCTGGAAACATAGGTCGAGCAGCTGTCCGACAAGAGAGATTACGACAACGTCTTCGCCGCAACACGACAGGTATGGGTGGTGTCCACCACCACCACTGTCAAGGTAATAATCACCGTGTGCCCAATGATCCTTATGCTAAAATTAAGTTCACAATACCATCTTTTTTGGGTCATTATGATGCTGAGAGATATCTTGATTGGGAGATGATGGTAGAACAAAAGTTTAGTGCCCACCTTATACCTGAGCAGCATAGAGTTAGACAAGTTACTAGTGAGTTTAAGGATTTTGCCATTATTTGGTGGAATGGGCTAGCTGCACAGGATGCTTTACCTGGTACGTGGGAAGAACTTAAGGTAGCTATGCATGATCGTTTTGTTCCTCCTTATCATAGAGACTTGCGTAAGAAATTGATGCGTTTAGAACAAGGAGATAAATCTATACAGGATTACTATGGTGAGCTCCAAAAGGGATTGATGCGCTGTAGTGTTGTGGAGAGAAACAAAGATGCTAGTTTTTATTCGGGTTTGAGGCGTGAGATTCAGGACATTGTTGATTATAAAGAATTTAACACTGTCAACCAGTTGTTTCAGTTTGCTATGCTTGCAAAAAAGGAATTGCAGGGGCGTGAACAGCAGGGCAAGAGCACGGTCAGCACCAGCACCTACACACCACGCTTGGCACCATCTTCGGGGCTGACCAAGCCAACCACTTTTTGGACGCCTCCACCAGTGAGCAAGCGACCAACAGCCTCTGGAGTTTCTACTACACCTAAGGCACCTCCCGCACGAACTTCAGATTCAGGTAAAAATTTTTTGTAGGTGCCTACCAAGAGTTCCTCATCCATTGCATCGATGGGACGCACTTCGGGTATTCAGTGCCACCGCTGCCATGGCATTGGGCATGTGCAGAGGGACTACCCAAGTCAGCAGGCATATATTGCTATAAAAGATGGTTACATCAGCACCTCTGACATTGAGGATGAAGAAGACCAAGATGCAGAGGAGGAGGATGGCGAAGTCCTTGGTGACGAGGCCATGGCATCCTATAGGAGCATCATTGTACAGCGGGTGCTCAGCTCCCAAGTCCAGCAACCTGAGAAGCTACAACGCCATAACTTGTTCTAGATTTTCTTCATCGTCAGCGACCGTCGAGCACGTGTCATTATTGATGGAGGTAGCTGTAACAATTTGGTGAGTTCTAATTTGGTCAAGCAGCTTGGCTTGACCACACGCCCACATCCACGTCCATATCATATTCAGTGGCTAAATGATTCTGGTAAAGCAAAGGTAACACAAACTTGCAGAGTTTCATTTTCCATTGGTTCTTATGCTGATTCTGTTGATTGTGATGTGGTACCTATGCAAGCTTGTTCACTCTTATTGGGTCATCCTTGGGAACATGATAATGATGCTACACACCATGGTAGAAGTAATAAATACACTTTTGTGCATAAAGGAAAGAAAATTACTTTGGTACCTTTGACCCCTGCTCAAATTGTACAAGCTGATAGAGAACGTGTTGCTAGTTTGAATGATGTTCAATCTGAAAATTAGCAAGTTGCTAATTCTATTTTCCTACCTAAAAAGGATAAGTCTACATCTATTTCTAAGGCTGAGGGGATTAAATTGAAGGGTGGTGTTATGCTTGCAACAAAATGTGACTTTGCTGAAATTTCTGATGATGATATTTGCTATACTTTGGTATGCAAACGAGCTATGTTTTCACTTGATGATATTGTTAGCTCGGTACCTCCTGCTATCACTAACCTTTTGCAGGAGTATGAGAACATTTTTCCAGCTAAGATACCCCTGGGGCTGCCACCTATGAGAGGGATAGAGCATCAAATCGATTTGATTACGGGAGCGACTTTGCCCAACCGAGCTGCATATCGAACCAATCCTGAGGAGACTAAGGAAATTCAATGGCAAGTCCAAGACCTTTTGGACCGCGGGTATGTATGTGAAAGCCTTAGTCCTTGTGCCGTTCCTGTACTTTTGGTTCCTAAGAAAGATGGAAGTTGGCGTATGTGTGTTGATTGTAGAGCCATCAATAATATTACTATTCGGTATCGTCATCCTATTTCTAGGCTAGACGACATGCTTGATGAGTTGTGTGGTTCTATAATTTTCACTAAGATTGACTTGCGAAGTGGCTACCACCAGATTAGAATGAAACTTGGAGATGAATGGAAAACTGTATTTAAAACCAAATTCGGGTTGTATGAGTGGTTAGTTATGCCTTTTGGTTTGACAAATGCACCTAGCACTTTCATGCGCTTAATGAATGAGGTTTTAAGAGTTTTTATTGGTCATTTTGTGGTAGTTTACTTTGATGATATATTGATTTATAGCAAGTCTTTTGATGAACATATGGATCACTTACGTGCTGTTTTTAATGCCTTACGTGATGCACGTTTATTTGGTAGCCTTGAGAAGTGCATCTTTTGCATGGATCGAGTTTCTTTTCTTGGCTATGTTGTAACTCCATAGGGAATTGAGGTGAACAAGATAAAAATTGAAGCCATAAAGAGCTGGCCGGTTCCCCAAACTGTCACACAGGTGAGGAGTTTTCTTGGTCTTGCAGGATTCTACCATCGCTTCGTCAAAGATTTCAGCACCATTGCTGCCCCATTGCATGAGTTGACGAAGAAAGAAGTGGTGTTTTATTGGGGAGAGGCACATGAGGAGTCCTTTGACACTTTGAAGGACAAACTTACACATGCACCATTGCTGCAACTTCCAAATTTTGGTAAGACTTTTGAGCTAGAATGCGATGCTAGTGGAGTTGGCATTGGTGGTATTTTGGTGCAAGATGATAAACCTATTGCTTACTTTTGTGAAAAATTGCATGGTCCTATTCTTAATTATTCCACGTATGATAAAGAATTGTATGCAAGTGTTCGTTCTTTAGAGACGTGGCATCATTATTTGTGGCCTAAAGAATTTGTTATTCATTCTGATCATGAATCACTTAAGTATCTTCGCTCTCAAACTAATCTCAATTGTAGGCATGCTAAATGGGTTGAATTTATTGAATCTTTTCCTTATATTATCAAACACAAGAAAGGGAGGATAATGTGATTGTTGATGCTTTGTCTAGAAGATATACATTGCTGTCCCAACTTGATTGCTGGATTTTTGGTCTTCAATCCATTAAAGAACAATATGCGCTTGATCCCGATTTTAAGGATGTGTTGCTTAATTGTAGAGAGGGACATGCATGGAATAAGTTTATGATCAATGATGGGTTTTTGTTTAGAGCTAACCGCCTATGCATTCCAGTTGGTTCCGTTCATCTTTTGTTGTTGCAGGAGGCACATGGAGGCGGATTGATAGGACATTTTGGTGCCAAGAAGACGGAGGAGGTGCTGTCCACACACTTCTTTTGGCCAAAGATGAGGCGAGATGTAGAGCGGTATGTGGCTCGGTGTGCCACATGTCAAAAAGCTAAGTCGCGGTTGAACCCACATGGTTTGTATATGCCTCTTCCTGTTCCTTCTACTCCTTAGACAGATATATCTATGGATTTTGTGTTGGGATTGCCAAGGACTAAGAGGGGGAGGGATAGTATTTTTGTTGTGGTTGATCGTTTTTCTAAGATGGCATATTTTATTCCTTGTCATAAGAGCGACAATGCTGTTCATATTGCTGACCTTTTCTTTCAAGAAATTGTTCGCTAGCATGGTATGCCTTCTACTATTGTTTCAGATCGCGATGCAAAATTCTTGAGTCATTTTTGGTGCATGTTGTGGAATAAATTGGAGACCAAGCTGCTGTTTTCTACAACATGTCATCCCCAAACTGATGGGCAAACTGAGGTTGTGAATTGAATATTGTCCACCATGTTGAGAGCCATTTTGAAGCGCAATTTGAAGATGTGGGAAGAGTGTTTGCCGCATGTGGAGTTTGCATATAACAGGGCGGAACATTCCACCACCAAGGTAAGTCTTTTTCAAGTAGTGTATGGTTTTAACCCCCATGCTCCTATTGATCTTTTGCCTTTACCAACCACTGAGAGAATACATAGTGATGCTAGAGAGCATGCTGATTTTATTCGTAAGTTGCATGAAACAACTAAAGCAAATATTGAAAGTATGAATGAAAAGTATAGAATTGCTGGTAGTAAAGGTAGAAAAGAGATTAAACTTGAACCGGGTGATTTGGTTTGGTTACATTTAAGAAAAGATAGATTTCTTGAGCTTTGTAAGTCTAAATTAATGCCAAGAGCAGCTGGTCCTTATAAGATTATTGAGAACATAAATGATAATGTATACAAACTTGAGTTGCCACCCGAGTTTGGGGTTAGTCCTACATTTAACATTGCAGATTTGAAACCTTATTTGGGAGAAGAAGATGAGCTTGAGTCGAGGACGACTCCAATTCAAGAGGGGGAGGATGATGAGGACATCACTCCTTCGGATGTACCAGCTGATCCTCCAATTGTCATGCAAGGTCCAATGACCCGGGCTCAAATGCATCAACTTAATTTACAGGTGAGCTCGTTCTTAAGCGATCCTTTTCATACTTTTGAGAATAGACTACTACCTAATGATGTTATCTTGCTTAGGAATATTGGAGAGGGTCAAGAGGGACTAAGAGGACGTGGAGGAGGTGATGATGACCAGCAAGGACGTCCAACACAAGCCAGAGGCCCAGTCCAACAAGAATTCGAGTCTGCCTCGGCCTTCAGGACCAGTCTGCCTTAAACTGGTCGCCCAGGACGCATTCGGATTCCGTTTTCAATGATCCACATATGGATGGAAAGCTAATTTGATAAGGAAGCCAATACAAATGGTTTCACATCAAAATCTGTTTAGAATCAATGGGAATCGTCAAAACAAATCAGCATCCAGAATCTGCCAGGGTGCTGCGACATCGTCTTTTGGTCCGTTGGACCATGTATCGAGTTTGGGCCCATTAGGGGTGTGTCCAGGGGTCTTGCATGACCCTAGAGTCTTCATAAACAGCCGCCGCCCCTTCATTAGGGTTTGGGTTTTGTTTTAGATCAATCTATCATTGAACAGTCGCCGTTATCAGTTTGCAAGACCCCAACTTCGAGTGCTTAATCATTCATCTGTAATTGTCACTTTAATTGAGTTGCTTTTTATCTTGTTCTTGCTTGTGTTCTTCGATTCACAGCAGGGATTAGCCTTCTTGGTGAGGTCAACTAGATTGTGACACGGTTGATAACCAGAGGAGACGTGGTGCTAAGGTTGCAGGGTTCGGGTCTTTGTGATCTGAAACCGGATCAGTGTGTCGCTCTGTGAACAAATCGTTGTTTATCTTGAACCTGATGGAACATTGGGACCCTCGTCCCCATTAGTCCTCTGGGTTGCTAGTACCTACAGAAGGCTTAGGAACTTACTCGATCTAAATTTTCTTAGCTAGATTTCGAATTGTGGTTTACTCTTGTCTATAGGTGCGGCAGTGCCACTTTGTTGGAGTGCCACTGGTAAAGCGCTGTAGTGTCGCTTGGCAAATTTGATTTGTGTTTGAGTTTTTATTTTGACAGGCCTATTCATCCCCCTCTAGGTCATACAGAGATCCTACAAGTGGTATCAAAGTAGGTTACCTCGTTGACACTTAACCGCGTGAGATATGGCCGTGCAAGGAGAAGGGATCAGAGTAGTGCCACCGCAAATCATGGACTCAAATGACATGGAGCTGCATGATACGGACAGCAGGCATGCCACTGCTAGCAGCAGCTCTCTTCCACCCACGGATGTGTCCGTGGGAGTACTAGCAAGAAGAAAAGAAGCTAGAAGACTTAGAAACGAAGCAAGAAATAAGAGGAAAGAAGAAGTAGCCAATGAAGCAAAGAGCCTAAAGCTAGCCAAAAAGCTACAAAGAAAAGAAATATGAAGGCTAAAAAGAGAGTTGAAGAAGAGGGAAGAGGAGTTGAAGGCAAGCAAAGAACAACCTTCTCAAGTGGAGGTTGAATCAAGTAGTACCGAAGATGGAGATGATGATGTCTCCTATCAAGTGTCCAAGACCAACAAGAAGGATGACAAGGGGAAGGGCAACGATAACAAATATGGAGTCGTATCCTTTCATTATCCTTCTATGTCTAACCATGATCGGAGATCTTTCATCAATGTGCCCACGGGCAAGTTGCCCCGTTTTGATGGGACCAACTTTGCTAAGTGGAAGCACTTGATGAAAGCTTATCTTGTAGGTCTTCATCCAGGCTTTTGGGAGATAGTCCATGATGGTGTTGAGCCACCGGTTGACCCCAAGAATCCTACACCAACCGAAGTATGCAACATTCACCTCAACGGTCAAGCTACAAGTGTGTTGCTAAGCGCTTTGGATGGTGATGAGTACAATAGAGTGATGGGAGTTGAGGTTGCAAAGCAAATTTGGGATACTTTGCATCTCACTCATGAAGGGGTTGACAAAGTGAGAAAAGCAAGAATTGATTTGTTGATAGCTAAGCTCAACCAATTTGTAATTTTGGATGGTGAAGGGGCTCAAGAAATGTTTGAAAGATTGATGGTGATCGTTGGAAAGATTAGAGGCTATGGTGGTGATGTGCTTGATGATCACAAGGTTGTCAAAATCATGTTGGAAGCTTACTCACCTAGAAATGAGATCGTAGTGACTGTAATTAGAGACAAGAAAAAGTTTGAGCACTTCACACCAAATGATGTGCTTGGAAGGATCATGACATTTGACATGCAAAGAGAGGAAGCACTTGAGAGAAGAAAGCTTGGTGAGTTGCAAGCAAAGTTAGATGGCATGAAGATCAAGGATGTTGCACTCAAGGCCAATAAATCAACCAAGCAACCCTCTACTAGCAAGTCCAAGTCCAACAAGCAAGCATCAACAAGCAAGCCTAAAGCATCAAGACAAGTCCAAGAGCAAGTAGAGACAACATCATCATCAAGTGAAGATGAAAGTGATGGTGAACAATATGAAGAATTCAATGATGTTGCTCTCTTTATCAAGAGGTTTCAAAAGGGACTCAAGAAACAAGGCTAAAAATTTGCAAAGAGAAGATTTCCCAATAAGAAAAAGAGAACATGTTATAATTGTGGGAGCACCGAACACTTCATAGCTAAGTGTCCCAATGAAATCAAGAAATATAGATTTCACAAGGGTAAGAAACAGAGCAACACCAACTACAAGAAAAGCAAAAGGCACATGGGAGAAGCTCACATAGGACATGAATGGGACTCAACAAGAGATAGCTCAAGTGAGGAGGACAAGAAGGTTGCCACCGTTGCTATTCATCAACCATCCTCCACACCAAAGCTCTTCAACAACATGTCCATTGATGACTACTACTCCCCTCACACTTGTCTTATGGCAAAGGGTGAGAAGGTAAAAAGCAAATCCAAACCTAAACCTTCTCCACCTAGTGATATCTCTAGTAGTGATAGTGATTACTTTAGTGATGAAGAAATTGATAACATAACTAAAAATTTGGATAGCAAGACCTAATTCTTCATCACTAAGCTAATCGAAGAATTAGAGAGCACTCAAGCCGAGCTAGAATCTAGAGAGAAAACTCTTATCAAACAAGAAGATCTCTATATTGCTAGCAAGGAAGCTCTTACATTGGAGAGAAGTGAGGTGGAATCCTTGCGCAAGGCTTTGTCCAAAGAACAAGAAGTCCATGCTATCACTAAGAAAGCAAATATTGACCTCAAGCAAAAGTATTGTGACATAGATGGAAAGCACAAAGAACTTGAGGAACAATATAACATTCTTTGGGATAGCAACTCACATCCTCCCAAAGCAAATGATGCCTCTACTCCTTCCATTAGTCAAGGTTGTGAAAAATGTTATAATATTGACTTAAATGTTTATTCCACTAACCTTGCTAATATGGAGGCATGAGAAAAGAGATTACTAGGCTCAATGAGGTAATTGCTAAAGGGTGCATGGATGCAAAGGTTCAAGGTAAGAACAAGAAAGTAGATGAGCCAAAGAAACCCCAATATAAGAATGGAAGGCATCCCTCAATCAAGGATGGGCTCGGGCACACTAGAGGAGCCAAAACCAATGAAAGAAAGATAGTGAATGGCTTTGAATGTGTGTAGTTTGAAAGGAAGGAGCAGATTGGTACAGTTCAGCCTACATAGTTCGCGACAGTGACGTGCCCTAGAGTGGCAGTGCTGCACCGTGGCAGTGCTGCGATGAAGGGTGGTAGTGCCGCGCCCCACCAGAAAGGGAAGGACACCAATCCTGCTCTAGATCAGACTATGCCCAAGAAGATGGTGCTTCAGCAAAAGCAGGTTTTTCAAAAGCCAAAGGAATCAAAGTGGATCACCAAAAATAAATATGCTTATCAACCCAAGGCCCATGCACCTCGACAAAGCTTATCATCATGCTTTGTGTTGAAAAGTAACAACCGTGGTGAAGTTGTTGCTAAGTATGTTGGCAAGGAGACCAACATTTATTTAAATACTTCCATATGGGTTCCTAAGATACTTGTGATTAATATGCAAGGCCCCAAGAATATTTTGGGACCTAAATCTAGGAACTAAACTTATTTTGTAGGCATACTCCTCCAGTGGATTAAGTTGGGTGCTTGATAGTGGATGTACAAATCATATGACCAGAGAAAGGAGTATGTTTTCATCATATTCCCCGATGTCACACTCAAATGAAAATATTGTCTTTGGAGACAATTCAAAAGGGGAAGTGATTAGGCTCGGTAAAGTTGCTATAACCCTTGAGCATTCAATTATAAATGTCTTACATTTTGATTTGCTAAGTTAAAATTTGTTGTCCGTTTCACAATTGTGTGAGATGGGTTACAATTGTCTCTTTACGGATAAGGGTGTGGAAGTCTCTAGAAGGGAGGATTCCTCTATTGTCTTTACGGGTCATCTAAAGAATAAGCTTTACCTTGTTGATTTCAACAAAAGTGAAGCTAAGCTTGAGACTTGTTTAGTGGCAAAATCTAGCATGGGTTGGCTATGGCATTGCCGACTATCTCATGTTGGGATGAGGAACTTGGCCAAACTTCTAAAAGATGAACACATCCTTAGACTAACAAATGTTCATTTTGAGAAAGATAGGGTGTGTAGCGCTTGCCAAGCCAGGAAGCAAGTAGTTGTACCTCACCCACCAAAGAGCATCGTCTCCACCAAGCAACCATTGGAGCTTATTCACATGGATCTCTTTGGACCGATTGCCTACATTAGCATCGGTGGTAATAAATATGGTCTTGTTATTGTTGATGATTATAATCGTTTCACTTGGGTGTTCTTTGTGTTTGACAAGAGCCAAGTACAAGAGAAGGTGAAAATCTTCATTAGAAGAGCACAAAGGGAGTTTAACTTTCTAGTCAAGAAAGTGCATAGTGACAATGGAACCGAATTCAAAAACACCTATGTGAAAGAATTTCTTAATGAAGAGGGCAACAAGCATGAATTCTCAACTCCATACACCCCTCAACAAAATGGTGTAGTAGAGAGGAAGAATTGGACTCTCATTGATATGGCAAGAATAATGTTAGATGAATACAAAACTCTAGATATCTTTTGGTGTGATGCAATCAACACCGCTTGGCATACCATCAATCGTCTCTATCTACACAAGAAATTGAAGAAAACTTCATATGAGTTTCTAACCGGTAACAAGCCAAAGGTGTCTTATTTTAGAGTATTTGGGTGTAAGTGCTTCATACTTAACAAGAAACCCAAAACCTCCAAGTTTGCACCTAAAGTTAATGAAGGTTTTCTTCTTAACTATGGATCAAATGAGCATGCCTATCGTGTTTTCAATAAAACCTCCGGAAGAGTTGAAATAGCGGTAGATGTGACATTTGATGAATCTAACGGCCCTCAAGTAGAGCAAATTGATGCAAGTGTTGTAGGTAATGAGAAACCACCGTGTAAAGCAATCAAGAAATTAGCCATTGGTGATATAAGACCACAGGAAGACAAGGCTACAGAGGTGGAGGGTTCTCAAGTTGCTGCTGCACTAAACTTTGCTGACGCACCTAATGTGGCAGTGCCGCACTCACCCATGGTTGTGCCGCTCAATGGCAGTGCCGCACCTTAGAGCGGTAGTGCCGCACCACTTCAGACAGCAGCAGCTGATTCAACTCCAATCCATGGACAAAACCTACAACCTTTCTTTGAAGAAGATGATGATGAAGGACCAGTAGACCAGCATGAAGCCATCATCTACCCAAGGCTTAGGCAAACCGTGCAACGGGATTACCCCATCGACAATATTCTTGGGAGTCTTCAAAAGGGGGTTACAACTCGCTCTCATTTAGCAAAATTATGTCAATTTTACTTATTTGTACCAAGTGGGTCTTCCGGAACAAGAAGATGAACATGGCATGGTGACAAGGAACAAGGCAAGATTGGTTGCTCAAGGCTTCACTCAAGTTGAGGGCTTGGACTTTGAATAAACATATGCACCTATGGCAAGGCTTGAAGCAATCCAAATGCTTATTGCATATGCCGCTCATCACAACTTCAAGCTATATCAAATGGATGTGAAGAGTGCATTTCTCAATGCCCCATATAAGAACTAGTCTATGTTGAGCAACCACCAGGCTTTGAAGATCCCAAGTTTCCCAACCACGTCTACAAACTCCAAAAGGCACTCTATGGGCTTAAGCAAGCACCTAAAGCATGGTATGAATGCCTTAAGGAAATCATGCCATATGCATCACGGTTTTACTTTGTCACACACACTTGCACCCCACGGATGCAATGATTTAGGGGGAGTCTCCTATGTATTTTAGTATGTGCAAATTGACATTTGAGGTCATTTGTGAATTCAATTCATATTGCACATATTAAGGGGGAGCCTTCCATAAATCATTGAACCCAAAAGCATAAATTTTTATATCATTTTATAAGCTTTAATCGGGTTGTCATCAATTACCAAAAAGGGAGAGATTGAAAGTGTATATAGCCCTTTAGTAGATTTTGGATGATTGATTGACAACAACGATTAAAGAACTAACAAGTTTGCTAAGTGTCAAACAGGAAATTGATTATCTCACATATACTTGATGAAATTGTATAAAGCCAAAATGATGTATTGTTGTATAAACAATCTAGTTCAAGCACAAGACAACAATACAAATGAAATTTATGCAAAGGCTTATTTATTGTGGGATTTCAATGATCTATGTGAAAGCAAGCACAATAGAAATTAATTAATGAGACATGAGGGATTGCATATGGAATGGTCTCATATTTGAAGCTTGCTAAATAGAAATGTAAAAGACAACAATATAAATGAATGGTTGATTCAACACAAGATGTGACTTGATGGATTGAGATGGTGAAGATAGCAAGGAAAGGCTTTGAGGTAATAAGCAAGGGTGAAGGGCAAGCGATGGCTTGGCAGCCGAAGAACCTAGCTAGGGTGAAGAAGGAAGTACTTGTATTTAGTTGAGGTACTAATCAAGCTATGATGGTCATATTAATGTGGATGATCAAATCACTATTGGATTGTTTGATGGAAGTGACTTGATGCATTTGGAGTTATCTATATTTGATGAATGGAATCAAGTCATGTGCTCAAGATGGCTATGCTCAAGTGAAAAGATCAAAGTTGACATGTTGGCACCCTCACTTGATGAAGATTGAAAGAAATGACATCAATTGAAAAAGATCAATTCAAAAGGTTTAAATTTGTTTTCCATTTGATTTTGAGTTAATAGGAATGCCATACTATTAAGAGGGATGCATCATGTTGATAGATAAATACTCATAAGTGCTCAAGCCAACCTATGTGAGGTTTGAGTGAGAGAGAAACATGGGTTTACTCTGCCTGTTGTGGCCGAGCATACCGAACGTGTCTGGTATGGGGTTGGTCACAGCAATGATCTTCTCTGTTCTCTTGTTTGGGTTTGTCGGAAGTCCCGACAAACGTCGGGAGTCCCGACACCTTACCGACTTGAGAGTTAACTGTCCTAGTCATACTGGACGTGTCCGGTATAGTAGGCTAGAGCCCAATGGCTAGTTTTTCAAAGGGGCCGGGGGTTGGAAGTTCCAGCAGGAGTTGGTCAGGAGTTCCGGCGGTCAGAAGTCCCGGCAAGCCTCGGGAGTTCTGACACCTCACATACTTTTATCTCAATGACCGTTGGTGTAACAACCCAAAAATCCACACACTAAAAATACCAACTACAAAAATTTTCTTAGAACTCCCATGTGATGATGAGTGTCATGTATAGTAACCCAACCTAAGAGATGCATTAGGTCTAACCCCAACCCAAGTTAACACATAAGCATGGCATGTCATTAGTTAATTGTGTTTATTTAAATTCTAACAAATAAGTGTTGCATACATTGATTATTCAAAATGTGATTTGGATTTCCATTTGAGTTATGATATGCTTAACAACTCCAATAAATTAGGTGCACCAATTTGGAATTCAAATTTTAGAACCAAATTCGAATTCAAACAAAAGAAATGAAATGAAAAACAAAATAGAAAAAGAAGAGAAAGGATGTAGGCCTCGCAAGCAGCCTCGGCGTGCTCGGCCTGTGCCAGCCAGCCAGCCCAACCGGCCTGCCAACCCTTCCTGTCTTCCCAGCGCACGTACGTGGCCCATGAGCCGGCCCAGCGCATCGCCCGCGCACCCGTCTGCCTCGCTCGTAGCCGCTGCCCACTAGACCCCACATGTCAGCCACCCCCGTCTACAGTGTTGTCTTCCTCACCCATGCCTCAACCGCCTACGCAACCGGTGCCCGACAGCAGTGGCAGGGGCGGGCCAGGGGGTCACGCCTGGGGCATGACCCTGTCCCCTTGCGTCGCGCCCACACAACCCTGTACCACCGTCGGATGCGATGCACACGCCTCCACCACACGATGCCATCTGCCATGGGAGGCATGGCGCTCAGCTATAAAGCCAGCCCGCACGCCGCTCATGCCCGGCGCCTTAGCCTCTCCCTCAGCCTCCGCCGCCGCTTGGTGGCCCAGCAGCCGTACCACACCGAGAGTGGAGGGCTGAGAAGGAGATCGTGAGAGGAGGATCAGAGCCCTGCGCGCTGTCGAAGTCGCCGGAACCAAGGGCGACGCCATCGTCGTCATCACGGTCGTGGGTCGGCACTGCACGACACTGTTTCTAGAGCTACATAGCCGCAACTCGTCACTGCACCGCTATCCCCTCTTCCACAACACCTACGGTGAGCCCCGGTTCATTCCCTGCTTGCCACTAGACCTTGCTACTCTAGCCATGGCGCTCCATATCGTGAGTGCGTAGGCCAAGGCCATCCCCGGCCTCTAGGCACACCAGCACAGCACACTCACATTGACTGTGACCACCCTCGAGCCCTTGGACGCTGTAGACCTCTCCAAGTCCCCTGGACACCGTAGCCGAGCACGCATGCCACGCTCACGATGCTGCCGCCATGGCGCAGCCACCACCAGAGCACCAGACCACCTCCGAGCACCAGACCACCATGCCGAGCACCAGACCACCGGTCCGAGCACCCAACCACCGGTCCGAGCACCAGACCACCGTGCCGAGCACCAGACCACTGGTCCGAGCACCCAACCACCGGTCAGAGCATCGACCACCGTGGCCAATACTGCTGGAAGCGCCTGGTGCCTCCTTGACTCGCCCATCCTGTAAACATAAGCCATGGGTAACTCATGCGCACGCCATGACCACCCCGCTGGAGCCCGTAGTGACCTGCGCACCTCACCGTCGTCACCATGTCGCCGAGGCCGCCGGGAAGACCCTACCGGCCACCTGGGAACCGGAAGTCCTATCTTGAGCTCTAGACGCCCTCGCCGTGTCCACATGGATCTGTAGGAGCCTACACTCCCCACTGTGACGCCCCTCCAAGGCCATAGCCCCCACACCGACACCGTCGACGTTATCAGAAGACCGCCACCATGGCCAAAGCCACCGGAGGCCCTGGAGGACCCCTTGACCTACCCAACATGCCCGCTGGTGCATTGTGACGCCCACACGCACCACAGAACCAGCCAATGCTGTTGCACCCACGCTATTCCCGCACGCCGGTTGTGCTCGAACCGCCGTTCACCGTGACTAGTGACTTAGGATGCACCATCCGTCGCCCTGACTCCACCGTTGCAGTCGCCATGGTGTGGGGAGGCTTTTCCCCACCTCAATTGGATGCCTAAACTGTTGCGGAAGCTTGCCGGTGAGCACGTCACCGGTGGAAGCGCGCCGTGGTAGAAACAGAGGAGAAGGAGCGAGTTGAGCAGCGTAGCCCTGCACCCGGTGCACATGAGCCGAGCCGAAGGGAAATGACGATGGACTCGGTCCAGCATGGACCCTGCCTTAGGTCCATGGACTATGAACTTGGGTCCACCGTGAGCCGCCCTCAAGCCCACAGCCAGGAAACGAAGCCCAGTAAGAGCCCAACTACGCCACGTGGTAGCGCCACAGCACGCCACGTGTCCGGGTCAGCCCGACCCACACCAGCCCAACTCGAGCCCACCAAGGCCCGTTTGAGACCCAGCCCGTATCGACCATTGACCGATCAATGTTGACCATTGACCTAGCCTCACATGTCAGTGGCACAGCCACTCTGGACCCACCTGTCAGTGACTCAAGAGTCTCTGGACCCACCTGTCGGAACTGGTGACATTGCTGATGTCATGTTGACGTCCGCTGGACCCCACCTGGCAGCTCGAAGCTGAGACGATGATGTCATGCTAACATCATACTGATGTCATCATGCCACGTGGACCCATCACACCGTGACACGTGTCAGCCCAGGATTAATTCAGCCTTTATCCAAATTCAGAAATGATTTAAACTTCAGAAATTCATAACTAATTCATACGACCTCCAAAAAATACGAGACCAGGACCAAAATTCATCTAAAAACAAGCTCTACGCAATGAACCCATGTTTGAGTGCATTTGGCTCTTTTGAATTTCTATTGCTTCTTTGTGCTATTCTATAGACGTCGCTAACGCGACTATAATATGAACAATGCAGACTCGGAGGAGAACCTGATGGACAAGGACCGTGAGTACCGTGAGAAGAATGGAGATGACTACACTGAAGGTGCCACATCCCACCCAATCTCATAGCACCTATTACGCATGGCTAACATAGAACTGCTATCGCTTTACTTTACTGCTATAGTCATATTATGATAGGACTTGCATGGTAGTATGCTTGCTTGAAAGCCTTTACCTTGATGCAACCTTACCCCTACATACCCTGCTATTAGGCTAGACACACACTTACTGCTATATATTTCATTACTTATACTTCTACTACGCTTATACTATATGCGTGGTGGAAACTGGTGTTATCTAGACTATGGGGAGAGTGTTGCGTGTGTGACTTGGGTGTGTGGAGGGTGAGGGTTGTGTCAACCAAGTGGGAGTATACGATGAGCCTATGGCAAGTCTTGCTATGGGATGCTACCTGGGCACCCCTAGAAATGGATACCTATGGTGGGTAAATGGTATATGAGGTGGTCCTGGGTGTGAATCTATGATGGGAGGAGCCCAGGATGGAGGTGTTGTGGTGGCACGATAAATGGAAACCTTGATGAAGACATTCTGGCTTGGTCATCCCTAAGGACTTACTAGTACTCAGATTCACCAGGAAGCCTTATGTACCACTCGCCCTATATGGTGCGGGACGGCTAGACTACTTGGTAGGATATTGCCACTACTGCTAGGTTGATAGCGGACAGTGTAAGGAGGTATGGGGCGTGGAGGATTCCCCGCCCCCCCCCCCACCCTTCCAAGACTTCATGGAGACCTTATGGACCCAGCTCATGACTCACAGTTTTAGCCACCCCAGACTTGACTTGGGGTGAACCAGGGCTAAATGGTAGAGTGGCATTATCCTAGGCTAGCAAGCGGCCGAAATCAGCCTAGTTGACGACAGTCAGCGAGGAAGGCAGATCTTGTGGTTATGTAAAAGATCTACAGAGTGTATGGTTGATCGATCGATACATGTGCCGATGTGTCGGCTATGGACCTTTCCTAGATTTCACTTAAACTAGATAATGAGATGAGTCCTTCTTTTCTTCCCCCATGAGAGAGAGTCGGTCATAGCCAAGGGCTACGGGCCTTGAGATAGTGCCGAGAGGGAGTTGGCCTATCGTTTGAGCGATGGTATGGTATGAAGAGGGTATATATGGAGATGGTGGTATGTCGATCCCTAGATTGAAACCTGGCTCGGGAAAGGGAATGAGGTGGAATGTGTGGGAATGGTGTTAAAACTTGACAAACTATTATTATTTACTTGATATGCTAATGCATAGGAAAACCTAGCTTTACAGGTTCCTTTGACTATGTCCAACTTGCATCCAATTTCCACAAAGCAATGCTCATAGGGATGGGAGTGGCCAGTACAAATCATACTGATAAATTTTGGCACACAGGTTCTGCTGAGGAGTATAGCTCCAAGGAGTTTGACGGATGAGGGGTTCGTGTCTACACTCGAGTTTGGCGATCTTATCTTCAAGCTATTCTAAATGAATGCTACTTTTGATTCCGCCAATGCGGTGATGTAATAAATTATATAATTCCGCACTATTTGTACTCTGATATTATCGTTATATGGATATGATATTCGACTAGAATTTGGGTAATATGATCTTCAATGGTCTTATTACGCTTTGATGCTGTAGATTTCCCATCATGGAAATCGGGGTCATTTCAGTTGGCGCAGTGCAAGTCATACCGGACGTGTTCGGTATGGGCTCAACGGCTAGAAAACGGCTAGTTTTTCAAGGGGGCTATAAATACCCCCAAGCCTCCACCTTTGGAGGCTACTGATTCTGCTGATCCTCTCCCACATTTTTGAGCCTTGCAAACACTCTCCAACCCTCTCTTAGTGAGTGATTGATCTAATTTGCCAAATCCATTTGTGGGTTGAGAGAGAATTCAAAAAAGAGAGCAAGCCACCACTTGAGCACTTGTGCATATTATCGATCTTTGTGCTTTACATTTGTTACTCTTAGACTCTTTGGTCCTAGACGACTAGGCGTCACCGGAGAGCACCCGAGAGATTGTGGTGTGCCTCGGAAAGTCTGTAATGGTCGATTCCACCGCTGCAAGGGAAGGAATCAACTAGTGGAAGGAGGAAAAGGAGTTGGAAAAGACTCTGGCTAGAGTGACCTTCTTGGTACCCTCTAGGGCTGACCTTCGCTGGGTCACCCGTAGCCCCCTCAATGGAGTCCGAACTTCGGTAAAACAAATATTGTGTCTTAATTCATATTTTATTTGATATTTGTGTTGCTCCAGCTCTTGTGTAGGTTACCTGTGTGTGGCACCATATTTAGTGGGTGCCTACAGGTTGGATTGAAGTTTGAAATTGAAAGGAGCAAGTTTGGGGCTATGCTGCTGGAATCGTATATACTAGACACGTCTGGTATTAGCCTCTGCATTGATTTTATCTATTCACTGCATTAATCTTTGTGTTGCTAGGTTGTGGCTCGTAGATTCATTTAGTATTGTTTATATACTCGTCGGCTAACTTGTGAGGGGTTATATTACTCTGATTTGGAGTTTCCACTTTGGAAACTCTCATTACTAAATTGTTTTCACTTTTAAATGTGTTAATTTTTAGAAACGCCTATTCACCCCCTCCAGGCGACATCCTAGGTCCTTTTAGATATTTAGTACACACTCCTAACCTTGTCTTGTAGTATTCTAAGGGCTCTAAGTTCGATCTACTTGGCTATTTGGATTCCGATTACGCCGGTTGCAAGGTAGATCAAAAAAGCACTTAGGGGACATGTCAATTCCTTGGATGGTCTCTAGTATCTTGGAGTTCTAAAAACCAAAATTGTGTAGCCCTTTCCACTACCGAGGCCGAGTATGTTGCAGCCGGTGCTTGTTGCGCTCAACTACTTTGGATGAGGCAAACCCTTCATAATTTTGGATGTTGCTTTACCAAAATCCCACTCTTGTGTGACAATAAAAGTGCCATAAAACTTGCAAACAATTCCATAAGCCACTCAAGAACCAAACATATAGACATACGACATCATTTCTTGAGAGACCACGAAACCAAAGGAGATATCAAAATTCGCCATGTGAGCACCGAAAAGCAACTAGCCGATATCTTCACTAAGCCTCTCGATGAGTCAAGGTTTTATGATTTGCATAGTGAGCTAAATATACTTGAGTCTCGTAATGCGGTTTGATGTTTAGCACACCTTTGATTGATCAACTAGTATCTAAGAAAAGGTTTGTCAAAATATTTAATTCATGTGTTTCAAAATGCTTTATCTAACTAATAGGTGTATTATGGTCATTGCTTGTATTGATTATCTGTTGCTGATCATAATATGCCTATGATATGTGTCCATATCATATTTATATAGAGCTATTTAGTTAACAGCTAACCCTCACTATCTGCGGGGTGTAGCAGTACCGCACATTCCCTGCGGCAGTGCCGCGCCCGGGATGCGGCAGTGCCGCACTATGAAATTGCGCCCAGTAGTTGGGCCACGACAGCAGTTAATGTGGGGCCCATTTCCTTTACCTCTTAACTCCATATGGCCTGCAGTAACTCCCCCCTTCCTCTCTCTCTCCCACCAACAGCGCCTCTCTCTTTCTCTCGCTCATGTTTCCACCGCGCGTCGCCGTCGCCCTCTAGCAGGCCACCGTCTGACACTGCTGCGTCGTCCACAGGCCTTCTCTCGTGCTATCGGTGGTCACTGCTGCTCCTAAGCTGAGCAGCTTCTTCTCTCCCCTCTCCAATCCATGAAACCATAGGTGAAAACCCTAATCCTCCCCAATCTATGCAATGTGATGGTTTCTCTCAAATGGGCTCGGTGATTTGTGATTGCTAGGCTGTGTAGAACATGCTTTGGGTGTTGATTGAAATAGATATTGTGATTCACTCATGGAGCCAATGTGGGCACCACGGTAGTGCTGTGCCCAAGGTGTGGTAGTGCCGCACTCTTGGCAGTAGTGTTGTTCACTCCTGTGCTCTTGGTTCAATGGTTGACTCACTATATCTACTGCAATCATGTCTCAAAAATTGAAATCTATACATGTCATAAGCACTCTCGAGTTTAGCCCAATTAAATCCATTACTTTGTAGAACTGCATATTCTGAGATTGTGTAATGGTTTAGAAGTAGGCTTGAGGATAAAGTGAATAAACTTGGCAAAGCAAGTTGTGAACCAGTTAAAACAACAGGTGTAGCAGTGCCGCACCTAGGAGCGGCAGTGCCGCACTTCTTGGGGCAGTGCCATATCAAATGTCCCTAGGGTTCACAATTTGACTCTCCTTGTTTATTTAAGTCATTCCTTAGGTCCACATCTACTCTCCATTGATGCAGTTCCTCATGGTTCTATATCTTTTTGCATAGATGGCCTCTAGAGGTGATGATGAGCGAAGGGTAAAGAGAAGGTTTGATCCAAATGCTCCAAGAGATAAGCAAGTTCCTCGCTGTGGTAGTGGGCGAAGAGGACTAGCAGGGGCTAGCAGCAGCAGGGTAGCTAGCTCGAGTAGTGGTGCAGGAGGCAGAGAGAGTAGAGACTATCAGATGTAGCAGGAGGAGGCTCTCTAGATGGCTGGTCGTGTTATTCCTTCTAACGCATGCCTAGCCACTCCACCACACATTGAGCAGTACAATGGTGCATACATGGTTGATTACACAGAGGATGTGGTGGAGAGGAGGACTAATGACACAAGGCCGCATCCTGTGGTCAAGTACATGGGCAAGTACAAGATGGTGGAAGAGGCAAGAGAGGAAAATCCCTATGTTGTGCCCAAGGATCAAGGGATTGATTATATGTTTTGGAATGAGTTTCATTCCAACTTCTATGCCTCTATGATCTTCAACTCTAAGAAGTCCAAGATTATGAAGATGCAGTATGTTGATTGGCAAGAGTTGGAGGCAAAGCATGACCCTGAGTTTGACAAGGTCATCATCGCTTGTGATAGGTTTGGCCTCTCTGACTTGATGGGATTCCGGTACAACTAGAATGTGAAGGTGCTTGCTCAGTTTCACGCTACCTTCTACTACGACATTGCTACCGATGAGATTCACTGGATGACAAAGGGTAGACACTATAGGATTGATTACATTACCTTCTGTCGCTTGTTGGGTTTCAGTGAGGAGGAGCATGGTTTCACATACATACATGATGAGCGCAGAGCAGAGGTCAGAGACATTGCCTACATGTGGATTGACAGGACGGTGGCTGATGGGAAGGTGAAGGGCCTAAAGAGTTTTTATTATATTTTGAACAACTTAATCAGGCACACCATTAATCCCAAAGATGGAACTGCTTCTAATCTTAATGGGTATGTGAGGAATGTTCTTGCTAGGTTTGCACCTGGTGGGGATAAGTTTTGTGTTACTCACTTCATGTGGCGAGAGCTTTGGATTGCTATGGAGGATGGTAGGAAGGGGCTACCCTATGCTCCTTATCTAATGTTTATGATTGAGAGGGTCACAGGCTATAGATTTGAGAAGGATGGACTGCATGAGAAGTACAAGATTGAGAAGACCCATGCCACCAGAACTAGTGCACCCGCGAGACACTCTTCTACAGTAGCTGAGGACATCCTAGAGTCCTCTCATGCTAATTCCTGTAGCGGAAAGAAGAAGAGCAAGATTGGCAAGTGGATTAAGGCCTTATTCAGTTTGTCCACCTACGCAGCCGTCACGACATACCAGACTCGGTTGGAGAGCCGTGAGTATAGGGACAAGGCCGATCTTCCACCGCTACCACCACCACAGTCACCTCCTAGGTTTGACGACCTTCCTAGCTTGTCAGACACAGACCTTGAGGAGGAGGAGGAGGAGGAGCTTGGTTAGACATTGTCACAGATTCATCGGTCTTCACGCTACACTTCCACTACTCACCGCCAAGGTGGGGCGGTAGTCTCCGACGACGACGACGACGACGATGATGATGATGATGATGATGGTGATGCTGAGGATGTTGATTGGGAGAACATTCAAGAGGAGAGTGATTGAGGTGTACCTTTCTTTGTTTCTTTTCCTCTTTTTGGTGCTTGTTGCCAAAGGGGAGAAGAAATTAGAAGAATTGAGAGGGGTATGAACTTTTTAGCAGCTTAGAGTCTTGATGTCCTATCCTTTGAGAGTTAGTTCTAGGTGTGAGTTTGAGAGTTGCTCAAAACTCTATTTTTATTGTAACATTGCTACCTAAGTTCTCTGTATTATTTTGGATATGGACATGTATTAGTGTGTGATGATTCTAGCTTATCATTTTTATGCTTTGATTAGATTTTTTCTGAGTAGCTACTGTGTGGTGTCTGTTCTCAGTTCTGTGCTACAGTCAATCGTGCGGTAGTACTGCACATTAGCCTGGCAGTGCCGCACTAAGGCAGTGTCGCGGCAATGGAGAAGTAGTGCCGCACCCATCTGGCTTAGCTCTTTGATTGCATAACTATCATACGCATCACGGTATTATTTGACATAGTGTGCAGCACCCCACAGAAGCATAGGTGTATTAGAAGCTCCATCACTTAACTAAAATTGTGAATTATGGCCTCTAATGCCATATTGAGAATTCAATTCTCCATTCACACATTTAGGGGGAGTCTTTACACTCATGACTCAAAAATCTCAGTTTATACTAATATCTTTTGTAAGCTCTAATTGGGTTATCATCAATCACCAAAAAGGGGGAGATTGTAAGTGCAATCAAGCCCTAATTGTGGGTTTTGGTGATAATAACCACGCAACTAGAGAGCTAATGAGATTTATCGAGATGACAAGCAGGAAATACACACAAGAGGATGATTCATGTAATGGTGGAGCCCCCAATTACAAAAGATGACGGCATGGAACTCAAAGGCGTTTATTTCATTTCATATTTTGAAATTGAGTGTAGGAAAATCCGCACTATAAAGGGGGATACAATACACAAGCTTGAATGTGCAACTAAATGCTCATATCTCCACAAAATACATCCTCAAAGTCTCAGCCTAAGCAGCATATTTTTCATTTCCTATCCTTTGTTGTTTCTGGCTGGTGTGGCACTACCGCATAAGGAGAGCGGTACTGCCGTGACTTAACTGGCCATTGGAGTGGAGGGTATTTATACCTCCTCCTCTTTCCCACAATGGTCACCTTCTTCCTTCCAACCCTCAGACCGATGCCAAGAGCTTAGGAACACCCTCTCTCTCTTCTCCATTGGAGCTCTCAACCTCTCAAGCCTTCCCTTGTGATTTCTCATCAAATCCTTGAAAGAAAAATGCTCCAAACTTGATTAGAGACTAGATCCACTTGTTCTCCAACTTCAAAAGCACTTGGTTCATGTTCAAGGCGGTGGATTGCATTTGTTACTCTTGAAGCTTTGCTCCTAGCTTGCTAGAGCATCGCCCGTGGAGCTTGCCATCTCGTGTGGCAGCCTCGGGAGGTTTGTAATCACCCCAATCATCTAGTGAAACTCTACTCATCTCAAGAGTTAGCTCTCTTGACTTGAGAACGAGGTAGGGTCACAAAGCCTAAGCCTTTGTGGCTAACCTCAACAATGTGGAGGTAGACAAGCCTTGATGGTGAGTTGAACCACGAGATAAATCCTTGTGTCACTTGTGCTTATTTACGTGTCATATTTGTGCATGAGGTGTTTCTAGGGTTTGCTCTCGATCTACAAATTAGTGGTGGTGCTACCTCTTCTAGTTGGTCCTCTAGGTTGCTAGTACCTATAGAAGGCTCAGGAATTTACTCGATCTAAATTTCCTTGGCTAGATTTTGAATTGTGGTTTACTCTTGTCTATAGGTGTGGTAGTGCCGCTTTGTTGGTGTGGCAGTGCCACTAGTAAAGCGCGGTAGTGTCGCTTGGGGAATTTGATTTGTGTTTGAGTTTTTGTTTTGATAGGCCTATTCACCCCCCTCTAGGCCATACAAAGATCCTATAGGAACGATGACGACACTAACTCCTAGGTATCCCTTTCTGCTAATGAACTCATCGCTGAGGTAAATGAGCTTATGACTGCTTTGGCTAGTTAGGACAAGTTACTTATGCATGTAGCTAAGGATAGGAAAGAGTAAAAGGAGAAGTACAAGGCCGCGCTTATGGAACTTGAGTCTGTGAGAGCTTCTGTGGTGGTGACCGATGAGACCAAATGTGATGAGTGTGCTATTCACATGTCGAACATCACCACATTGCAAACCAAGTATGCCACTTTGCTAGATGAGCGCGATGAGTTGAAGTCTAGATCTAGCTTGCTTGGTGCTTGTTAATCTTGTCCCACTTTGCAGTCTGAGTTAGCGGAGAAAACCACTAGGATTGCTGTGCTTGAGAAGGCTAGCTCAGATGCTGTGTGTGCGCCTATTTCTGCTAAGTGTGCCTTGTGTGAGGCTTTG
Organism: Miscanthus floridulus; assembly: GCF_019320115.1. NCBI lineage: Eukaryota > Viridiplantae > Streptophyta > Magnoliopsida > Poales > Poaceae > Miscanthus > Miscanthus floridulus. The sequence goes on along the minus strand of NC_089595.1, from coordinate 78,701,304 downwards.
GAGCTTGAGGTTGCTGGTTGCCGACACAACAAGATGCGAACTGAAGAAGAAAACACATACCTTTGGTCGATCTTGAGCTAGGTGTCGAGCGGAGAGCCATAGTTGGGGATGATGGATAGCCAGTTCAAGAGGGGAACTAGTGGACCGGGATTAGGCTTTGCTGCTAAGGATGGGAGTGAAAATTTCTATGGAAAGATTAGAGATTCGAGTGGTCTAAAACCTGCTGAGAAACCTACCACTAGTCCCAAGTTCATCAAAGTCACTCCACCTAAGCCTAACCCACCCACTGTGAAAGATGGAGTGTTTGTAGAGCCTCCAAAAGCTCCACCTCAGAAATAAGTGTGGATTCCAAAACTAAACCATCTTAGGAACCCACTTGACACACTACCCTACATCTCTAGTGATCCCCTTCCTAGAGCACCACAGCCACCCAAATTGAACCATAAACACAAGAGAGCACCACCTAGGAGAGAGGTGAGCTACTGTGAGTATTGCCATAGGGATGGTCACTTGGTTGAGTTTTGCTTTAAAAGGAAAAGAGATGAGCATCAGGAGTTCAAGGTCAACGGTAGGAACATGTACTACCCTCCCCATGGCATACATGACCCACCGGTTCAGAGGCACAACGCTAGGCCTAGAGGTGTAATGCCTCAAGGTGCTAGGCCTCAAGCTATGAGACCGCATGGTGGTCTTGCCCAGCGAGGTTCTGGTCGTAAGCAGTTTGGACAAGGACCTCGTGGAGGCAGCTTTAGTTCCCATAGCTTTAGTGGACCACGTTTTCCCTATCGTGGTGATCGCTATCCTCCCATGGGACATGGGATGTTTGGTGTTTTTTCTAACACTTTTCCTTCTAGGCAAATGACACAACAATGGCTTTCTCCTCAGTTTTCTAACCCTAGTGTTACACCATTTGCTCACCCTATGTATTTTTATTGATGTAGGACGGAGGCCAGGAGAACACGTGGCTCATGGATTCTGGATGTTCGCACCACATGACCAAAAATAGCAAATGGTTCTCCAGCCTTGACCTCGTGATTGGAAAGGAGTACATCACTTTCAGGGACAATAGCAGGGGTAAGGTCTTGTCTTGTGGCACCATTTGGGTGAACAAGAACTTTGTTCTCAAGGATGTTGCTTTGGTGTCCAATTTGCATTTTAATCTAGTTTCGGTGTCGCAACTCCTTGAGGACAACTATGAAGTGCGCTTTAAGCCTAGGTGTTCCTGTGTTTTGGATTTGTGTGGGGTTTGATTTGCTGAATTTTGCCTTTTGGCTGGGTCTTTTGAGTTGATCTTTCTCCTCTTTCTGAACCCTCTCATTGCTTGGTGGCCAAACCTTCTTCTGATTTGTGAAAGTGGCATAGGAGACTGCTGGGACATCTGAGCTTTGACTTGCTTGCAAGGCTAAGTTCTATGGACCTTATCCAAGGATTTCCCCCATTGAAGTTTGAGAAGGATTTGGTTTGCCACCCTTGTCGGCAAGATGGCAGCCGCTTCGCACCCCCCAGTCACCAAGGTGATGACCAAATGACCCGGTGAGCTTCTTCATATGGGCACTGTTGGTCCTGCTCGGGTTCATTCTGTTGGGGGGAAGTGGTACGTACTTTTGTTGGTCTTTGAGCATGTAGATGATAAGGAGATGGGCAGGAGTATCTTTGTGGAGGATGAGCAGGAAGATGGAGACTGGGGTGATCCCGAGCTACCCCCACCAGCTACCCTAGTCGATCCAGCTTCCACCACAATGACTTTTGGCCTAGACGTGACTTCTTCCACTACTTGGGGGCGATGGAGTCAGGCATTGCTCCTACTGTACCTAGTGGAGATCCAGCTGCTGTTGAGGGGAGGCAACTTTAACTAGAGAGGCGCCACGACACATTTAGCGTCATCACCCACCTCAACAAATGATCGGTGAACTTGGTGAGCTTGCCACTTGATCCGGGTCTAACCAACTTGCTCACTTTGCTCATTCTGCTTTTGTAGCATCTTTTGAACCACAAGATGTTGTACATGCACTTTCTGATGCTAATTGGATCAATGCCATGCACGAGGAGTTAGAAAACTTTGAAAGAAACCAAGTCTGGCACCTAGTTCCACCTCCACGAGATTGTCACCCAATAGGCACAAAATGGGTTTTAAAAAACAAACAAGGGGAAGATGGGGTGGTTATTAGGAACAAGGCTAGGTTGGTTGCCCAGGGGTTCTATCAAAAGGAGGGGATAGACTACGAAGAGACTTTTGCCCCTATTGCTGCTCAGAAGCAATTAGGATCTTGCTTGCCTTTGTTGCATCAATAGGGTTCAAGCTTTTTCAAATGGATGTTAAGAGTGCTTTCTTAAATGGGTATATAGAGGAGGAGGTCTATGTGAAACAACCCTCAGGTTTTGAAAATCCCAAGTTTCCAAACCACATTTACAAACTTCAAAAAGCTTTGTATGGTTTGAAACAAGCCCCTAGAGCCTGGTATGAGCATCTAAAAACCTTTCTGTTGGCCAAGGGTTTTAAAATGGGTTATGTAGATAAAACGCTCTTTCTCCTCAAGCAAGGCAATGATATCCTGATAGTGCAGATTTACATGGATGATATCATCTTTGGTGGTTCCTCTCATGCTCTTATGGCCAAGTTTGTAGATACTATGAGCAGGGAGTTTGAGATGAGCATGATGGGTGAGCTCAACTTCTTCCTCGGGCTTCAGATCAAGCAGACCTGAGATGGGACGTTTGTGCATCAAGGCAAATACATGAAGGACATCCTGAAGAAGTTCTACATGGGCGAGGCCAAGACTCTTTCGATGCCCATGTCCACCATGACGGTGCTGGATGACGATGAGAATAGCGAGCTAGTGGACTAGAAGGAGTTCAGGAGCATGATCGGCTCACTCCTGTACTTAACGGTGACGCGGCCAGATGTACACTTTGCAGTGTGTCTATGCACGTGATTTTAGGCATCTCCGCGTACCTCTCATCGCCAAGCGGTGAAGAGGATCTTTAGGTACCTTCGATTTACCCTTGAGTTTGGGCTTTGGTATTCTACTGCTTCGAGTCTCTTTCTTTGTGGGTATTCCGATGCAGATTTCGTGGGGTGTCATCTTGATCGCAAGTCTACTTATGGGACGTGTCAGTTTTTGGGTTCTTCTCTTGTGTCTTGCTCCTCTCGCAAGCAATCCAGCATAGCGCAATCCACCATAGAGGCTGAGTATGTTGCTGTCGCTAGCTGTTGCTCACAATTGCTTTGGATGATAGCCACACTGAGAGATTTTGGCCTGAGCTTTGAGAGAGTGCCTTTGCTTTGTGATAGCACTAGTGCCATAAGCATAGACAAAAACCTAGTGCTACATTCCAAGATCAAGCACATAGATGTCTGCTTTCACTTCCTGTGCGACCACTATGAGAAAGGGGACATTGACCTGATCAATGTTGAAACCCAGAAACAGCTTGCCAATATCGTCACCAAACCCCTAGACCAAGCCACTTTTGGTTGCTTGCGGGGGGGAGTTGGGTGTGTGTTTTCCTTTTTAGTGGAGGGAAGTTTTTTTAGTGTATAGTAGTTTTTGTTTTGTGTTTGTATCATATTGCATTGCATCTCATCATGTACCATACAACATTTTGAGCTTCACTTGTATAGCTGTTAGATTGAAACTATGCTCTGAGTAGTATGTTCTATGTGTACATGATGGTGCTTGGGAAAGCTTAGGCTCACTTTGCTCATACTGATACATAGTTGTTGAGATAAGCTTGTTTTCAAATTGTGAACATGTTTAATTTCTGCTAAATTTGAAAATTTGTTCACCGTTGAGATTGGCAACTAGCATGTGTAGGATGTGTTGAGATTGCTTATGCTATCACTAGTATGCTAGGTTGCTATGTCTCTTGCTTTGAGTCATTCATTGTCTTGATAAAAAAAATACTGTGCTAAAATTTGATTCAAGATAAGTGAAATCAGAAAGATTGAGATAGGTTTGCACTTGTCCCACCTTACTGTATTGAGACTGCTTTCCATTTGCACTTTGGAATGAACTCGAGCAGGGTAGTGGATGATTGAGACCAGTGCCTTCTGATTGCTATCTAGCATAGGTTGCGCCTGGTTGAAAAGTTAGACAAGACAAATGCTTACAACCTCTCTCACTCACATGCTTTGCTTACACTTGTATAATGCTGCAAACTTTGAAAATCTAAAATCTATTTTAAATACAAGTCTTTGGCATGATGAGTGACCATTGTTAGGGGTAGTTCACCTTGTATACTTTTCTTAGCACTAGGCTGATTTCCTGCTTACATATGCTAAGTGTTATTTTAGTGGTGAGCTCCTGCTTTGAAATGCTTAAAATTGACCTAAATGTTTAAACTTCACAATCTTATGCATATGATCAGTTTGAGCATCTGCTAGCACATGTATATATTGTTGCACACATAGAACGGTACCACTTAGAGCATCGTTTCACTCTAATTGCTATACTCCTAAAACTCCTGCATTTTCTGCATCCTAGACACTTCATGCATATTTTGAGGGGGGTGCTTGTTGCTAAGTGCTTGAGTAAGTGCATGTATCAACAAGGGGGAGAAACAAACACAAACACCACTATGTCTTTTCCCAACAAGGGGGAGAATGTCTCGATAAAGGGGAGTGTACACATACACCATTGGGTAAGGGGGAGACCCAAGGGGGAGTCCTGTTGAGCGTGCATTCATTTGTGAGGAGTTGCACTTGTTCAGGGGGAGTTGCACTTTCAGCTGTGCTTTGCTAGTCGTGTTGAGCCTTTGCCTCTTTCTAGAGGGACTAGCTGTGTTTGGCTTTGGATAGCAGTGTTGAGACTGTTGCCTCTTCTTGAGGGCTAGCTTTGCTTTTGCTTGGTTGCGTCGAGCCATTGCCCATGTCTTTAGGGACCAAGCTTTGCTCATTTCAAATTGACCTATTTTGACTTTGTTTGGATTTTGGTCATTTGAATGAGCTCCTTTGTTTCTCTTCTTCTTTTTCTTTTCTCTAAGTGTCTGTGTGTTGGTGTTGACAATGCACTCATCAAGGGGGAAATTATGAACACAAGGTTGATATGTGCCCATGTGGTTCGGATTGAGTGATGAGTGATTGTCAACATGTAGCATCTTGGGTTGAGTCGGGTGCACTAATTGGGGCATGAGTGTGTGTGTGTAACATGTCTCTTAGCTTGTGGTGTGCAAGTGTGGAGTCTGAAGGTGGTGGTCAACGGCGAAGGTGAAGGTCATACGGGCTCGTGCTGATGGACCGGGAGTGGTGAAGGGCGAGTGCTAGGTCATGACCGAGGGACTGGAGAAACCAGGCGACACTACAATGGCTGACACTTGGGACACCAATGAGCGGGAGCACATGGAGGCGGACCATGGGCCGACGTGGTCGAGGACGGGCTAGACATGGACTAGGACGTGGGGGATGCGTCGGAGGATGCTACTCGCAGCGGTTTGGTGGTTGAGCCTAAAACCACCTTCGAGGCGGGTTTCTGGGTTTAGGCCTCAAAACCCAGGGCAAAGCTTCCGAGGAAGCGGGGTGGCACGTGGCGTAATATTGGAGGTTGCGTCGAGGCGACGGCAAGTCCAAGCAGGAAGAGGGCCGTCCGATCAAGACTAGTACAAAGGGTTGTTCCAGAATGCCTTAGGGTTAGCTGGTTCGCTCAGTAGAAATAGGATAGAAGCATGGGGCTAAGTGGAAATGTGTAATAGACTCTTTAAATAAGAGGGGGTGGCTCCACTCCATCCTTATCACTTCAGTTTATTTTTCCAGTTTTCTCTCTCTCTGTAGAATGCTGTGATCCGCAGATGTTCTGAATCATCTGTGTAAGACTTGAATACTCAGGAAGCACGGTCGTAACTGTGGTGGTTCAGCATAGATTCAAACCTTGTGTCTAGTGTTTGAATTTCATTTTGAGTTATGGAGTTCTTCATCTTACCGAGTCTCGATCTCCCTCCCCACTTAGTCTTTTCGCAAACCATTTGTTGCTACTCATGCTAGGACTCCTTGTGACTGTTTCTACCGAAGGAATCGAATCCTCTTGGGATGAGCACGTAGATCGAGACACCCTTCCTCTCCCCGGTTCGTTCTTCGTTCTTGAGTCGAGTTTTGAACGATCTTGGATTTGTGTTGAGTTCCGGGGTTTGATCTTTTGTGAACAGCTTCTCTCTACCCTCTTGAATCCCCCTACAAAATTTGGTTTCAATCCGATTTGATTTGAACCAAATTTGGCTTTTAGGAAAATTTCTCGGGTTGCTGTTCCGCACGAGTCGGCCAGGCTGACTAGGGGACTCAGCTAAGCCGACTACACTCATCTTGGCCAACAAGAAGCATGTGAAGACCAAGTGTGCTTTGGTCATAATTTGCATAAAGCACTTAAGTCTACTTAGTGAAAATGGTGCTTTAGTCATAAGTAGCTCTTATCCTAGTTGAAACAATACAAGTTACTTAAGTCAACAACAGATGAACACACCAACTGAGTGATGCTTAGGCACATGAATGAAACCCTAGTCAGCTAAACTAAAAGTAACTAGTGGTTAACATTAAGCCTTAATTAAATATACACATGTAATGTTAATGACATATAAGTCAAACTCATCAAATGAGGTCAAACTCTATTTTGGAGAAAAAGGTAGTTTAACTAATAATTAAATATTATTAGTGACCAAAAATATAGAAGTGATTAAATTAGTCAACACATGATTTTATAACCCCAATCCATCACTCATATAAAAAAAATAAAATAATAAAGGAGAAATTCCATAAAAAGATAAAACCCTAAAAGCTTTAGTTTAGCTCTATCAAATAAATGATATTATTGAATGTTTGACCAAAGTCAACCCTATGACTAGTGAGTCCTAATTAAGTTTCTAAATAAATTCCATTAAGGTGTTGGCCCTAAATTATGTGAAGAAAATGACCAAATAAGCCAAACCCAAATTTTCAAATAAATTACTTATAGACTTTTGAGAGGCAAATTAAATGAACAATTATTAAATACTTCAAATTTGGTCAATATATAAAATGTAGAACAAGTCATGTACTTTGGCATAGAACAAAGCCTTGGTGTTAAAAGAAGGTTTAAACAACTTAAATAGAGTCTCCAATTTTGAATCAAGTTCACATTTCAGAGAATATTCTAAGTGCTGTAATAACAGCTTGGCAGTGCTGTTTTCAAACGTAATTACCCACTAATATAGGTTCCTCATGACCATAGACTCTTAATAAAAGTTGTAGATCAAAGCGAGGACGAGATCTTTTGTTTAGGACGCCACACCAAGATCTACAAGGAAATGGCCACAAACTGGATCCAAAACCAGCTCCCGGTTTTAGCCCGCCCACGGTTTCGCTGTCAGGTGCTCGATGAATTGCCCGAACGGAAGCCGCGCGTCCGTCACGCATCGCTAGCCCTCTGCTGCGTCACGTCCGGCCTCCTCTGCGCCGTCCACTGCCCCAGCTGTCCCCAACCATGTCTTGCTCCCCACGAAGCAACCAGCCGTGATCACGTCCGGCCTCCAAGCAAACATCGGACGCCCCGTGGTCCACGGCAAAATTCGCGATGCACGCACCCTCTCTCTCCAATTCCTCTCTCACCCAGATGACTAAGGTTCCTAGATAGCGCTTGGAGGAGGTTCCGTCAAAATCCGTTCACCGGAGAGCTTGCACCAGCCATTGCCATCTCCGCCGTCCGTCATAAGCACCGAACTGAGCTCGGACATGGCCGGCTCTTCTTCTCTCCCTACCTTTCACAGTTTCTCCTTGTCCCATCCTAGCCTTGATGTCCCGCACCTGACTTCTATACAGGTTCACGGGAGGATCACAAGAACGTCGGGAACGCCGTCTCCGCCGCCGCCATGGACTGAAGATCCGCCGCGCACGTGGACGACCTCGCTCCGGACTCCTCCAACCTAACCGATCCTTGCGACTGATGCTAGGTGAGCTCTAGTCCGTCACCATCCCTCCCTTTATCCTGTCCTGGCCATAGAGCCACCGGAACGTCGCCGTCGCCGTCGCGCCGTCACCACCGTGGGCGTACGCACGGGCAGCCACGCCTGGACGTTGCCGCTACTGTCCTGCTGCGCGTAGCTACTTCCCTCGGTCGCACGACCTCCTCTCAGTGATGCCGCGCTCCCGCGCGCATGCGCCAAAAATCGCCGGCGCCGCCGGACCACCGATGTGCCCCGCTCTATTTTGCGCCCGCACATGGCCCCGCCTCGAAGCTCCGTATCCGGGGAAATCGCTGGCACCCACGAGTGCGGCTAGCGTCTCTGGTGCCCACACACCACCCCCGGCCCCTCAATCGCCGCAGGTGTGGCCTTGTCCGCCGAATTTTGGCCGGCGCCGCCGCCCCCTATGCGGTGCCCTGCTCGGGTTCCCCCAGGGACTTGGCGAAACGAGAATAGAAATAAGTATAGGGGTCTCGTGCAAACTTTATGACTCGTAGGAATAGTATCAATGGTCGCAACGAGATTTAAAAACGAATGGGGTCCTATTCACAAAAATGCCGTCCCGCTCTGGGCCTCCCCACTTGGACCGGCCTGGTCAACCACGCTGGCTGGCTTCCTGCCGGACCAGGCCTGATGGGCCGTATTTGGTCTGAGCGCCCTTTTTCTATTTTTGCTATTTTATCAATTATCTAAATCGGCTTAGATCTTCTAAAATTCATAATAAATCAAATAAAAATCGTGAAATGACAAATCCAATTTTTTTAAACTCTACACAACCAGATATATGCAATGAACATATAAAATCACATGCTTTAGCGCAAAAGAATTGTTATGGATATAGATCTAAGTTGGCCTAGGATTTAATGTGTGTGAATTATGGAGACCGGTTCTGTGCTCCAAAAATTATGATTTTTTTGTAGTAGTTTAATCTCACTATTTATGACTTGTGATAAAAATTCCATGCTCATTGGATGCTGTATGAATGAATTATAGATTTGTCTTGTAAAATACTAGTAAGGGCTTAATAAGTAATTAAAAGAAATGTATAAATAGAAAATAGGTATCCAAATGGTGACCTAACTGTTTTTGGATTATATGAAACCTTTGTGTCTCTATGGAATCATATAGAAAGCTAGAATTATCATGTTATAGCTTAAATTGCAAAGTTATGTTAATATCATGTGATGAAATCTAGGTAGTTAGGTGTGTTAGCTTTCACATGTATTAATACAAGGTGATTAAAATGAGTAGTTGGGATTTTAGTCTTGTTGTGTTAAACTATCAACCATATAGGCTATAATGTAAGCTCCATATTTTCCTAGATGCAACATAGAGTCATGTGATGCTATGTATAAAAGACAAGCTACATACATGTGTTGTTGATAAATGCATGAATGTTTAGTAGAGTTAGTAACCTTGTCATGATAAACTCATCATAGGTTTATATGAACAAATGCCTATTGTAAACATATGCATGTGGGTGAGTTCATTAGCTTACACATGGTATGATGGTGAACTTGTTGTGTGATTGTAGATGGCACCATATAGCTCCTTTTGGATAGTATGACTAACATGTGTTGTATGCTCACATATGAACCTTTATATGTACATAATATTCATGCACTTATAATCTACATGTAACATAGAATCTAAGAGTAGTTAAGTTGGTTACCTTGTCATGTTAAACTAAGCACCACCATTATCACCAAGTACAACTAGCCTAACCTAGTTAAGCTAAGTCTCTCCTATTAGTAACTTTTGCATTGATGTAGTCACTTGTCCATGTAACTATTAAGTAAACCCATTTAAAATACTTGTGTGTGTATAATCATGGTGGCTTAATCATCTTCATGCACACTAGATGTATAGATGTATTATGTGATGTATTGATATGTTGTTAATAACAACTATGGAACCTAAGTAAAGCTAGTATAACAAGTTATAACTAAAAGTTATTTTCAATTTGTTAAGCATGCTAGTGTTCTTGTTCTTGTGATGACATTCATGCTAGTGTAGATTTCTTGTTCTTGTGATGACATCCATCATTTTGTTAGCTTTAATCACTAGAATGATATTACTTCATAAAAACAACTAAATCCAACTACCTTAAGTTATTCACATTTTTATACAACTTTAAGATAACATAAAGACAACTACATCACATGTGAAGATGAAGAAGACTTGAACATAACCTCCCTTAATTAAATCATATCATCCCCCTTATAAATAGAGACTCAATAATCAACTCACCTTTGAGTCCCTTAGGTGAGGATGAGAGTCGACGTATAAATAGATCGTTACTCTAGTTTATCTTGCTATGACGTCGCTCTTCTTCTTTATAGAACGTCTTGTTTATGCATCTTTTGGCATGCATGTGCATCTATGCATATCATATAGGTGCGATAATGGATCAATGGATAGGCTCAAGGATGATTGGCATTGAACCACAAGTTGGAGTAAAGGTTTTCTCACTAGAAGATGGTGGAATGGTTTTTTATTCAGAAGATGGTGGATGATCTAAAGATGCAGAATACTAACTTATAGTAATGTTTACCCCAAGGCAAGCCCCGATTCATATCCCAAGTTTTTAATCACTTTTCTATTTAATGTGCATTAAGTATGGGAGTTGTGTGAAACCTACATGCATAAAGATCCTAAACTATGAGTCATACTAGCTAATAGGTTCGTGTAGCTGTTGTTGCTTAGGGACTTGGTAGATGTGAGCAACCTACCGTTGCTCCTAATAGGTCCCACACTTCTTACCTTGTAATATGGAACTTGGGAGAATAATAAATCGAGACCAGGCAGGAATTGGTGATTGGAGAGGCAACAGGGCATGGCCCTGGTTGCATGGTTACTCCCGCCTGTGTCGATTGAGGACCGTCCGATGTTAGAGTGATGGTGAAGTTTGAACAGACCAACACATAGCAAGGTCTCGTGTATGGTTGATCGCGAAACCCATTACCTCTCTAAGCTCTAAGGGAACCTCGAGGGTTTGCCAAACCGCTACACCGGCCCCTCGGGTAGTAGTCGGGTGGTGGGAACCGCAGCTGTAACCATGAGTTGAGCTTGCTGTTGAGCATGGCTGGTGGGTCGAGTTCCTAGGGCAGGTCGGGTCGGTCTGGATCTTGGTTAGCAAGAGTCAGGAAGGGTTGCCCTATGCGAACCCGGTGCGGTAAGTACGGGCGTGTGTTTGGGTTTGCCCAATTGGATGTAAATCGATTGCAATCATCGTCTCTCCTCGGATATGGATACCACTTGGCCACTTTATACCATCGTAGTTAATGCAACTTAAACATGGATGATGATGGATCGGTGATGGGCATGGATACTATTCTGATTGCTTACCACATGCTTGAAAGTAGACTAGGTGCAAACATAGAATGGTCAGGTAATGAACCTAAATAGGATTGCTAAAACTTTAATATAAGGATGCACTTCTAGTAAGCTTTTGCAAAAGATAAAAGAACCAGCAAACCAAAAGCCCCTAGCATATCCTTTGAGAGTCGGGAGACTGCTCCCACCTTTGTCGGGTAAGTCTTGCTGAGTACACTCTAGTACTCAGGGTTTTATTTCCCCTTGTTGTAGGTAACAGGTGGACTTGGAGCTAACTCTGTGTGTGGATACCTCTTGGTGGGCTCAGTGAGGACGTCCTTTTCCGCTACAATCGTAGAAGATTATTTTATGTTTCTACACTTATATCATGATAAAAACTATTTTATTTTTGCTGCTTTTATAAAATGTAGTTATCTTCCGTTGCTTTTAGAAAAACTTCTTTTTGTAATACCTCTGATGTTGTAATCAATTAATGAAAGAAATGGTTTTGATGTTTTGAAGTTTTATCTCCTCATTTGTGATCCTGATGTAAACGTGGATTGTTTCGAGTTCTCCCATTGGGTGGGCTCGATAGACTACCGGGTTCGACTAGTCTCTGGTGCACTTAGTGTCAAATGGCTGACGAGTGAGTCGGGTATCAGGTTAGATCGGTCGGTTCTACCACAACTTTCCCCGATTCTGTTGTCACCAGTTGGCAAGAGAACTTCAAGGTGCTCTCTCACTTTAGTTTCTGTTGAAGTTGGGAAGCCAGTTTCTGAGTTGGTCTGCTCGGCCACTCTTTGCTGCTCTGTCTGCTCGGCGGTGTTTGGTTTGTGTGTGTTGGATCTCGTTGTGTATCTTTGGTCAGTACCAGGTACACCCAGCCTCTCTCATAGGCTTGTGGTCTTCTCTCGCATGCATTTGCTTTTGGGGTTTGAATCTGGGACAGCGGCTGAATATTTCTAGAAAGAAATTTAAGGCTCCTATTCACGCCCCCTTTGGTTGTTTGTTTCGGTCCCTCAGTAACCAACTATGGTGTTAGTATGACAAGAAAAAACCACAAAGGTTGCACCAAAATGCAAAGGACTTACAACTCAGAAACTACTAGTACGAGTGTCACTTATTAATAACATGGTATTCACGAAAGACTAAAATAGGTGACCAGAGGGGGCATGAATGGGAGCCTCAAATTTCTTTTGAAATATTCTATTGTTGTCCTAGATTCAAACCCCAAAAGCAAACACACACAATGAGTAATCCATGAGCCTAAGGAAAAGGTTGAGTGTTTCCAAGAAACACAGCAGGATACTCAAGAAGCAACATGCAAAACATCGCTGAGCAGATGGGGAACAAACTGGCGTCCCTAGCAGCACCGGACGTCTCCGGTGTAGAGCACCGGACAAGTCCGGTGGTCACCACGACCGAAACCCGAGAGCAGCAAAAATAGTTAGGCGAAAAAACATCGCACCAGAGGCGTCCGGTGCCTTGTAGCGACAGAACCCGAGAGCAGCAGGCTCTCTATAGCCTGACTCCAGTGCGACGTCCGGTGCACCGGATACCAAGGGTCTGGTGCACACTAGATGCTCTGGTGCTCCGCAAAAAACTCTGCAGAAAAGCGCAAGAACAGAGGACGAACACCATGTCACCGGACGTGTCCGATGCCCCCGACAGAAGTTCGGTGCACCCGAAAAACACACGGATAGATTCAAAATCCCTTGGATCTCGACCAAATGAACTCCAACTTCCACCAAATTTTGACCTGATGATCACAAGGAAGTAGAGAGGCTATCTCCAAGAGATCATCGCCTAAAACTTGGTCAATCTATGGGAATTTCAAATCTCGTGAAAGTCTAGTGTTCTTGAGCCCCAAAACAAAATCACCCCAATCTGTGTGCTCATGAGGATTCAATCAAATTCCTTCGGTAGAAGGGATCAACTCACGCCCTAGCACACCCCAAAACTCAAGATCGAAGCAAAGAGAGGGAGAAGGGAAAAACCAAGAGCAAGAACACGAAAACACAAATCACAAGTGCACGAATCCCGTTCTTGAATCCCAGAGGACAATGTGAGGTAAGGGCCTCACTTCCCAACACAAGGATTCACAAACGATTACACTGATGGATGGTTCTCAGTGGACCTCTACAGCAGCTAGAGAGAGAAACCCCTAAGCAGATGAAAATAAAACTAGAGAGGTGAGGATGAGTGGAGTCATCCTCCCATTATTTATAGGAGCTATTACATACTTTCACTTAGCCCCCTCTAATTCTAAATACCTACTGAGCGAACCAGCTAACCCTAAGGCATTCTGGCACAACTCTCCTCAAATCTAATCTGATGGCCTCGCTTCCTTCCTAGACTTGCCGTCGCCTCAACGAAACCTCTAGGATTTTGCCATGTGCTGTCTCGCTTCCCTCGAAAGCTTTGCCCAGGTTTTGAGGCCCAAACTCGGAAACTATCCCGCCGGTGGTTTTGAGGCTCAACCACCAAACCGCCGTGGGTAGCATCCTCCCAACGTGTCCCTCGCGTCCTGGACACATGTCCTGCCAGTCCTCGACCATGCCGACAACATGGCCCACCATGTTCTCCCGCTCATCGATGTCCTAGGTGTCAGCCATCGTAGCTAGTCACCTGGCTTCTTCAGTTCCTCGGTCAAGACCCATCGCTCACCCTTCACTGCTCTCAATCCATCGGCATGAACTTGCATGACCTTCACCTTTGTCATCGACTAACGCCTCCATGCTCCACACCTGCACACCATAAGCCAAGAGACATGTTGCATGCACTCACGCCTCAGTTAGTCACACCTGACTCAACCCAAGATGCTACTCCATTGACAATCACTCATCATACACTCGAACAACAAGGGCACATCTCAACCTTGTGTTTGCAATCTCCCCCTTGATGAATGCATTGTCAACACCAACAAACACAAAGATCAAAAGAACAAAACAAAAAGAAAAGAAAAACAAAGAACTCACTCAAATGACCAAAAGCCAACAAAAGCCAAAATAGGTCATTTGAAATGAGCAAAGCTTGGTTCCCAAAGAAATGGGCAACAATTCAACACGACCAAGCAAAATAAAGCTAGCCCTCAAGAAGAGGTAGCAAACAGGCTCAACACCACTAGCAAAAAATCAGAGCAAACGAGTGCAAACAAGCAAACTCTCCAAAACTCCGAAATAAAGCTAGGCCAACACAGCTAGGCCCTCTAGAAGAGGCAACGGCTCAACACACCTAGCAAAAACAACTCAAATGCAACTCCCATTGAATAGATGCAACTCCTCACAAATGAATGCACTCTCAACAAGGACTCCCCCTTGGGTGTATGTCTCCCCTTTGTTGATATAACAAGATATCGATCTTTTGTGTGTAACGCTCCCCCTTGTTGATAAATGCACTCATCAAGCACTCTTCTCCTTGTGCACAAAACTGCAACTCCCCCTCAAAATATGCATGGATGCAAGGGATGTAGTAAATGCAAGAGCTTCATGGTATAGCAATCATAATGAAAAGATGCTCTAAGTGGTGTTGTCCTATGAGTATAGCAACAAATACAAGTGCTAGCAGATGCTCAAACTGGTCATATGAAACAAAATGTACAAGTATAAGCATTTTGACCAATTTTAAGCATTTTAAAAAGATGTTCACCACTAAAGATAACACATAGCATATATAAGCAGGAAATCAACCTAGTGCTAACAAATGTATGCAGGGTGAACTATCCCAAAAAGCGGTCACTCAACATGCCAAAGATGAACCTAAACTTGTGTTATCAAATTATCAGAGTTATGCAGCATTACACAAGATTTAGTCAAAGCATGTGAGTGCGAGAGGTTGTAAACATTGTCAATGTCTAACTTTTCAACCGGGCCTGGCCTATGCTAGAAAGCAATTAGAAGCTGAAGGCACCAGTTTCGATCATCCACTACACTGCTCAAGTTCAACTCAAAGTGCAAAGAGAAGCAGTCTTGATACAGTGATGTGGCGACAAGTGCAAACCCATCTTGATCTTTTTCAATTCACTTATCTTAGATCATATTTTAGCACAATATTATTTTCACCAAGATAGTGAATGACTCATGCAGCAATGGGTTCTTGGCTACGCTTATGGCACTGGTGCTATCGCAAAGCAAAGGCACTCTCTCAAAGCTAAGCCCAAAGTCCCTCAGTGTGGCTATCATCCAAATCAACTGCAAGCAACAGCTAGCGGTAGCAACATACTCAGCCTCTGTAGTGGATCGCGCTATGCTAAATTGCTTGTGACAAGACCCCAAAATTTGACATGTCCTAGAAGTAGACTTGCGATCAAGACGACACCTCACAAAATCCACATTGGAATACCCACAAAGAGAAAGACTGGAAGAAGCAGAATACCAAAGCCCAAACTCCAAGGTAAGCTAAAGGTACCTAAAAATCCTCTTCATCGCTTGGCGATGAGAGGGGCATGGTGAAGCATGAAATTGAGCGCACAGACACACTGCAAAGTGTATGTCTGGCCTTGTCACCATCAAGTAAAGGAGGGAGCCAATCATGCTCTTGTACTCCTTCTGGTCCACCAGCTCACTGTCCTCATCGGCGTCCAACTCCGTCATGGTGGACATGGGCGTCGAAAGAGGCTTGGCCTCGACCATGTCTAACTTCTTCAGGATGTCCTTCATGTAATTGGTCTGATGCATGAACGTCCCATCTCAGGTCTGCTTGATCTAAAGCCCGAGGAAGAAGTTGAGCTCACCCATCATGCTCATCTCAAATTCCCTGCTCATAGTATCTACAAACTTGGCAACAAGAGCATGAGAAGAACCGCCAAAGATGATATCATCCACTTATATCTGAACTAAAAGGGTGTCGCTACCTTGCTTGAGGAGAAACAACGTTTTATCAACCGATCCCATTTTAAAACCCTTGGACAACAAAAATGTTTTCAGATGCTCATACCAGGCTCTAGGGGCTTGTTTCAAACCATACAAGGCTTTCTAGAGTTTGTACACATCATTTGGAAACTTGGGTTTTTCAAAACCTAGGGGTTGCCTCGCATATACCTCCTCCTCTATATACCCATTCAAGAAAGCACTCTTTACGTCCATTTGAAAAAGATTGAACCCTTTGGATGCAACAAAGGCAAGCAAGATCCTAATAGCTTCTAAACGGGCAATAGGGGCAAGGGTTTCCTCATAGTCTATCCCCTCTTTCTGGCAAAACCCCTAGGCAACCAATCTAGCCTTGTTCCTAATAACCACCCCATCTTCCCCTTGTTTGTTTTTGAAAACCCATTTTGTGTCTATTGGGTGACAGTCTTGTGGGGCTAGAACTAGGTGCCAGACTTGGTTTCTTTCAAAATTTTCTAACCCCTCATGCATGGCGTTTACCTAGTTAGGATCAGAAAGCGTGTGTCCAACATCTTGTGGTTCAAAAGATGCGACAAAAGCAGCATGAGCAAAATGGGAGAGAAATTGTGACCTAGATTGAGTGACTCACTCACCAATATCACCGATCATCTGCTGGGGAGGATGCATGGCCTCGATATGTCATGGCACCATCCTCGAAGATGTGGCCTCCCCCTCAACAGCAGTTGGAGTTCCTCCAGGTATAGCTGGTACTAACTCTGGCTCCATTGGCCCCCAAGAAGTAGAAGTCACATCGGGGCCGACCGTCGAAGTGGAGGTCATGGGGTCAACTGGGGTAGCAGGTGGGGGCTACTCGAGATCACCCCATTCTCCGTCCTCCTCATCCTCCACAAAGATACTCTCGCCCATCTCCCTTTCATCTGCATGCCCAAACATAGAAGTTGAACTAGGCATGGTTTCATCAAATGTGACCTCGTAGGTCTCCATGATGCGGTTAGTCTCTAGGATTATCACACGATAAGCACGAGAATGTAAAGCATATCCCAAAAAAATACCATCGGAGGATCTGGACTCAGATTTGTCCAACTTACCCTACTTGAGCACAAAGCAGCTGCAGCCAAAGACTCAGAGATGGCTTACCTTGGGTGACCATCCAAACCGCAACTCATCTAAAGTCTTGTGTAAATGAGCACGCAAGAAGACATGGTTTGAAACATAGCAGGCAGTGTTGATTGCCTCAACCCAAAACCTTCTAGGAGTCCTATGCTCATCGAGCATTGTCCTAGCCATCTCAACAAGGGTCTGATTTTTGCGCACAACAACACCGTTCTGCTGAGGTACATACAGCAAGGAAAACTGATGCTCAAGATCTAAAGAAGCACAGAAGGTTTCAAAATGAGTGTTCTTAAATTCAGTGCCATTGTCACTGCGTATAGCTCTCATGGCATGTTTAGGTAACTCATTTTGCAACCTCAAAATCAAGTCCCAAGAAAAATAAAAAGCCTCATCCTTCACCTCCATGAAAAACACCCAAGAGTAGCGAGAAAAACCATCCACGATCACAAGAACGTACCACTTCCCCCCAAGAGAGCGCACCCGAGCTAGACCAACTGTGTCCATGTGTAAAAGCTCACTGGATCACTTGGTCATCACTATGGTGATCGGGGGATGAGAAGCGGCAACCATCTTCCCATGACGACACGGGTGGCAAACAAGATCCTTCTCATACCTCAATTTGGGCAATCCTTGGATTAGGCCAAGAGAGCTCAACCTAGCAAGTAGATCAAAATTCAAGTGACCAAGCCTCCTATGCCACTTCCACAAATCTGAGGAAGGACCAGCCACCAAACACCGAGAGGGTCCAGAAGAGATAGAAAAATCAGCTCAAAAGACCCAGCCAAAAGGCGAAATTCGGCAAATCAAATCCTCCCAAGAATCCAAAACTCGAGAAAAGCCTTCTTAAAGCACACACTTAGCAACCACTGGCGCAGGCATAATGTCTGAGCTAGCCTTCTCAAGCACAGCTATCCTAGCAGTTTTTTTCCACTAGCTCAGACTGTAAACCAGGACAAGACTGACAAGCGCCCAACAAGCTAGATCTAGACTTCAACTCATCATGCTCATCTAGCATAGAAGAATACTCGGACTGCAAAGTGGTAATGGTCGACATGTAAACAGCACAAGCATCACACTCAGTCTCGTCGGTCACCACCACTAAAGAAGCTCTAGCAGTCTCAAGCTCCTTCTCTAAGGTCACAACCTTGTCCTTAACCTCCTTCCTATCATGAGCAGCATGCCTAAGCAACTTGTCCTGACTCTCTAAAGTGACGCTCAACTCATCTACCTCCTTAAGAAGGTCGTCGGAGGCCATGTCATCGTCGTCGCCCTTGTCGTTGCCGCCCACCGTCTCATCACCAAGCGCCATGGTACAAAGCCCTCCGGTGGTGTCGGTGAAGAAGCAGAGGTCGTTCAACTTGTCCTCGATCTTCCACTCGGACTCATTGTCGCTTGAAGAGGAAGAAGAACGATCTGAGCCAGAGTCATGGTCAAGGTCACTGAGGGAGGCGAGGAAGGTGTGCTCCTTGAGCTTGGCCCTATGGAGGTACTTTTGTTTGAGCGCCTCCTTGTCGAACCTCCCCTTGGAATTCCGCTTGCTAGAGGTGTACTCGCGCTTGCCCTTGCGTCGGTCGGAGGTGTACTTGTGCTCTTTAGCGTCCTGCTTGCCCTTTTTGGGGCAGGTGGTGATGAAGTGGTCGGGGTCGCCGTAGTTGAAGCAGACCTCCTTGCCTCCACCGGTTCATGCGGTTGTTGTGAAACCATGCAAACCGACTGGCCACAAGCGCCAACTCCTCGTCCCCAAGAGACTCAACATGCTCCTCTAAAATAGATAGCAAAGAGGACAAAGCAAACAAAGCAGGTGAAGGGTTAGCATAAGAACCACCAGAGAATAGGGCCATGGAAGAACCATTCGTATCCGTAAGCTTGGCCCGAGTCTGGTGAGCAATCTTAGTGGACCTGAGCTTGGAGAAAAGCTCATCCACGGTGAGGGTCTCATAGTTGGTCGATTCTGTGATCGCCTGAGCCTTCACCTCCCAAACCTTCGGATCAAGAGCATGTAAAAGTTTGAGAGCACTGAAAGCATCTAGGCCCCTAGTTGGGTTTCGGTGATTAATGACAATACAAGATTACTATGACTAACGTGTGTTTTGCAGAGGCAATTAAGTTAGGTCATGGTAATGGAGATCAATTGAGCAATCATGGATGTCATGCCCCTATGATGGAAATCATTTTGGTTTTCAAAGGATGGACGACAAGGTTAAGGATGACTAGTTCTAAGTGTCGATTGGAGTTAGAGAGACACTTAGAGTAGTGTAGGACTTTGTTTTTCCTTTGGCTGTACTATTAAGGGGGGTATGGACGGGTAGCTTGACCTAGATGAGTCTAGTGAGTTAGGTATGGTGCACACTTGCTAAGTCTAGCACTAGGTAGCTCCAACATTACCCTTAGATCAAATGGAGCAAACTTCATTCACATATGATCAAAAGTTGGAAGTGAATGGAGGGTCAAATACTGACCGGACGCGGGCTCCGGTGTGACCGGACGCTAGCCATAGGGTCCGGTCAGTTCATTTGACCGAGGAGATTATGTCTAGCGTGACCAGACGCTGAGAGGTCATGTGACCGGACGTTGAGGGCCAGCATCTGATCAACTCTAGTAAGGTTCTAGAAGAGAACATCTATGACTGGACGCGTCCGGTCAGTACTGACCGGACCCTAGGGGTTTAGCGTCCGGTCGAGTACAGTAAGGTTCTAGTGAGGGTAAAATGCGATCGGACGCATCCTGTCAGTGTTGACCGAACCCTGCCCAGCGTTCGGTCAACACTTAAACACTAATGTGCGGTTTGAACTGACCAGAGCATCCGATCAACATGACCGGAGCATCCGGTCACCCCGCAGAGGCACATAACAGTTCATTTTTTAGCCGGTGTTATAAATAGAACCTCCACTCATATGTGGGGGTGCTTTTGCTCATTCCAACAGCTGAGAAACACATTTGTGAGTGCCAAGAAGAGCAAGGTCCTAGTGAGGTGATTGAGATTTGAGAATCCAAGAGAGAAGCCTCATTAGTGAAGCAAGAGTAGCAAAGTGTGCATCCACCGTTCTCATTAGGCTTGTCGTGGTCAAGTGAGAGTTCGTGCTTGTTACTCTTGGTGATCGTCATCACCTAGATGGCTTGGTGGTGATTGAGAGCTTGGTGATCATCCGACGGAGCTTGTGTATGACCCAACTCAAGTTGTGAGCGGTTGTGGGTGATTCACCGCGATGGAGTATCGAAGAATCAACCCATAGAGAGCACTTGATCCTTGCGTAGATCAAGGGGGAGCTACACCCTTGTGCGGGTGCTCCAACGAGGAATAGTGGGGAGTGGCGACTCTCCAATACCTCAGCAAAATATCGCCATGTTTCCTCTCCTCTCTTTACTTTGAGCATTACTTTAAGCAATTCAATTCTTGTCATTTACATTCCTAGAATTACTATGCTAGAGTAGGATTGGAACTTAGGTTGCAAGTCTATTTGTGCGATAGAACATTAGAAACACCTTCTAGACACAAGGGGTTAATTGGGCTAACCATAGGATTTAATTATTGCAAGAAAATTTAGAATTAGCCCAATTCACCCCCCCTCTTGGGCATCTTGATCCTTTCAATTGGTATTAGAGCCTCGTGCTCACGTTTTTAAGCTTAACCGCTTAGAGCAAGATGTCTCATGGAGATGGATCTCCTCCTATCTTCAAGGGGGGTGATTTTCCATATTAGAAAATTCGCATGGAGGCATACCTAGAAGCTCTAGACGTTGGAATACTTAGAGCCGCCTCACATGGCTTCCCAAAACCTAGGAATCCCGCACAACTTCAAGGCGATGAAGTGAACTATGAAAAATGGAATGCAAAGGCTCGCAACACCATCTTTAGAGGCCTTTGCAAAGATGTGTTCAACCGCGTAAGGAACTACAAAGACGCCCATGCACTATGGTCGGACATTTGTGCGCTCCATGAGAGAACAAAGAGTGAGCATGAGGAACGCTATCATCTTGTCATGAAAAAGCTCAACTCTTTTGAAATGCTTCCTAAAGAATGCGCTAATGAAATGTATTCACGTTTGAATGTTCTTGTAGAGGAAGTCAATGGGCTTGGACTTACTCAAATATCACCATCTGACGTTGTAAGAAAGATCTTGAGTGTCCTCCCCATTGACAAATATGGGCATATTGTGACCGTGCTTTATCAAGGTGATCTTTCCATCGCTACACCGATACAAATCTTGGGAAAGATCAATGCTCATGAGATGTACATGCACATCACACCACAAGATGGCTCATCCTCTACCAAGAAGAAAGAGAAAGACTTAGCATTCAAAGCTAGCCAAGAGAAGGGCAAAGCAAGACTTGAGTATGAGAGCTCAAGTGATGATGAACTTGATGATGTAAGTCTTGCTCTCATGGTGAGAAAGACTACCAAGATGCTTAAGAAGCTCAACAAGAGTGGCATCAAGTTCGATGGCAAGAAGAAGAAGTTCTTCACTGACTCTAGAAGGAAGTCAATCTCCAAAATGGATTGCTTCAATTGTGGAGAGCTTGGTCATCTAGCACATCAATGCACCAAGCCCAAGAAAAACAAGTTCAAGGGCAAGAAAGATGACTCAAACAATGAAGATGAAGATAAAAAGAAGAAGAACAAGCCATACAAGAAGAGAGATGGCAAGAAGGACTTCCACAAGAGGAAGAAGAGTGAAAAGGCCTACATTGTCGGTGATTGGCTCACGGGCATTGATTCATCTAGTGGATCATCCGATGATGATAGTGACCATGAGAAGGTGGCCGCCATTGCTATTGATTCTTCATCATCTTCACCACCACCACCGCCATCATCCTCTATACACCTATGCCTTATGGCCAAGGGTGAACACAAGGTATCAAATAATGATGATAGTAGTGATGATGAGCATGCTAGTGATGGTGATAGTGATAGTGATGATGAATATGAATCACCTACTTATGATGAGCTTGCCACATTGCTAAAACAATACACTAAGATCATCATAAAGGCTAGAGCCAAAAATGAAAAGCTAGATGCTAAAAATGATTCTCTCTTAGCCAAATGTGATATAGTAGAAAAGGCTAATGTTGAGCTTAAAGAAGCAAATGATGCTATGTCATCAAAACTCAAGGAGCTAAAATCTTCTAAGAAAGAGCTTAAAGATAAACATGATAAACTTGAGAAGATACATAATGAGCTCATCACTAGCCACAACAAACTAAAAGAAGATTACACAACTATAAAGATCAATCATGATAATCTTTTTATTGCTCAAGAATATTTATCCAATGAGCCACATGATGCTACTAATAATGTTGTTAAGATTGATATAGCTAGATCATGTGATGACTTGATCATTGAGCTACAACACCATTGTGCTAGAAACCCTTGATCATGATGAAGAGTTGATCCTTGAGAATGAGAAGCTCAAAGAAGAGAACAAGAAGCTCAAGGAAGAGAAGAACAATGATGCTCTCAAGAAAGAAAACAAGAAGCTAAAATTGGAGAAAGAGCATCTTAAGATTGGATTGAGCAAGTTCACAAGAGGCAAGTATCTTCAAAGTGAGCTACTAATGAACACCATCATGAAGATGGATAGAAGTGGAATTGGATATTTGGCCAACCAAGAGAAGAAGGCTCAAGCTCAACAACACAACAAGCCAAAGCCAAAGAGATGCTTTGAGTGTGGACAAGAAGGTCACTTTGCTCATGAGTGCCAAACTCCTCCACCACAACCCTTGCCCAAGCATGCTAGACCTTTTGCCTTCAATGCTCACTACATGCTTAAAAAGGATTCTAGTGGGAAGATGAAAGTTATGTTCTTAGGACCTCCCAACAAGAATAGGCCTAAGAAAATATGGGTTGCAAAGTCACTTGTTGAGAAGGTGAAGGGCCCTCAATAAGTTTGGGTTCCTAAAGCTTAAATCTCTTGTGTGTAGGTGAACTACAAGACCGGTGAAAGTCATTGGGTTATTGATAGTAGTTGCACACAACATATGACCGGTGATCCTCGTATGTTCACCTCACTTGATGAAGAAGTAGATGGACAAGAGAGAATTACATTTGGAGACAATTCAAAGGGAAAGGTTAAAGGATTGGGCAAAGTGGCAATATCAAATGACCATTCCATCTCTAATGTGCTATATGTTGCTTCATTAAGCTTCAATTTGTTATCCGTTGGACAATTGTGTGATCTTGGCTTCCAATACTTGTTCACCGAGAAGGAGGTTGTTGTATCCAAGGTGGATGATAATCAAGTGATATTCAAAGGATTTAGATACAACAACTTATATTTAGTGGACTTCACCTCCGAAGATGCAAACTTGAAGACTTGTCTATTCACCAAAACAACACTTGGGTGGTTATGGCATAGAAGACTTGCTCATGTTGGGATGAGCTCACTCAAGAAGCTTATGAAGAATGATTTGGTGAGAGGGTTGAAGAGTGTGAAGTTTGAAAAGGACAAGCTTTGTAGTGCATGTCAAGCCAGCAAGCAAGTTGCAAATACCCATCCAACAAAAGCTTTCATGTTAACCATAAGAGTGCTAGAACTCCTACACATGGATTTATTTGGACCAACAACATACAAGAGTTTAGGAGGAAATCTTTATTGTCTTGTGGTTGTTGATGACTATTCAAGGTATACATGGGTATTCTTCCTTCATGACAAATCCAAAGTTGCATCTTGCTTCAAGAAGTTTGCCAAGAGAGCTTAAAATGAATTTGAAGTGAAGCTTAAGAAGATAAGAAGTGATAATGGGAAAGAATTTGACAACATAAACATAGAAGCCTATTATGATGAAGTTGAAATCAAACATGAGGTCTCTGCAACATATACTCCTCAATAAAATGGTGTAGTTGAGAGGAAGAACTGGACATTGATCACTCTTGCAAGAACAATGCTAGATGAGTACAACACCCCCGAAGCTCTATGGGCAGAAGCTATCAACACCTCATGCTATGCATTAAACCGCCTATTTCTTCAAAAGTTCCTTGGCAAGACACCTTATGAGTTGCTCAATGGAAAGAAGCCGGACGTCTCCTTCTTTAGGGTGTTTGGTTGTAAATGCTACATCTACAAGAAGCGGTAACACCTAGGGAAGTTTCAAAGGCGTTGTGATATTGGTTTCCTTGTTGGTTACTCATTAAAGTTCAAAGCATATAGAGTATTTAATCATGCCATCGGCTTGGTTGAAGAAACATAAGATGTGGAATTTGATGAATTTAACGGCTCCCAAGGAGCATATGAGAATCTTGATGATGTAGATGATGAACCATTAAGGGAGGCTATGAAGAATATTCCGGTTGGAGACATCAAGCCTAAAGATGATGAAGATGATGTACAAGTGATTGATCCACCTTCTTCATCATGTGTGCCACAAGATGGTGAAAAAGATGGGAGAATAGAAAATAAAGATACTCATGTCTCCCATGAGCAAATGGTGGTACAAGCATAAGATGTTGATGCTCCACAACCTCCCCTCAAGTGGTCAATAGAAGAAATACACCTCTACTACAAGATCATCCATAAGATCTCATCATAGGGAGTCCATCAAAAGAAGTAATGACTAGATCTTAAAAACTTGCTTCATTTAGTGCTCATCACTCTTTTGTCTCTTGCTATGAGCCTACCAAGGTAGAAGAAGCTCTTAAGGATCTGGATTGGATCAATGACATGCATGAAGAGTTGAACAACTTCACTCGTAATGAAGTTTGGACTCTTGAAGAGTGACTAAAAGGTGCAAGAGTCATTGGAACAAAGTGGGTGTCTCGCAACAAGCAAGATGATCAAGGTGTTGTTGTGAGGAACAAAGCAAGACTAGTTGCAAAGGGGTTCTCTCAAGTTGAAGGTTCAGATTTTGTAGAGACCTTTGCATCGGTTGCAAGGCTAGAAGCCATCCGTATCCTCCTTGCATATGCATCACATCATAAAATGAAATTATATCAAATGGATGTGAAAAGTGCATTTTTAAATGGCTTTATAAATGAACTAGTCTATGTTGATCAACCTCCTAGGTTTGAAGACCCTAGATATCCTAATCATGTTTATAGGTTGTCCAAGGCGCTATATGGGCTTAAGCAAGCCCCAAGAGCTTGGTATGAGTGTCTTTGAGACTTCCTCATTGAGAAGGGCTTCACTATTGGAAAAGGTCGACACCACACTATTCACCAAGAAGCTTGATGGGCATATCTTCATTTGTCAAGTATATGTTGATGATATCATCTTTGGATCATCAAATGAAGATTCATGCAAAGAATTTGGTGAATTGATGTCAAAGGAGTTCGAGATGTCAATGATTGGAGAGCTTACATTCTTTCTTGGTTTTCAAGTCAAGCAAATGAGAGAAGGGATCTTTATCTCTCAAGAGAAATATATAAAAGATCTTCTCAAGAGATTCAAGATGGATGAATGTAAGCCAATCAGGACACCAATGCCTACTAATGGACATCTTGACCTAGATGAGGGAGATAACCCGGTTGATCAAACTCTCTACCGTTCTATGATTGGTAGCTTATTGTATTTAACCGCATCTAGGCCCGACATCATGTTTAGTGTGTGTATGTGTGCTAGATTTTAAGCTAATCCTAAGGAAACACATTTAATTGCCATAAAAAGAATCCTTAGGTATTTTAAGCACACACCAAGCATTGGGCTTTGGTATCCCAAAGGAGCTATATTTGAATTAGTGGGCTATTCTGATTCGGACTATGCCGGTTGCAAAGTTGATAGAAAAAGCACATCTGGAGGGTGCCATTTGCTTGGTAGATCACTTGTGTCTTGGTCCTCCAAGAAACAAAATAGTGTGGCGTTGTCCACCACCGAAGCGGAATACATTGCTGTGGGTGCTTGTTGTGCACAAATACTTTACATGAAACAAACGTTGCTAGACCATGGTGTAGTTCTAGAAAAAGTACCTCTTTTGTGCGACAATGAAAGTGCGGTAAAACTTGTAAATAATCCAGTTCAATACTCTCGCACCAAGCACATAGATATCCACCATCACTTTCTAAGAGATCATGTTGCTAAAAATAATATATCACTAGAAGGTGTAAGGACCGAAAATCAATTAGCGGGTATCTTCACTAAACCACTAGATGAGGTGACATTTTGTAGATTGCGGAATGAGCTTAATGTTCTTAATTTTAGTAACTTCACTAAAAGATGAGCTTGGTTGTCCCTTACATTGCATTGTAATATACAACATGCTTATTTCATGGCAATGCATATAGGGCTTGTCTAACATGGTTAAGATAACCGCCGAAAAGCGTGTGAAGAAGCTTAACCTTGGATCAAACTTGACAAGCAACTAGATTTACTTTCAAGTATTGCATAGCATATGCATGAATGTTGTTTTATCGGTTGGTTTCATTTGCCTCTTATTGCCTATTTTCTTAAAAAGAATTATAGCCTAAGGCAAAATATTTTGAAAAACTTGAGGGTTTGAGAAAGGTCACTCACATCAGTCCCAATTGGTGTTTATTTAGATCTTATTGGAGTTGGGACTTGATTGGGAACAGGCAGCACGAACAACTTTGAAGAATTGCTGGAAAAGGAGTGACCAGACGCTGCACCAGACTCTGATGTCCAGCGTCTAGTCAGTTCATAGGAGGTGAACAGCTGCCGAGCAGGAGTGACCGGATGCTAAAACAGTGTTTTTTCAGCATCCGGTCAGAAGGAGCTTCAGCATTCGGTCGGTCATGAAGACTTCAAGGCTAGGTGACTGGACCCTGGCTGTGTCCGATCGGTGTCCATCGGACACGTCCGGTCGCAATTCCAGAGGAATTGGACCTCTCTAGAATCGACCGAACGTTGGGTGGTAGCGTCCGGTCGCTACCACCGGAGCATCCGGTCAGTAGATTTCATGCAGCATATGATCTCTTTTCTCCTTTCCTTTTCCGTTGCGTCGGGGGACCCTATTTCATCTCAGCGCCACGCCGTTTTAGGCCTAACCGAGCCCTAATCCGCTGCCATAACTGAGCTCTTTGCCCTAGCCGCCGCATCCGTGCTGTGCCCTAGCCGCCATCACCACCATCTGCTCGAGCTCCCGTGTGCCACTGCAGCTCCCCGCACCACCGCTCCTGTGCACCACCATGCATCCTCGTGCCACCGCAGTAGAGCCACCACCTCTAGTGCTCATCGCACTCGCTGCAACTCCCCATGCTGGCTCCTCTCGCCGTGCCCGCGCACCCGAACGCCTCCATGCGCCACCGCACGCTGCCTCCCTGCTGCACCACCAGCGCCGCCATGCCCTAGCTCCACCACCGGCAAGCCCGTAGTGCCCTAGCGCTTCGCCGTTGAGTTCCAGTGCCATTGATTTACTGCACCATGCAAAACCTAACCCTAGCCGGCTCTGATGTTTCCCCCGCGTGACGCTTCTTCTTTCTTCGGATCACCATTTCGTCAGGTAGTAAGCCTGCGCTTCAACTTCTTACCTAATTGCTTTCTCTTTTAGGATTTCATATCTCTAGATGCATAATTAAGATTATTTGTATATCTATCTATTTCATCGTGCAGCGAGTCGATGCCATTGAGGTGTCAGTTGTAGTTGTTAGCCAACTTAGGGCCAAGCTCATGAGTATGGATCGAGGCCAAGCCTCGGAAGTGTCAGATTGACAGTGGTTCTTTGTCAGCGGCAGTAGTTCTAGTCAGATCAGATGGCTCGCACCAAGAATGTTGGAGGTAGTCCAGGAGATGATGATCAAAGGCCCTCGCCTCGCCTGCCTATATATGCAAAAGCAAAGAAGCTGGCAACCAGAAAGAGGAAGTACCTAGATGCTGAGACAGCCAAAGCAGCAGTAGTAGCAGAGGCCGCAGATCGTGCCGAGCGAGGAGGTGCTCGTAGTGGAGTTATGATTGTAGATCAGCCACTTTCACCAGAAGCAAGGGCTGGAATCGAGCAAGTTGAGCGCCTTCATGGTGGTCCACCTGGGACTATCACAGTTGCAGGTCAGCGTCATGCTATTGATGAGAGTCAGCCATATGGGGAGTCACAGCAGCAGCAGCCCTAGTCAGCAGAGCAGACTTAGGAGGGGGTGCAGGCCAAAGAGGCCGAGGAGACAGAGCAGGCACCACAGCCACAGCTTTACCGCTCTGGTCATACCCGTGCTACAGTCACACCGAGGCTACCGACATAGCGGAGGGGATCTCATCCACCGCCTAGACCATAGGGTCCACCTCTAGTGACACATCTTAACTTGAGGGCCATCACAGCCAAGCAGGTTCAGCAGCTGAGGTTTGTAGAGTTTGATGTGTGGTTTCCTTCGAGGAGGGATGAGAGAGCATCTGAGGGATTCTACACACCGCTCTAGGAAGATTTCTACAATGCATATCTAAACAGTAGAGCAGTCTTTAGATCTCAAAGAGTCTGCAACATTGAGGCTATAGTAGCAGCAGCCGGAGAGCACATTTGTCCCTACCTTGCATATCTACTGGGGCTAACATATTTAATTGGACGGACAGGATTATATGTTCCATCTTGGGTTCGTCAGTTCTATGCTTCTCTCTTTATTGACCCGCACCATAACTTTATTCACTTTGCATTCTGAGGCAGAGATTACAGACTGACGAGTTAGAGGGTCAGGGAGATACTGAGGCTATAGGAGCAGCCAGTCCAGTTACATGAGGTCTGTTATGGACAGGCAGAGCCTCCCAGACGTCCTTATGGTGGTATGGTGCCCTCTACAGATCTTGTGCGACATTGCTTCAAGGAGCCTTTTGGCGAGGGCTCGTGCAGGAACCCCAGTGATCTTACTCCGACTCGTGTTCTAGAGGCTATTATGAGGAGGACACTGCTTCCCATGATGGGATATAGGGAGGGCCTGACACGTATTCAGCTATGGCTTCTCAACGCTCTAATGCAGCAGACAGTGTTTGATGTTTGGGATCTCCTTCTATCTGAGATGGAGGACATGATAGCTGAGGGCTTCAAGGGTCACAGGCAGCTACCCTATGCTCACTAGATCACTTTCATTATCCTCAAGGCAGTGACTGTTAGGTCACCTGAGATGGTTGCAGAGTACAGGGGTGCCACCACTGAGTTTCCTGCTTATAACATGACATAGAGGATCAGGCATAGCACGCCATAGGCACCTAGTTAGCCTCGCCATCATCCAGATATACCAGAGTCTATAGCTCAGTAGGATGAGATTATTAGAGACATAGCAGCTATTGAGGAGGAGCAGCTTGAGGCATAGCAGGAGGTGAGCGAGCTTAGTGACAGCTCAGACGATGACTACCAGCCTATTCCTCGGATGCCTCCACGTAGACATGATGCAGAGGCCAACAGTTCTAACTCCGCTCCACCTGCACCGTAGACGGACCCCACTTTGATTGCTATCCTTGAGCAGATGCGGCAGGATCAGGCTAGATAGGCTTAGGAGACCGCTGTCAACTTTGCACAGTTTTAGGCTTGTCAGGACAAGTTCCAGCGACAGCAGTAGGTCCTCCAGCAGCAGATGCATCAGTAGCAGTTACTCATGTAGCAACAACTTTTGTGATTCATGTAGCATGTAGTGACAGCCATTGGGGCTCCACCGCCACAGCCTTCGCCCCAGCTTGGTCTGCATGGTACCACTTTGACGACTCCAGCGATACAGCCTAGTGGGCTTCAGAGTCAGGGACAGCCACCAGAGCAGTTTGCTTCACCGACAATACAAGTGTCCCAGTGGTTATCCTCGCCAGTGGTAGCCCCGCAGTTCACACCTTATCAGACGAGCTTCACACCAGGTTAGACATCCTCACTATTTGAGCCAGACACTTTAGTCTCCAGGAGTCTTGGAGCATCCTTCAGTGAGTTGACAGGGCAACCTACACCGCCACATTTGTATGCCCCAGGTCCTTCTACAACAGCTCCAGTCGTCGTGACTACACAGAGGCTTCCTTCCTCAGTTGCATCTTCAGATCCTACTATAGGCATACCAGCAGAGTCACAGGCAGCACCTATCCTAGCTTAGACCCAGACCGCTTTAGCGACATTGCTAGCTACAGAGGGTCAGACAGCTCAGAGCTTAGGGTCAGATGATGATGGTGCCCAGTTCACGCTTGCTCCTCGTACTTCAGCGCCCGACTCGTCTGCTGTAGCCTCGTCGGTCGACCCTTAGGTTTTGGTGTTTGACGCCAAAGGGGGAGAGGATTTGAGTATGTAGACTCAGGGGGAGCGACTTATTTAGGGGGAGCTTAGTTATCTATTAGTCTATTATATATATTTGGAGTTTTATATGTGTGATACATTATGCATTCATGTTTACTATTTATGTGATATGTGATATCTACGTGATTGTGATATGTGACATGTGCTCTTTACTTTTAATTCTTTATATGTCATATCACTTGTATTATGCTCATTTGCTTTTGCTTCCACGTTTTACTTCGATGCAAATGAGCTTTACTATTTGTACTCATGCTTATTTCATATCTTTTGAGTACATTATGATGGCTTGGGTCATATAAGCTTGCCTAACTCTTTAGTTCTTATTGACAAAAGCTTATATGAACCAAGCATGTAAAAAAACTCACTCTTTCACATACTCGAGGTGGTATTGTCATCAATCACCAAAAAGGGGGAGATTGAAAGCATCTAGGCCCCTAGTTAGGTTTCGGTGATTAATGACAATACAAGATTACTATGACTAACGTGTGTTTTGCAGAGGCAATTAAGTTAGGTCATGGTAATGGAGATCAATTAGGCAATCATGGATGTCATGCCCCTACGATGGAAATCGTTTCGGTTTTCAAAGGATGGACGACAAGGTTAAGGATGACTAGTTCTAAGTGTCGATTGGAGTTGGAGAGACACTTAGAGTAGTGTAGGACTTTGTTTTTCCTTTGGCTGTACTATTAAGGGGGGTATGGACGGGTAGCTTGACCTAGGTGAGTCTAGTGAGTTAGATGTGGTGCACACTTGCTAAGTCTAGCACTAGGTAGCTCCAA
Source organism: Miscanthus floridulus (assembly GCF_019320115.1). Classification (NCBI taxonomy): domain Eukaryota; kingdom Viridiplantae; phylum Streptophyta; class Magnoliopsida; order Poales; family Poaceae; genus Miscanthus; species Miscanthus floridulus. The sequence goes on along the minus strand of NC_089595.1, from coordinate 78,670,200 downwards.
CATTGCCCTTAGATCAAATGGAGCAAACTTCATTCACATATGATCGATTCTTGTCATTTACATTCCTAGAATTGTCATGCTAGAGTAAGATTGGAACTTAGGTTGCAAGTCTATTTGTGCGATAGAACATTAGAAACATCTTCTAGGCACAAGGGGTTAATTGGGCTAACCATATGATTTAATTATTGCAAGAAAATTTAGAATTAGCCAAATTCACCCCCCCCCCTCTTGGGCATCTTGATCCTTTCAAGCACGCTCATGAACGTCATAAGGCAGTTGCGCCTTGTTTGCGCGCATCTTGTTCATGATTGCCTAGAAGCGAGAAAACATATAGTCGATGGACTCTCCAGACAACTAAACAAACTTATCGTACTCTCGCCGATACGTCTCAAAGAGTCTGGTCTTCACATGTGCACTACCCTCGTGGAATTTCTCTAGGGTAGACCAGATATTGTGAGCCGTATCAAGATGTCCAACACGCTCAAACTCCAAAAGTGAGAGGCACGAGAACAAAGCGTTACGCGCCTTGTTGTTCGCATCATGGCTCTCCACCTGAAGAGGAGTAGCTCGAACAGCAAGAACAGCGTAGGTGTTCTCCAAACAGATCTCCCAAACCCGCGAAGCTTATGCTCTGAAGATACGCGGTCATCTGGATCTTCCAATACGGGTAGTTCGACCCACCGAAAAACGGTGGTTTGCCTGAACCACGCTCCATGTCGTCTTCGCGGATCTAGAACCGGTTAAGGTGGAGAAGATCCTTAACCCACTCACCTGTTTGAGCTGTTCACAGCATGACTGCATCTAGTTAATTGGCCACACCATGCTGGGGCTTTATTTTGTTCCTCCGATCATCATTAAGTGCGTGTGTCTCCAAATGGATGGGGAATTTGGCTATTATTTCTAGTGTCGATGAGTAATTTACCGTCGAAGGAGGTATAGTAGTAACTTGCTTGGCAGTTGCCTAAGCGACATCATGGTTGTAGCATTATTCTTTGATGCATTGTGTTCCCGAATTTTATGGTCGCGCCGTACACATAATCATATACTATTTGGATAGCTGAGCTATCCTAGGCTACTATGCACATATACTACAATATACTACAACTGATACGGAGATGACAGGCAAGTTCAAATAAAGATAATTGCTACGGAGATTCCAAGCAATGCAAATTCTTTGTTTTTCATCTTTTCAACTAGTGTCTTGCAACTAGTACGTAGTAGTATTTTCCTATCATTTGTTGTTTGCTTATGACTTTTGAATTGGAAAGTTGGAGACATGCCCTCGAGGAGTTCCACCAAATTGGTTGAGGAGCTCCACAAATTGGTAAATCTGGTCCTCAGATCAAACATTTCGGTGAATCCGAATTTAGTGGAGCTTGGATGTTTGGCAAACTTTCAGTAAAGCGAAGCTGTTTTTGTTGAATCTGGAGTCGAAGGAGCTGTCCCACACTATCTCTAACGGCTCTAGCTCCTCCGGTCCTCCCGTTCCTCCAAATGGTGGACGGTGGCTGCATGGGCTACGTGAATGGCATTCCCTACGCACCGACGGAGTGCTCGGCAGAACCGTCAGGGCACTTGCGGTTGCGGGTTTTGCAAGTTTATCCTCTTGCCCAATGGGCTTTGCACTTCTGTGGGCCTGCTAAGCGGACTCCTCTAAAAGCCAGCCTCGAAATATCGTTCAATACAACGTCGTCTAACAATATCAGAATACTGTACTTTCGTCGAGCGCATTGGCATTCTTCCAGCACATCCATCGCATCGAACAGAAACATATCAACCATACGCAATATCATGAAAGAAAATACGGACAGTAGAATCAACAGAACATATATAAACATCTCAGGTCCTTCAAAATGGATGCATTCCAGATTTCCAATTCCACACCCAAGTGGTCAAAAATAGGGCACTGGCATTTCTCCAGCAGTTGAAATAGGAGCCGTCAAAGTTTAACTGTATTTTGTGCACAGCTAAACACCTAGGCATTCAATACCGACACCATAAGAACGAAAATACTGAGACGTGGATTGCACCCTGTTCAACCAGAGTGACCCAAATTGTCTAAAATGTCTTTATTAAACTGCAAAATCGAATTTATCTCTTCATGGCAAAGGCATGTCATTGCACTATGCAGTTGCTTCCTTCAGGTACGCAATGAGATCAGCTCGCTCCTGCGGCTTCTTCAGCCCAGGGAAGACCATCTTGGTTCCAGGAATGTACTGCATATAAACAAGACAAGAACAATTGACATTCATCAGTTAAGAATTGCAAAATTGAAACATGTAAACAGTGTACACCAAATGCGATTAGACCATACCACGCTCCTGCGGCTACTGATGCATGCTTAGATCAGGACATTCAATAATGTTGCATGCTTAGATCAGGACATTCAATAGTGTTGCATGCAAGTGCAAAAGAGCCAAGAGATCAAAATGGCAGCCTGTGCATTAGCTACATTGATGCAATATGTCCTACCATCTTAAAGGAAACAAGTAAACAGTAGAACTAGGAACTTCAACGTAGTTACTATAGCATATAACTTGAAAACTGCATGCCTGAATTCAATGAATTAATTTAACTAATACTCCGTCCATTCCAAATTATAAGACGTTTTGACTTTTCTAGATACACAACTTTTACTTAGATAGTTAGATATACACTAGTATCTCTAGATACATTAAAGGGCGTACCCAGTGCAGAGAGCTCCCGCTCTGTGCGGGGTCTGGGGAAGGGTGTTAGTGGCAAGCCTTACCCTCGCCTGTGCAATGCGAGGAGACCACGACTCGAACCCGGGACCTTCCGGTCACAGGCGGTAAGACTCTACCGCTTGCACCAGGCCCGCCCTTCAATATCTCTAGATACATTGCAAAAAATAATATATATCTAGAAAAGCCAAAACGTCTTATAATTTGGAAGAGAGGAAGTAACTAAACAAGGAAGTTTGAAGTAGAGAAAGTTCAAAGGCCTACAAAAACCATGTCAGAAAAACCAGGTAGGAATACGTGACCATACGTTGCAACATACGTTGCAACGGAATGTACACCTTGTTGCGCGGTCACTGAACAACTTGTGGCCGGACATTTATATAACAGACTCATCATATATTCTAATATGTATTGGAATCGATGCACAAACGTGCGTGATTCTGACTTATGAGCATGGGTCATGAGTCAAGTCCTAGGACAAGGAGAGACACAACGGCATCGTGGGAAGTAAAAAAGACAGACTGAAGAATCATTTCGCTCTTTAACATTAGATGTAGAAAATAACAGCTGACACTAGGAATGCAAGTTCCATTTATTTTACTGGCATATAACTTGAAGCAACTGCATACCTGAATCCAACGACTAGTATAACTAATAACTAAATAAGGAAGTTGAAAGCTGAGCAAAGTTTGAAGGCCTACACAGACCAGACTCAAAACAAATTTCCTAGTAGTTGCTAGTAGTAAGGATGCCACCCTAACCCTCGAGTTTCAAAGCCTTGAGTTATTTCTGAACATAATATTGGTCAAATAACAATCAGCAAGTTTGACATACATGTATTGGTACTATAGGATACATTTGTACTCTTGTTGAATAGAGCCTAAGGGAATAAAACTTCACAACAGTAACTATGTTCCCTTCCATGTGCCAAATAAGAAACACTGAAGAGACTAAGCATATCAAGTAGCTAAAGGGATTGTTCACAGTACCTTCTTAGGGTTAAGCAGGTAGTCATACAAAGTGTTCTCCTCCCAGACCACAGCCTTGTTTTTGTTTCCCGCAGAGTAGGAGTAGCCTGCAGTGGTACCCGACTGCCTCCCAAAAAGACCATTCAAGTTTGGACCTGCAAATGCAAATTACATACATGGTTTGCATGTGGTCAGACATGAACAAACATACACTATCAAGCATGCATAAATGGTCATCGGTTTTACAGATTAGCAAAACCAGGGGTGAACACTATTCCTTATTTCCGGTAAGGACCAGGAAAATCTAATGAAATAATGAGAACTCATTCTTACACTTCTAGTTTGTATACATTTTTTATATAGCAGTTCTAATTGCATAGTGAGTTGCACGAGTAAAAGGTCCCTACTGATCAACTGCTGTAAGCCCAAAACAACGGATGGGCCTGCAGGTCACATAACAGGCACAACCATCACCAAATCTATAGGGGATCAATCTAGCCAGACTAACAGACTTGTCATCACCTGATCCTGACCATTTCAACACAACGCGAAATCGGAACAAGCAAGCCCTGCTATACTAACGCCAGGCTCAAAATCAAACAGGCCACCCAGACCGCAGGCGTTTTGATGCTAAAACAAGACAAGCAAACGAACTAGCCTGAGTTCCTATCACCAATCCCACAGCAATCGAACAGATCTAAGCGCCAAGCGCACCACTCCCGCACGGAGCATCCCACATGCGCAAGAAATCTGCATCTACAGCTACCCGAGCTCAGATCTGATCCGCTAAGGGCACGGGGGGTCGCTCACCTTGCTTGTGGCCGGCGCCCTTCTCGACCGTGTGGCACTGCGCGCACTTGGTCTTGAAGATCTTCTCACCCGCCTTGGGGTTCCCGGGGGGAGCCTCCGAGAACGACGCCATCGCCGCACGCAGAGATCTGAGTCTGAGCCGACGGAGAAGAAGAGAGGAGGAGGCCAACCGCAACTTCTGGTTGTTCTGTAGACCTGGCGTGGAGGTCGCGCAAGTACGGAACTGCCCCTGAGAAGGGCTGAGCCGCTGAGGGCCGAGGGGTGGAAAAGGTGCAGAATGGGGAAAGGGGAGGGTTCGAGAAGGTTTCCGTGGCTTGGAGAATAAGGAAGAGAACCGTGGGCGGCGCGTGGACGGGAAGCGTGGGCGGCCCACGCCCCGTTCGGTTGGGGACGTGCTAGGGCGGGCCGAGTTTTTGGAAACAAAATTGCACGCATGAGGAACATAGAGGAAACAAACATCATCCGAGCCATGTATGCACGGTACCATGGTGGATACCGTATGCATGCAATTTTTTCCCGAGTTTTTTCGGCGGCTCGGGAGTCGTGATGGGTCCCGGTTGGTGCCTCCGTGCCTGGTGGCTGGCTCGCCAGATTGGCTGTGGAATCACGACCGTCGGTGGGAAGGGGACGGACGAGTGAACGGTCCTCGTGCGTTCGCGGATTAATTAATTATTATTAAACAAAATCTGTTGAAAGCGCATGGCGTGCGACACGGATCACGTAGCTTTTTTTCATCAGGTGAGTATGAGTAAAAGAAGCTTACATGGACGACAACACAACAAAATCCCAACCTTTCATCAGATTTCAGCAGCTGGATACACAGCGCTGGCAATCAGCACCAGAAGAAACGTAGGTTCCGTTCGCTGATCTGAAATTTGACTGAAAAATACTATTTCGGCTAGTTTGTTGTAAGAGAAAAACACTATTCGGTTAGTTTGATGAACAGTAACTTATGAGTGGGATCAACCGGCTGGCTGGACGAGTCCAGACCAGACCAGCGAACACCACCGTACTCCTACAGGGCAAACACAGGCATGCGAACAGCAAGCGATCAGTCAATTGCTAGCTACAGAAGAGCATCTTTCAATGGTTCAAGAGCAGCATGTGACTGCAAATCGTGGGGATAATCCCTGGGTCGATATTCTCCAGCTAAAGCTCCAATTATTCCAGGTATATACAATGTTCTAGTTAAATCCAGGACAGTACTACTACGGTGCCATTAGACATTAGTGGATAGTATATGATACACGTTGCTACATACACTACTACGGTTCCTAACACAGGTGACAAGTCACAAGAGTCCTGGTAAACTACAACAGATAACATCAATCGTTGCTTGATGGTTGCGGCTTCTAGGTCACGTCAGACGCTTAGCTTTACCTTCACGGCTTCAGAGTTATGCTGCAGGATCCTAGATACTGGGTTAGTGCCAGTGTGGAGCTGAGGCCCTGCAAAAGACATGGTGAGTCGGAATACATAGAAATGCACAAGAGAAGATTAACGGCAAAGTGAAAACGTGGGGACAGGTCCTGGTGCTCCCTATCGAATATCGATAGCTTACTTTGGCTTTCTTCCCCCAACAGGTGAATTCTTGACATTCGGTTTCTTCTCAGTGCAATATGGTCGGCCCGGTGGCAGAGGCGGAGGTGGAGGCTGGACGATCAGGTGAGCATTAGTAAATTATAGGTTCAGGTTATAGACTTCAGAATTGTAATAGCCCTCATGAATGCTTCTTTGTTTTGCGAAGCAGAATGGCTGTTATGCAAAGAAAAGGGTAAAAGCTCATACCACAGAAGCCTTTGTCTTTACATTTCCGGTCTGTGAAGGGGTCGCATTATTTGATTTGTATGCATGGGCCCGAACTCCCTCCTGCAAGCCCAACAAATTGATAATTATTGGTAAATAAGCCCACTAGTGAAGAGTTTCAGTATCTTCATTTTTTATTGAAATAGAGTAGTTTCATTATCTCATTTTCAGAATTCAGATCCAGTGTCTCCAATAAAAATAATTACAGGTTTCACTCACTTAAGCTAACCAACTCCTTTGGACCCGAAGGGACCAATTCTTGTCAGCCTATTGGTTTCTATGCAATTCACCTACCCGAAATTTCTACATGTTTCAATAGATGTTGATTACATTTAGGGAAGCATTACTGTATTCAGGATGAAAAGGTCAGGGTTTTGAAACGCAGAACTAGACAGTTCAGTGTTGACCAGCCAGTTACTAGCAGTTGTCATAACCATGGCTTAGTACTATCAAGAGATCCCATGCATGGAAGGTTCTAGACTTGAGAGTAAAGCTGGAAACGACAATTCCACAACCCATAATTAGGGGTACACCAGTTTTCAGTATGAGCCTACTCTTTGTATAATGTAATGTCATCAGTTCAACCTTTGTTCTAGGGCTTTTTTGTGAAAAAGAGAAGCTAACTTATACAGTTATAGTCAGTTTATCAGTAATGTATATAGAAGCATTTAGGATACCATTGTTAGCCACTGAAGACTCACATGTAGCGGACCAGCAGCACGAAAGGAAAAGAAGCTTCTCACCTCCTTGTTTGGCTTTTTGAATTTTTCAAGACCTTGATCATCTCTAACATTGGAAGTCAACATTTTCCTTGAAGGCAGGTTAAAAGGACTGAAAAATAAGACAAGGTGGTTAGAGCAACAGAAAAAAAGGGGGCAGACCCAGTGCCGGAGGCTCCCACATGAGTGGGGTCTGGGGAAGGGATAAACCGAGACAAACCTTTCCCCCGCAAAATCTGCGGAGAGGCTGCTTCGAACCCACAACCTGGTGACTCAGTGAGACAGCTCTCACCATTGCACCAGGCCTAACAGAATTAACCCAATTTGAAATCCAAAGAACTCCAGGTCCCTAGTAGAATTATTCTGAAAAGAGCTCCATGGTAGAATTAACACCTTGACTTTTGCTTTCTATCCACTCGAAGTTCCACCGTTTCTTTTGCATAACTGCCAAACAACACAAAAAAGGCAGTCAAATCTCAGTGCAAGTTATTTAGTCGAGTATCCCTGAAAAAGTTAGCTACAACCACCTTAGGTTTTCTAGCTTGCTACTTCTAACAACCCTAGGAGTTATTTCCTTTTGGGGAGTAACCTGCATGAAGAACAGAGTGGGAACAAGCATTCAAATGAGAAAATATATTGTCTTTTAAATTATCTATCTTAATATCTTTCTGCATTTTAGAATAGAATTAATACATTTATGTGATGTGTTAAGAACTCCGCCTATAGTGGGGCGCCTTTGGTGTCCCAGCATAGCAGGTCCCAAGCCCTGGTAAAAGAGGAGGGTTGTGTTAGGCGTGGCGAGCCAATGTAAAAACTTAGCCACCTTAATGGAGATGAAACCCGAAGAAAATCGTTGGGGCGTAACCCTCTTAGCGACGCGGCATATCAGAACCCGGGTATGGTGTTAAATGGGCAAGGGCCGGGTCGTCACCCCCGTGACGCGCCGTGTCGTGATCTGGGCATGGTGTCAAGTGAACAAGGATCGGGTCGTCGCTTCCTTAGTGGTGCGCTACATCGGCGCCCAGGTGTAGTGAAAAATGAGCAAGGGTCTTCACATCTGAGTCGACGGGTGCGAAGGGTAAGGAAGCTAGTCGAACCAACTAGGATCCGTTTAGGTAGTTGGAATGTAGGGTCGCTTACAGGTAAGCTAAGAGAATTAGTTGATACCGCGACTAGGAGGCGTATAAATATATTATGCGTTCAAGAGACTAAATGGAAGGATCAGAAGGCGAAGGAGGTGGACAATACATGTTTCAAGCTTTGGTACATAGGCACAATTGCGAATAGAAATGGAGTAGAAGTTTTGATTGATAAGAGCCTCAAGAATGGTGTGGTGGGAGTGAGTAGGCAAGGAGATAGGATTATCTTAGTCAAGCTTGTCGTTGATGATATGGTCTTGAACGTAATTAGTGCGTATGCCTCCCAAGTAGGCCTCGACGTAAGTGCTAAGAGACAGTTCTGGGAAGACTTAGATGGCCTGGTTAGAGCTGTACCCAGTAGTGAGAAGCTTTTTATAGGAGGAGATCTTAATGGTCATGTAGGTACTACAAGTGCAGGTTTCGAGGCAGTTCATGGAGGTTTTAGGTATGGTAGTAGGAATCAGGAGGGGGAGGAAGTTCTGGACTTCACGGTAGCTTTTGACCTGATGATAGCCAGCACTTTCTTTAGAAAGAGAGAATCTCATCTAGTGACCTTCAGTAGCAGACAACACTCTAGCCAGATTGACTTTGTCCTCGCAAGAAGAAAGGATAAATGAGCATGCTTGGGTTGCAAGGTGATACCAGGGGAGTGTGTTGTTTCTCAACATAAGCTTTTGGTGGCAGACTTTCATTTTCAGGTGCGTGTCCATAGGGATAAACAAGCTAAGATTGAAAGAACAAAGTGATGGAAACTGAAAAGGGAGACGTCAGAGGTATTTAGAGAAAGGGTTATCAAATAGGGCTCTTGGAAGAAAAAAGAGGACATAAACAACATGTGGGAGAAGATGGCAACCAACATTCGGAAGGTGGCCTCAGAGATGTGTGGAGTAACCAAAGGAAGTGGAGGCGAGGCTAAAAATACTTGGTGGTGGAACAAGGAAGTCCAAAAGGCTATTAAGGAGAAGAAAGAATGCTATAGACGCTTGTACTATGATAGGAGTGTGGACAACATAGAGAAGTACAAGGTGGCAAAGAAGACTGCAAAGCGAGCTGTAAGTGTGGCAAAGGATAGAGCGTACGAGGATCTATACCAACATTTGAGTACGAAGGAAGGAGAGAAGGACATTTATAGGATGGCTAGGGTTCGTGAGAGAAAGACAAGGGACTTCAACCAAGTTAAGTGCATTAAGGATGAAAGGGAGCATCTCTTGGTGAAGGAGGATGAGATCCGACATCGATGGCAAGAGTATTTTGACAAATTATTCAATGGTGAGAATATGGACACAACATTTCAGTTGGATAACTCTTTTGATGATACCAATAGGCGTTTTGTGCGGAGAATCCAAGAATCTAAAGTCAAAAAGGTGTTGAAAAGGATAAAAGGAGATAAGACGATGGGACCGGATGGTATCCCAATCGAGGTGTGGAGATACCTCGGGGACATAGCTATAGTATGGTTAACCAAGCTGTTCAACCATATTTTTCGATAGAACAAGATGCCTGATAAGTGGAGGAGAAGTATATTAGTACCGATCTACAAGAATAAAGAAGATATTCAAAGTTGTACTAATTACCGGAGAATTAAGTTGATGAGCCATACTATGAAGCTATGGGAGAGAGTTATCGAGCATCGCTTGAGAGCAATAACGCGAGTCTCTATGAACCAATTTGGTTTCATGCCGGGAAGATCAACCATGGAAGCCATTTTCTTAATAAGACAAGTTACGGAGCGGTATAGAGAGAAGAAGAAGGACATACACATGGTTTTTATTGACTTGGAGAAGACTTATGATAAAATACCAAGAAATGTTATGTGGTGGGCTTTGGACAAACATAAAGTCCCAACAAAGTACGTCGGGCTCATTAAGGACATATACAACAATATTGTGACTAGAGTTTGAACAAGTGATGGAGACACGGATGACTTCCCGATTAGGATAGGACTACATCAAGAGTCAGCTTTGAGCCCTTATTTGTTTACCTTAGTGATGAATGAGGTCACAAGGGACAGACAAGGGAACATCCCTTGGTGTATGCTTTTCGCGGACGATGTAGTGCTAGTTGATGAAAACCGGACAGAAGTGAATTAGAAACTGGTGTTATGGCGGGAGACTTTGGAGTCCAAAGGTTTTAGACTCGGTAGAATTAAAACTGAGTATATGAGATGTGACTTCGGCACTACTACTCGGGAAGAGGAAGATATTAGTTTGGAAGGGTCAGGTAGTGCCTAGGAAGGATACCTTTCGATATTTAGGATCAATACAACAGAGAGATAGGGATATTGATGAAGATGTTAACCATAGAATCAAAGCAGGGTGGATGAATTGGCGGCAAGCATCTGGTGTCCTATGTGACAAAAGGGTACCACAAAAGCTAAAAGGCAAGTTTTATAGGACGACAATTAGACATGCTATGTTGTATGGTGCAGAATGTTGGCCTACGAAAAGACGACATGTTCAATAGATAAGTGTCGCGAAAATACGTATGTTGCGTTGAATTTGCGGTCATATAAGAAGGGATCGAGTCCGGAACGATGATATACGTGATAGATTAGGGGTAGCACCAATTGAAGAAATGTTTGTTCAACACCGGTTGAGATGATTTGGACATGTGCAACGAAGACCTCCAGAGGCACCGGTGCGTAGTGGAATCCTAAGCCAGGATAGTAACATGAAGAGAGGCAGAGGAAGACCGAAGTTAACTTGGATAGAGGCAATAAAAGGAGACTTGAAAAGATAGAATATACCCAAAGACTTAGCCTTAGATAGGAGTGCTTGGAAAACAGATATTCACGTGCCTGAACCTTGATTGCTTTTGCTAGGTTTTAACTCTAACCTACTCCAACTTGTTTGGAACTTAAAGGCTTTGTTGTTGTTGTTGTTGATGTGATGTGTTAAGAAAATGGGTTGCAACGTACTTCTGTGACCATAGCACCCTTCGAATAGTTCAGCATTGCTCTTGACCAGACTGTAGTGCCATTGGTGACAGGGCACCTTCCTCCTGTAGAAGGGCGCTCTGGGGTGGAAATGACACTTTTTTTGGTGAGGCATCTATCTGGCGTCAAAGGCAAACGTGAGTTGGCAACATTAGTTTGCTTCAGTACAGTCTCTCTGGTAACAGGACGTCTCAGCGGTAGAAGGCCTCTGTGCTGGTGCAAGCTTCAGTTCAACATTTCTAGCAATGGGGCGCCTCTCTGCAGTACAAGGTCTGTGTGGCAGACCATTCTTTGGTGCAACATCTCTAGCAATGGGGCGCCTCTCGGCAGTAGATGGCCTCCTTGGCAGAGCTAAAGTGGCATGCTTTGGTGCAACATCTCTAACAATGGGGTGACAACATCAGCATGCTTATGTGCACCCTCTCCAGTGATAGGGCACTGTTTGACAACAGATGGCAGACATGAGGTAGCAATACCAATATGCTTCGATGCCATATCTCTGGCGCTAGTGTGCCTTTGACCGGTAGAAGGCCTATGTGGGCTAGCAACATTGAAATGCTTTGGAGCTGACTCTTTGGATATAGGGCGCCTGTGAGCAGTAGAAGGTCGATGTGGGGCAGCAATGTTGGATAGCTTTGGTGTTGAATCTTGGGTGACAGGGTGCCTGTCGGCAGTAGAAGGCCGGCGTGGAGTAGCAATATTGCATTGCTTTGTTGCTGATTCTTTGGCAATAGGGCGCCTGTGAGCGGTAGAAGGTCGACATGGGATAGCATTGTTGCCATGCTTTAGCACCGAATCTCTGATGGCCGTGCGTCTTTCAGAAGTTGATGGACGGCATGGAGTGGTAACTTCAGGATGCTTCCTTGAAGCATCTTTTGTGACAGGTCGCCGTTCTCTGGTAGAGGGCCGTTGTAATGCTGCTGAGGAAGGTCTTCTTAACCCTGTAATACCACTTCTTGCAGCAGTGCCAACTAAATCGCTGGTTGCTTCTCTTGGCCTTCGCAATGACAGGATATTTTCCGGTTTTGCCATCTGGTTTATCACACTGGGCTCACCTGAACAGGGTCCCTGAAAATATTCATGAAAAATAGCTTATATCTTCATGAAAAATGTACAGGTTTTGGGCTACATAATAAAACACATAATATATGTCTATGGCTAAAATAGCAGGAAACTAAAGAAATCAATCTAGCCATCTAGGCATGCATCAAGGTAATTCAAATAGATAGGGCATAGCTTATGAATTCTAGTTCTGAAGTTCTATAAAAAAAATAAGGCATTTATTTCCTGTCTTGCACACTAAGCCAGGTCCAGGACAGTAGTCTTATTAGAAAAGAGTGCACATACAGATTGCAACAATGAACAAGATGGAAACATGTTCAAAGTCAATGTGTGAATACCTTGGAAACATTTGTGTGATCAGAAACATTACTAGAAATCATCTTGACAGTCTTCGGAATTATTTTTGACGCCTGACCAACCCGAGAGTCTTTCTCAATTGTTCTCTTATTAGGAGTGATCATAGTCTCATGGACCATAGGATCATCTTGGCTGGAATTAGCATCTTGCACCAATATATCCGTTTTGCCACTAACGCTTCCTCTCATTTGTTTGCCAATTTGCTGCAAATCACCAACTGGTGAAGAATGGGTTGATGCAGAAATTTCATTCACTAAACTACCATTCTCATGATAACCGTAGCATTCCATTCCATGCTCAATTGTGGTTGCAGCTGTTGTCTGCTTTGTGGAATCATCAACGAGTGTTTCAGATTCAGTAGGAGCTCTATGGGCTGTGGCTGCTTCATATTCCCCTGTTTGACTAGAATCGCTGCCATCACCATTGTACTCCAGATGAAGTTCAGTTTGCTGGTTCTGTTGCTGTAAAGCCTTGAGCTCCCTAATCCTCTTAAAGTATTCTTCAAAGTATGCCTTCTTCTTCGCAACTAATCCATTGAACTTTCCAAACTCTTCATGACGCCTGTCATTGGTAAATACAGACCACTTCTCCCATTCTAATGATTCCAAGTCAAATCTTCCAAAAGATATGGAACCATGACCAAACATTTGTGATGTTCCCTGAAGGAATAAATAGGACATATAGTAACGAAGTGTGAGAATATCAACAGACGATAATAAATTACTTAGAAAGAATGCGATGATTCTTCACTTATAGAAAGGTTGCCAGCTTCCAAGGAAGCTTTTGGGTTAACAACACTAACTAGTACACCTACCAGGGGTGGATACCATGTATTATGGAAGAGTACTCATTATGGAACTTTAGCAACTTCTATTACACTGGCACATAGGTTCACAGTTATCATTAGGTGTTGGCTTGAATCGATTTATTCTAATGGCAATGAAAAAAGGTTCAACAGACAGACATGTGCCTAATAGTGGCCATAGATATTCTAACAATTTCTATCACTTCAGGTAAATTGCTTGACTGTACATTGTACGTGGCAATAAAATGAATGATGAAAGAGAGATAACCTGTGAAAGATCTTGCACAGAAGTTTCCTCCTGTGACCATGCAAAAAAGTTTTGATTGACCTCAGTTGCCATCTTGTAGTGTGTACCTAATTCATTATTGTTGCGCAAACTTTACTTGTAAACCCTGCAAAGTAACAAGAGAAATTCATATATAGAGCCACAATTGAGGTTTCATTTTGACATACAGGCAGAACAGTACTTAACAAAGTTGTTCAGTGCGTGCTTTCAGGCAATCCTTTGGTCAAACAATTTAAGCTAGGTACACAGGAAAATCTCTGAATGCAACCTATAACCCTGGTGCGAGCCAACTTTGATGTCACCGTGCAAGAACAAGCAGTGTCTCGCAAGGAAAAACGGGATCCTTGCCTAGCTATTTCAAAAGGACGGACAGAGCTCATAAATGCTGTCAAGACGCACTGACAGTGATGCAAGCTTCTAAGGTACACTGTTTAAAAATCAATAATTTTCCATCACTGCGAAATAATACATGATACGGTCAGGGACTCGTGATAGATTCCAAATTTTCTAACCGAACATGGGACCATTGGCATCAGTCGCGCCTCACCAAACCTCAGATATCAACACTTCACCTACACGATGTTCTATGCGCTGTTCGCTTGGCTGATAAGCCATGGCTGAAAATACTGTTGACTCATTTGTTGTGAGAGAAAAATACTATTCGTTGGCTGAAAAAGTACGGCTTATAAGCCAAGCGAACAAGACGCGACTATTGTAGCACTATATATGACAAGCAGTTAAACCCGTGAACATCTATAGTACGTACCACGTGATAAGGAGTAACTAGGACAGCATGGGATAGCAACATTGCAATGTGGGGAAAAGAATAATAAAACAACAACAACAACATAGCCTTTTAGTCCCAAGCAAGTTGGAGTAGACTAGAGTTGAAACCCACTAAGAGACCCAAGTCACGGTTCAGCCACTTCAATAGCTGCATTCCAAACACTCATATTCAAACATAGATCTCTAGATATATCCCAAGCTTTCAAATCTCTTTTTATTGTTTCCCCGTGTCAATTTCGGTCTTTCTCTACCTCTCATATTATTAGCTTGGCTTAGGACTCCACAATGCACTGGTGCCTCTGGAGGTCTACTTTGGACATGGCCAAACCACCTCAACCGATGTTAGACAAGTTTTTCTTTAATTGGTGCTACCCATAGACGATAACGTATATCATCATTCCGAACTAGATCCATTCTTGTGTGACCACAAATCCATCGCAACATACGCATTTCTGTAACACTCAGTTGTTGAACATGTTGAATCTTTGAAGGCCAACATTATGCTCCATACAACATAGCCGGTCTAATCACCGTTTTATAGAACTTGCCTTTTAGCTTTTGTGGTACCCTCTTGTCACAGAGAATGCCAGAAACTTGTCGCCACTTGATCCACCCTGCTTTGATTCTATGGCTAACGTCTACATCAATATCTACATCCCTCTGTAGCATCGATCCCAGATACCAAAAGGTATCCTTCTTAGGCACGACTTGACCTTCCAAGCTCACATCTCCCTCCTCCTGTGCAGCTCCGTCAAAGTCGTATCTTATATATTTGGTTTTAGTTATACTCAATCTAAAACCTTTAGATTATGATCTGCTGCAATAACTCTAGTTTTCTATTTATTCCCCCTGGCTTTCGTCCACTAATACTGCATCATCAGCGAACAACATACACTAAGGGAAATCACATAAAAATTACTCCTCCCCTTTCCAAATTATAATTCGTTTGACTTTTTTTTTACCCTAAGTTTGACCGTTCGTCTTATTCAAAAAATTTGTGAAAACATAGTCAAATTTAAATCATGCTTAAGAACGTTTGATAATAAAGCGAGCTACACTAAAAGAAGTGATATTTTACATAAATTTTTTGAATAAGAAGAATGGTCAAACTAGGGTAAAAAAAAGTCAAACGGACTATAATTTAGAACGGATTTAGGAGATTTGTATCATGCGACAAGCTAATTGGTAAATTTAAACGTCTGGCAGATTGTACGGGTGTTCCAGCAAAAACAGAAAGAAATCTGCAAAGAACTAGTACAACTGAAGCTGCAAAGACCTCAAACTGCTATAGTGAAACCTCGAAACCTTTTGGGCGGTGGGAATCAGGGAAAGAGAACACCAGAAGAAAAGCCACAGCAGCACAGCTTGTAAAATAGTCTTCAAAATAGATACGGTTCAAAATTCACGCCAAACAATTTGGAAAGAACAGGAAAACATGAGAAACTGCCAGACCCAGAACAAAAAAAACAAACAAATCTTTCCAAAAACGCAAACACATTCACAGGGGAGAAAATAGCAATAGCAAGGAAAAGCAAAAGAACAGCAACGATGGGGATTCAATAAACGCGGCAGGGCACTTGAAATTGCAAGCGAATCCAGCGGCATTTCGGAATTCCTCACCGCTACCAGCATCTAACCACCGCCAACCTCGCGAGGCGGCATCTCCCGCACGACTATGCTGGGAACAGCTGCATAGTCGTGCTGGGAACAACCTCAGAGACCGGCCAAGAAGCCGGGAACAGCATCGGTTCCCCACTCCCAAACCCAACCAAGAACCCAGACAGGAGTGGGCAGGCCAAAACCACCCATACCTGGAACCGCTGGTCACCATCCGGCCGCCGACGCACGGGATCCGGCGAGGCGCGGCGCCGCGCGTCCCTCTCCCCCAGATCCAGGCATGAGCCGAAACAGCCCGGTCGCGGCCTTCCTGCAGCCCCTGCCTGTGCCCCGTGGAGCTTTCCACCCGCTGCCGGTGATTCCTTCCTCGCTACGGGGATTCCTTCCGTGCTCGCGCCCAGCACGCCGGATTAGGGTCCGGGTTGGCGAGGCGGTGTGAGCGTGAAGCCACTACTGGCCACGCACTGCCCTTTAGTTGGGTGCGGCGGCAGAGCAGCAGGACGCTGGGGAGTGAGGAGTGGGGAGGGAGCGCTGAGCGGAAGAGAAAAGATTTTTTTTAAAAGGCGTTATGTGAAGAATATATTTGTTCACAAAAGGCAAAATCATAAAGATATTTTCTATGCAGTTTTTTAATTGTATAAATACTGAACATCTTATACACATACACGCACCTTACACTCATCTATACAAGATCGACGGTTTTCTTTTACCGGTAGCAAAAACCACCGGACAACACCAATAAGCCAAAATAGGACCTGTTTAATACATATAGTTACTTAATAGTTGGAGCTAAAAATTAGCTTAACAACTATTTAAAGACTTGATTAAGAAATTAGTCCGTCTATTAATCCTCTTGTTTAAATACGCGGGAGCTAATTTTTAGCTAGCCAGTGCTTAGTCATTGTATCTGAACTTGCTCTTATAATAGAACTTGTCGTAAAATTTCACTTAAAAGAAATAACTTGGTTTCTCTAAAATAGAAAAGTGTACAAGTTCCAATATTTAAACTGAAAAATAATAACGTAGATAAATAAACTTTACCGGATCCAATACACTTAAAATGGAATAAGGAGATAATGTGGCAACAAAACAAACAAATTTATCATATAACATATTTTCTTATATTAAAAACCACAATAAAAGTGCAGCAACTTCAAGACCTTACACACTTTTATTTACATGAACTCTCTCTACTTTTTTGTTCTATTTATATCCACCCTTATTACTAACTTATTATTACCACCAAGGGATGAACACTGAACATGGATCTTACAGCAGCCATCACGCTCGCCATCGCCTGTTTGCCTAGCCACAGTGCAAAATCAGCTCTCCAGCAACCACGCAATATGACTCGTCAGTTTTGCACGCCCACCGTATTACGCTCTGCGCTTGACAAATGTAGCAGGCTGTAGCGCCCCCGGCATCCTCTATCTTGTGAACCTGGAAGGAGGGCCAATACTTATTTACATTGTCTTGCTTCATCAAAGACTAAAACTTCATTGCGCCTCTTCTCTTTCATAATTCAAAAGGTGACTATAAGTCTATAAGCTCTTAAAATTATGTTTATTTTATTGTTGATAGAATAAATAACAAAGAACCCATTTTAATTGGATTTACCCTTCCAAATCTCTTGCAAATTTTAAATCAAAATTCATCAAAGTTGACTGCTTTTAAAAATATTTGAACTTTAGGAATTAGTTTAATTATAAAAAATCAAAAGAAAATCCATCCATTCTTGTTAATTTGAATAGTGGATGATATTTGGCTAGTTTGTTGGAGTGTGCTAAATATAGAGGGGGGATCCTATAGAGTGAATAGCCAAAGGAAGATATGAAGGATAGAATTTGGACTATCTCTTGGAAATGCTCTTATGGGGCTCATCTCACTTCTTCCTTCAGCCCCTCTCTTCTTCTCCTTGTTCTTGCTCTTCCCATCTCTTCTCCTTCTTCGTTAACTCTATGGAGTCCTAGGGTGTAGAGGGGCGTGAACCCCTCCCCCAGCCCCCACGATGGATTTGTCATTTGCAGTCGTGCGTGCGAATGTGGCTGCCTCCACCATAAGAGACATAACATTGTAGCATCTATGGAGTGCTGGAAAAAAGTTCAGTCGAATAGACCCTTAATAATAAGCAATAAAAGGCAGGGGTAGACCCACATGGCATGCCAGGTGTGCCACATCATATGTTGTGGGGCAGCCGGTATTAACTTGACACTAAAGCTAATATTTGTAATTTTGTACAACCAGGAACTAGTATTTCAGTGGTTTGCACTTTCACTCATAATTATAAGGGTGATGATACTTCGATCCTATATGTGTTGTTGACTTTAATTTTTATTTTTATTTCTCAGTAGTGCATGATGTACTAATATGGTTGCACTGTAGCTTAACTTTATAGTGCTTTATTTTCCTATTTTCTCAGTATACGACCGAGTTGCACTTTAATTTTTTATTTTCCTATTTTTATCCTCTACAAGTTAAGTACGATACTTGTACGTTTTATTTTCCTACTGATATTTTTTATCCTTTATAAATTAACTAGAGTGCTTGCTCAGTGGTGCATGATGTGCCTGCTGAAGAGGGTGGTTACATGACCCTTTTTCCATTTTAGCCTCAGAAAAATGTAGAACTCACTCACTAGCAACGCGACTTGTGACTAGAAAGCGAGAACATCAAAAAAGCGGGCCACACATGTTAATATGGAAGTTGTGTTTTGGTCACTAAGCTAAACAATTAACAATGGAAGCGTATTTTCCTTTTATCAAACAATGAAAGATGTGTTTTGGTCACTAAGCTAAACCGGCTCATCTAATGTCATAAATAATAACATTGAGTGATGATTATTCTATTTTCATGCCATATTCATCATAAAAGATCCAAATATGATGTTAATATATTTAGTCACATTTATTGAGCAGGACGTCTTCTCTAAAATTGACGAAGATGTTATAATCAAGATTTATGTGTCCTTTAGGAAACACAGACCAGACAAATAATATTGTAATCATTTTTATGAAATTTCAAACTAATGGTGTTCGATCCATATGTAACAGACTTGTGAGGGAAGTTTTATTGATTGAATTGTTAACTTGATTTTAAAATTAATTATATTTTTTCTTGTACGGTATATCCAATACAAAATCCCTAGTCCGTCACTGGTTAAAAGGATGCAAAGCCTAAGGGAGTTAACATGATTGCATTACATACCTTGGCCTCGAATGAATTTCTTGGCAAGGTCTGCAAAGTGCAATATGCATGGGAGCAATAGTATAATCATAAAATATTAGCCATGCGAGTTTGTCCGTTCAAAATCTAATTCATAGTCGTCGACAATGTGGGGTGCACTGCAATAATATAATAGTAACCTACTACGTTTAAGATTAGTTATTTATTTTCTGGCTTTTTCATGGTAACTGCTTTCCACGTAAACACGGACCCTTTTTTAAGATGAAAACAACAATCATCTGATGTCTTGGTGCTAATTTGGAATACTATCAACAGGCTTTGAGACGATGTTACACAGGATGTCAGGATGAGGCTTTAGAAATCTCTTAGTTCTATAAGGTAGATGCACGCATGAGTGTAACTCCACCCACCAAAATCTAAATCACGATTTCTCAAAAAAAAAAAATCTAAATCACGATGATGCCTTACGGTTTGCACAAGCGCGTGAGAGTTTTCAACACTTCATTTGTAGATAGACATCCGATCGATAGCATGCCTAACTATGCGCAGAAAAATATATCACAAATTCACAGAGCGTGAGGAGCCTTAACCACTAGTGTATGACTGGATTGCAATCCCGGATGGAAAACCCCTTTAGTCCCAGTTTTCTAACCAGGATTGCGAATTTGAGATTAAAGGCTCCTCTCTTTAATCCCGGTTCTGAAAATCGGGACTGAAAGTGGACCTTTAGTCCCGGTTGCTATTACCAACTGGGACTAAATGGTCCTCCAGACATTGTCCCGGCACTGGCACATTTAGTCCTGGTTGGTGTTTTCAACCGGTACTAAATGTTCTTTTTTTTTTATTTTCATTCCTTTTTATTTTATGTTTTTTTAATTTAATTCTTTTTTGTTCTATTAGCTTTTCGTATATGAATTCTACACCGCTGATATACGTCCATATAAACGTACTTATAAGGTTCCGTTCGAGCATTATACATAAATAACACACTAAAATGTATAAAACTATATATATACAAATATTTCAAGAGGTAGTGCATGCATGAAATATGTACATATATAATAAAGTCACAAATGTACTCATGTCCTTGGGATTTCTTGCAACCCTAATCTTCCGTCGTTTGGCTACTATGTATGAATTCTTTAGGGTCATAGTAGTACGTGCCCTTGGGATCTATGACCTGCTCCAAAACAAATCCTGACAATGCCTCTAAAATTGCTTTGATCTGGTCACATCATAGGACCTTTTGCTTCCTCCATTCAATCTTCAATTCGAATGAAAGCAAAAGTATTAATATATATATATATGATTATTGTAACACCCTCGGTGTTACACTGTATAGTTTTTGCTAAAACACTGCATGACCATCATACTTATGTGTAAATATGTATAATATAGGGTATAAATCAATATACGAAACTTGAAACGTTCATCTAAAACAAGAAACGACTGTTATATTTCATGTTGTATATTATCACTTAGGGTTCTAAATGAATTTTTATCGAATGAAAATGTTATAGAACGCATATGCAAAACTTGATAAAGTTTGTAGCTTGAACTTCGTCGTTGACGATAAAATACATGTGATCAAGAATGGGATTTGCTAGCTAGTGTATCGAAATGGAATTCGACGCGCAACCGTTTAGGGCTTAGCCAAAATTCCTAAGTCGGACAATGCGTTGACGAAGCTAAGTTCGGCAATTTTTGTCGAACGATCGGATTAAGAAGTGGCATGGTTTTAGGGTTTCTTTTAGTAGCATGATAGACCAATTAAAGCGTAAAATAGGTGGTGTAGCTACTGGGTCGTCGAGTTGGGCTTTTGGGCCGCTTTAAAAAGCATGCAAGTCACTTTCCCGACCGATTGCAGTGTCTGGGCGCGATCACCGTGCCGGCACTCGTCGTCACCACGTCTGCTGCCCAACGCGTGCACCACGCGCGGGCCACCGCGCTGGCTGGCCCTACTACTGGCCCCACGCTGTAGGTCGTGCCGTCATTGCTGCGCCCTGGCACGCACACGCTCGCGCACTGGCCGCTCTGCCGCCTCGCGTTCGCCCGATGGTGCCGTGCGCGTGTGGCAACGTTGGCTGTGCTCACACTACCGCTGCCACGCCTGGCACGCTACCCGCTCGCACCCATGCACGTTGGGCTCGGAAAACCTAGTCGCTCTACCTCATCCGTCGCGTCTGCCTAAGCCCTGCGGCTCGCCGTCGCGTCGCACTGCACCATGGTCGCGCTGCGCGCCATTCGTCGCTGCCGCGCGGCTACTGCTCCCGTGACCTTTGGCTGCACGCGTGTGAGCTTGCCCGCCTGTCGTCGCCTTCATGTCTGCGCGGTGCCACGCCATGTTTCTTGTCGCATCTCCTAGGATGTCGTCGCGCTGGTCGGCCGAGCCACGCCAAGGCCTAACCGCAGAGCTGGCCCTAGATGGTAAATGCGCAAGTCCGGAGGTTGGTTTGGGGTCCTGTAGTCACGCCAGACTTGCCACCGCTGCTACCGTGCGGCGCCCGCCTCTAATTTAAGTGTTCGACCATCGCCATAAGTCCGAACGACATCGCCCAAAGAAATTGGCCTTACGTAGTCCACTATTTTCCAATTAAACGAGCATGAAACTAGCTCTAGTAGTTAGTTTGCGAGTGGAATCGACCCGTCGAGCTTTCGTTAGCCAGTGAGGTAATGCGGGGTGTTTTCCCCCCGGCGGTCCACCATGGCCGCCGAGGCGGGTGCTCAGCCAATGCATCACTCGTTGCTCCATTGTATCAATTGAGCAGTGCTTTTGTGTTTCCTTGACTTGGTTGCCTCGACCGTGTAGCAGTTTCGCTAGCGGAGCAGCAGGTCGCTGGGAACGCCGTTGCCATGATTGCCGTGAACCAGAACACTCCCGCACACGTGGTCAACTACCTTGCAATGTCTCGCGACTTCGTCCAGCCTGTCCTTCACGTCGCTGGTGAGGCCCTCCTGCTCCTAGGGTTGATGGCTGGACCGATTAGGGCCGGGGGCTCGCCGGGCCGCATGGCCGCCTCCAGCGGACGTGGTGTAGATGTTGTTCCATGGCCAGCGAGTTGGAAGGTAGTAGCGTTTCAAATAAGGTTTCTATATTGTTGCTTGTAGTCCATAGATGGAAAAGGGTAGTAGTAGAGGCACGGGGCTAGGTTATTTCGCCAACGCCGGTGTTGTCGTGGCCAGACCCCGCCGCGACACATGGCCACGCCATCGTGCTGCACCATTCTTGGTGTTTGTTACCTCGATCTGTTGCTCATTGCATGTAGAGGGTCATGGTGGTGTTGGTGGGTGCTGGGGAGGTATGTGCTCGCCGACGTTTGGGCCGGAGAGGCCATGGCCACTGTTAGTCCGGCCAGGGACTTTAAGAAGCATGAATTCGAATAGAGGCGGGGTGCTAGATGCGAAGATAGTGACTCATTTAAATAGTGTTTAGGTGAGCTTCGCGAATAGGAGAGAGAACGGGGGCTCTTTTGCAAAAGAGCCAGCCGCGGGCGGGCTCCGCCGCGGGTCACATTGCGTGGGCCACGTCCGCGCGCCGTCGTGTGGGCCGCGCTGGTGTGCGCGCGCGCAGGAGTGGGCCGAGCCGCGTGTAGCGGGCCGCGCGGGAAGAAATTGGTTTTCTAATTTTCCAGTGAATTACAAATGTTTATTCAATTTAGTTTTTAGCTGAACTTTGAGAAATTATAGTAAATTCTGTAGATGTCCAAAAATAGTGAAACTAGGATTGTTTGGTTCATAAAAATGCTATCTATATGTTGGTATAGTTAGTTCATAATTAGCTATTATAATGATAGGATCATAAATTCAAATTAGAAAGCTTAATATTAGTTAGCTTAATATTGTAGGAATTTTTGTGGCAAATCGGTGATAGTTTTAACCATGAAAATTTTTATAGTAGGCTCATTAAATTATTATGTACTTGCTATAAATTTTGTAGCCCTAGAGTAGGTTGATAAACAGAGTAGCTATTATCCTTATTTTATCATATATAGAATAAATCGGTATTAGGAGTAAGAATACATTTAGTTGCTATGATAATGTATGTCATGCTTCGTACTTATTAGTGGTAATAGTAGGTAACTTAGTGCCTTAGCCGGTAGGACTAGCTTAGCAACTTGATAAGATATAGTTTATTTTAAGAGCTGTTGTGGCCATATTATTAAGTGTTGCATCATCATTTCATGCATGTAGATCATGAGTTGGTAGAGTTCGTGCTCGTGGACGAACAGGATTACGAAGAGGTCATTGAGAAGTACGAGGAGGAGATCCTCATGCAGGAGGGGGCCCCAGAGCCTTTTGATGCTAACTTTGCTAACCCGTCGCCTGCCCAAGGCAAGCTCCAGTGCATAACCTTTATTTTAAATGATCACTGAATATATATATGATATGCATTTACGTTATAGGCATGTTATGGAAATTACATGCATAAATATATATACCTATGAGTCCTACTAGTACAGGTCGAGTAGCTGCTATGCTCAGGATATTGATAGCGTGGGTAACCTATCGTTACTCGTAAATAGGTGATAAATATGATCACTTATGATAAAATGGTGGAAAGGAAAAATGGTGACCAGGCAGGGATATGGTTTGTGTTCTAGTGGGTGTAAGGGGTTATGTCCTATGGCCAACGGGGCATAGCTTGGTTATACTTTTTTCCTGTCTGGTCGGTTAAGGACTGTCTGTTGCAATGGACGCTAGGCAAGTCCCAAATCTATTGTCCCGAGCACATACTTGGGTATGGGCGCAGGGAAGACTTGTTGCTCTCTTGTCATGGATCTGGCTCTTTCTAGACTGACTGATTAGAGACAGAGATGGTGGAGGTCCTTGCACCACACTAAGTCTGGGACTCAGGAGTGGGGGCTTTGAGTCTAAGTTTGGATGGGGACCTGGACACCCAGGACAGGAGGATGATGGGTTGGTCATATTTATGTCTGGGGTACAAGTGGGGCGTGTGTTTTTAGAGCACCTAGCTGGGCACATTGGTTTATGAATCGTCGCCAAGTCGGTATGACTTGTCTTACCTCTAGCATCGTAGTAAGAACTGAAAGTTGAAAGGTGATGAAATGGAACTGATTGCTCAACTCTGGCTTGAAAGTAGAGCAGGGGCTTACATAGAATGGCTAGGTAATAAATTAATACGGCTGTTAATAATGACATAAATAAGGACTCACTATTAGTATTGCTTTCTGCAAAAAGGAAACCCAGTAAACCATAAAGCTTTGCATTTCCCTTGGAGTTGGGAAATTATTCCCACTAGATGGATAAGTCTTGCGAGTACATTGTGTACTCAGGATTTATTTACCCCTGTTGCAGGTAATGCATAAGGAATACCTTTGTGTGGAGGATTCTTCTGGTGGGCACAGATGGAATCCTTGCTTACCATCGATAGCTGTTTACTCGATGTTTATCTTCATTCCGCTGTTTATTATTCCGCACTCTGACATTTGGTAATGTAATAATGAAATTTTTAAGAACCTCTGATGTATGAAATGGATAAGTATTGTAACTCGCTCTCATTATTGGATCCTTGAGGAAAAAATGTGGATCTTTCGGGCTCTCCCTTGGGGTGTGCCTGATGGATACTGCCCGCTGTAGCTTCCTTACGGGATGCTTAGTGTCTGGTGGAAGACGAACGCCTCCGTAAGTAGGCTATTTCGGATGGTTCTGCCACAGTTGGTACCAGAGCCAATAATGGGTTACGAGTTCATCACTCTTTTTCAAAAACTTAACAATTTGACCAACAAAAGTTTTGCAAAAAGTAGGATGCGATTAAATTATGTAAATAAATATAAGCCCTAGCAATATGGTCTATCTAGAATAGCGGCACTGGTTTTATCTAATCAGTTTTCTATAGGTACACTGACTTACGTTGCGTAAGAAATCATCTAGCATATGGAAAGTGAGTGTGCGATGTGCCAAATTTTTTGCGAATGCCGCTACATTTTGGCTTGAGTGAACGTATAGGACGATACATGCATCATGATAATAGCATCTTGCTTAAACTAAAATCCCCCTATACGTATAATTGGATTAGTAAAGTGATAGGACTAACTAAAAGAATGCTTTAATAAATGTGATATCATTTCTCTAATCCCTTGCTTCTGATCAGGAAGGTTGTTCTAAATGGATGGTTCCTATCTCTTATAGATGAATCTAAGGTTCGAACATGGGAGCACCAGTGCCAGGGCGGCTCATGGTCTTAGCGAGGGCCAAGGTGAGAGTGGCCGAGCCAATGAGCACGGCAATGGGGAGAGCTAGGAGGCTCCACTTCTGGCTCCTCATCCTTTTCCACCGCTGCCACTACCAATGACTCACGCCGAGATGATGACGGAACTGATGGTTGCTCGCCACGAGTCAGCCTGTGCCATGGAGCTAATGGCACAAGCTATCACTAGCTTCGCCTGCGGAGGCCATGGGGGCAATGGTGGGAGCGGGGGTGGTGCCCGTCATCTTGAGGGACCCTCCTCTTACTAGGATTTCCTCAAGACCCACCCACCCACTTTCATACCAATAGCTGAGCCCCTGGATGTAGAGCACTGGCTTCACATTCTGGAGCAGAAGTTTTTGTTGCTCAACGTGGCCAATGAGTAGAAAGTGCGCTTTGTAGCGTAGCAGCTATTTCTGGTCCACGAGTGCATGGTGGGATACCTTCCATGCCATGCAGCAGCCAGATCATCTGGCAACCTAGCAGGAGTTCACCACAGCATTCAGAGAGTTATATATTCCTGCTGGTGTCCTCAACCAGAAGCTGGCCGAGTTCTTGGAACTACGACAAGGGAGTATGACAGTGATGGACTATGTCAATAAGTTCAATCACTTGTCTTAGTATGCTGGCATTCATGTGGACACTGACGAGAAGAAGAGGGACCACTTCTATCGTGGCCTCTCTTATATCCTTTAGGAGAAATTGTACACTAGGAACTATCAGACCTTTGGGGCAATGATGAATGCTGCCATCACCATAGAGGGCTTGCAGTGGGATTCTCAAGCAGAGTGGAAGAGAAAGTGGGTGGCCATGGGGTCTTCTAGCCACCCTCATACTTAGAAGGTACAGGTTGTCCAATGGGTGCCCTATCAATCATCAGGTGGACATTCATTTTAGTAGCCCTAGCATACTTCTCAGACTTCTTCCACATAGTATCATGCACCCACTCAGTAGGTGCAGCCCTAGCAGCCTCAGGGACATCAGGTCCCACCTCACCAAGGATTGGGGAACAAGCTTGGCGCTTGTTTCAAATGTGGCAAAGATGGCCACTATGCCCGAGAGTGTCCCCAGAACCAGCAAGCTTAGTCTACACAACCATCGGCGAACTCTAGGCTAATCAAGCGAACAGCGATCAAGAGGAAGGTGCCAGCCAGCCAATTCGAATAGGTGAATTTCACAGATGCTGAGCAGATATTGCAACAGGAACTGGTGATGGCTGGTATGTTTACCATCGATTCCCATCCAGCTTATATGTTGTTCGATTCTAGTGCATCACATTCATTTATGAGTATGTGATTTGTAGATCAGCACAACCTATCTCTTATGGCTATATCATATGCCTATAGGATCTGTACTATGGGTTCACAAATGTGCATCAATACCTCAATGGACATAGTAAGCTTGGTATTAGCCACCCACACTTACTGCCTATAGTTCATGGTATTGTCTGGGCAAGGCATTGATGCAATTCTTGGAATAAACTGGTTGAGGGTGTATGGGGTAGTCTTGGATTTGAAGCGGAGAATTGTTGAGTTATGGCTTCCTTCTTCTAAGGATAGAATGTCTCTTCTTGTACCCTCAGATCTAGTCTTACCTATTGCTACTCATGCTGAAGCCTCTCCTGATCTTACCTCTATTCTGGTAGTATGTGAGTTCCCGGACGTATTTCTTGAAGATCTATCTGGGTTGCCACTAGACAGAGAGGTGGAATTCTCCATTGAGCTAGAGCCTGGTACTGCTCCTATCTCTAGACACTCGTACCGCATGGCTCTAAGGGAATTGGCTGAGATGAAGAAGCAACTGGAAGAGTTGATGGAAAAAGGCTTCATCCATCATAGCTCTTCACCATGAGGTTGTCTAGCCATTTTTGTGAAGAAGAAGGATGGCACTCTGCGGATGTGTGTGGATTACCGCCCTCTTAATATGGTAACAATTAAGAATAATTATCCTTTGCCCTGCATAGATACTTTGTTCGATCAGCTAGCTGGTGCTAAGGTGTTCTCGAAGATTGACCTCCATTCAGGCTATCATCAGATCAAGATCAGACCACATGATATACTGAAGACAACTTTTTCTACTAGGTATGGACTGTATGAGTACCTAGTGATGTCTTTTAGTCTCACCAATGCTCCTACATTCTTCATGTACCTGATGAATTCAGTCTTTATGCCAGAGCTGGACAAGTTTGTTGTGGTATTCATTGATGATATCCTGATATATTCTAGGAATGATGAAGAACATGCCCAACACCTCCGGATAGTACTAGCTCGATTGAGAGAACACAAGTTGTATGCTAAATTCAGCAAGTATGAGTTCTGGTTAGATCGAGTGCAGTTCTTGGGGCATGTGTTAACACCTGACGGTATTTCTGTAGATCCCAACAAGGTGCAAGATGTGCTGAATTGGAAGTCTCCCAAGTTTGTGCACCAGATTCATCAGTTCCTTGGTCTAGCTGGGTACTATCGGCATTTCATCCTAGATTTCTCCAAGATAGCTCAACCAATGACCAAACTGCTCCAAAAAGAAGTTAAGTTTGATTGGAGCCTAGTCTGTGAAGAAGCCTTCTAAGCTTTGAAAACATTTCTGACCACTGCTCCTATGTTGGCCCAACCAGATATTGATAGGCCCTTTGATGTATACTGTGATGCCTCGAAGATGGGGTTGGGATGCATGCTGATGCAAGATGGGCGTGTGATAGCTTATGCTTCGCACCAACTGAAAAAGCACAAAGTAAATTACCCCACTCATGACTTAGAGCTGGCTGCTGTGGTCCACGCTCTAAAGATTTGGAGGCACTATCTATTGGGCAATAAAGTACATATCTTTATAGATCAGAAGAGCCTTAAGTATATTTTTACTCAGTCTGAGCTGAATATGAGGCAAAGGAGATGGTTAGAATTGATATAGGATTATAACTTGAAAGTCCGTTATCACCCAGGATAGGTCAATGTTGTAGCTGATGCTTTGAGCCAAAAGTCACACCAGGTTGAGGAAACACCTTTGTCTCTCAACCATGCAGAGGTGTTGGCTCACTTTGCATTGACCTTAGAATTGTTGGAGCAGATTATTCTAGAGCAAAGGCAAGATCCTAAAGAAATTCCCCACATCAGGAAATTGATTGCCGAAGGGCGTGGCCCTCACTTTAGTATTGATGAGCAAGATGTAGTTAGGTATAAGGATAGACTAGTGGTTCCATCTAATGAGGAGCTAAAAAGGAAGATTTTGAATGAAGCCCATCATTCAAAGATGTCCATTCATCCTAGCAGCAACAAGATATACCATAATCTGCGCCATTTGTACTGGTGGTCCAACATGAAGCAGGACATCACCCAACACATCGCGGAATGCGACATTTGTGGTAGAGTTAAGGTAGATCATATGTGAGCTCTAGGATATCTGTAGCCCTTGCCCATTCCTATTTGGAAATTAGAGGATATTTCCATAGATTTCATTGTGGGTTTACCCTGCACATCCAAGGGCTATAACTCTATTTGGGTCATTGTGGATTGCCTCACCAAGTCAGCTCATTTCCTCCCAGTGAAATCTACATATTCTGCCAGACAGTATGCCGAGTTGTACTTGGACTAGATTATGACCCTACACGGAGTTCCCCTTACTATCATATCTGATAGGGGATTAGTTTTTGTCTCTCGCTTCTGGGAGCAACTCTAAGAGTGTCTTGGAACTAGTCTCCTCCATAGTTCAGCCTATCACCCCTAGATAGATGGCCAAACTAAAAGGGTAAACTAGGTGCTCGAGGATATGTTGAAAGCTTGTGCCATTTCTCTTCCTGAGAAATGGGATGGGTGCCTGAAGCTAGCTGAATTTTCTTACAATAATAGCTACCAAGAAAGCATCCGTATGGCACCATTTGAAGCTCTATATGGAAGAAAATGTAGGACACCACTTAACTGGGTTGAAGTGGGAGACCGTGGATACTTTGGGCTAGAATTCATCAAAGAGGCTCAAGAGCAAGTCATCATTATTTAGAGTCATTTGAAGGCAACTCAGAGCCGATAGAAAGCCTATACAGACAAGCGAAGAAGGCTATTGGAGTTTGTATTTGGGGATTATGTGTACCTTAAGGTATCTCCTATGAGAGGGGTGCATCGGTTTGGTATCCATGGCAAGCTAGCTCCCCGATATGTGGGTCCTTACAAAATTTTGAGGCAGTGTGGCCTAGTTGCTTATCGTCTCTAGCTTCCTAAGATTTTATCTATGGTACACAATGTGTTTCATGTATCACAATTGAAGAGATGTTTACGGGTACCAGATGAAGCTATAGAAGTTGAAGGACTACCACTTCGACCTGATTTGACTTATATCGAACACCCCGTCAAAATCCTGGATGAAAAAGAGAGTGACAAGGAACAGTGTGGTAAAGTTCTACAAGGTGCAGTGGCAAAACCATTTAGAGGATGAGGCCACGTGGGAACAAGAGAGCTATATATTGAAGCATTACCCCCACCTTCTCTCTGGTTCTGATGAGTAGTTGTTACACTAAAATGTAATTCCTATCTCCTTCTCACACTAGGCACATGAAATCTCGGGTCGAGCTTTTGTTTTAGGGGGTAGATTTGTAACACCCTCGGTGTTACACTATACAGTTTTTGTTAAAACACTGCATGAGCATCATACTTGTGTATAAATGTGTGTAATATAGGATATAAATCAATATATGGAACTTGAAATGTTCATTTGAAACAAGAAACGACTGTTATATTTCATGTCGCATATTATCACTTAGGGTTCTAAATGAATTTTTATCAAACAAAAATGTTATAGAACACATATGCAAAACTTGGTAAAGTTTGTAGCTTGAACTTCATCGGTGACGATGAAATACGGGTGGTCGAGAATGGGATTCGCTAGCTAGTGTATCGAGTAGCTTGGAAATGGAATTCGACGCGCAACTGTTTAGGGCTTAACCAAAATTCCTAAGTCGGACAACGCGTTGACAAAGCTAAGTTCGGCAATTTTTGTCGAACGATCGAATTAAGAAGTGGCATGGTTTTAGGGTTCCTTTTAGTAGCCTAATAGAACAATTAGAGCGTCAAATAGGTGGTGTAGCTATTGGGTCGTCGAGTTGGGTTTTTGGGCAGCTTTAGAAAGCGTCCAAGTCACTTTCCAGGCCGATTGCAGTGTATGGGCGTGATCACCACACCGGCACTCATTGTCGCCGCGTTTGCTACCCAATGCGTGCGCCACGTGCGGGCTACCGCGCTGGCCGGCCCTATCGCTGGCCTCACGCTGCAGGGCACGCCGTCAGTGCTGTGCCCTGGCACACACATGCTCGCACACAGCCGCGTAGACCCGCACCGCCGTGCCGCACACTGGCCGCTCTATCGCCTCGCGTTAGCCCGACGGTGCCATGCGCGCATGGCCATGTTGGCTCTGCCCACACTACCGCTGTCGTGCCTGGCATGCTACCCGCTCGCACCTGCGCACATTGGGCCCGGCAAACCTAGCCACTCTGCCTCATTCATCGCGTCTGCCTGAGCCCTACGGCTCGCCATCGCGTCGCACTACACCATAGTCGCACTATGCATCGTTCGTCGCTGGCGCGCGACTATTGCTCCCGTTGACTTTCGGCTACACACGCGTGGGCTTGCCCGCCAGCCATCGCCTTCACGTCTGCGCGGTGCGGCGCCACATTTCCCGTCGTATCGCCTAGGATGCCGTCGCGTCGGCCGACTAAGCTGCGCCAAGGTCTAACCACAGAGCTAGGCCTAGATGGTAAATGCGCATGTCTAGAGGTTGGTTTGGGGTCCCGTAGTCATGCTAGACTTGCCATCGCTGCTACCATACGGCGCCCGCCTCCAATTTAAGTGTTCGACAATCACCCGCCGCCATGAGTCTGAACGGCGTCGCCCAAAGAAATTGGCCTTGCGTAGTCCACTATTTTCTAATTAACCAAGCACCAAACTAGCTCTGGTAGTTAGCTTGTGAGTGGAATCAACCCGTTGAGCTTTTGTTCGCCAGTAAGGTAATGCGCGGTGTTTTTCACCTCGGTGGTCCGCCATGGCCACCGAGGCGGGTGCTCAGCCAATGCGTCACTCGTTGCTCTGTTGTATCAATTGAGTAGTGCTTTTGTGTTTCCTTGACTTGGTTGCCTCGGCCATGTAGCAGTTTCACCGATAGAGCAGCAGGTCGCTAGGTACGCCGTCGCCGTGATTGCCGTGAACCAGAACACTCCCGCGCATGTGGTCAACTACCTTACCGTGTCTCATGACTTCATCCAGCCTGCCTTTCACATTGCTGGTGAGGCCCTCCTGTTCCTAGGGTTGATGGTTGGACCGATTAGGGCTGGGGGCTCGCTAGGGCGCATGGCCGCCTCCGGCGGACGTGGTGTAGATGTCGTTCCGTGGCCAGCGAGTTGGAATGTAGTAGTGTTTCAAATAAGGTTTCTATATTGTTGTCTGTAGTCCATAGATGGAAAAGGGTAGCAGTAGAGGCACATGGCTAGGTTATTTTGAGGGCGCTAGTGTTGCCGCGGCTAGACCTTGCCGCCGCGCATGGTCATGCCATCATGGTGCACCATTCTTGGCGTTTGTTACCTCGATCTATTGTGCGTTGCACGTAGAGGGTCATGGTGGTGCTGGTGGGTGCTGGGGAGGTCTGTGCTCATCGGCGTTTGGGCCAGAGAGGCTATAGCTTCTGTTAGTCCAGCCAGGGACTTTGAGAAGCATGAATTCGAATAGAGGAGGGGTGCTAGATCCGAAGACAGTGACTCATTTAAATAATCTTCAGGTGAGCTTCATGAATAGGAGAGAGAACGGGGGCTCTTTTGCAAAAGAGCCAGCCGCGCGTGGGCTCCGCCGCGGGCCGCGTTGCGTGGGCCGTGTCCACGCGCCGTCGCATGGGCTGCACTGGTGTGCGCACGCGCGAGGGAGTGGGCCGAGCCACGTGTAGCGGGCCGCGCAGGAAGAAATCGATTTTCCAATTTTCTAGTGAATTACAAATGTTTATTCAATTTAGTTTTTAGCTGAACTTTGAGAAATTATAGTAAATTCTATAGATGTCCAAAAATAGTGAAACTAGGATTGTTGGGTTCATAAAAATGCTATCTATCTGTTGGTATAGTTAGTTCATAGTTAGCTGTTATAATGATAGGATCATAAATTCAAATTAGAAAGCTTAAGATTAGTTAGCTAATATTGTTGGAATTTTTGTGGCAAATCGGTGATAGTTTTAACCATGAAAATTTTTATATTAGGCTCATTAGATTATTATGTACTTGCTGTAAATTTTGTAGTCCTATAGTAGGTTGATAAACATAGTAGCTATTATCCTTGTTTTATCATATATAGAATAAATCGATATTAGGAGTAAGAATACCTTTAGTTGCTATGATAATGTATGTCATGCTTCGTACTTGTTAGTGGTAACAGTAGGTAACTTAGTGCCTTAGCCGGTAGGACTAGCTTAGTAACTTGATAAGATATAGTTTATTTTAAGAGCTGTTGTGGCCATATTATTAAGTGTTGCATCATCATTTCATGCATGTAGATCATGAGTTGGTAGAGTTCGTGCCCATGGACGAACATGATTAAGAAGAGGTCATTGAGGAGTATGAGGAGGAGATCCTCTTGTAGGAGGGAGCCCTAGAGCCTTTTGGTGCTGACTTTGCTGACCCGTCGCCTGCCCAAGGCAAGCCCCGGTGTAGAACCCTTATTTTAAATGATCACTAACATATATATATAATGTGCATTTACGTTATAGGCATATTATGGAAACTACATGCATAAATATATCTATCTATGAGTCCTACTAGTACAGGTCGAGTAGCTGCTATGCTCAGGATATTGGTAGCGTGGGTAACCTGCCGTTACTCGTAAATAGGTGATAAATATGATCATTCATGATAAAATGGTGGAAAGGAAAATGGTGATCAGACAGGGATATGGTTTAGGTACTGGTTGGTGTAAGGGGTTGTGTTCTGTGACCAATGGGGCATAGCTTGGGTACACTTTTTCCCTGTCTGGTCGGTTAAGGACCAGCCGTTATAATGGACACTAGGCAAGTCGCAGATCTATTGTCCCAAGCACATACTTGGGTATGGGCACAGGGAAGACTTGTTGCTCTCTTGTCATGGATCCGGCTCTTTTTGGACCGACTGATTGGAGGCGGAGATGGTGGAGATCCTTGCACCGCACTGAGTCTGGGACTCAGGAGTGGGGGCTTAGAGTCCAAGTTTAGACGGGGACCTAGACACCTAGGATAGGAGGGTGATGGGTTGATCCTGCTTGTGCCTGGGGTAGCTTGCTTACGGGGTGCTTTGTGTCTGGTGGAAGACGAGCGCCTCCGTAAGTGGGTTATTTCGGGCGATTCTGCCACAATTATATATATCAACACAATGGTAATAAATAAATTGTGTATATTTTTTACGTACTTTGAGAATCTCTTCACTTGTTCTCCTTAAGTACTCCATGAGGAACTCGTAGATGTTGTATCCACATAAGTTGTTCCCTGATCCTTGCTGCAAACACCACTTCACAAGAAAAAGATTCATCACCAACCAATGAAGCATGGTAATAATGAATTGAGCTAAATAAAGATCTGGTGATCTAGATAGTATTTACTAGGTATTGGACTATATGCAGATGCACTTCCCAATTACCATAATGGTGTTTCTCGATGAACATTTTCCAAGCACTGCTCAACAAAATAAATAAATAGAGTTATATCATTAAAATGGCATGAGAGAGTATATAGTGTATGCGAGGCCGAAATTACCACGGGAGTATATCAAGGATTTCTTGGTAATATTCTTGGGTTTTTGTCACTGAGTCAAAGATTTTTACACGACTCCTAATCATATCGATGACTAGCAGTATCCAGTGAAAGCTACATGTTTATACGCAAGCATAACTCATTAACTAAAGTCAACATGGAGTAAGCAAAATAAAATAGGCACAAGACATTCACACTCACTTGAAGCTGTATGGGAAGAGTATTAGTGTCTTGTTAGCGTTCTTATCTAAGAACCTGAATAGAAGCTTCTCCACTTGAGGTCGCCATCTATCATGTGGAGTAACACTATCCTTGAATACGTGATTTGGATCAATGAAACCAACCTCAGTCATCGCTTTTTTCTTTAGTTTCAGCATCTCATATCTGCATATATATAGTACAATATATATAGTGTGTGGATAACTATATATGAACAAAGAACTAACATGGAAGTTATTTCAATTCAATTGTAGAAAGAATCACTTATAGACACCAACAGCTGACGAGAGATTTGTCGAGAGCGTCCTAGTTTAATAGTTGGTGTAATTCATTAAACTCAATATGTACAACATCAAAGCACAAGTAATGCTTTAGTCTCACTCTGGCAACAAGCCATGCTGCTTTGTCATTCTCGGTCACTTTTAAGTACCACTTGTTCAACAAGAACAACTGCATACCCAGTGATGAGTAGTACTTAGAGTTGATAAGACTCTGACCATACACATAGGTCCGGTAAATATCATAGTTGCCTGTTGGTATCGATGATCCCCCATGAGTTGTTCAGCTGTGAGACCTGTGGTGGCCATGAAGTCTTTCAGTGCCTCCTTATTTATTGGACCTCCTTGTGCATTTGTGAAATCACCCTCAACAACTAGCGGGTCGATAGATTGCTTAGATTGCTGCCCGAGCTATGCAACATTTTTCCTACTCTCTTCGCTTTCAGCGATGCCTTATATGACTTGTCGAGAGAGCATTCATAGTCCAATAATAGCGAGGGCTTATGTGTATCACACTACTTTTTCTCACGCTCATTGATTTTTTCCTTAGTTCTCGTTGAGATATGTAGTGTGGCTTTGGCGGGTTTTTCTAAAGTTCCAACCTCCTTGCTTTTGATTCTTCTAAACTTTTTTGCTGGTTATCCAAATCTTTTTGTGCCACTGCTTTTGATTCCTCTTTAGACTTCTCGTAAGGTAGCTTTTCCGAAGGGGGCTTTGTTTTACGATGGCTGGCTTTCTTCTTCACCGAGGACTTCACTAGGGGTGGGGGCCTCTTCTGGCTCTGCAACGTAGGAGGCAGAAAAGGGGGAGACCGCCTTAGAGTAGATGGAGATGGAGATGCAGCCGTGCCATGGAACGCATCATCGTCTAGAGCACTCTGATGATCATCATGGGATAGAAGTGGACTCAGGTTGGGAGACCTATGAGTACAAAAATGATTAGGAGTAAATGGTTATTATTAGAGAAGATAATAATTGAGACTGATTAATTATTGAAAAACTATTTCGTTCACTTTCATCCGCACCTATCATGAGGTAGTTGAGGAGGAGGCGACGGTACCCTAGCCATCGCACCGGGAATAATGATGTAGCGCTTGCACCATAAAACGAATGAATGCTCTGCTTGTCCTAGGGTCTTCTCCCCATCACCTCCAGGAAAGTCAAGAGACACTTCTCTATTTTCTTTGATAACTCTATCCACCGAGACGCTATAATAGCTAGGTGGAATTAGATTCCCATGGATTGTTGGTGTCTTATCGGGGACCACAGGAGAAACAATACCATGCACCACCAAGACTGTGGCACCGGTATTCCCTAAGGGAATGTGCAGCTCACATGGCGTCAAAGGCACGGTGATGTCATCCACGGGGAAGTGCTGCAATGCTTCATCTTGATTTGGGAGCTCAGTGGAAGCGCAACTGCTTCTTAGCTGAGGGGGGCTAATTGACTGCATGCTCTGATGTTGATAACTGCCTTTGGCTACTCAATTGTAGTGCCACTTGTCATTTGATTTCCTCTTGCATTCTCGGCTCCATGCTTAGTTCTCACTCTCGTGATTGAAGCACCGCCTCCTTTAACCTACGTATACGCTCTGCCTCCTCATCCTTCCTTCGCTGGTGGCTTTTGTAGGTAGCGGCGTCCTCAGGGAAGCCATGCCACCATGAAATCAACCCTTTCCCTCGCGTTCACCCAGGGTGTTCAGGAATCTAGAGGACGTACGTGAGCTCATCCTTCACTCAGTTGGG
This sequence comes from Miscanthus floridulus, assembly GCF_019320115.1. Classification (NCBI taxonomy): domain Eukaryota; kingdom Viridiplantae; phylum Streptophyta; class Magnoliopsida; order Poales; family Poaceae; genus Miscanthus; species Miscanthus floridulus. The sequence goes on along the minus strand of NC_089595.1, from coordinate 78,633,843 downwards.
CATAAAGGCACCACTGGCAGAAGCATCTACAATATGTAAAAGTCTTTGTGTTGCTGTTCTGATTTGCTCACCAACAACCAGCTCCCTGGTCTTTGGGTCCAGTGATCCCCCATGCGTGAAAAACCAATTCTTGGAGCGTTCGGGCCAATCGATTGAAAATGGATTGATCCCATTGGTAAACAGGTTTTCTTCCATTCTTTGCCACATTAGAATGGCACTCCTGTAGCCACCTGATCCCATTTTTTGAAGGTACCACTTCTGTCACGCATTCTGTTGGTTCTTTCTCACCCGTTCCTTAACCTCTTTCGAGGTCTTGTACCTCATAAATTCAGGCTAGTCGTCCCTCAAGTTTTTGTACGGGCTATTTTCACTGAAATCTAGAGTCAGATTCTTCTTGACAAATTCAGTGTACAACTTCTTCTTCTAGGTCTGGAATTGTGTGGTCATCTTCTTGAGAGCCCAACTTATAACTAGATTTCTTAAATCTTCACCTGCTAGTAGAGTGAAATGTGCAGTGACTGAATCCCAAAGAATGTCCTTTTCTCGCTTAAAGTCAAAACTGATCAGAGGATCATTCTTCCTCTTTTTCTATTCATGAACGCTGATTGGGACCCTATCCCTAACAAGAACCCCATAGTGATTTACAAACTTCTTTGCATTGTTTTTTGGAAGGAGTGGTTCATCGGTGTTAGGATCGACTTCTATGATTATGTAGTGGCCCTCCAATGGTTTTGTCGGGCCTCATACACTTTTCGTCGACGTCGTCGATCCAGAGGGCTATGTACACAGAAACACAAAGATTCAGTAATACATACATACATACATACATACATACATACATACATACATACATACATACATACATACATACATACATACATACATACATACATACATACATACATACATACATACATACATACATACATACATACATACATACATACATACATACATACATACATACATACATACATACATACATATATATATGAATTAATGGAATTACATTTAATTTCATATATATAAGAGATGCAAGATTATTAACAAATATACCTTGCCAACATTTTCTTGCATAGGATTTTCTTGCACAAGAGGTTCTTGCTCATCTTCAAAATTCAGTAAGTATTGAGAGCCGTCATCGAACTCTGGGTTGGCCTCGTTCTGGTTGTTGGGGCCATATTGAGTGCCGGCATTGATAATGTTTATCATGTCCTTGTTCTGGTCATAGTCGTCTTGCGGCTCGGCCATCTTAATTACCACAACTATATATAAATGAAAACCATACCCATATGCTAATTAATGGATAGAGTCAGGGGCTTAAACTTAAATAACTATAGAATTTAGGGTTATTATTTACACTGAGCTCTGGTTAGGGTTTGCATGCGTGGAACTCGATCAGGATATATATAAGGGTTTGGAGCGGATCTCGGCCGGGTTAGGGTTAGGAGTGAGTTCAATATATTAGGATATATATATCATGATCTACAATTGTGTATATAAATATATCAAAACTCATGTCACACTAATTATGAAGAACCAAATTCAAATATATATAACTATAGAATTTAGGATTATTATTTACGCCTTCGTTAGGGTTTGGAGCGGAGCTCAGGATATTAGGATATATATCAACATTAATGTCAATATATCAAAATTTAGATATATATATATATACCAAAAAATTCATAGCACTAATAAAAACAATCTTTTCAACTGTGACGAAGATTGTAATATATTTCTACAACTATATATTGTAGTACACTACTATATTTTTCTACAATTCATACCACTCAACATTTTTTCTATATATATATTATATTTAAGAAAATTACTATATTTTTTCTATTTTGTCTACAAATAAAATCTATCTATTTTTTCTATGCCAAAAAAATAATATGCACACACACATCACACACTCACTCACTGTTGCTCACATATAGCATAGCGAGCACGAGTACGACAACGAGGACGAGCATGATGAGGAGATCGAGGATGACGAGCACAGAGGATGATGAGCGCGTGCGCGCGTGGAGCCAGCCGGGACAAGACATGCGTGCATGTAGAGCTAGCCGCTGGGGATGATGGACGAGCTCAAGGCGGTGCTGGTCGAAGGTGATCTCGATGACGAGGACGATGTGCGCGCGGCAACGGGGACGACGACGAGCGCTCCGGTGAAGGGGACAACGACCACACAGCGAGGTGCGCGTGCGCATGGAGCCATGGACAAAGCTAGCGATGACGAGGACGAGGATCGACGATGGTGCCGAGGGCGCGGTGGATCCAAATCAGATATAAGCGAGGGTGAGGACGGTGGCGGTGGATCTAGGTTTGGGCGCCGTGCACAGATGGGAGAGGTGCAAGCCGAGCCACCGGCGGAGATGGCGAGACATGGGAGAGGCGCGTGGAGGCAGCTAGAGGCGATGAGGAGCGGCGACGGCGCGGTGGCTCTCGGGCGAAGAATGAAGACAATGGAGGAGAAGAAGACGAGGCGATATATATTTGGGGGACCTTTAGTCCCGGATGAAGCCATGGCCCGAGACTAAAGGACCTTTAGTCCCGGGTGATGGTAAGAATCAGGACTAAAGGTCTGATCTTTAGTCCTGGGTGCAGCCACGGCCTAGGACTAAAGTTGTTTTTTGGTGGGCCACGAAAACGCAGCCCACCTTTAGTCCCGGGTGGTTGATCCACCTGGAAGTAAAGGTGGGCTACAGTTTGGCTTCCCGCCAGTTTTCAGCAGTTTTTCCTTTTTTATATATTTCTTTTTATACAAATATGTAGAGAGTTGTTAATTGCCTAGTAAATAAAATATTAGTAAAAAAATTACAAAAAAAATTTTGGACCTGGTTTTGTATTATTATACAAAAAAAAATCTATAACCTAAACTCTTTTGTTTTACCGTATAAATATTTAACATAGTGTAAATAATAATCACAATTTGCACCATGCAAAAATATACAACATGATTAAAATCATTAAAACTATTGCTTTTCGATAGGAAATTAGTGTTCACATCTTATTAACATTGATCATTTGGTTTTTCATCACACATTCTCCATAGGAAATCCACCGTCAAGCAGAAAATTCATTTAAACCGTAGAAAATATGAAAACATGACAAAAAAATCTAAAGTTACAATTATTACATAATAGGCTAATACTTCACCATAACAAGCGGGAATAGCAAATGAACTTCTTCTTGATGTATGTCTCTTGGTTATGATCGTGCCGTAACCATGGAGTGTCCTCATTATTTAGGACGATGCTTGGGTCACTATTTACTATGAAGGGCGGAATTCCATCGTTCTTTTCATAATCTTCTGACATGTCAGACATGTCCTCGATTCCTATGATGTTTCTTTTCCCTGAAAGAACTATGTGGCACTTTGACTCATTGTCTGAGCCGTTGTCATTGGTTTTCCCTTTCTTTGGTTTGGTAGACATGTCCTTCACATAGAAAACCTGGTTCACATCCTTGGCTATGACAAATGGTTCGTCTCTATACCCAAGATTATTGAGGTCCACTGTTGTTATTTCGTACTGATGGTCCACTATTACCCCACCTTCGGTCACCTTCACCCTAGGCACTAAAACAAAGGGACCTTAAAATAAGGTCCATAGTCTAATTCCCATATCTCCTCTATGCGGCCATAATATGTTTCCTTATTCCTATTTGGGTCTGTGGCATCTATGTGGACACCACTATTGGTGCTCCTTTTATCTTGGGCTATCGTGTAATATGTATTGCCATTTATCTTGTACCCTTTGAATGTTAGGATATGCCAAGATGGATCCCTAGACAACAAGTATAGTTGGTCATCCAGACTCTCGTCACCTTGACATCGTTTTTGCAACCAACCGTCGAAATATTTCATGTGCCAACACGTAATCTAGGCTTCAGTCTTCCCTGAGAATTCAGATCATACAATGTCCTTGTGTACCTCGATATACGGATCCACCAAGGAGGAGTTTTGTAGAACTATATAGTGTGTTTTACGGAAATAATTGTCCTCCTTGCCAATATATGCTTTCTTGTCTCCCCTCATGCCATGATTTAGGAACACCAATCGGGTCAAGGTTAGGAATAAAATCAATGTAGAACTCAATGACCTCCTCTGTTCTGTAGCCCTTGGTGATGCTTCCTTCTGGCCGAGCATGATTGTGAATATATTTCTTCAGGACTCCCATGAACCTCTCAAAGGGGAACATGTTGTGTAGGAATATAGGACCGAGAATACTAATCTCTTTGATCAAGTGAACTAGGAGGTGCATCATAATATTAAAGAAGGATGGCGGGAACACCAACTCAAGGATGACAAGACATTGGACCACATCATTCTGTAGCTTTGCTAGATGCGCTGGATTGATCACCTTCTGAGAAATTGCATTGAGGAATGCACATAGTTTCATGGTGGCTAATCGTACATTTAGAGGTAGAATCCCTCTCAATGCAACCAGAAGCAATTGCGTGCATAAGCACATGGCAGTCATGAGACTTTAAGTTTAGAAATTTCTTCTCTACCACATTTATTATCCCATTTACATTCGAGGAGAAGCTAGATGGGACCTTGATGCTGTTTAGACATTCAAACATGCTTTCCTTCTCTTCTTTGCTAAGAGTGTAGCTGGTAGGACTTAAGTACTGGCGTCCGTCATCTACCTTCTCTAGATGTAGGTTCTCTCGTTCTTTCATACACTGTAGGTCTTGTCTTGCTTCTAGTGTGTTCTTAGACTTCCCATACACACCCATGAAGCCTAGCAGGTTCATACAAAAATTCTTTGTCAGGTGCATCACATCGATCATGCTACGGACCTCTAGGACTTGCCAGTAGGGTAGCTCTCAAAGTATAGACTTCTTCCACATGGGTGCGTGTTCGTTAGCATTATTTGGAACAGGTTGGCTGCTAGGTCCCTTCCCAAAGACTACTTGTGCATCCTTGACCATATTGAATACATGCTCACCACTATGGTTGTCAGGCTTTATTTGGTGCTCTGCTTTACCTTTAAAATGCTTGCCTCTCTTTCTTAGGGTATGATTTAATGGAAGAAATGAACGATGGCCCATGTACATGATCTTTCGACATTTTTTTCTAAAAAATATACCTTCCATGTTATGAAAATAGTGCGTGCATACATTATATCCCTTGTTTGACTGTCCTAAAAGATTACTAAGAGCAGGCCAATCATTGATTGTTACGAACAACAATGCTCGTAGGTCAAAGTGTTCCTATTTGTACTCATCCCACACACATACGCCTGTGCTGCTCCACAAAAGTAGAAGTTCCTCAACTAATGGCCTCAGGTACACATCAATGTCATTTCCAGGTTGCTTCGAGCTTTGGATGAGCACTGGCATCATAATGAACTTCCGCTTCATGCACAACCATGGAGGAAGGTTGTAGATACATAGAGTAATAGGCCAAGTGCTATGAATGCTGCTCTGCTCCCCGAAAGAATTCATGACATCCGTACTTAAAGCAAACCTTAAATTTCTTGCGTCATCTACAAACTTTGGGAATTCTCCATCGAGTGCTCTCCACTGGGACCCATCAGTGGGGTGTCACAACATATCGTCTACCTTATGGTCTTCTTTGTGCCATCGTAGCAACTTTGAATGCTCTTTGTTTCTAAAAAAATGTTTCAAGCTTGGTATTATAGGAGCATACCACATCACCTTGGCAGGAATTCTCTTTCGAGGACATTCACCGTCGCCCTCAACATCACCAGGGTCATCTCGCTTGATCTTATATCGCGATGCATGGCATACTGGGCATGCATCCAAATTCTCATACTCCTTGTCGTGGTAGAGGATGCAGTCATTAGGACATGCATGTATCTTCTGGATTTCTAATCCTAGAGGGCAGACGACCTATTTTGCTACGTACGTAGTGGCAGGCAATTCATTTGCCTTCGAAAGCATCTTCTTTGCGATAGTCAATAACTCTCCAAATCCCTTATCGGATACACCATTCTTTACCTTCCACTGCAGCAATTCTAGTGTGGTACCTAGCTTTTTTGCCCCTCTTCGGCAGTCGTATATAGCAATTTTTTGTGATCCTCTAGAATGTGCTCGAACTTGATCTTCTCCTTATCACTTTCGCATTCTCTCTGTGCATCACGGATGGTCTGACCAAGATCATCATCGGGCTCATCTTCTGCCGCTACCTCTTCTTCATCAGCTACCTCTTCTTCAGCTTCCCCTATTGCACTATCATCAAAGGCACAGTATTCAGCAAAACCATGAATAATCATGTTGTCATCATCCCCTTCTTCTTCTTCATCTTCTTCCATTATAACATCTCTTTCTCCGTGCTTAGTCCAACAAATATAGTTTAGCATGAAATCCGACGTAAACAGGTGTTCGTGAATTTTCCTTGAGCAAGAATAATCCTTCTCATTTTTACATAGAACACATGGGCAGCACATGAAACCATTTCGCGTGTTTGCCTTGGCCATATTTAAGAAATCATGCACACCCCTCATGAACTCTGGTGAGCGGCGGTCAGCATTGTACATCCATTGCCGGTTCATCTGCATTATGTGACGTACACCATATCAAAAACTTGTAATAACCTATATTATACAACATGCATGGTTAGTAGTTAATTAAAAGATCCAAAATATCCATCAGTCAACATGATTAATTAATATCCTATACCATATAGCTGTTTCACGTACTCTTGAACATTAATTTATTAAAGCTTTGATACATTGTAGACCATCCCAAATAGCACTAAACAAACTAAACCTACAATGCACTTCAGCAGAATAAGGATTTCGCGACCAATTCCAACTAAAACAGATAGATCATTCTTCTGCTGGTTCACTACCTCATCATACACAGGTGCACTCTCATCAGCCGCCTCAGTCTCCTTTGCAAGAGATTTTTGGATGTGCTCAACATACTCTTCCTCCCAGTACTAACCGTCACATGATCCAATGCCATCCCACTGAAATTACAACAACAAATCAAGAACTTTAATCAAAATCATCATGAAAAATCGCTACAAACCATAACATGATAAAAAAAATTACTCACTTCGCGATCCGGACACGTGTAGAAGATGCACCCTTGGTTGAAACCCTTCTTCTTCACCCTGTACTCCCACACAATCTTCTGCCCACACTTGCTGCACATAATGAGAGGGAGGTCCGGCCTTAGTCGCTTAGGGACCCTATGCGAGGCTGAGGACCCGGAAGCGGTCGCCATCTACGACTCTCTATACTCATTTTTATCAACTAGTATAAGTTTCTCATTTTGTGAACCATGAAATTAAATGAGCTATATACTAAAAAACCTTTTATTTCTCAATTTCTAAACCATGCATGAAATGAGGCAATGAAAGGTGCATACTAGTTTTGATGAACTACTATAAGATTCCTTCATCTACATATACAAACTATCAAGTGATTTTGAGCTCAAACGACATATAAATAAAAAATATCCACCATTATTCCCAATCTAGAAAACAAAAAAATTCTCTATTTCTAGACCATGAAATGAGGCAATGAAAGGTGCATACTAGTTTTGATGAACTACTATAAGCTTCCTTCAACTTCATATTCAAACTATCAAGTGATTTCGAGCTCAAATGGTATATAAATAAAAAAAATCACCATCATTCCCAATCTAAAAAACCATAAATTTCTCTATTTCTAGACCAAGAAATGAGCCATGCTAGTGATAAAACATGGGAGGATGAAGTTGGTAACCTTTAGAACCGAAGAATGGATGGAGGAATGAAGTCTTCTCCAATCCCGCAAGCATGAACTCCTTCCACGAGCAAGAACAGATAGCAGGCAGAGGGCTTGAAATGGCTCGGGCTGAGGGAGGAAGAAGGAGAAAGTATATAGCCCGGGACATGTAATCCTGGTTTGTGGTATAAACCCAGACTACAGGTAGAGTTCTAGTCCCGGTTGGAGCCACCAACCGGGATTAAAGATTTAGTCACGGCTGGTAGCTACAACCGGGACTGGAAGGTGACCTTTAGTTCCGATTTGAACCACGAACCGGGACTAAAGGTCCCCTCCTGCAAAAGCTACGCCTCTAGCCGTTGGGCAGGAGATTTTAGTTTTGGTTGGTTGCTCCAACCGGGACTAATTCTATCTTTAGTCTCGGGCCCAAAAATAACTGGGACTAAAGCCTAGAACCGAAAGTCAACCATTTTCGATGTCCTTGTCGTGCTCACCATTTTCCTAAAAAAATTGTCATATTTGGAGATCATTTGATCTTTTGTGTACTACTACCGGAGAAGAGATAATGCACCATGCATCATACACGATGGACCATCCTCTCTTGCTCTTGATCCTTTGTTTGAGCGCCCCCACGGACAAAAGATGGAGATATGGCCACGCATGGACCACTGCACGCACGCTAGGGTAGGGGCATACGGATGGAGAAGGTAGCAAAACGGACTACTGGACTAGCACGAGTCACCCATCTCTGATAATAACAGGGCAATATATCATGCCAATATTCCCTGGGTAAGTCTTACTTGGAGCAAATACTATAGAAACTAGTTGAATTCCCCGGGCGTTGCTGCTGGAATTTGAGGCACCACTTCTATGGAAGCATTTGGTGATTGGAGTTTTCAGATATGTAGTTTAGAATTTATTATGTAATACAATGACCAAATATCAGGCTGACTGGAGTAAGATGTTTCCAGTGCAGCAAATTACACGTGGTTTGAGTGAAGAGGACACTCTAAGATTTATTAAGTTAGCATGGTAATCTTGAGTAATGAAGGTGTCACTTGGTTTGAATTTAGTTGTCGCTCTCTGTATTGTTGTGTGCTTGTTTGCTCTTTTTGGTAGCTGGTTCATTATCAGTTGTGGCAGTCGTGGACCTGCATTTGATGATAATTAATTAGTCACTAATTTAATAGTAATATGGTAATGTATCCATTTTGGAAATCAATGGGAAAATCCAGAGTACCTTGTGGATGTGCCCTCTGAGGATTCTTGAGAATTGGGAGCTTGGGAAGTATCGATTGTAAGATTGGTATGAATGCTTCTAGGACAAAAGACCAATTGAGTTGAAACAGTATATTAGTTGTCACTAATGATTGAATTTGTCAGGATTGAGTGGTTTGGGAAAAGGGAACGTACTTGATGGTGTTGGTAGGTGTGTCAATGGGATTGTATTTCTCATTATCAATTTTGAAACTCTTTTTAAGGACATAATTGCTGCGGAACTTTGTTGAGTAAACAGTATTCATGCCAATATGGAAAAGTCTTTTCTTTCCAGTTGCACTGTTCAATGCAGTCACATGTTCATCTGCTGGTATTTTCATGTTTTGGACAATTGCAATCTGTAAGAAAATATGAGCTGTACATAAAGCTGTAAGAAGATGTGAACTATAAATTTAGACGTACCTTGGAAACTAAACTTTGGCGCTGTAAGAAAATATGAACTATATATAGAACTGTAAGAAAATATGAACTTTAAATTCAGATGTACCTTGGAAACTAAATCTTGTCTGGAACAAAAATTGAAAGGAAGGCAATCGATGAACAGGGGGAGGGGCCTGAAAACTGAAAGTAGTCAGTAGAGCAGAGGGGATTGAAGAAGTCAGTAGAGCAGAGGGGATTGAAAGGCCTATGGACGTAACCTTACTTGCCACAATGTGCAGGTCTGCATCAGAAGAACAATGGGAGACCTGGGGCCAATAGCTCTGAACAAAAGGGGAGCAAAGCAATGGAAGGAAGATGGAAATAACTGGGAACGTAAATCTGAAGAGAGGAATTAATCACCAGAAACGCGCAATTGAATGAGAGAACTGATCAGAGAATTAATCATCTGAAACCCTTCATCTACTCAGCAATAGCCTGGGAGGCACTGTGGTGCTGAACGGAGGAGCCACAAATGGCAGGGACTTGAATGGAGGGAGGCACAGGAAGCTGAATAGAGAAACTCGCAGGGGTCGGGGCTGCTGTGCGGAAGCGGTGTGGGTGCGACGCGTGCGTTGCTGTGCCATTGATAGCGGGCGGCGCTGGTGTATGCTTGAAAGTCGGAAGGAAGCCGAAGGGAGGGAGCGAACGGGCGGTGCTGCTGGGCGGAAGTACTAAGGATGAAAACGGTCTTGTCCGACTTTAAAGGTCTTGTCCGATTTTACCGTTTTCGCTTTCGTATTTAAGATGTTTCATATTTCAAATATAAAAATAGAAAACGGTTTAGACATTTTTCGACCGTTTTCTACTTTTATATTTTTAATTTAAAATATTCTGAATTGAAAATTCGGTTTAAACCGAATTTGGCCAACTACACAGGTTATACAGCCCAATTACAGGTTGTTCACCACGTAGCTGCGTTCTTTCTACTGGTGGCCAGCTGCCCTCTCTTATAGACGACGTCCAGCCTCATCTCTCTTCATCTCATGAGATGGTGCTAAATGTCAGGAAACCAGCAGCATCTACACGAAAGCCCACCTGGGCCATAGCCCATCAAGCTCATCGGTTTAACCCCCACCTGCAAAGTCAATCATTTGATAGCTTTTGTATCAGCCGAATAAATCTTTGTTACTCAAAAGAAAAATCTGAATAAATCTTTAAAATAAAATACTACATCTATTCTAAAAAGATTAATAAAGCCCTCGTTTAGTTCGCGAAATTTGGAATTTGGGGCTACTGTAACACCTTCGTTTTTATTTGGCAAATAGTGTCCAAACATTGACTAATTAGGCTTAAAACGTTCGTCTCGCAATTTCCCACCAAACTGTGCAATTAGTTTTTCTTTTCGTCTACATTTAATGCTCCATGCACGGGCCGCAAACATTCGATGTGACAGGTACTGTAGCAACTTTTTGGACTTTGGGGTCCAACTAAACAAGGCCAAAATTATTCTGGCTCAGTTCGAGTTCATATTTCTATAATATGCACTTGTTAATTATTATATGCACTTGAACTTGATCATGTATGCACTTAGTTATGCACTTGGTCTACGTGTCGATATTCCGTATTAAGTTTTCGTATATCGACCGTGTTCGACATAAATCTGCTCGAATTGATTCGTTTTCGAAATTCTCGATAATTCGTAAGTTCGCGTTCGTTTTCGTGTCCGGTTTTACCGTTTTCGCTTTCGTTTTCGTATTTCAAATGTAAAAGTAGAAAACAATTTATGAGTTTTTCGACCGTTTCCGACCATTTTCATCCTTAGTGCCAACGTTGCTGTTGTGTGCTCGGACGGAAGATGAAGGAGGGGGCCTAGGGCCGGCTGGGTGGAGGTGCGCGTGGGTCAGCTGGCTGGATAAACATAAGACGGCTATAAAGGAAAACTGGATCAAGATCAGACGGCTGCAAAAGAAAGATGACGTGGAAGCACGAGAGCTGAGATATATTTAACATTTATTGCTTAGTAGGCATGAACTATATAGAGATATTAGATTGGATTAGATAACTACATACCTCCTCATGCTATGAGCCCTAGTGGATCTTTTTGGTGGAAAGATCTCCTCAAATTAACAGATGATTTTAGAAGACTAACCAAATGTGTACCTTCGAAAGGTAACTCGGTTATGCTTTGGAAGGATGAATGATCAGATGGACTGTTAAAAGACAAATTTCCTGAATTTGTTCAGTTTTGTAAGAAAGCCAAAATGCTCTATTAGATTTCAGTTAGATAAAGATACTGCTGTGGCTTTTTTCCTCCCACTCTCACCACAGGCTTCAGCTCAGCTTGAGGCAATGCAGGCACTTTTTCAAGATTTCAGTTGGGACATGAATTCTGAGGATCATTGGAAATATATTTGGGGCTCTACAACCTATAGTTCCTCAAAGGCATACAGACTACTAATTGGACAGCAGCAGACTTCTCCCCTCTTCAAGTGTATGTGGACCTCTGGTAATCTTGGAAAACATAAATTTTTCTTCTGGCTCCTGCTAATGGATAGACTTAACACCAGGAATATGTTGAGAAGAAAGAACAGACATCTGGATGATTATAATTATGTTCTTTGCAATACCAACACAGAAGAAACATGTTTCCATTTGTTCTTCACCTGCCCCTTCAGTGCTGCTTGCTGGAACTCAATTAACATATCTTGGAACACTAATCTTGAGCCTCTAGATATGGTTTGTCAAGCTAGAATTTCCTTTGGTAGTAAAATCTTCAGAGAGCTTGTGATTACTGCCTGTTGGGTCATATGGACCACAAGAAACGGAGTCATTTTCGATGGTAAAGCCCATAGCCTTAATCAGTGGAAACGTGCCTTCAAGGATGAACTTGGTCGGTTTGTATCAAGGCCAAGAAGAAGATTAGAGATGTACTTATTAGGTGGTGTGAGATTTTCCTCTAATGTATCCTTCTCTCTTTTCTTTGGGCTTTGATAGCCTTGTAAAGCTTGTAAATATTGTACATTTTCACAATTATATAAAAATACAAAAAAATAGGTAGGGGACTCCCCTGCTGACCATTAAAAAAATAGCATTTATCCATATTTTTTATGGAATATACAAATAATACATTGTTGCCTTTATGGCCAAAATATCTCTCTTCTCATCAGCCTGACCTAAAACCGGGTGGTCCACGGACCACCATGTGCTCGGCCCATACAAAGCCCATAGATACAGGAAGTTTGGATCCTGAGCAGCCAAACATCGAATACATCGGAGCGTCTACGGCCTTTCGCCAATACGCGTCGTGCCACCCTTCGCGAATACGGCCAATTTACACCCCTTCGTATCCCTTGCTGTGTTGTGCGGACGTGTGGCGGTGGCGGGCCGGCGGCAGGCGCCGGACGATGAGCGACCAGAGGCGCTGAGCTGTCTGACAGCAGATGGGAATGCAGGTACGTCTCCGGTCTTCAATTAGCCTGCTCGTTTAGTCAGGTTTGTTTTTTTTTCCTCCCAATCTCTCCTGGTCTGAAGGAACGCAGAACGCCCTTACTCATGAGAAAACCTTATTTTATTTTGTGTCATTAGATTACATTATTGGAGTGCACGGTAACATTGGACTATTTAATTTTAATTGTAGGATATGATTTTTTCTGTCAATTGATTATTGGAATGGTAAATTGAAACAATATTTTATTCTCTTGCAGACTTACTAAAATATGAAGAGGAGCGGTGATATTGCCTCTCTTCTTCAAAAAATAATTAAGATGGGTGATAGCCTCCTAGATGATTGTCTAGTGACTTTTATTGAGCGGGATATCTTCTTACAATTGAGTGATGGAGATCATCCACACTTTCATGGCTATTGGAATGCGTAGGCCCGACAAGAAGTGCCGTATTGTTCTTCAACTATTACGGGCATGTAATATGAACTCTGTATGTCCTCTTTTTCTTTAGTTGTGTTTTGCAATTCTTGTACTTCGTCTACCAACATGTTAAGTTTATAGCGGTTAAAAAAAATTAGACAATGAACTACTGTAGCTATAAATCCTGGCTACGCCACTGCTGATAACTACCGACACATGTCCAAAGGTATCATGCGTACCATCGTACACCGTTGCATGGTCAAAATTACTGTGTTCGCCGATCTTCAAAAGATGTGGATAATTCTTTTTCAGGAGTTTGAGAATTAATGTGTAATTTAATTAAAGCGCAAAAAAAGGGCTGCGTTCCAGATAGTGCCCTTCCTACGACGAACATGAAAATGTCCTGAGAACATAATTTGACCCTGGCTTGTGTCTTATCTGCCCTTGAGCCTTGATACAAGTCCGGAATTCCCGGATCTGTTCCTGATAGGAGAAATTGCAGAAAGCATTCTATACGTCATTTTTTCTGACTTTTTTTTAATCCATGCCATTACAATTCTTCAAATCTAGAGATACGCCATTATAATTCATCTATTTGGAGAACTGTCATTATAATTTAAACTCTCACTCTTTCATGCCATTATCTACGTCTTTCACGTCCATGGGTCCATTGTTAGGCACGTATTACTACGGCAACGTGTATGGGCGTTAAGTTCTGGCCTCCTCCGTTAGAATAAGCCCTGCCCGCGGCAGCGTGCACGCGAGCGGCGTGGCCACGAGCACCCACGCACCTTCAAGCGGCTGCCCTCCTCCTCCCTGGCGGCCTCGGACCTCACAGCGCCCTGATCCGGTCTCAGGTCACCCACCGCTGCACGAGATGGCCGAGGATGCCACCTGGTGGGGTACGGGTACCTCGACGACGTGTTCTCCGGTAGCCACGGCTTCGTGCACCTAACGGGGGCCATGCGGCGCGCGCTCGTGGGCTCGTCGCTGATGCGCTTGCACAAACGCACCGCATCAGAGCGTGACCTCCGCGGGCTCGGCGGCAGCCTCGCAGCCCTCGAGAAGGATGGCGTTGGAGTGCATGGATTTCGGTGGTTACGTAGATGTCGGCCATGTCGAGCTCGGCTTTCAGTTTCGCGTCGTCGGTGCGCTCGGGTTCCTCGTGGGGATCTACCCCACGGTCTGCTTCGGCGCCGCGCACCATCAGTTCCGCGAACCCGTTGGGCATCCACTCTGACTCCTCGGATGCCGCCGATGACCTAGCGTGCCGAACGACACATACACCATTGAGTCCTCCAGCTTCGCATGGAACCACCGCAAGCATCTGCCCGTGTCCAGTAAGAGCATGATGTTGGCATCCCTCGTCGCACGTCCTTGCTGGTGAGTGCGACTGGCCGGACGAGTTCATACGCGGAGCCCGAGCGTTGCGAGCGCATGATTGGAAGGCGGCATGCGCTAGCCTAGACACGCGGTGCATGGCATCGAAGTGGGAGACGCACACGGGCTGGTGAGCGACGCAGCGAAGCTGCAGGGTCACTAGGCCAATGTCTAGTGAGGTCGAGGTCATGCACGGTCGTATTGTCCTCAACGCGCGGACAGGGGCGGGAGACAGCGGTGGAGGCTTCCCCCGACCTGTACTCGCTTGTACACCGAACTGGCCACCGGCGTCGCGCTGCCCGCCGGCTCTCTGCTCGTCGCATCCGTCGATTGCGTAAGTCGCGCATGCCGTCGTGGCCCCCACTATCAGGACACCTCCGCGCCGGACCCCGCCGCCGCGTCGAAGAAGTCAGAGATCCACGCCGCGCTAGCCTCGCCGTTGGCCAGTGACCTCAACTCGAGCAGAGCCTCCGGCAGCAACCAAATAAGACGGGCGGAACCATGCACGGAGCCAGCGGTGGGGCTGGGGGGGCTCTAGACCCCCTACCGATCCTGCGCACGTGGAGCCCGCCTAAGCCCTCCCTTAAAATTTTATGCATATATGTATTAGGTAGGAGGAGCTAAGGTTAAGAGAAGATAAAAACGCCTCTATTCTTTTGTTTAGCCCCTCTTAAATTTTTTTCTGGCTTCGTCCCTGGGTGGAACGCACGTAGGCGGCCAGCGCGCGCGGGGATGGTCCTGCACGTAGCCGTGGCCGGGCATGCGCTGGCCGTGGTGGAGCGCGACGGCACAAGCAACCCGGCCACCAGCCGCGTCCTCACCGGCTCATGGCTGTGGGACTCCTCCTCTTTGTCGAGGACTCCCACCCACCTCGCTGTGGACTCCCGGGCATCGCGGTCGTAGCCTGCCTCGGCGGCGCGCGCTACGTGCTCACGGACGTCGCTGCGCTGCTGCCGGGCCTCAAGGCCAACGCGGGCGTGAACAGGCTGAGTGCCGCACGAGCCGACGTGCGCGAGCTCTGGTGGGGCGACCGGCTCCAGCTCAAGGACGATGTCTTCTATGACCCCGAGGACATGCCGACGATGGTGGCCACGCTGCGGGGGATGTGGTGGACGGACGAGGATTAGGAGGGCGGCACCGGCTGACGGCGTAGTAGAGGTGAAGGGGCGCCGCGTTCGTAGCCATGGCGGAGCAGCGACGATGCAGCCAAGACAAAGCGGAGGTCCGAGGCACGACGATGCATCCAACGGAGGGAGAGATGAAATTATAATGGCAGATTTCAGAATAGACGAATTGTAATGGCATTTTTCCAAATTCGAAGAATTGCGATGGCCTCGCTCCAAAAACCTTTTTTTTGTTTGAGTTCCATGAGCGTATGTCCAACCTTACTCAACTCTTTTATGCAAACTAGTATAATGTCCGTGCTAACACAACGAATTTATCTTGAAGACGCATATGAAAACAACCAATGTTTTTTTTTCATAGTTCAACTTTTACATAATATCTTTGAGCATGTATACAATCTAGGAAACTAAGAAGTCATAGTAAAGTTTTTTCTCATATAACCATTTAAGTTATATTCTGTCTAAGTCCTTAATCATGACTTTAAGATCTTCAGAAAAGTTGTCAAAACATTCGTTTGCATGGCTCTTAAGAATGTCCCCCAAAAATTTTATCCTCAGTGAATTTGATAGCTGTGCATGGTAGATATAATAAGTTAAGTTATTAATTTTGTATGTAGTGTACGGAATATAGTTAGAGAATATATGCTTACAGTGTTGATCGGTGGCAATCTTACACCATCCCATGACTTCATAAAATTGTATACAAGGAAGCCTCCTAATTTCCTGGAGATAAGCATTTGCTCCAGCCTCACCTGCCGGTAAAAACTACAACATGTGCCAGCAAGTGCCACTCTTACACATAATTCTTTAATATTAACTCCATGCAAACGTAGTAAATTTAGTATTCAGCAATTTCAAATCAGTGAAGAGTTAAAATATTATAATATTTCTTGTATTCCAAGCTGGCTACACTTACAGCACTATGTAGATATGATGGCCTAAACTTGATGCCATCTACAGATAGGATCAGTGGAGCAGATAACAAGAATGCCATGATAGTCATTCATGGCAGTTATATGGGGTGCAGTGTGCACAACATATATCCAAGCATGTGGATCAAAGTCAAAGGCATAAGCTTTGCATACTGTATCAGCAAATAAATAATAATTTATCACATCAGTTATATGATTGAACCAGTTTTACAGAACAATACAAGCTTATAATAATTTATTAAATATAACCAGATGACTCTTGGTACACAACATCTTGGAGAAGTAGTAATCTCTCTCCTTCTCTAGGCTATCGACAAGGAGCTTCATCTCAGTTATCTGCAAACCATGGAATTCACACAAGTCGTCAAAATTTTAGTGACCAGAGTCAATGATTATGAGGCTCACAACACATGCAACAATCTGACAAAGGGGTAGTATTTCTAGTAGATCACCAGATAGCCTTGACATTAGAAATGCAGGATAAATAAATGCATTTGGCAGCATACACAAGGCTATATCAATGTAACAAAGGGAAGACCAACAATTTTAACATTTCACTCTAGGAAAATTGGTAGTATTTCTGAGTTATCATTCCTTTTAACATGAGCTAAAATCTGCAAGCACTACAAACCAGCCCTTGAATTATCTATTTGTGCAAACAGAAGAGAACAGGTAGTAAGAACTTACCAATCCACGACCTGCTGGATCTTGTGCTCAAAAACCTCACGCCAACTGACCTCCTGCTGGGAGAGCGAGATTTTAGACAACTAGAACTATTAGACTTATTTTTTTTAAAAAAAAGAAAGAGCATAAACCAGTTTGAATGCAATAAATTACCATCTACATGATACCCAACCATAAGATCGAGTTCAGTTCAATTGATGTTCATGGACACTAATGGTTTTTTACATGACATAAAACTGGAAGCTTGACATGCAGGAAGACTCATTAATTGCCCAGTCAATTGCTATTATTGCCCAACACCTGGAAGCAGGGAAGAAGGAAAATGACAAAACATATGCCCATCTCATACTGAATCAGTAATAATTAGCAAAGATCATATCTATCCATGAATGCAAATATATATAACCTAAAATCCATAAAAACCACTAACCAATCAATCAATAAAAATTAGTTATAAAAGAGGGCAACAATATTCCCATTTATGATTGTCTATATCAAAGGTATGCATGGTAAAAAAATTAACGATCTATCATATAGACATCTTGAATTCTAGAATCCACATTATAGATTTTTTCTTTGCCATTACCGTAGATACTTCCTAGCAGGTTACTATTTAGTAGTCATGCACATGTATCACCTCCTATCTAAGAAATCAAAGAGGTTCTTCCAAAATTCATATTGTACCCTTGCTCCATCCAGAAGAAAAAAAAGGCAAATAGATCAACAAATATGCACCATTGAAAAAAAAGAACATCAGTAGTAGACACATCATTCATACCACAAGAATTTTATTCCGATACAATCCAATTCTAGATACAATGCTAATTCAAGACCATGATTTCCAAACTAAACTGACATCCATTCATATATCCATGAACTGACATCCATGATTTCCAAACAATAGAAACACCCTCCATCGATCCATTCATATATCCATGAACTGTCATCCATTACGAAGGGGAAAGCAACTCACCACAGTAGGCATAACACATGGATATACACTTGTAAATGGATCAGATCTGAACACAAATAACCAAATAGCTAGTTAGGGTTCGAGTGCTAAGATTCACACCGTAGCAGGAAGGGAATAGGAAGGTGAGCTCACCCTGGTGATGCTCATCAACAACAAGGGTGAGGAAGGGCAAGCCGGCGCGATGGCCAGGGGTGTCGCCGGCGCTCGACCAGCCAAGGTGGTAGGGCGTTGATGGCCCGGTGCAGCCGGCAGCAGGTGACCAAAGCCAGGGGGCCGCAAGGCCAGCCACGGCCGCGGCTACAACTCCGGCCGACGAGGGCTAGCCACGTCGCTGGGCGGTTGCGACCTCGCGGCGGGGGTTGAGGACGGTGCTCTCAGCGTGATCTCGCCGTGGTCGGGGGCGGCGCTAGGCGGCTAGGAAGCAGTGGGGGCAGAGGGAGGAGGAGGCACCACGACAGGGGCAAGGGCGGCGGCGGCGACATTCTAGACGGACGGAGCCTGTGCGAGGAGGAGAAGCATCGGGAGGCTGTTTTATTTCTTTTTTTTATTGATAGGCCATCGCCAGGAATTGAACCGCAGCGTGCGTAGGCGGCACGCAGGGTGGGCAATCGTTCGGGGGGCACCGAGCGCGGCGGGGTGGGCGATCGTTCGGGGGGCCTGACCTGCAGGCGCATGTGTGTGGGAGGTCCGCGGGAGGGCGATGGAGGGCAAACACACTAAATATGAGCTGTCGGATTTGGATGAGTAATAAGAGAAAATGGCTTAGAGATAATCTGGTGCATCCGTTTTGATGTTGTTATATTTTCTGGGTGCATTCATGGGTGTAGATATAGCATAGGTCATAACTGTGGAGCAGATATTTGTTGTGTGGCTGTAGATTTATTCTAACTGGTGTATTATAGGGGTATATATATAGTAGATATAGTATATGAAACAACAGCCTCCTAATGCTGTATTTGTGAAAACCTGATGCGTGTATTTCTGGGGGTTTTGGAGCAAAAAGGAAGCCACCAACAATCAACGGAGTGCATGCACATTTGGGGTGCAACAGAGTCTAGTGAGGGTGCGCATCATCATCTGCAATAAAACAGCTTGTGTGATAAAACTTTTTTTCACAAAAAAAAAAAAAGATAGAGGGGTGGTTGTAGTAATTATTTCATCCTCTGCTACTCGGGTTAACCATGCGGATGCGGGCTGTGCGGCGCGCCGTAAATACGGTCACATGCATACGCGCCTACTCTACGGTGGAGAGCAGATGGCATGGATCACGCACGGGACGGCGGCACGGAAAGGAAGCCAGGATGCACGTCGCCATTCCGTGCGCACCCGTGGCTCGTAGCCGTAGGTGAGGCACCAAAGATGAGACATGCATCTTGCGGATGCTCTTCCTGTACTCCAACTACGGCAATGAGGTGAGGCATAATATGTAATTCAAGTATGATTCCAGTTTTAAATAGACAATTAAAACTGAGCTGGTTCTTATTGTTGTCTGGATACAATCAACTGAAATGAATTACCTTCATGATGTTCTTGTTCTCCCTCGATGACATGCATACCAAGGCGTTCATTGTGATGAAGATGTAGGGGCTGACCTTGGAGATGGGCTTCATCTGCATAAAGTTGATCTTGCTGGACATGAGAGATTTCGTCTTCTTGCTCATATGCAGGTTTGTCACTGAGATTAGGTAAGAGCTCTCCATGTTGATCTGGAAGTTGGGCTTCAGCTTCATAAAGTTGATCTTCCTAGAGATGAGCGATTTCATCTTCCTCATGTGCATGTTCTTTATTGAGATCAGATAAGAGCTCTTCATGTTGATCAGGAAGAATGTTGAGATCTATGGGCATGGCTGATGATGAAAATGACTAGCTTCCAGGCTGAGGCTGATGGAGGGGAGTGGATGATCTTGTGGGTGTTACACTTATATGAGGGAGAGCTTATACGAGGGGACGTGGGGTGGCACGGGCGATAAATCACTTGGAGATGGTTCAAATTTTGGACTCTGCCACAAACTAGTGTTGAGGGAAGCTTGCCAATCTTTGTGTAGTGACACGTGTAACACCGTGTATGACGACGCGCGCGCAGGCGCACATTCTCTGGCCGCCGCCTGCCCGCTAAAACCGCGCTCGGCGCTTTTTTTATATATATTATTTATATATTGTCGTCGAGCTCCTCGTCGTTCATCTCTGCTTCCCACACGCCGACGCCGAACGTAATGTCGTGGTCAAGTCAAAATCAGGAGAAGCTGTGTTAAGCAGAGTATAATAAATAACAGATTCCAGATACGTCGATCGACCTTCATTATAGCACAGAGTAGTGGCTTGGTCACATGGCATTTGTCCTTTGGTACTTGCCATATACTCCTATATATTCTACTAGATTCATATTTCTCTACGATTCACTCGACGCACACAGAGACTCCGTGCACGCAATGAATCACAAGGAGCTACCTTTTTCAGCTTCGATTCTCAGTTATTTTAGAGTACTTCATAGAATCAGCATAGAAGCACTTCTTAGTAGAAAACGATTTGAGTTTCTTTTGACTCTAAGAGCAACCACAGTGTAGCGGAGTTTGGAACATCTTTTTACCGTCAGATTCTGACGATGCTTCAACTGGAACCAGAAGGATATAGAGGATTTTTACAAGGAGCTGTTTACTGCTCAACCGGAGCTGTCGGTACAGGAGGTCTTGGCCCATGTACCGACCAGAGTCACAGCGCCATGAATGATGCTCCCTACACAGCCCAGGATGTGGACAGGGCTCTAGATATGATGGGTCGACTAAAGCCCCCGGACCGGACAGTTTCACGGTCGGGTTTTTTCAGTCTCATTGGGCTTCAATAGGACCGAGTGTTACTAATGCTGTGTTGGGGGACAGATGCCCGAGGGTGTTAACCAGATGACGATTGTGCTCATCCCAAAAATCAAAAACCATATTTCTCTCTGTATTGTAATTTATAAACTTTGCTCCAAAGTTCTTGCTAACAGGCTTCGGGTTTTTCTAGATGAGATCATCTCAGGTGGAGCAAAGCGCATTTGTACCAGGGCGCCTGATACCGGACAATGTGCTTGTTGCCTACGAGTGTATCCACTATTTGAAGAGAAAAACGGGAAAGATGGGAACTTGTGTTGTCAAGCTTGATATGGTGAAAGCTTACGATCGGGTTGAATGGGCATATTTACAAGGTATTATGCTTCAGCTTTGCTTCTCGGAGAACTTTGTGACAACAGTGATGAGATGTGTCACCACGGTTTCTTTCTCAGTGCGGGTGAATGGTCATCTTTCCACTCCTTTTAAACTTACACGAGGTGACCCGATCTCACCTTATTTATTTCTGCTTTGCTCAGAAGGTTTGTCCTGTCTTTTGAGGTCGATTGGGCTAGTGCATCTTTCGAGGGGAGTACGTGTTGGAATTCACGCCCCTGGATCTCGCACTTGCTGTTCGCGGATGATTGCATCGTATTTTCTGAAGCATCGTGAAGGAAGTTTTGAGAATCTATAGTGCCGGCTCGGGACAGTTAGTCAATAAAGACAAATCCGCCGTCTTTTACAGTTCCAATTGCCGGGAGGAGGACAAAGGGGAGGTGAGGGAGGTGCTGCAAATCGACACAGAGGCATTGGCAGAGAAATATCTGGGCCTCCCTACAGCCCTTGGGCGCTCAACCAAGGAGGCATTTGAAGACATGCCTACCAGATTGAAGAAATTGGTAGGAGCATGGAGAGGGAAAGAGGCAAGTTGTGCAGGGAGGGAGGTACCGCACAAATCGGTTGCACAAGCAGTCCCTACCTATCCAATGAGTTGCTTTCTCATTCCAAAAGACACTTGCCGTAAGATGAAGACGATAATCTCGAATTATTGGTGGGGGACCTCAGCGGATAATAGACGTAAGCACTGGCAGCGTTGGGAGTTCCTCACTCGACCAAAGCTTGCGCGGGAGGTATGGGTTTCAAGGATCTACGGCTTTTAACCTGGCAATGCTAGGGAAACAGGCCTAGAGACTTATAGACAACCCAAATTCTTTGTGTGCAAGGGTTTTAAAAGGCAGATATTATCATGATACGGATTTTCTAACAGCATCTAGAAGGAAACATGCCAGTAAGACTTGGCGTGCAATTCTAGCTAGGAGAGAGGTGCTGAAGAAAGGGCTTATGAAAAGAGTTAGTGATGGAACCCTGACGAACATTTGGCATGATAAATGGCTCCCACACCACTTTCATCCTGTTCGCTTGTTGGTTTCAACCAGCCCAAACCAGTCAACTAACAGTGTTTTCCTCTCACATAAAACCAGCACCAGCCAGCCCAAACCAGCCTAGAAACCAACCAGCGAACAGGCCGTTTGATGGGAAGCCGCTGGTTGTACCTGATGCTCCACTGGTAACAGCGGTGTCAGAACCGATGACAACGAGTGGAGTTTGGAATGAAGCCTTGATCAGCAAACCTTTGCGGAAATTGATGCTAACGCTATTCTTAGCACACCAATCAGAGGCGCTGAAGATGATAGATGGGCCTAGGAGCTGGAGAATCACGGGATCTACTCCGTGCGCTCAGCCTACCGACAGATCTATAATGATCAATGGCGACAGGGAGAAGTAGACATGGCGTCGACTTCAGAAGACCACACCTAGATGCGCATTTGGAAGCTTGAAAGGTCCTAACATGGCTATAGGGGGTGGACATCCTATTTAAAAATCTACAAGTTCACTAGAGCAATTTGATTAGTATGACAAATAGTGAAATACAAATTTGCTCTAGCTCTACAAGGGTTGCAAGCCACCTATCTAACAATTCTAGTCACTATAATCACTAGGCACACAATTGGCTAAGTCACTACTCACTAAAAGGTCTCACACTTGCTACACTAAAGAGCTCCACTAGATGAACTTAAGCAACAAAACAAGCTCTCAATTCTAGCTACACTAAAGAGCTTGCTACAACTAGTTTGCGGGAAAGTAAATGAGTGAGTACGGTGATTATACCGCCGCGTAGAGGAATGAACCAATCACATTGTGGAGACAACTAATCACTGGGAGAAATCCAGTCACACAAGAGACACAAGATTTTTCTCCCGAGGTTCACGTGCTTGTCGGCATGCTAGTACCCTATTGTGTCGACCAACACTTGATGGTTCGGCGGCTAAAAGGTGTTGCACGAACCTCGTCCACATAATTGGACACCGCAAGAACCTACCCACAAGTGAGGTAGCTCAATGACACGAGCAATATACTAGAGTTGCCTTTGGCGCTTCGCCGAGAAAGGCACAAGACCTCTCACAAGTAACCGATCGAGGCTGGAGACAATCACCAACTCCGCTCAACGATCCTCCAATCTCTGGGCCATCTAGGTGTCGGTAAACACCAAGAGTAACAAGCTCACAACTAGTGCCACACGATGATGCAACTCAATGTAATGCACTAGAGGCTCTCCAATCTCACTCAAGATGATGAAATCAAGTGAACAAGTGAGTGGAGTGTGTTGCTTAGCTTCCAAAGGGTGGCACCGGACACCCTATGGTGGTGCACCGCCGTGCCAGTAGTGGTGTACACCGGTAGGGGCGGTGACCACCCTCAAAGTTACTGCTCTCGGCCATGGTTAGCTGGTCACCATACTAGCCTGGGCAGTGCACCACCGCACCTAGGGCGGTCACTACCCCGAACTAGCTGCTCTCGGCCTTGGCCAGCCGCTCACCAGACAGGCCAGGGCTGTGCACCGCCCCTACCATGGCGGTGACCACCTGAGGCAAAAACCTCCGTTAGCTGCGATTTCGATTCTCGATTCGATCCATATACAGTCTAACACTCCTTTGCAAGTGTTGCTAACCCTTAAAGTGTTTTTCCAAAATATGTTAGAGCCAAGTTAGCATTTCTCAAAATATTTTCTATAATTATTTTCGCTTGCTCTCCGAAGTGCACTAGGCCTAAATGCAATGCATGAAGTCCAACACCTAGTTGCACTAGATGACCGAATTGTCTAGTTAAGAACCCCTCTTAATAGTACGACCATCTATCCTAAATATGATCACACTCTCTATAGTGTCTTGATCACTAAAACAAAATCCCTAATTATACCTTTGCCTTGATCTCCATAGGGTTTTATTTTTCTTTTTCTTCTTTTCCAAGTTGAGCACTTGATCATTATCACATGTGGCCATCTCATCATTTCATATGATCAACATCACCATTTGAGTGTCACCAAGCTCCTCACTTGGATTGCACCAACCTAGCTCATATCATCACTCATGACAAAGGTTAGTGCTTAGATTTCATCAATTATCAAAAACCAAACTAGGGCTTTTAATCTCCTCCTTTTTGGTAATTAATGACAACCTATTTACAAAGATATTTAATAAAATCTTTTTGGATTCATGTTGCTTGCCCAGGCATATTACCATGTGTAAAGATTATGGACAAGTTTCATCAACCCAAATTGATAGCATTAGCTGCCTCTACATATGTGCTAAGAGTTTGGATTTGAAAGCTTGCACATATGCATGGATTAGAAGATTGGAAGAGTATTAGCTACCAAATGATGATAAGGTGTAAAGAATGGACCTTTGAAGCGTGATACCAATCGGAGTTATCATTTGAACACCATCCTTAACACCATTAGTAACTAGACATTCACAAAAACTAGAAAATCCTATGAGATCAACATTATATGAAGGGGTCTAGTTTTTTCAAGATAAGCATAAATCTAGTTACTCTTCCTATGCATGCTAGTGCTTCATTCATCATTCAAGTTACTACTAGCATACACCACACAAGCATGGATATGGAATTTAAAACTTGTGCCATGCAAGCAAACATATGTAATGCACATACAAATGCAACATTACAAATGCAACATACAAGTTTATGAGCTTGCTCCCCCTACTTGCATGCTTCAAATTGTAATTGATCCCCTTACAAAGGGGTCTAGTTTTTACAAGATAAGCATAAATCTAGTTACTCTTCCTATGCATGCTAGTGCTTCATTCATCATTCAAGTTACTACTAGAATACACCACACAAGCATGGATATGGAATTTAAAACTTGTGTCATGCAAGCAAATAAATGTAATGCACATATAAATGCAACATACAAGTTTATGAGCTTGCTCCTCCTACTTGTGTGCTTCAAATTTTAATTGATCCCCTTACAATGTCATTTTATTTGTTTGCTCCCCCTATCTTTACTATCTTTGCCCCTTACAATGTCATTTCATTTGTCATTTTATTTGTTTGCTCTCCCTATCTTTACTATCTTTGTGAATTTCTCTACCTCTTTGTCAACTATGTGAAGTGAGGATCATTTTCCTAATTTGGTTTAATCTAGATCACTTGTAAAAGATATTTAACTTGGTTTGATCCAAGGACAAGCTTCTTCACACCTCGAAATAAGGGTTATCATGCATCATGTTGAGTTAAACACTTATAGCTCATTTTCTAGATTAAACACTAGGTTCACAAGCCCATAAACATGTCATATGCTACCACTAGATCATTTCAAGCATACAAGCAATAGTGGTACCATACAAGCATCAAATTTATTTGATTTTCATGAATGAGCCTAAGACATGTGAGGAATGACTAGATGCACTAAAAAAGTCCTTAGTAATGGATGAATGACACGTCAATCAACTTTACCTTACTTTTGCTCGAAGGAGAGGCATGTCATATAATGGGGCGCATCAACACATATTTGAGAAGTCAAGTATGTTAAATTCATTCCTTAGCTTGCAAAATCTCTTCTCATCAAGTGTCTTGGTGAAGATATAGGCAAGTTGATCATCGGTGCCCACACTCTCAATGCAAATGTCCCTTTTTTGTTTGTGATCTCTTATGAAATGGTAGCGGGCATCAATGTGCTTTGTTCTTGCATGTTGAACCGGATTGTTGGTGAGCTTGATTGCACTCTCATTGTCACATAGCAATATCACTTGCTTGAACTTGATTCCAAAATCACTCAAAGTAGCCGTCATCCATAGTAATTGTGCACAACAACTACCGGCCGAAATGTACTTTGCTTTGACGGTTGAAAGTGCTACACTATTTTGCTTCTTTGATAACTAAGACACAAGCAATCTTCCCAATAGTTGACATGTGCCAGATGTGCTCTTTCTCTCAACTTTGCATCCTGCATAATCGGAGTCTGAATATCCAATCAACTCAAATCTTGCTTCTTTGGGATACCACAATCCAATATTTTGTGTATGCTTCAAGTACTTCAATATTCTCTTGGTTGCCTTCAAATGACTCACAAATGTGCCATTCTTCATTTGCTTTATTTGAAAACCAAGGAAGTAACTAAGCTCTCCAATCATGGACATCTCAAACTCACTTGCCATCATCTTTCCAAACTCCTTATAAAAATCTTGATTGGTCGATCCAAATATGATATCATCAACATAGATTTGCAACACAAATAAGTCATTGCCAAGCTTCTTGGTGAAGAGAGTGGTGTCAACCTTTCCCATCTTGAACCTCTTAGAGAGTAGTAAATCCCTTAATCTCTCATACCATGCTCTAGGTGCTTGTTTCAATCCATACACAGCCTTTTTCAACTTATAGACATGGTTGGGCTTCTTCTTATCTTCAAAATCAGGAGGTTGCTCAACATACACAAGCTCATTGATGTACCCATTGATAAATGCACTCTTCACATCTATTTGATACAACTTGATGTCATGGGCATAAGCATAGGCTAACAAGATCCTAATTGCTTCCAATCTTACAACCAGAGCATATGTTTCTTCAAAGTTAAGACCTTTAACTTGAGTGTAACCTTGAGCCATTAATCTTTCTTTGTTTCTTACAACTATCCCATCTTGATCTTGCTTGTTCTGAAAGACCCATTTTGTTCCAATCACATTATGATTCTTAGGTCTCTCAACTAACTCCCATACTTGATTTCTTATGAAGTTGTTTAGCTCTTCATGCAGAGCATTTACCCAATCAACATCATTCAAAGCTTCATCTATCTTCTTTGGTTTAATGGATGAGACAAATGAGAAGTGTTCATAAAATGATGCTAATCTTGATCTTGTTTGCACACCTCTAGAGATATCACCAATTATAGAGTCCAATGAATGATCTCTTGCAACATTGGTTGGTTGTAGCACTTGCACTTGATTGCTTGCATTTGATTGATCACTTGGTTGAGATGATAAACTAGCCACTTGTTGTTGATCTTGCACTCTATCATCACTAGCACTTGCTTGAACTTGATCATGAGAACTACTAGCTTGCACATTTGAGTTAGAGAGCACTTGATCTTTGTCATCTTCAACATTGATCACCTCTCTAGGCCTTATGTCACCAATGTCTATGTTCTTTATTGCATTGACCAATTGAATGTCTCTCACATCATCTAGATTCTCATCTTCCTCTTGGGAACCATTGGTTTCATCAAATTCCACATCATGAACCTCCTCAAGAGTACCACTAGCTAAATTCTAAACTCTATAAGCCTTACTAGTAGTGAAGTAACCACGCAAGAAACATTCATCACATTTCTTCTCAAACTTGCTTAATCTTGTGTCTTTCTTCAATATGTAGCATTTGCAACCAAAAATCCAGAAGTATGCAATATTGGGCTTTCTTCCATTTAAGAGCTCATAAGGTGTCTTCTCCATCATGGGGTAACAATAGAGTCGGTTGCTATAGTAGCAAGCCGTGTTGATTGCTTCAGCCAAAAATGAAAGACTCACATTGTACTCACTCAACATTGATCTTGCCATATCAATCAAGGTTCTATTCTTTCTCTCAACTAGGCCATTTGATTGAGGAGTGTACTTGGTCGAGAATTGGTGCATAATTCCAAACTCATCACATAAATCATCCACTCTTATGTTCTTGAATTCATTTCCATTGTCACTTCTCACTTTCTTTATAGTGGTTACAAACTCATTGTGAATTCTCTTGATGAATGTTTTGAAGGTTGCAAACACATCACTCTTGTCAATAACAAAGAACATCTATGTATATCTAGCAAAATCATACACTATCACAAATCCATATTTGTTTCCACAAATACTAGTGTATGTGGTTGGTCCAAACAAGTCCATGTGCAACAACTCAAATGCTTTGGATGTGCTCATCATGTACTTCTTAGGATGTGTGTTGCCAACTTGTTTTCTGGCTTGACATACACTACAAAGCTTATCCTTCTCAAATGTGACATCTTTCAAACCTCTAACTAGGTCATACTAAATCAACTTGTTCAATTGTTTTATTCCAACATGACCAAGCCTTCTATGTCATAACCAACCCATGCTAGACTTAGTGATCAAACATGTTGACAATTAAGCTTCTCTAGTATTGAAATCAACCAAGTATAGATTCTCATATCTAAAACCTTTGAATATTAAGTTAGAGCCATCTACACTTATGATCTCTACATTATCCACACCAAATATGCATTTGAAACCAAGATCACACAATTAAGCTACCGATAATAGGTTGAAGTTCAAGCTCTCTACTAGTAGCACATTGGAAATGCTCAAGTCATTGGATATTGCAATCTTACCAAGCCCCTTGACCTTGCCTTTACCATTGTCACAAAATGTTATGCTATCAACCCCATTTTTATCATTTGAGTTGATTGAATTGAACATTCTTGAATCGACGATCATGTGTTGTGTGCACCCACTATCAAGCACCCAATGCCTTCCTCTGGCTTTATAATTGACCTACAAAAGAAGATCAATTCCTTTTAGGACCCAAACTTTCTTGGGTCCTTAAAGGTTAGTTACCAAGGTCTTTGGTACCCAAATGGTCTTCTTCTTTGGGCCCATAATTGGTGTACCAATGAACTTAGCCTTCATACCATTAGCACCCATAACAAGCATGTAACAAGAATCAAATCTAATCAATGATACATTTGGTTGTTTGTTCTTGTTAGTCTTGCAATATTGCTCTATATACCCAACTTGCTTGCATCTATTGTAAAACCGACCATTGCCCTTCACAAAGCTAGCTTTGGGAGTGACAAAAGCCACCTTGCATTTCATGGAGGTATAGTCTAATCCCTCTTTGTTGAGAGAAAACCTTTGGCTACCCAAGCACTTTAGCAAGCGGGCATCTCCACCATAGGCATTGCCTAAGGCATGAGTGAGCTTATTCACCTCCTTCTTGAGGGTTTTATTTTCCACCATTAGTGAGGTATCACAAGTGAAACCATTACTCAAAGGTGAAGTAGAAGTGGTAGTGCTACAAGAAGGGTTAATGGGAGCAACAACAATAGGTTTATAAAAAGATTCATCAAGAATATCACATGTTAGTCCCACATCACATGACACAATCACTTGTTCCTTCTTGGCTTCTTCCTCCTTGACTTGCTTGAGGAGAGAGGAGTGAGCCTTTTAAAGCTTAGAGTGAGCTTTGCCAAGCATCTCATGGTCTTCCCTTAGTCTCTCATGAGAGGCATTTAGCTCATCAAAGAATTGCTCAAGAGATTTGATCTTCTTGTGCAATTCTTTGCACTCATTTCTCTTCATCTCAAAGCAAGTGTGCACTTGCTCACACATGTCCATGAGGTACTCCTTAGTGTACTCCTTATCATCATCACTTCTACGATCATCACTTTCATAATCATTATCACTCACATCATATTTTACCTTGATAGGCTTTGCTATGAGGCATGTTGATGGAGTATCGAAGATGGAAGGCTTATTGTTGATGGCAATGCTTGTTAGTGTTTTCTTCATAGATTTCTTGCCATCATCACTAGAGCCATCACTATCTGAAGATCCATCACTATCCCAAGTGACCACATAGCCTCCACCCTTCTTCTTCTTTTGGAAGGTCATCTTCTTCTCCTTCTTTTCTTTCTTGTCCTTCTTGTGCTTCTTCTTCTTATCCTCATCATTGTCACTATTGTAGGAATAATCTGCTACAACGTGATTAGGGCTCTTGCAATTTTAGCATCTCCTCACACATTCTTTGCTCTTATTGTTGTCTCTTCCCTTTCTTGCACCATAGCCCTTCTTCTTCATGAATCTTCCAAACTTGCACACAAAGAGAGTCATGGCTTCATCATCAATGTCACTAGCATCTTCATTATCACTTGATTCTTCTTTCTTAGACTTGCCCTTATCCTTTGATGATGAGCTAGCCTTGAATGCTATGCTCTTCTTCTTCTTGTCTTCATCTTCCTTCTTCTCATCCTTGTCAACCCCTTCCCTTTTCACATAGTATGTCTCTTGTGTCATGATATCACCTAGTACTTGGTTAGGGGTGAGTTGCTTCAATCATCCTCTAATGATGATCAATCTCAATGTCTCAAATCTAGGAGGTAAGCACATTAAGAACCGATGAGAGACATCATCATCATTGATCTTCTCTCCCAAAGCCTTCAAGTCATTGGCAATAACTTACAATCTATGGAACATCTCTGGAATGCTCTCATCATCCTTCATCTTGAAGCTTGTCAACTTGTCCTTGAGGATGTATAGCTTGGCACTATTCACCACTGGTGTGCCCTTATAGGTCTCCTACAACCTCTTCCACACTTCACTATCTCTCTCACAATCCTTGATTTACTCAAACACCTTGGAATCAATGCCATTGTATTGCATTGCTTGTTGGCCTTGTCGGTGTTGGTGAGATTGTCCGGATCAAGAATGACATAGTCACTCTCATTCCCATCCCACATTTGATCATTGATTGAACCAAGATATATCTTTATTTTCTCTTCCAATAATCATAGCATGTGCCATCAAAGAAATGTGATTTGCCCCCCATATGGTTGAACACAACTTGAGCCATAATTTAACACTGAGGTTGTTAAGCCTTCAGTCAAATTATGACCACGGCTCCCATACCACTTGAAAGATCCTAATATGGCTAGAAGGGGGGTGAATATCCTATTTAAAAATCTACAAGTTCACTAGAGCAATTTGATTAGTATGACAAATAGCAAAATACAAACTTGCTCTAGCTCTACAAGGGTTGCAAGCCACCTATCCAACAATTCTAGTTACTATAATCACTATGCACACAATTGGCTAAGTCACTACTCACTAAGAGCTCTCACACTTGCTACACTAAAGAGCTCCACTAGATGAACTTAAGCAACAAAGTAAGCTCTCAATTCTAGCTACACTAAAGAGCTTGCTACAACTAGTGTTAGGGACCAATACTAGGGTACCCGAAGAAGCGGAGTTAATACCCATCAACATTGATTCATCCCAACATCAGGAGCGCGACTACACCTCTTGCTGGGCATCGTCTCATCCAGCAACCAAGGCTGTGGGCTCCGCCTCGTCCGACCCCTGAGGGTTAGCTCTGCCTCGCCCGACGTCTAAGGGCTGGCTCCGCCTCGTCCGACCCCTAAGGGTTGGCTCCACCTCGTTCGGCCCCCAAGGGCTGGCTGCACCTCGCTCGACATCTAAGGGTTGGCTCCGCCTCACCCGATGTCTGTGGCCTAGCTCCACCCCGCCCAACATCTGAGGGCTAGCTCCGCCTCACAGGACATCAGAGGGCTGGCTCCACCTCGCCCAATGTCTGCAGCCTAGCTCTACCTCACCCAACGTCTGAGGGCTGGCTATGCCTCGCCCAACATCTGAGGGCTGGCTATGCCTCGCCCAATGTCTGTAGCCTGGCTCTGCCCTGCCCGATGTCTAAGGGCTAGCTACGCCTCGCCCGACGTCTAAGGGCTAGCTCCTCCTCGCCCGATGTTTGTGGCCTGGCTCTGCCCCACCCAACGTCTGAGGGCTGGCTACACCTTGCTCGATGTCTATGCATGACTCCTTTACAACAACACACGGAGCGGATAAGGCAAGGCACACAAAGTCAACCACAATACCGAGGACTGTACCCTACATCCCTGTAGAACAGTGCCGTCAGGTCATATCAGAAGGGTGCTTTATGACCTTCCAAGCATGGCAGAGCCCAAACAGTGCTGTAGGCACCAACATTTGCCCTATAGTGTTGTGGGCGCCATCATTTGCCCTCGGGCATGGATCCTTATGGAAGCTAACGATAACCACTACGGTTCAGGAGGAAACTCGCATTACCCACAGTAATGGACGTGCAGTCACTGTGCTGCCTGCTCCACGTGTGGCCGCTGATCAGCACCTTGGTCCACCACGCCACCCATCAGGGCAGGATGGGATGTGACAACCCGCTGATAATGCCAGGACATGCCATTGTCAGAGGACAGACGCCTAGCATAGCCCTATCTAGATCAGCGGCCATACGGCCAGCGTGGGGCTATCCCTGCCGCTGCTTGCCATGTCAGCAAGGCCCGCATAGAGGAAAAGGAAGACCCAGTGTCCTTTAAAGACTTCCTTTGCCTCTCATTTTATCTTTTTCTCCTATCTATAATCCCTGCTCTCCCTTGGCCTATAAAAGGGAAGGTAGGGAACCCCGCTAAGGGGATCGATCGATTGAACACATCATGCATCACATCACACATAGTTGAGCAGCGATCAAGCTCTCAGCACTAATTCGACCTTTCCATCAGAGAGTTGGGACCTATCCCTCTCTCGCCCATTTGTAACCCCTACTACGAACTTTTCAGTGCTAATAACACGAGCAACAGCCATGAACTGGACGTAGGGACATTCTACCCAAACCAATATAAACCTTGTGTCTTTTAGCACACCATCCAGGTCAGATGCGCAATAACACAAATTTACTCGTTGGTGTTTATTTGAAACACCGATAGTTGGCATGCCAGGTAGGGGACTTTGCGCATACCGACATTAACATTAGGCCATGAATGGCTAGCCACGATATCAGCTGGGTCCCAGGCACACACGTGTACTTCAAGGACCTAGACTTCATCATCATGACAGAGGGGGAGCTAGCATGGGCACCCATTGTCGTTCAAACCCTCCACTCCACTGGCCTCGACATGATAATCGAGATGCTCAAGGAGCTACGGGTTACCAGGAGGGAGCCGTTCTCCCTAGAATACCTCATCTAGAGTGCCTCGATAGTCCTCCTGTTCGGTCTCCATAACACTATGGAGACCGTTAGCCACCTTGTGGCAGCAACACATAATTCCACCTCCCACGAACGATGAATTCATGGGGGTGATCGAACGCATCACAGATTCCTTCCATGACCTCCTTGCAGAGGAGCTAGAGTTGCCCTCTGGCTCTGACTCTAGTAGGAGAAGCCATCACCTCTCTCATGAATTCTTCATGACGGGTACCCCCGAGGGACACGTCGAAAGCGTCCATGAGGTGGAGGCTACCCCGGTGAACGACCTGGACAACGAGGCCCAGGAGGAGCTAACGGTACCACCTCGCATGTAGGTGGAGTAGCTGAAAGCCCGACATTGAGAGATCGATGAAGCGTGACTCTAGCTCAAGCAGGAATGTGCGGAGCTCGATCGGGAGTTCAAGTGCTGCAAAGATGATGGGCGCGCACGTGCCATGGCCCGCGACATGAACCGAAGGATCATCACGGACGATGAATCCCTCGCTCGCTTAGCCTAGGCAAGCTAGGACATCAGCACTACGGTGGCCTTGCTCCATGGTCTTCTAGAGGCCATGATGCCAGAGGATCGTCGAGCCCACCATGAGATTCACACGCTGCTCGAGGGTGCGACGGCACAGCAGGCCAAGAGCTTGTTGTCTCGGCGATGCTCGCAGGCCGAGAGCTCGTTGCCAGCCAACACACCCTCTCTGAGCACCCCAGTAGGGACGCATCAATCCACCAGGTGCCACAAGGCGACAGGCAGCGCACCGCGGTCCTGGTGCATCAGCGTCTCGGCCGCAACCATGATGCATGCGTGAAAGGTCCTAATGGCTAGAGGGGGGTGAATAGCCTAATAAAAATTTCTACAACAACACATAACAAAATGGTTAGACAATTATGAGGTGAAGCAAGTGTTGCGCTAGCCTACTCAAAATGCAAGCCACCAACCACAATTCTAGTTTAGATAGTGTTTATTCACACAATAGCTATGACACTACCCTATGTTAGTGTGCTCTCAAAGGCTAACTAAAGAGCCACACCAACCAAGCAAGCAAGCTCTCACAACTAGCTACACTAAAGAGCTTGTCAACTAGTTTGTGGTAAAATAAAGAGAGTGATCAAGAAGGTTATACCGCCGTGTAGATGAAGAAATCAATCAATCACAAGGATGAATAACAATGAAGACCAATCACCTCAGAATCAATGATGAACACAATGATTTTTACTGAGGTTCACTTGCTTGCCGGCAAGCTAGTCCTCGTTGTGGCGATTCACCCACTTGGAGGTTCACGCGCTAATTGGCTTCACACACCAAACCCTCAATAGGGTGCCGCACAACCAACACAAGATGAGGATCACATAAGCCATGAGTAATCCACTAGAGTACCTTTTAGCTCTCTGCCGGGGAAAGGTCAAGAACCCCTCACAATCACCATGATCGGAGCCGGAGACAATCACCACCCTCCACTCAATGATCCTCACTGCTCCAAGCCATCTAGGTGGCGGCAACCACCAAGAGTAACAAGCGAAATCCGCAGCAAAACACAAACACCAAGTGCCTCTAGATGTAAAAACTCAAGCAATGCACTTGGATTCTCTCCCAATCTCACAAAGATAATGAATCAATGATGGAGATGAGTAGGAGGGCTTTGGCTAAGCTCACAAGGTTGCTATGTCAATGAAAATGACCAAAGGTGTGAGCTTCAACCGGCCATGGGACTTAAATAGAAGCCCCCATGAAATAGAGCCATTGTACCCCTTCACTGGGTACAGCGCAGGGTGACCGGATGCTCTGGTCCAATCGACTAGACGCAGCACCGGACACTCCGTTCGTGAATACCGGACGTGTCCGGTAGGTCGACTGGACGCGTCTGGTCACTCCTAGACTACCACGTGTCTAGTTCAAGACAAGGTAGCCGTTGTAGCCCACACTTTCATGAGATCGGACGCTCAGACCGGACGCAGAACTACAAATGACCAGACTCTGAGCCACCGAGTATGGTCGAGTCCAGTAAGCATCCATGCTCGACCGGACGCGTCCGGTCACTCTAGACCGGATGCTACCAGCATCTGATCAACTACACTACCAAACACTAACCATGCAGATTCATACCAAACACGTCCGGTGTGGCGACCGGACGCGTCCGGTCACACTGTGCAGTTCAATCCTGAGCCACATACCGGACGTGTCTGATCTCCATACCGGACACGTCCGGTCACTCTGTGACCAGCGCGACTAACTCGTTTTCAACTCTATCTTCTTCACCCTTGCTCAAATGTGCCAACCACCAAGTGTATCACCTTGTGCACATGTGTTAGCATATTTTCACAAACATTTTCAAGGGTGTTAGCACTCCACTAGATCCTAAAAGCATATGCAATGAGTTAGAGCATCTAGTGGCACTTTGATAACCGCATTCCGATACGAGTTTCACCCCTCTTAATAGTATGGCTATCAAACCTAAATGTGATCACACTCTCTAAGTGTCTTGATCACTAAAATAAAATGGCTCCTACAATTTATACCTTTGCCTTGAGCCTTTTGTTTTTCTCTTTCTTCTTTCCAAGTCCAAGCACTTGATCATCACCATGGCGTCGCCATCTTTATGATCTTCATTTGCTTCACCACTTGGAATGTGCTACCTATCTCATGATCACTTGATAAACTAGGTTAGCACTTAGGGTTTCATCAATTTATCAAAATCAAACTAGAGCTTTCAATCTCCCCCTTTTTGATAATTGATGACAACCCTTTCACAAAGATATGAATTGAAATTCAATTGAATCCATGTTGCTTGCCCAAGCATATTTACCATTTGTAAAAGGATATGGACAAGTTTCATGAACCCTAAATGATAGCAATTGCTCCCCCTACATATGTGCTAATAGTTTGGATAGTAGCTTGCACATATGCTTAGATAGGAAATATAGGAGACAATGTCTACCAAATGATGCTAAGGTATAAAAGATGGACCTTTGAAGCGTGATACCAATCGGAGTGCACTAATATACCATCCTTAGCACCATGGTTAGCTCAATACCACTTGGGAATATTTAGAAGTGAAATCACTAGATATCCTATGCATGCTAGTTTTCATTTCATCATTCAAACCGACAACTAGCATACACCACACAAGCATAGATATTGAATTTTAAAACTTGTGCCATGCAAGCAAATATATGAAATGCACATTCAAATGCACCATACAAGTTCATGAGCTTGCTCCCCCTACTTGTGTGCTCAAAAGTTTTTAGTTGATCCCTTTCCTTTGTCATATCTCTCCCCCTATGTCATATATCAAGATATCTTTATGTTTCTCTCCCTTTATGATATTTCTTCCTCTTTTTCACTATCTTTACTACTATCTTTGTTTCTCTCCCCCTTTGTCATCAATGACCACAAAGGTTCAAAATATAGATAGTTTTACTTGTAGGGTCGAGATTATCAATGTCAATCAATGAGATGAGGATCAAAATTCCAAATTTGGTTCAAACTAGAATATATGCCAAGATATTTAACTCGGTTTGATCCAAGGACAAGCTTCTTCACACCTTCAAATAAGGGTTATCTTGTACCATGTTGAGTTAAACATTTATAGCTCATGTTCTAGATTAAACACTAGGTTTACAAGCTCACAAACATGTCATATGTTACCACTAGATCAAGTCAAGCATAGAAGCAATAGTGATACCATATAAACATCAAATTCATTTGATTTTCATGAATGGGCCTAATAACATAGAACCACTTGAAAGGTCCTAATGAGATTGAAAATGTGACTAGATGCACTAACCATGTCCTTAGCAAGGATGTATGTCATGCCAATCAACTTTTACCTTAGATAGCTCGAAGGAGAGGCATGTCATATAAGTGGGGGTGCATCAACACATATTTGAGAAATCCAATATGTTCAACTCATTCCTTAGCTTGCAAAACCTTTTCTCATCTAATGGCTTGGTGAATATATCAGCAAGTTAATCTTCGGTGTCAACACTCTCAATGCAAATGTCCCCTTTTAGTTGGTGATCTCTTATGAAATGGTGACGGACATCTATATGCTTTGTTCTTGCATGTTGAACCGGATTGTTGGTTAGCTTGATTGCACTCTCATTGTCACATAGCAATGGTACTTTCTTGAACTTGATTCCAAAGTCATTCAAAGTGGCCTTCATCCAAAGTATTTGTGCACAACAACTACCGACGGATATGTATTCGGCTTCGACGGTTGATAATGCAACACTATTTTGCTTCTTTGACAACCATGAAACAAGTGATCTTCCTAGTAATTGACATGTGCCCGAGGTGCTCTTCCTTTCAACCTTGCATCCCACATAGTCCGAGTCGGAGTAACCAACTAGCTCAAACTTTGCTCCTTTGGGATACCACAAACTAACATTTGGTGTATGCTTTAAGTACCTCAATATCCTCTTTGTGGCCTTCAAATGACTTTCTCTTGGTGAGGCTTAAAATCTTGCACACATGCATACACTAAACATAACATCTGGCCTTGATGCGGTCACATATAGTAGGCTTCCAATCATAGACCGATACAATTTTTGATCCACTATGTTGCCACTTGCATCACTATCCAAGTTGCCATTGGTTCCCATTGGTGTACTAATGGCTTTGCTATCATTCATGCCAAACTTCTTGATCATGTCCTTGATGTACTTGCCTTGACTTACAAATATACCATTCTTCAATTGCTTGATTTGAAGACCAAGGAAGTAACTCAACTCTCCAATCATGGACATCTCAAACTCATTAGCCATCATCTTTCTAAATTCATCACAAAAGTCTTGATTGGTTGATCCAAATATGATATCATCAACATAGATTTGCAATACAAATAGATCTTTTCCAATCTTCTTGATGAAAAGAGTGGTGTCAACTTTGCCCATCATGAACCCTTTAGAGAGGAGGAAGTCCCTCAATCTCTCATACCATGCTCTAGGTGCTTGTTTCAATCCATACAATGCCTTCTTCAACTTGTATACATGGTCAGGCTTCTTATCATCTTCAAAACCGGGAGGTTGCTCAACATATACTTCTTCATTGATGTAACCATTGAGAAATGCACTCTTAACATCCATTTGATAGAGCTTGATATTGTGGGCACAAGCATAGGCTAGCAAGATTCTTATTGCTTCCAATCTAGCAACCGGGGCATATGTTTCTCCAAAGTCAAGACCTTCAACTTGTGTATAGCCTTGTGCTACCAATCTTTCTTTGTCCTTACTACTATCCCATCTTGATCTTGCTTATTTCTAAAGACCCATTTGGTTCTAATCACATTGTGTCCCTTTGGTCTCTCTACTAATTCCCATACTTGATTTCTTGTGAAGTTATTCAATTCTTCATGAATAGCATTCACCCAATCAACATCCTTCAATACTTCATCTATCTTCTTTGGTTTAATGGATGACACAAATGAGAAGTGTTCACAAAATGATGCCAATATTGATCTTGTTTGTACACCTCTTGAAATATCACCAATGATAGTGTCCAATGGATGATCTCTTGCAATATTGGTTGGTTGGAGTATTGGAACTTGATTGCTTGCACTTGCTTGATCATTGGGTTGAGATGATGTACTAGCCCCTTGATCTTGTTCATTATCATGAGAGCCACTTGCACTAGCTTGATTTGTATCATATTACACATTTGAGTTGGAGAGCACTTGCTCTTGATCATCTTCATCATCATTCACTTGCTTAGACCTCAATTCACCAACATCCATGTTCTTCATGACATTTGAAAGTTGAATGCCTCTAACATCTTCCAAGTTCTTATTCTCTTCTTGTGAACCCTTGGTTTCATCAAATTCAACATCATGAACTTCCTCAAGAGTACCACTATCCAAATTCCAAACTTTATATGCTTTGCTTGTAGTGGAGTAACCAAGTAGGAATCCTTCATAACATTTCTTGTCAAACTTGCCCAATCTAGTGCATTTCTTCAAGATATAGCATTTGCAACCAAATACCCAAAAATATGCAATGTTGGGCTTTCTACCATTGAAGAGCTCATATGGTGTCTTCTCTTTCAATGGGTGACAATAGAGGCGGTTGCTACAATAGCACGCCGTGTTGATAGCTTTGGCCCAAAAGGATTGACTCACATTGTACTCACTAAGCATA
This sequence comes from Miscanthus floridulus, assembly GCF_019320115.1. Taxonomy (NCBI): domain Eukaryota; kingdom Viridiplantae; phylum Streptophyta; class Magnoliopsida; order Poales; family Poaceae; genus Miscanthus; species Miscanthus floridulus. Next base: position 78,594,508 of record NC_089595.1, on the reverse strand, counting down.
GACCTTGCCATATCAATGAATGTTCTATTCTTCCTCTCAATAAGGCCATTTGATTGTGGAGTGTACTTGGCCAAGAATTAATGTCTAATTCCAAATTTATCACATAACTTATCAATTCTAGTGTTCTTGAACTCACTACCATTGTCACTTCTAACTCTCTTGATGGTTGTTTCAAACTCATTGTGAATGCCCTTGACAAATGATTTGAATGTTGCAAACACATCACTTTTGTCCACTAGAAAGAATACCCATGTGTATCTAGTGTAATCATCCACTATCACAAAGCCATATTTATTTCCACCAATGCTAGTGTATTGTGTTGACCCAAACAAGTCCATGTGCAATAACTCAAATGCTTTACTAGTGCTCATCATGCTTTTCTTAGGATGGGTGTTTCCAACTTGTTTGCTGGCTTGACAAGAGCTACAAAGTTTATCCTTCTCAAATACAACATCTTTCAAGCCTTTAACTAAGTCATGCTTAACCAATCTATTCAATTGTTTCATTCCAACATGACCAAGCCTTCTATGCCATAACCAACCCATGCTAGACTTAGTGAACAAGCATGTGGACAATCTAGCTTCACTAGCATTGAAATCAACCAAGTATAGATTCTCATATCTAAAGCCTTTGAAGATCAAATTAGAGCCATCTACACTTATGATTTCTACATTATCTACCCCAAATATGCATTTGAATCCAAGATCACACAATTAAGCCACGGATAGCAAATTGAAATTCAAGCTCTCTACTAGCAACACATTGGATATGCTCATGTCATTGGATATTGCAATCTTACCAAGCCCTTTGACCTTGCCTTTGCCATTGTCACCAAATGTGATACTATCATAACCATCATTGCCATTGGTGTTGATTGAGTTGAACATTCTTGCATCACCGGTCATGTGTTGAGTGCACCCACTATCAAGAACCCAATGCCTTTCTCTGGCTTTGTAATTGACCTACAAAAGAAGATCAATTCTTTTTAGGTACCCAAACTTGCTTGGGTCCTTGAAGGTTAGTCACTAAGCTCTTTGGTACCCAAATGGCTTTCTTCTTTGAGCCCATCCATGGTTTACCAATGAACTTAGCATTCACACCATTTGTACCCTTAGTAAGCATATAGCATGAATCAAGCTTAAGGGAGGATACATTAGCATTTTTGCTCTTGTTTTTGCACTCTTGCTCTTTATGACCAACTTGCTTGCAACTAGTGCAAAACTGACCATTGTTCTTCACAAAACTAGTCTTGTGAGGAGCAAAGGCCGCCTTACCTTTCTTGGGGGTATAGCCCAATCCCTCTTTGTAGAGAGAAGCTCTTTGGCTACCCAAGCACATAAGCAAGCGGTCCTCACCACCATAGGCCTTAGCCAAAGTGTGAGTGAGCTTAGTGACCTCCTTCTTGAGGTTCTCATTCTCAACCATTAGTGAGGCATCACAAGTGAGACCATCACTACTAGATGAGGTGGAAGTAGATGTACTACAAGAAGGATTAGTAGGAGCAACAATGATAGGTATAGATAGTGATGTATTAATTAAATCACAAGTTACACCTACATCACAAGTTTCAACATGCTTCTTTTTATCTTGTTCATTAAGCAACGTGGAATGAGCCTTTTCAAGCTTTTTGTGAGCCTTGCCAAGCTTCTCATGGGCTTCCTCTAGCTTCTCATGAGTTGCTTTGAGCTCATCAAGGGCTTTCTTAAGGGCCTTTACCTCCTTATTCAAGCTCTTGCATTCCCTTCTCTTAATGTTAAAGTGTTCTTTAGCATCTTCTAGCATGTCAAATAATTCATCCTTAGTTGGTTCATCATTATCACTATCATTTTCATTTTCATGTTCATTATCATCATCATATTCTTCATCACTTCCATCATCACAAGATTGTACCTTAGTGGCCTTAGCCATGAAGCATGATGAAGATTCAAAGAGAGAAGGCTTCTCATTTATAGCAATGCTTGCTAGAACCTTCTTCTTGGTGATTTTGTTGTCATCACTATCATCATCATCATCACTTGATGAAGCATCACTATCCCAAGTGACTATATATGAACCACCCTTCTTCTTTTTGAAGGCCATCTTATCCTTCTTCTCTTTCTTTTCCTTTTTGTCCTTCTTCTTGTTCTTCTTGTTGTCATCATCATTGTCGCTATTGTATGGGCATTGGGCGGCAAGATGATATTTGCTTCCACACTTGAAGCACCTTCTTGACTCTTCTTTGTTCTTTGATGAAGATTTCTTTCTTCTTGCACGGTAGCCCTTCTTCACCATGAACTTACCAAATCTTTTGACAAAGAGAGCTATCTTCTCATCATCATCATCATCATCCCATGAATCATCCTCTTCACTTGATGTTTCTTGTTTAGCTTTACCCTTGGATGATGTGGCCTTGAATGCCACACTCTTCTTCTTGTCATCCTTCTTCTCATCTTTCTTCTCCCTCTTTTCTTCCTTCTCATCATCATCTCTATAAGCATCATCGGTCATGATATCTCCCAAGATTTGGTTTGGTGTCATTGTGTTCAAACCAGTCCTCACTAGTAAGGTGACCAACATGCCAAATCTTGCGGGCAAATATCTCAAGAACTTATTGGAGAAGTCCTTGTCCTCTATCTTCTCACCAAGTGCTTTGAGATCATTGACAATCACTTCCATCCGATGGAACATGTCCAACACACTCTCATTTTCCTTCATCTTGAAGCTTGCAAACTTCTCTTTGAGAATATATGCCTTTGCACCCTTCACGGCTTGAGTGCCCTCAAATGATTCTTCTAATTTCTTCCAAGCTTCATGAGCCATCTCAATATTCTTGATTTGCTCAAATGTTCTCACATCAATTGCATCATGAATGGCACTTAGAGCAATGTCATTATTTTGGAGAAGCACTTCTTCGGCCGTGGTGGGATTTTCTAGATCCTCAATCTCAATTTTGGTTTCTACCACCTTTCACATCTTTCTATTGATTGACTTGATATGTGTGGTCATCTTTGACTTCCAATAAGAATAATTTGAGCCATCAAATTGGGGTGGCTTCTTGGTGTTGTTGATTTGAGCTATTTTAACACCGAAGGTTGTTAAGCCTCAAATAACGGTGACCTCGGCTTCGATACCACTTGAAAGATCCTAATGGCTAGAGGGAGGTGAATAGCTTAATAAAAATTTCTACAACAACACTTAACAAAATGGTTAGACAATTATGAGGCAAAGCAAGTATTGCGCTAGCCTACTCAAAATGCAAGCCACCAACCACAATTCTAGTTTAGATAGTGTTTATTCACACAATAGCTATGACACTACCCTTTGTTAGTGTGCTCTCAAAGGCTAACTAAAGAGACACACCAACCAAGCAAGCAAGCTCTCACAACTAGCTACACTAAAGAGCTTGTCAACTAGTTTGCGGTAAAATAAAGAGAGTGATCAAGAAGGTTATACCGCCATGTAGATGAAGAAATCAATCAATCACAAGGATGAATAACAATGAAGACCAATCACCTCGGAATCAATGATGAACACAATAATTTTTACCAAGGTTCACTTGCTTGCCGGCAAGCTAGTCCTCGTTGTGGCGATTCACTCACTTGGAGGTTCACGCGCTAATTGGCTTCACACGCCAAACCCTCAATAGGGTGCCGCACAACCAACACAAGATGAGGATCACACAAGCCATGAGCAATCCACTAGAGTACCTTTTGGCTCTCCACTAGGGAAAGGTCAAGAACTCCTCACAATCACCATGATCAGAGTCGGAGACAATCACCACCCTCCACTCAACAATCCTCGCTGCTCCAAGCCATCTAGGTAGTGGCAACCACCAAGAGTAACAAGCAAAATCCACAGCAAAACACGAACACCAAGTGCCTCTAGATGCAAAAACTCAAGCAATGCACTTGGATTCTCTCCCAATCTCACAAAGATGATGAATCAATGATGGAGATGAGTGAGAGGGCTTTGGCTAAGCTCACAAGGTTGCTATGTCAATGAAAATGGTCAAAGGTGTGAGCTTCAACCGGCCATGGGGCTTAAATAGAAGCCCCCATGAAATAGAGCCGTTGTACCCCTTCACTGGGTACAGCGCGGGGTGACCGGATGCTCCGGTCCAATCGTCCGGACGCAGCACCGGATGCTCCGTTCGTGAATACCGGACGTGTCCGGTAGGTCGACCGGACTCGTCTGGTCACTCCCAGACCACCACGTGTCTAGTTCAAGACAAGGTAGCCATTGCAGCCCACACTTTCATGTGATCGGACGCTCAGACCGGATGTAGAACTACAAATGACCGGACGCTGAGCCACCGAGTCCGGTCGAGTCTAGTAAGCATCCATGCTCGACCGGACGCGTCCGGTCACTCCAGACCGGATGCTGCCAGCATCTGATCAACTGCACTACCGAACACTGACCATGCAGATTCATACCAGGCATGTCCGATGTGGTGACTAGACGCGTCCGATCGCACTGTGCAGTTCAGTCTTGAGCCACATACCGGACGTGTCCGATCTCAATACCGGACGCGTCCGGTCACTCTGTGACCAGTGCGACTAACTCATTTTCAGCTCTATCTTCTTCACCCTTGCTCAAATGTGCCAACCACCAAGTGTATCACCTTGTGCACATGTGTCAGCATATTTTCACAAACATTTTCAAGGGTGTTAGCACTCCACTAGATCCTAAATGCATATGCAATGAGTTAGAGCATCTAGTGGCACTTTGATAACCGCATTCCGATACAAGTTTCACCCCTCTTAATAGTATGGCTATCAAACCTAAATGTGATCACACTCTCTAAGTGTCTTGATCACTAAAATAAAATGGCTCCTATAATTTATACCTTTGCCTTGAGCCTTTTGTTTTTCTCTTTCTTCTTTCCAAGTCCAAGCACTTGATCATCACCATGGCGTCGCCATCTTTATGATCTTCATTTGCTTCACCACTTGGAATGTGCTACCTATCTCATGATCACTTGATAAACTAGGTTAGCACTTAGGGTTTCATCAATTTACCAAAATCAAACTAGAGCTTTCAACGCGACACCCTCGATGCTCGCAAGCGTACCCATGATGACCCAAGAAAGGGAGCTAACCATGGCTATCACCCTTGCCGTTCGGACGCTACAACAGTGGCAAGGGCCAAAGCCTGAGCCTTAGTCTGCTGGGGCCTTAGGCCTTCAGTTGACACATCCTCAAGGCTGCCTTCCCACCAAGGTACTGACCACCAACCAACATCCCAAAGTACTCTAGGGAAACGAACCCCAGACTATGGCTCGAGGATTATTGGCTTGCTTGCCAAGCCGGTGGTGCAGATAATGATGATTTCATTATCCGCAACCTTCCATTGTTCTTGGCTAATTTGGCACGAACATGGTTGGAACACCTGCTGTCCAACAGAATCCTGAGTTGGGTGGACCTGAAGGAGATCTTCGTGGGGAACTTCTAGGGCTCATACAAGTACCCTAGGAACCCATGGGACCTCAAAAACTATCGACAGAAGGCTGGTGAAACCCTTCATGGGTACATCCGGCATTTCTCTTGGTAGTGCAACGAGCTACCTAACGTCGCCGACACAGATAGTTAGCGATGTTATAGAAGCTTTCCTATCCGAGACCACCTGCGAGTCACTAGTTCACAAGCTGGGACGCAAGGGCCCGTGAACCACCAAGGAACTCCTAGACATCGCCACCAGTCATGCCTCGGGCGAAGAAGCGGTTGGAGCGATCTTTGACCACCTCAAAGGCAAGGCGAGATGGGATGAGGACGCCGGCGAAGACGCCTCCAATTGTCCCACAAAGAAGAGAAAGCAACTACATGAGGGCTCGCTTGTGACCACCGTAGACCGCAGGGGTGGTTAGAAGCCCACGGAGGGCGCTCCAAATCACTTTGAGAAACTGCTCGAGGGACCATGCCCGAACCATGCCTTTCCTATTAAGCATCTATACAAGGACTATGGCCTTATGAGGCGGTTCTTGTCTGGAGGCTCGAACAAAGGGGAGCACGGGAAGGACCCTGACCTGACCATGGACGATGCTGAGGGGAAAGATGGGGGCTTTTCAATGCCGGATGGTTGCCTCATGATCTTTAGAGGATCGGCGGCCTACGACTCCAAGCGCCGCTAGAAGGTCGCATGTCGTGAGGTCTATACGATCAAACCGACCATGCCTGCCTTCCTCCGATGGTCAGAGTCCGCCATAACCTTTGACCGGACTGACCACCGAGAGAGCATCCCACAACCAGGGAGATATCCACTCATGGTCGACCCGATCGTCGATACGAAGCAGCTCACCAAGGTACTGATGGATGGGGGCAGTAGCCTCAATATCATGTACGCTAAGACGCTCGATGCCATGGGCATCGACTGAGCGTGCGTCCGTCTGACTGGATCACCTTTCCATGGCATCGTGCCTAGAAAGCAGGCCATGCCACTTGGGTAAGTCGATCTGCCCATCACCTTTGGGGGACCGTCCAACTATAGGATGAAGACCCTCACCTTCAAAGTGGTTGGGTTCCACGGAACCTACCACACCATCCTGGAACAACCATGCTACATGAAGTTCTTGACTGTCCCCAACTACACCTACCTCAAGCTAAAGATGCCAGGCCCCAGCGGGGTCATCACTGTCGGCACCTCCTTTCAGCGTGCCTATGAGTGTGAAGTTGAGAGCTGCGATCACACCACAGCTATTGTCGCCTCCGGAGACCTCATGGCCCTCAGGTAGGAAGTCGCCAAAGAGGCACCCGACCCCAAGTGGTCAAACAGGTCCTTCAAGCTAGCAGATGGCTCTAAGGAAGTCCTCATAGATCCCGGAAGTACCGACAGCAAAATAGTGCGCATTGGTACCATGCTTTCCTCTGAATAGGGAAGCGTGCTCGTCGGTTTCCTCCATGCCAACAGAGACATCTTTGTGTGGAAACCCTCGGACATGCCAGGCATTCTAAGGGAAGTCGTCAAGCATGCCTTAAAGATTCGCCTAGGCTCCAAGCCGGTGAAACTACACCCGCGTCGCTTCGATGAGGAGAAATGTAGAACCATCAGCGAGGAGATCGCAAAGCTCTTGGCGGATGGATTCATCAATGAAGTATACCACCCAGAGTGGTTAGCCAATCCTATTCTTGTACGAAAGAAGAGTGGGGAATAGAGGATGTGTGTTGACTACATGGGTCTCAACAAAGCACACCCAAAGGATCCATTTCCTTTGCTACGCATAGACCAGATAGTTGACTCTACCTCAGGGTGCGAAACCCTCTGCTTCCTTGATGCATACTCTGGGTACCATCAAATCACGATGAAAGAGTCCGACCAGCGCGTGACATCTTTCATCACCCCCTTCGGATCGTTCTGCTATGTCACAATGCCATTCAGTCTAAAGAATGCTAGGGCTACATACCAGCGTTGTATGCTCAAGTGTTTTGGGGACCTCATCGGGCGAACTGTTGAGGCCTACGTTGATGACATCGTGGTTAAGTCCAAATGGGCTGACCACCTTATAGCCAATCTTGAGCAGACCTTTCCAAAACTCTGAGCAAACGACATAAAACTCAATCCTGAGAAATACGTTTTTGGGGTCTCGAGGGGCATGCTGCTTGGGTTCATCGTCTCTGAGCGTGGCATCGAAGCCAACCCAGAGAAGATCTCAGCTATCACTAGGATGGGCCCTATTTAGAACATAAAGGGAATACAACGAGTTATAGGGTGCCTCGCTACGCTCAGCCATTTCATCTCGCGCCTTGGTGAATGAGGCCTCCCCCTTTATCGACTTCTAAAGAAGGCCGACCAATTTGAATGGATATCCGAGGTCCAGGAAGCACTTGACATGGTCAAGCTATTTCTGACGAAGCCCCAATCCTGGTTCCTCCTACCAATGGAGAACCCCTTCTGCTCTACATTGCGGCCACCATGCAAGTGGTCAGCGCTACCCTGGTAGTGGAGCAAGAAGAAGAGGGGCACGCCCTCAAAGTACAGTGCCCTGTGTACTTCATCAACGAGGTCCTATCCAACTCAAAGACTTGCTACCCCCAAATCCAGAATTTTCTATACGCCATCCTCATCACCAAGAGGAAGCTACGCCACTACTTCAAGTCATATCTAGTGACAGTCGTGATGTCCTTCTCCCTTGGCGAGGTCGTCTAAAACCAAGATGCCATAGGAAGAACCGTGAAATGGGCACTCGAGCTGATGGGTCGGGGCATTGCGTATGTCTCCTGGATGGCCATCAAGTCCTAGGTGTTGGCTAATTTCATCGTGGAATGGACCGAGGTCCAAATGCCACCAACAGTCATCAATCAAGAGTATTTGACGATGTACTTCGATGGATCGCTGATGAATAAGGGCGCCGATGTAGGGCTAGTTTTTGTGTCGCCCCTCAGGGTATGCATGAGGTACATGGTCCATCTCCATTTTCCCTCCTCCAACAATGTGGCTGAATATGAGGCGCTCATCAATGGCCTACACATTACCATCGAGTTGGGTGTCTAAAAGCTCTAGTTTGGTTTTGGTTAATTGATGAAACCCTAAGTGCTAACCTAGTTTATCAAAGTGATTATGAGATAGGTAGCACTACTCCAAGTGATGAAGCAATGACGAAGATCATGACAATGGTGAAGGCATGGTGATGATCAAATGCTTGAACTTGGAAAAGAAGAAAGAGAAAAACAAAAGGCTCAAGGCAAAGGTATAAAATGTAGGAGCCATTTTGTTTTAGTGATCAAGACACTTAGTGAGTGTGATCACATTTAGGATAGATAGCCGTACTATTAAGAGGAGTGAAACTCGTATCGAAATGCGATTATCAAAGTGCCACTAGATGCTTTAATTCATTGCATATGCATTTAGGATCTAGTGGAGTACTAACACCCTTGAAGATATTTGTGAAAATATGCAAACACATGTGCATAAGGTGATACACTTGGTGGTTAGCACATTTGAGCAAGGGTGAAGAAGACAGAGGAGATGCCAGCGTCGATCAAGTGACCGGACGCTGGATCTGAATGCACCGGACGCTGACTGCCTATGTCTGGTCACGCTGACCTGGTGGTACAGTAGCTAGGGTATATCACCGGATGCTAGCCTATGTCCGGTTGAGGTGGACCGGACACGTCTGGTCGAGGAAAAACAGATTTGGACCCTTATTGTACTCGATCGGACGATGAGGCTCCAGCGTCCGGTCAATTTAGCCAGAGCGTCCGATCAGCACTTAGCCGTTATGATCTGACGGTTCAATTTTAACTTAGAGTGACACGTGGCAAAAATTAGTGGACTGGACGCTGAGTCTAGGGTCCGATCAGTCTGACCGGAGCGTCTGGTCAGAGCGCGTTTTGCCCATTGAAGGGGTATAACGGCTCTATTCCATGGGGGCTTCTATTTAAGCCCTATAGCCAGTTGTAGCTCCAACTCTTGCACATTTTCATTGACATAGCAACCTTGTGAGCTTAGCCAAAGCACTCCCACTCATCTCCATCATTGATCCATCATCATTGTGAGATTGGGAGAGAATCCAAGTGCATTGCTTGAGTGATTGCATCTAGAGGCACTTGATATTCGTGTTGCGCTGCGGATTTCAATTGTTTCTCTTGGTGGTTGCCACCACCTGGATGGTTGGAGCAGCGGTGGAGGATTGGCATGAGTTGGTGATTGTTCGTGGCCGCCTTCGGTGATTATGAGGGGAGTTGTACCTTCCCTGGCGGAGTGCCGAAATGTAACTCTAGTAAATTGCTCGTGTCATTCAGTTACCTCACTTGTGGGTCGGTTCTTGCGGTGTCCTATCGTGTGGATGAGGTTTGTGAAACACCTCTTAGCCGCTGAACCACCAAGTGTTGGTTGACACAACGGGGACGTAGCGTGTTGGCAAACATGTGAACCTCGGGAGAAAATCGATTGTCTCTTGTCTTTAGCATTCTCCCGGTGATTGGTTATATATTCATCTTGTGATTGGTTCATCCCCTACACGGCGGTATAATCACCCTACTTACTTGCTTACATTCTTGCAAACTAGTTGATACAAGCTCTTTAGTGTAATTAGAATTGAGAGCTTGCTTTATTGTTTACATTCATCTAGTTGAGCTCTTTAGAGTAGCAAGTTTGTGTGCCTAAGTAATCATTGCAACTAGAATTGTTGGATAGGTGGCTTGCAACCCTTGTAGAGCTAGAGCAAGTTTGCATTACGCTATTTGTCATACTAATCAAATTGCTCTAGTTGATTTGTAGATTTTTAAATAGGCTATTCACCCCCCCCTCTAGCTATATTAGGACCTTTCAAGTGGTATCGGAGCTGTGGTCACCGTTTGATTAAAAGCTTAACAACCTCGGTGTCAAATTATGGCTCAAGTTGTGTTCAACCATGTGGGGGGCAAACCACCGTTCTTTGATGGCACATGCTATGGTTATTGGAAGAGAAAGATGAGGATGTATCTTGGTTCAATCAATGATCAAGTATGGGAAGTGACCGAAAATGACTATGCTATCATTGATCCCGATGATCCAACCAATCAAGATAAGATCAACAAGCAATGCAATACAATGGCTCTCAACACCATATACAATGCCATTGATTCCAAGGTGTTTGAGCAAATCAAGGATTGTGATAGAGCAAATGAGGTGTGGAAGAGATTGGAGGAAACATATGAGGGCACACCGGCGGTGAAGAGTGCCAAGTTGTACATCCTCAAGGACAAGTTGACAAGTTTCAAGATGAAGGATGATGAGAGCATTCCGGAGATGTTCCATCGATTGCAAGTCATTGTCAACGACTTGAAGGTATTGGGAGAGAAGATCAAGGATGATGATGTCTCCCATCGATTCTTGATGTGCTTACCTCCAAGATTTGAGATGTTAAGATTGCTCATCATAAGAGGAGGATTGAAAGATATTACCCCCAACCAAGTACTAGGTGATGTCATGACACAAGAGACATACCATGTGGAAAGGGAGGGGGATGACAAGGAGTACAAGAAGGAAGAAGAGGACAAGAAGAAGAAAAGCATAGCATTCAAGGCTAGTTCATCATCATACAAAAACAAGGGCAAGTCCAAGAAAGAATCAAGTGATGATGAAGATCTAAGTGATATTGATGATGAGGCTATGGCTCTCTTTGTGCGCAAGATGGGCAAGTTCATGAAGAAAAAGTGCTATGGTGCAAGAAAGAGAAGAGATCACACCAAGAGCAAGGAGTATGTGAGAAGATGCTACAATTGTAAAAGCCCCAATCATGTTGTAGCAAATTGTCCCTACAATAGTGATAATGATGAAGATGAGAAGAAGCACAAGAAAGATAAGAGTGAAAAGAAGGAGAAGAAGGAGAAGAGAATGACCTTCCAAAAGAAGAAAAAGGGTGGAGGCTATGTAGTCACATGGGATAGTGATGGCTCATCAGATAGTGATTACTCTAGTGATGATGGCAAGAAGTCTATCAAAAGAGCACTAGCAAGCATTTCCATCAACAACAAGCCCTCCATCTTCGACACTCCATCAACATGCCTCATGGCAAAGCCTACCAAGGTAAAATATGATGTGAGTGATGATGAAAATGAAAGTGATGATTGTAGGAGTGATGATGAGGATGAGGAGTACTCCAAGGAGGAGCTCTTGGACATGTGTGAGCAAGTGCACGCTTGTAATGAGATGAAGAGAAAGGAGTGCAAAGAATTGCGCAAGAAAGTAAAATTTCTTGAGCAATCCTTTGATGAGCTCAATGCTACTCATGAGAGGCAAATGGAAGCCCATGAGAAGCTTGGCAAAGCTCACTCTAAGCTTGAAAAAGCTCACTCCTCTCTCATTGAGCAAGTCAAGGAGGAGGAATTCAAGAAGGAGCAAGTAATAGTAACATGTGATGTGGGACTAACATGTGATCTTATTGATGAATCTTTTCATGAACCCATTATTGTTGCTCCTACTAACACTTCTTGTAGCACAACCATTTCCACTCCACCTATAAATGATACATCACTAATGGTGGAAAATGAAACCCTCAAGAAGGAGGTGAATCAGCTCACTCGTGCCTTAGGCAATGCCTATGGTGGAGATGCCCGCTTGCTAAAGTGCTTGGGTAGCCAAAGGTTTTCTCTCAACAAAGAGGGATTAGGCTATACCCCCAAGAAAGGCAAGGCGGCCTTTGTCACTCCCAAAGCTAGCTTTGTGAAGGGCAATGGTTGGTTTTGCAATAGATGCAAGCAAGTTGGGCATATAGAGCAAAATTGCAAGACTAACAAGAACAAGCTACCTAATGTATCCTCAATCAAATTTGATTCTTGTTACAAGCTTTATAAGAGTGCCAATGGTGTGAAGGCTAAGTTCATTGGTACACCAATTGTGGGCCCAAAGAAGAAGGCCATTTGGGTACCAAAGACCTTGGTGATTAACCTACAAGGACCCAAGCAAGTTTGGGTACCTAAAAAGAATTGATCTTCTTTTGTAGGTAAATTATAAAGCCGGAGGAAGGCATTGGGTGCTTGATAGTGGGCGCACACAACACATGACCGGTGATCCAAGAATATTCAATTCAATCAATGAAAGCAAGAGCAATGGGATTGATAGTATCACATTTGGTGACAATGGCAAAGGCAAGGTCAAAGGGCTTGGTAAGATTGCAATATCCAATGACTTGAGCATTTCCAATGTGCTACTAGTAGAGAGCTTGAACTTCAATTTGCTATCCGTGGCTCAATTGTGTGATCTTGGATTCAAATGCATATTTGGGGTAGATGATGTAGAGATCATAAGTGTAGATGGCTCTAACTTGATATTCAAAGGATTTAGATATGAGAATCTATACTTAGTTGATTTCAATGCTAGAGAAGCTCAATTGTCAACATGTTTGATCACTAAGTCTAGCATGGGTTGGTTATGGCATAGAAGGCTTGGTCATGTTGGAATGAAACAATTGAACAAATTGATTAAGCATGACTTAGTTAGAGGCTTGAAATATGTCACATTTGAGAAGGATAAGCCATGTAGTGTATGTCAAGCCAGAAAGCAAGTTGGTAATACACATCCTAAGAAGAGCATAATGAGCACATCTAAGGCATTTGAGTTGATGCACATGGACTTATTTGGACCAACCACATACACTAGCATTGGTGGAAACAAATATGGATTTGTGATTATGGATGATTTCACTAGATACACATGGGTGTTCTTTCTTGTTGATAAGAGTGATGTGTTTGCAATATTCAAATCATTTGTCAAAGGCATTCACAATGAGTTTGAAACCACAATCAAGAAAGTTAGAAGTGACAATGGTAGTGAATTCAAGAACACTAGAGTTGATGAGTTGTGTGATGAATTTGGAATTAGACATCAATTCTCGGCCAAGTATACTCCTCAATCAAATGGGCTAGTTGAAAGAAAGAATAGAACCTTGATTGATATGGCAAGATCAATGTTGAGTGAGTACAATGTGAGTCATTCATTTTGGGCCGAGGCAATCAACACGGCTTGCTACTATAGCAACCGACTCTATTGTCACCCCATGATGGAAAAGACACCTTATGAGCTATTGAATGAAAGAAAGCCCAACATAGCATACTTCTGGGTTTTTGGTAGTAAATGCTATATATTGAAGAAAGGCACTAGATTGAGCAAGTTTGAAAAGAAATGTGATGAAGGTTTCTTGCTTGGTTACTCCACCACTAGCAAGGCTTATAGAGTTTGGAATTTGGCTAGTGGTACTCTTGAGGAGGTTCATGATGTGGAGTTTGATAAAACAAATGGTTCCCAAGAGGAAGATGAGAATCTAGATGATGTAAGAGGCACTCAATTGGTCAATGCAATGAAGAACATGGACATTGGTGATATAAGGCCTAGAGAGGTGATTGATGTTGAAGATGACAAGAACCAAGTGCTCTCTAACTCAAATGTGCAAGCTAGTGGTTCTCATGATCAAATCCAAGCAAGCACTAGTAATGGCAATGTGCAAGATCAACAAATGGCTAGTTCATCATCTCAACCTAGTGATCAATCAAATGCTAGCAATCAAGTGCAAGTGCTTCAACCAACAAATGTTGCAAGAGATCATCCATTGGACACTATCATTCGTGATATTTCAAGAGGTGTGCAAACAAGATCAAGATTGGCCTCATTTTATGAGCATTTCTCATTTGTGTCATCCATTGAACCTAAGAAGATAGATGAAGCTTTGAGGGATGTTAATTGGATCAATGCTATGCATGAAGAGCTAAACAACTTCACAAGAAACCAAGTATGGGACTTAGTTGAGAGGCCTAAGGACCATAATGTAATTGGAACTAAGTGGGTCTTTTGGAACAAGCAAGATCAAGATGGGATAGTAATAAGGAACAAAGCAAGATTAGTGGCTCAAGGTTACACTCAAGTTGAAGGTCTTGACTTTGGAGAAACATATGCCCCGGTTGCAAGATTGAAAGCAATTAGGATCTTGCTAGCTTATGCTTGTGCCCACAACATCAAGTTGTACCAAATGGATGTGAAAAGTGTGTTTCTCAATGGGTACATCAATGAGCTTGTGTATGTTGAGCAACCTCCTGGTTTTGAAGATGAAAAAAAAACCCAACCATGTGTTCAAGTTGAGAAACACTTTGTATGGATTGAAACAAGCACCTAGAGCATGGTATGAGAGATTGAGGGATTTCCTACTCTCTAAGGGATTCAAGATGGGAAAGGTTGACACCACTCTCTTCACCAAGAAGCATGGAAATGACTTGTTTGTAATGCAAATCTATGTTGATGATATCATCTTTGGATCAACAAATCAAGAATTTTGTGAGGAGTTTAGCAAGATGATGGCAAGTGAGTTTGAGATGTCTATGATTAGAGAGCTTAGTTACTTCCTTGGTCTTCAAATCAAGCAAATGAAGAATATCACATTTGTGAGTCAAGGCAAGTATATCAAGGACATGCTCAAGAAGTTTGAAATGGATGAGAGTAAAGCTATAAGTACACCAATGGGGACAAGTGGAAGCTTGGATAGTGATGCTAGTGGCAATATGGTGGATCAAAAGATGTATCGGTCTATGATTGGAAGTCTACTCTATGTGACCACATCAAGACCGGATGTGATGTTTAGTGTATGCATGTGTGCTAGATTTCAAGCCTCACCAAGAGAAAGTCATTTGAAGGCAACTAAGAGAATATTGAGGTACTTGAAGCATACATAACATGTTGGATTATGGTATCTCAAAGGAGCAAGATTTGAGTTGATTGGATATTCGGATTCCGATTATGCGGGATGCAAAGTTGAGAGAAAGAGCACATCGGGCACATGTCAACTATTGGGAAGATCACTTGTATCTTGGTCATCAAAGAAGCAAAATAGTGTAGTACTTTCAACCGCCGAAGCAGAGTATATTTCGGCCGGTAGTTGTTGTGCTCAATTACTTTGGATGAAGGCTACCTTGAGTGACTTTGGAATCAAGTTCAAGCAAGTGCCATTGCTATGTGATAATGAAAGTGCCGTAAAGCTCACCAACAACCCAGTTCAACACTCAAGAACAAAGCATATAGATGTCCGTCATCACTTCATAAGAGATCACCAATAAAAAGGGGTCATTTGCATAGAGAGTGTGGGCACTGAAGATCAACTTGCCGACATATTCACCAAGCCACTTGATGAGAAGAGGTTTTGCAAGCTAAGGAATGAATTGAACATACTTGACTTCTCCAATATGTGTTGATGCACCCCCACTATATGACATGCCTCTCCTTCGAGCAAAGCAAGGTAAAATTGATTGACATGTCATCCATCCATTGCTAAGGACTTGTTTAGTGTATCTAGTCATTCCTATCATATACTAGGCTCATTCATGAAAAGCAAATGAATTTGATGCTTGTATGGTACCACTATTGCTTATATGCTTGAAATGATCTAGTGGTAGCATATGACATGTTTGTGGGCTTGTAAACCTAGTGTTTGATTTAGAAAATGAGCTATAAAGTATTTAACTCAATATGGTACAAGATAACCCTTATTTGGAGGTATGAAGAAGCTTGTCCTTGGATCAAACCGAGTTAAATATCTTTTGCAAGTAGTCTAGATTGAACCAAATTGGGAAAATAATCCTCATTTCACATGGTTTCACTCCAACCTATCTATAATTTGAGCTCACCTTTTGTGCTAATTGTTGCCAAAGGGGGAGAGAAACAAAGATATGAGTAATAGGGGAGAGATATGATAAAAGGAAAGGGATCAATTAAAATTTTGAGCACACAAGTAGAGGGAGCAAGCTCATAAACTTGTATGATGCATTTGAATGAACATTTCATATATTTGCTTGCATGTTACAAGTTCTTAATTTCAATATCCATGCTTGTGTGGTGTATGCTAGTTATAGGTTTGAATGATGAAATGAAAAACTAGCATGCATAGGCTAAAGTAACTAGACTCATGCTCACATTATGAAAACTAGACCCTTGCTTTTAATGTTGATCTCATGGGGTATTCTAGTTTTTTGTGTATGTCTAGTTACTAATGATGCTAAGGATGGTATATTGGTGCACTCCGATTGGTATCACGCTTCAAAGATCCATCTCTTATACCTTAGCATCATTTGGTAGAAATTGACTCCTATATTTCCTATCAAAGCATATGTGCAAGCTACAATCCAAACTCTTAGCACATACGTAGGGGGAGCAATTACTACCATTTGGAGTTTATGAAACTTGTCCATATTCTTTTACACTTGGTAGATATACTTGGGCAAGCAACGTGAATTCAATTAAATCTCAATTCATATCTTTGTGAAAGGGTTGTCATCAATTACCAAAAAGGGGGAGATTGAAAGCTCTAGTTTAGTTTTGGTTAATTAATGAAACCCTAAGTGCTAACCTAGTTTATCAAAGTGATTATGAGATAGGTAGCACTACTCCAAGTGATGAAGCAATGACAAAGATCATGACAATGGTGATGGCATGGTGATGATCAAATGCTTGAACTTGGAAAAGAAGAGAGAGAAAAACAAAAGGCTCAAGGCAAAGGTATAAAATATAGGAGCCATTTTGTTTTAGTGATCAAGACACTTAGTGAGTGTGATCACATTTAGGATAGATAGCCGTACTATTAAGAGGAGTGAAACTCGTATCGAAATGCGGTTATCAAAGTGCCACTAGATGATTTAATTCATTGCATATGCATTTAGGATCTAGTGGAGTACTAACACCCTTGAAGATATTTGTGAAAATATGCTAACACATATGCACAAGGTGATACACTTGGTGGTTAGCACATTTGAGTAAGGGTGAAGAAGACAGAGGAGATGCCAGCGTCGATCAAGTGACCGGACACTAGATCTGAATGCACCGGACGCTGACTGCCTGCGTCCGGTCACGCTGACCTAGCGGTATAGTAGCTAGGGTATATCATCGGACGCTGGGCTGTGTCTGGTTGAGGTGGACCAGACGCGTCTGGTTGAGGAAAAATAGATTTGGACCCTTACTGTACTCGACCGGACGCTGAGGCTCCAGCGTCCGGTCAGTTTAGCTGGAGCGTCCGGTCAGCACTTAGCCATTGTGATCTGATGGTTCAATTTTAACTCAGAGTGACATGTGGCAAAAATCAGTGGACCAGACGCTGAGTCCAGGGTCCGGTTAGTCTGACCGGAGCGTCCGGTCAGAGCGCGTTTTGCCTAGTGAAGGGGTATAACGGCTCTATTCTATGGGGGCTTCTATTTAAGCCCTATAGCCGGTTGTAGCTCCAACTCTTGCACATTTTCATTGACATAGCAACCTTGTGAGCTTAGCCAAAGCACTCCCACTCATCTCCATCATTGATCCATCATCATTGTGAGATTGAGAGAGAATCCAAGTGCATTGCTTGAGTGATTGCATCTAGAGGCACTTGGTATTCATGTTGCACTGCGGATTTTGCTTGTTTCTCTTGGTGGTTGCCACCACCTAGACGGTTGGAGCAGCGGTGGAGGATTGGCACGAGTTGGTGATTGTTCGTGGCCGCCTTCGGTGATTGTGAGGGGAGTTGTACCTTCCCCGGCGGAGTGCCGAAAGGTAACTCTAGTAAATTGCTCGTGTCATTGAGTTACCTCACTTGTGGGTCGGTTCTTACGGTGTCCTATCATGTGGACGAGGTTTGTGAAACACCTCTTAGCCACCGAACCACCAACGGGGACATAGCATGTTGGCCGACACAACGGGGACATAGCGTGTTGGCAAAAATGTGAACCTCGGGAGAAAATCGATTGTCTCTTTTCTTTGGCATTCTCCCGGTGATTGGTTATATATTCATCTTGTGATTGGTTCATCCCCTACACGGCGGTATAATCACCCTACTTACTTGCTTACATTCTTGCAAACTAGTTGATACAAGCTCTTTAGTGTAATTAGAATTGAGAGCTTGCTTTATTGTTTACATTCATCTAGTTGAGCTCTTTAGAGTAGCAAGTTTGTGTGCCTAAGTAATCATTGCAACTAGAATTGTTGGATAGGTGGCTTGCAACCCTTGTAGAGCTAGAGCAAGTTTGCATTACGCTATTTGTCATACTAATCAAATTGCTCTAGTTGATTTGTAGATTTTTAAATAGGCTATTCACCCCCCCTCTAGCCATATTAGGACCTTTCAGCGTCCGACGCCTCGACATTTGGGAAGATTCCTAGCTGGTCATCGACCAAGTCATAAAGGAATCAAGCTGCCACAATGCCAAGATGGCTGCTTACTACCGAGAAGTCCGCCGGTTGGAGGACAAGTTCGACGGCCTCGAGCTCAATCACATCCCGAGGCACCTCAACGAGGCGGCCAACGCGCTTGCAAAAGCAGCATCTGGCCAAGAGCTGGTGCCAACGGGCGTCTTCACCAGTGACCAGCACAAGCCCTCGGTTCGCTATGAGGAGTCAGAATAGGGCGATGATGGTCCGTCCAATCCAGGCCTAGGGGCTGACCAACCGTCGGCTCCATCTAGCCCCGAAGTCATGGAGCTCAAAGAGGACCCAGCGATAGAGACCAACCCTCTAGTCGACTAGAGGATGCTCTACCTCAACTACCTCTTTCGTGATGCACTACTGACGGACAAGACAGAGGTTCGATGGCTCACACATCGCGCCAAGTCCTTTGTTCTTGTGGAGGGCGAACTCTACAAGCGGAGCCACACTGGGATCCTGCAGCGCTGCATCCCCATTGAACAGGGGAAGCGCTTGCTGTCTTGCTGAGCGATATCCACGAAGGGGTCTGTGGTCACCATGCCACGCCTAGAACCTTGGTCAGAAACGCGTTCCGACATGGCTTCTACTGGCCTACCGTAGTAGCCGACGCCGAGCAGATCATGCGCACCTATGAAGGGTGTCAGTATTATGCTTGGCAGACTCACCTACCGGCCCAAGTGCTCTAGACGATCCCCATCATTTGGCCATTCGTGGTCTGGGGGCTCGATCTGGTTGGACCTCTAAAAAAGCGCCCGGGAGCTACACCCACTTTCTTGTCACCGTAGACAAATTTACGAAGTGGATAGAAGCTCAGCCGATCTCCACGATGAAATCCGGGCAGGCCGTGCTATTCTTCCTCAACATCATCCATCGCTTTGGAGTCTCGAACTCCATCATCACAGACAATGGCACCCAGTTCACCAAAAAAAAGTTCCTTCGATTCTGCGATGAATACCACATTTGGGTCGATTGGGCCGCCGTCACGCACCCCCGAACAAACGGGTAGGTCAAGCACGCGAACGACATGGTCCTACAGGGCCTCAAGCCCAGGATCTTCAACCAATTGAACAAGTTTAGCCCACGCTGGGTCACTGAGCTTCCTTTAGTACTCTGGAGCCTAAGGACAACCCCTAGTCGAGCCATCGGCAACACACCCTTCTTCATGATCTACGGTTCCAAGGCCATCCTCCCAACTGACCTTGACTACGGAGCGCCAAGGATTAGGGCATATGATGAACATGGAGCCAAGGCATCCCTCGAAGACGCCATGGACTAGCTGGACGAAGCGCACGACATTGCCCTTCTCCACTCGGTCAAGTACCAGCAGGCGTTGTGATGGTACCACAGCCGACGAGTACGGGGTCGGGCCTTCAAAGTCGGGGACTTGGTCCTCCGCCTCATCCAGAGCAACAAGGATCACCACAAGCTCAACCCACCGTGGGAGGGACCATACATAGTTGCAGAGGTGCTACGTCTAGGTGCCTACAAGCTCAAGACCATCGACGATGAAATCTTCACCAATGCCTGGACCATCGAGCAACTACGTCACTTTTACCCCTAATAAATGCACACTTTTCCTTATCAGTTTCGTTATCAAAACTCCCTGATCCTTCATGACATCCGACCCCAGCAACAGCAAGGGGTTGGGCCTCACTCGGGGGCTGATATGAGTATATTTATCCTGCAAACATTCTTTGTGTCTGCCTTCTTTTCTCACGTTAAGGCCTAGGAGCTAGGCTTTCGGGAACAAGCTCTGAGTATAATTGGTCGGACTACAAGAAACCTATGCCCTAGCGGCTATGGCGCCTTTGCTCATTAGCATGATCAGAGTTGGCTCACCCGCACTCCGAGCTTTATGACCTTACCTATGAAAAGGGTCGAAATGCACTAAACCTTTTTTACAAAAAGGAGAGAAGAGCAAAAAAGCTATTTGTTGTAACAAAGTTTGAAAACTTGTCCATTTTGCATAAGATTCATCCCTTGGCTTATCTGCCTAACTAAATTCTTGCGCGGGATGTTCTCATCCTCTATTTTCGCAAGAAAAATCTTGTCTCAAATGGGTAACACGAGTCAATCGGACGGCTTGGCCACTAACGAGAAATGGGTAAGGAGCTGACAGGATCACGCTCATGTCCGGTGGAGGCTTTCCGAACCCATCACCCTTACCATAGAGGTAAAACCGGTGCCGAGGTCGATCGAACGGCTCAAAACCGCCGCCGAGAGACGAGCGCCCTTACTTGCTTACTTTACGTATTAATTTCACTACCGAGCCTCCGACCCCAGCAACGGCAGGAGGTCGGACATCGCTTGGGGGCTGGCAAGAGTGTCTATTCGCTAGACATTCTCTTTGCCCGACCCCTCCTTACGTTTAAAAACTGGAGGCACGGTGTGCGGGCACAAACTTTGAGTAAGCCTGGTCGGACCGCTAGGACCCTACGCCCCAACGGCTACGACGTTTTTGTCCACCAGTGTGATCAGAGTCTTTGTCTCTGCACCCCAAGCTTTGGCCTCCACCTTCTCGGGAAGGGTTTGGAGGGGCCTACCTGCGGAATCTCCATGGAGGAGAGGCTGTCAGGTCACCTAAAGTCGATCGAACGGCTTGGGTCGCTGCCGAGAGACAGATACAGAAGACTGGGATGCTCGTGCAGGACACACCAGCCCTGTCATGAACATCGGACCCAAACCCCGCACGGACATATCCGGTAAGAGCTCCCAGAACTCGTCACTCGTGCCACCGAGGTAACATTACCGACCCCCGCTTGTTCTTAACTATGATCATTCATTTATCCGTTTTCATTCGTACATTCGTTCATTCAATCATTCATACATTCATCTCATACATCCAAGCATTGCATATGCAATTGCTGCATCAGAAAATAGGAACCGATCGGTTCTAAAAAATTCTCGGAACCGACTATTTCGGTTTTCGGTTATTTCGGTTTAGTTTTGGTTCTAACCAAACTAACCGAACTTTTTCAGAAGAGGTCAAGACAACAATAAATATATGTGTTCTAAGATAAATTTATGAAACACTATATCCATTTTTAATAATAATAATTTATAAGGGAACAATAGCAATATAGTAACACAAATATATAGAAGTTCAAATATGAAACACCACACATAAACCGATCATAATCTTACAAAATACAAGTAAGTGAAGTATAATTCATGTTATTCGGTTCTTTCTGTTAGTTCGGTTAACCGAGAGTAGGAACCGAATTTTCTTCGGTTATTTCGGTTCCTCAATATTAGGAACCGAATAACGAGCCAAAATTTTCGGTTCTGGTTCTTTCGGTTTTGGTTCTAGTTATTTCGGTTCGGTTTTTCGATTTCATTTAATTTTGCCCAGGCTTAGCCACCAGGCTTACGGGGTATTATGGATGCAGAGTGTAAGCATTTTCATGAGATATGAATGAAGCTCCGGCTGTTTGCTCAAAAAAAGCTTGTTTTGTGTTGCAGCGGATGTCATCGATGCCCAGAACATTGTGGGCCCCATCCTGTCCTTTTAAAGCGAAGTATCAAGGCTCCGTTCTTCACTAGGGCTGTGGCAGCAAAATTTAAGGCCCTGTTCTTACTTAAAATAGGTCCTAATGATCTAGAAAAAATAAAACGATAATCATATACAATATTCTTTAACAACAACCTATACCATTGTGGGTACCATTGATAGGCCGATTGCGTACATGCGAAAATATCAACATGGTTGGTCGCGTTTGACTTTAATTCGTTGACAACGCGCACCGCCACTTGTGTCGTTGACATTGCTATTATTCAAGTTTTGAGGAACATTTCAATATGCGGCGTGGGCGCTCCTCGGCCTCAGCCCGTCACGAGGCTGAGGCAATGCGATAGGACACAGGTTTGTTGACATCTCATATTCGGTTTCAATATTATATTTGAAGTAAAATTCATCAACGGTTTCTAAACTTGGTATGAATACTGATTTATAGGTCCAAAACTTGCACGGAGGTGTGTCATTTAGGTCCCCAGCTCTCGAATTTTGATTTATGAGTCACAGAACTTGTATAGCAGTGTCATCTAGCTCCCTAAACCGACACGTCAACACATAATTAGCATACCATGTTAGCGCCATATGTGTATTGACATGCAAGTTCGGATACTTAAATGACACTGCCATACAAGTTCTAAAACTCAAACATCAAAATTTGAAAGATGGGACCCAATTGACACTGTTATACAAGTTTAGGAACCCATAAATCAAAATTCGACCCAGCTAACACCATCGAGCAAGTTTAGAGTCCGTCAATGAATTTACTCTTATATTTGTGTGCCTAGCTGGATAGTCACATTTAATTAAACAAATAGAGATCAATTAAATAAGAGCTCGATCGCCATGGAATGAAACATGGCTCAACTGTTTAGGTGGTGCTGGAAATTACCCATCTGGATTTAAGTTCTCGAATTGACGTATCTCTCAGCAGTGAGGCGTCTACAATGACTTTGTCAAACTCGAGATTTGCTGGTTTAAGTCCTAAATTGACATTCTCGCTCATAGTTTTCTAGATTTATTTGATAACTTAACGCCGTTATTCTTTCCGTGGTAGACGATATGTCCCTCGGCAGCAAAGTGCTTACGGTGATTTCATCAATTTCAAGATCTGGTGGCCCAACCTCTTGGAAGTGCTCATACGAGTATGGTGTGTGCATGTTTCCATAGAGGTGAATGCCATACATCAATACATGTATATGAGCTTCTTTCAGAAATGATATTATCAATTTTGGAATCTGCCACTATAATATCCGTGCGTGTTAAAGTTGTCTAAGTTTGACTAAGTTTAGAATAAATGATATTCACACTTATGTCACCAAATCGGTTTATTACGAAAGTATATTCATAACAAATCTAATAATATTTATTTTGAATTATAAATATTAATATTTTTGGTATAAATTTAGTTAAGCTTAAAAGCATTTTGTTTTTTGAAATACGAAAATTGCATTATTTTGTAGACAAATAAAGTGATTAAAAAAGGTCGTAAAGGGATGTAAAAAAAAAGAATTAGAAGGGGGCGTGTACAGGTGTCTGGGAACGGCGTCAAGTCAACAATCAGCAGTTCGGTCCACTCAGATCGATCATTTTGCCATGTGATTAATGGTTTTCGTGCCATCTGTGCATGCCACCAAGTGTTCCTCTCGGGGAGACCTTTACAAATGTTCTACGAGCGTCAAAGCCAACATGAGCCCTCACGGCCCCCTAGTTTTTTCGAGGATAAAAAAGCGGAATGCATTTCTCGCTATCATAATTCACTTTAGTCCCATTCACGTGAGCACACTTTGATCTAAAGCGGCATTTCTCTTAAAAAATACCAACAAATTCTATATATAGAAGATAAAATATAAAGGTGATGTTGCACTAGTCCATGTGACTATTTACTTTTCGTGCTCATCATTCTTTTTTTTTTAATGAATACGCGTCAATCTTTCTAGATCGTTGATTTCTGGTTGGACGCCGCCGAAGCCATCTTCTTCACGTAGCTTTGCGTGCTTTCTTCCCTTCACTGTGTTTTGCTTCGACTCCACTGGAGCTCGCTGACCCGTCTTGTCTCTTGTGTCTATACATGCACGGGTAGATAATAGATCTTTGATCCTCGGTTAAAATAGGCTCTAGTTCCGGTATTTTTTGTGCTCGGAACTAGAGATACCTTTAGTCCCGGTTGGTGGCTTCAACTGGGACTAAAGGTCCCTCCCAACGGCTACTGCGCCAGACAGATGTGGCAGGGACCTTTAGTCCCGGTTGGAGCCACCAACCGGGACTAAAGGTAGACTTTTACTTCTGATTGATGGCTCCAACCGGGACTAAAAGTCTCTGCCACCTCTGTCTGACGTAGAAGCCGTTGGGAGGGACCTTTAGTCCCGGTTGGAGCCACCAACCGAGACTAAAGGTCCCCCTTTATATATCGGCCGTCTCCTTCTTCCTCCCCGAGCCCAAGCTCAGCACATTTTGAAGCTCACTGCATTAGTGTTCTTGCTTCCTCCCTCCATTGTTCCTCCATCCATTCTTCGATTCCTCCATCGATTTCTTCGATTCCTTTGTCGATTCTTCAGTTGTAAAGGTTACAAATCTCATACTCTCATTTTTCACATTGTCTTATCTCATTTTGTTCACTATATATATATGGTTCTTTATTGTGGTTTTTTTCATTTGTAAGCAATTTGAGCTCAAAATCACTTCAAGCTTGCATATTTATATGAAGGAAGGTTAAAGTAGCTATTAAAAATTAGTATTCACCGTTCATTTGTAGCATGCATAGCACACTTCATTGTTTAGAGATATAGAGAATTTTAGAGTTTTTTAATTTTATTTGTTTATAAAATGAGAAATTTATAGTGTATTAAAAAATGAGTATAGGGACTAGTGCCTCCGACTGATATGACAGATGCAATGCAAGGTCGTGCAATAGAAAGCAAATCCATTCTCTTTTGACGATACGTCCGAACAGCCGGGCCTGACAGATTTGGTGGTTGAACGGGTCCATCGGCCGTCGCCGTGCGAACGGCATCGATCGACCATAGTATTTTATTGTCTGGAGTCCGGTCCGAGGTGCAATGCAACGCAATGACAATTGACAATGCGTTGCTAGGTCAAAATATGGTCATTTCTATGGACTCCGCGACTAAACATTTTATTTTAACTTTTTATGAAATTAAAAACTTAGAAAATAGTTAGAAAATTATAGAAAATCCGCACTAGTTGAACTCGTGGACCGTGTTCAGCTCGGTGAGCATGTTCTCTGCCGAGCGGTAACAGACATCAAGGAGGAGCTTTGATTCTACGAGGGAGAGCGGCAACGGTCGTGGAAGACCGTGTTCCCTTCCTCGTAGAATCGGAGCTCTTCCTTGACCAAGTACGGTGCCGTTCGGTGGAGAAATGCTCGCCGAGATGATCACATAAGCAAGGTCAACTAGTACGGATGGTTATTTATTAAAACATGTTTTTGAGCTATAAATCCTGCTGGCCGTCTTCTTCCTCCCCGAGCCCGCCCGAAAGCTTAAGTTCAAATTTAAGCAGTGTTCTTGCTCTTTCTCCATCCATTCTTCGATTCCTCCGTCGATTCTTCGGTTCTAAAGGTTACCAACTTCATACTCTCATGTTTCATCATTATCTTATCCCATTTTGTTCACTATATATATATATATATGGTTTTTTATTGTGGTTTTTTTTATTTGTAAGCAATTTGAACTAGCGGACCGTGTTCATTTCGGCGAGCATGTTCTCTGCCGAGCGGTAACGGACGTTAAGGAGGAGCTTTGATTCTACGAGGGAGAGCGGCAACGGTCGTGGAAGACCGTGTTCCCTTCCTCGTAGAATCGGAGCTCTTCCGTGGCCAAGTATGGTGCCATCCGGTGGAGAAATGCTCGCCGAGATGATCACGTAAGCAAGGTCAACTAGTACTGATGGTTATTTATTCACACGTCCCGATATCGTCGCAGTAGTCTGTCAATCACCATACCCAAACGTAGTATATATATAAATATAAATGATAATCGATTGTTATGTGTGTACACTCCCATTCTTCTGTTAATTTGCGGAAATATTATGTGAATTACTTACCTGCCGCAGTAAAAGACGAGAACACAATGACCATTAAAAATATCATTGTTTAGAGATATAGATAATTTTATAGTTTCTTAATTTTATTTGTTTATAAAATGAGAAATTTATAGTGTATTAAAAAATTAGTATAGAGAGTAGATGGCAACTGCTTCCAGGTCCTCGGACTCTCATGGGTTTCCAAAGCGACTTAGGCCGGGCCTCCCTCTCATTCCATGCGGCAAGTGTCGTGATGAGACGAAGATTGTGATGGAGTACCAAGTGAAGAAGGAGGGTCCCAACAAGGATCGTATCTTCTACAAGTGTCCGGATCGCAATGTAAGTTATTTTACCGTATTTAATGATTATGGTTAGTTTATACCTATTTTTATGATGGTTGTGATTAAAGTTCTAATTTTTTGTTTTAATTTTAGTGGGATGGCAGTGGACGATGTTCAGGCTTCTACTGGAAGGAAGAGTATGTTGAACTCGTGTAAAAATATCTTGCACAACAGGCAGATACGGCGGCTAATGAGGCAGTGATCCAGCCAAAGAAGCCCAAAGATGTTGCACAATCGGGGGATCTGTCTGTTTTAGTTGAGATTGGTCGTGAAATTCTTGTGCTCCTGAAATGTATTTTAGCTTTAGTTATTTTAGTGGTAGTTGGGATTGTCTACATTGTAGCGATGCTTTCATAAATTTGTACCTTTTGTGGTGGCACACATGTTGTATAAATAATTAATTATGATCTAGGTTTTAATATGGTATTTATGTCATGTAATGCAGATGAGCCAGCATTGGATGTACAATGCTGATCACCGCTCCCAAGAGTTTATTGACGGCGTGCATTTTTTGTTACGTGCGGCCGAGGCAAACAAACGCGACGGTTTCATGTGCTGCCCATGTGCCATATGTAAGAATACGGTGGAATATCCTTGCTCAAGGACTCTTCATTCACACTTGTTCAAGTCGGGTTTCATGCCAAACTATATTTGTTGGACGAAGCACGGAGAAACCGGCGTTGTAATGGAAGAAGGTGAAGAAGAACAATGGGACAACAATGATAT
This sequence comes from Miscanthus floridulus, assembly GCF_019320115.1. Lineage (NCBI taxonomy): Eukaryota > Viridiplantae > Streptophyta > Magnoliopsida > Poales > Poaceae > Miscanthus > Miscanthus floridulus. Next base: position 78,567,286 of record NC_089595.1, on the reverse strand, counting down.
TATTCCCGATGGTGCGTGCTTCAATGATACTACAATGGGAGAAGCTAAAGAAGAGGTAGCCACAGAAGATGAGCCTGCTGATGATCTTTATCAGGTCATTCGTGACGCACAAAGAGAATGTGAAAGTGAAAAGGAGAAGATCAAGTTCGAGCGGATGCTAGAAGATCACAACAAATTGTTGTACCCAACTTGTGATGCAGGACAGAAAAAGTTGAGAACCACACTAGAATTGCTGCAGTGGAAGGCAAAGAATGGTGTATCTGACAAGAGATTTGGAGAGTTACTAAAAATCCAAAAGAAGATGCTTTCGAAGGACAATGAATTGCCCGCCACTACCTATGAAGCAAAACAAGTTATCTGTCCTATGGGGCTAGAAATTGAGAAGATACATGCATGTCCTAATGACTGCATCCTGTACCATGGCAAAGAGTACGAGAAATTGGATGCATGCCCGGTATGCCATGCATCGCGGTATAAGATCAGGCGAGATGACCCTGGTGATGTTGAGGGCGAACGTCCGTGGAAGAAAATCCCTGCCAAGGTTATGTGGTATGCTCCTATAATACCACGCTTGAAACATCTGTTCAGAAACAAAGAACATGCAAAATTATTGCAATGGCACAAAGAAGACCGTAAGGTAGATAATATGTTGAGACACCCTGCTGATGGGTCCCAGTGGAGAGCAATCGACAGAGAATTCTCGGAGTTTGCAAATGACGTAAGAAACTTAAGGTTTGCTTTAAGTACAGATGGTATCAATCCTTTTGGAGAGCAGAACAGTAGTCATAGCACTTGGCCTGTTACTCTAAGTATCTACAACCTTCCTCCTTGGTTATGCATGAAGCGAAAGTTTATTATGATGCCTGTACTCATCCAAGGCCCAAAGCAACCTGGCAATGACATCGATGTGTACCTGAGACCACTTATTGACGAACTTCTCATTTTGTGGAATAAAGAAGGTGTACGTGTGTGGGATGAGTACAAACAGGAACACTTTGATCTGCGAGCATTGTTGTTCGTAATAATCAATGATTGGCCTGCTCTAAGTAATCTTTCAGGATAGTCAAACAAGGGATATAATGCATGCACACACTGCTTCGGTGATATTAGAGGTGTATTCTTGAAAAAATGTCGAAAGGTCGTGTACCTTGGCCATCGTCGATTTCTTCCTACAAATCACCCCGTAAGAAAGAAAGGCAAACATTTTAAAGGGAAGGCAGACCACCTGACCAAGCCTCGCAACCGAACTGGTGAGGATGTACTCGATATGGTCAATGATGTGAAAGTCATCTTTGGAAAAGGACATGGCAGCCAACCTGTTTCGAACGACGCTAACGGTCATGCACCCATGTGGAAGAAGAAGTCCATATTTTGGGACCTACCCTATTGGCAAGTCTTAGAGGTCCGTAGCTCGATCGACGTAATGCACCTGACGAAGAATCTTTGTGTGAACCTGCTAGGCTTCATGGGTGTGTATGAAAAGCCTAAGGACACATTTGAAGCACGACAGGACCTGCGTTGTTTGAGAGAAAGAGACAACCTATATCCAGAGAAGATAGATGATGGACGCCATTACTTATGTCCTACCAGCTACACTCTAAGCAAAGAGGAGAAGGAAATCATGTTTGAATGCTTAAACAACATCAAGGTACCATCTGGATTCTCCTCGAATATAAAGGGTATTATAAATGTGCCAGAGAAGAAATTCTGTAACTTAAAGTCCCATGACTGTCACGTTCTCATGACGCAATTACTTCCAGTTGCATTAAGAGGAATTCTACCTCCAAATGTATGTCTAGCCACCATGAAGCTATGTGCATTTCTCAATGCAATTTCTCAGAAGGCAATTGATCCAACTGATCTAGCTAAACTACAGAATGATGTGGTTCAATGTCTCGTTAGCTTTGAGTTGGTGTTCCCTCCTTCCTTCTTTGATATCATGACACACCTCCTAGTTCACCTAGTCAAGGAGATTTTCATTCTCAGTCCTATGTTCCTACACAACATGTTCCCCTTAGAGAGATTCATGGGAGTCCTGAAGAAATATGTTCACAACCACGCTCACCCAGACGGAAGCATCGCCAAGGGCTATGGAACAGAAGAGGTCATTGAGTTCTGTGTTGACTTTATTCCCAACCTTGACTCGATTGGTGTTCCTGAATCGAGACATGAGGGGAGACTAAGCGGAAAGGGGACACTAGGGAGGAAAACATATATTGGTATAGAGGATGATTATTTCAATAAAGCGCACTACATAGTTCTACAGAACTCCTCTTTGGTAGATCCATATATTGAAACACACAAGGATCTCTTATGATCCGAGTTTCCAGGGAAGACTGAAGCTTGGATTACGTGTAAGCACATGGAAACTTTCGGTGGTTGGTTGCGAAAAAAATGTCAAGGTGATGAGAGCATCCATGAGCAACTATATTTATTGGCTATGCAACCATCATGGCATATCGTAACATACAAAGGGTACGAGATAAATGGGAACATATTCTACACAGTAGCCCAAGATAAAAGGAGTACCAACCAAAACAGTGGTGTCCGCATAAATGCCACAGACCCGAATGGGAATAAGCATACATATTATGGCCGCATAGATGAAATATGGAAACTAGAATATGCACCTACTTTGAAGATCCTATTGTTCAAGTGCCTATGGGTCAAGGTGACCGAAGGCAGGGTAACAGTAGACAACGAGTATGGAATGACAACTGTAGACCTTAGTAATATTAGGTACAAAGACGAACCATTCGTCCTTGCCAAGGATGTGAATCAGGTGTTCTATGTCAATGATATGTCTACCAAACCAAAAAGAGGGAAAAACGATAATGACTCAACCAAAGAGCCAAAGCGCCACATAGTTCTTTTAGGGAAAAGAGTCATCGTGGGAATTGAGGACAAGTCGGACATGTCAGAAGATTGTGAAAAGTATGACCGAATTCCGCCCTTCAAAGTGAACAAAGACCCTAGCATCTTGGTAAATGATGAGGACACTCCATGGTTACGACACGATCATAACCAAGGGACATACATAAAGAAGAAGTTCACTGCTGTGCCCACTTGATGATATAGTGATTTAATGTAGTGTGTGTTTGAGATATTATGTAATAATTGTGAATTCAGATGTTTATTATGTCGTGTTTCAAATTAAATTAATGTTTAATTTGTTGGGATTTCTCTCTCGAAAAGTTAAATTAGGATATTGAGTGATGAAAAATTAAAATATTAACGTTAAAATGATGTGAAAACAAATTTTCTGTCCAAAACCAATAGTTTTAATAATTTTAATTAAACACTATATTTTTGCATTAACGAAATAATAAATATTAGTTACATTATGTTTTATAATTATAACAAAAAATAAAAAAAGTTAGGTTATACATTTTTCCTATGTGCAATAAAGAAAAAGAAAATCCATATTTTTAACAAAATAATTTTATGCCTTTTATTTAATTTACTATGTATTTAACAAGAAAATCCATATTTCTATTAAAAAAATTTGCTCAAAACAGGCAGGAAACGAAACTGCAGGCCACCTTTACTCCCGGGTGGGAAGCCCACCCGGGAGTAAAGGTGGGCTGCAGTTTCGTGGCCCGCCAAAAAAACCCTTTATTCCCGGTGCGTGTTACCAACCGGGAGTAAACCTTTACTTCCGGTTGGTAACATGCACCGGGAGTAAAGGGACCTTTACTTCCAGTTGGTAATACGCACTAGGAGTAAAGGACCTTTACTCCCGGCTGGTGGCTGACACCGGGAGTAAATCTCCCAGGTATATAACCGCTAGTGCCAGGCGCAGATCGATCCCCTCCTCTTCTTCCTCGTCGAACACCGACGCCCTTTCTCTTCTTCCTCGCGCCGCCGCTGATTCGTCTTCCCCTGTGCATCAGCCCGCCCCCGTGACACCGGAGCCCACGCCTCGCCTCGTGCAGCCCTCCACCGCTGATGACCTCATGTCGACAACCTCGTGCGGCCCGGCCTCCACCGCGCGTGCCCGTGGCCCTCCACCGCGCCCGCCCGAGGTGAGAGTTCTCTCAGCTTTCGTCATGCATGGTGAAATGGCGTCAGTGAGGGCCCATGCATGGTTGGGATCTTTTGCTACTTACTGTCGTCGTCTTGGGGGGCATGCCATGGTTGTCAGTTTCAACAATGGCGTCTTTGGGCAATGGCATGCCATGGCTGCGGTGAATCATTTCCTTAAAGCACGCCATGTGCAAGTCAACAGCCTTGCCGTCCAAGTGGATGTGGTACCTGTACGCCCAGAACCTACTCCGGTGGCCCTTGTTGTCTCTAGAAGTCACATGGTGGCAAATCTCGTGATGCCTTCCGGCGGAGCTCTAAGGCTCGGCCATCGTGGACAATGCGTTCCGGCAGTGTGGCGTAGCCCTGGTGGATGTCGAGGTCTTGTTTGAAGCAGTGGTAGACGTAACTTAGCTAGCTGAAACTTGCAACATCACAACATCACGCACTAACGACACCGCCCCGGCCCGCCTCACGTCGTCGTCGTCAGCACACCGGCCACCGCGCCGACATGTATATATACGTCATTTGTATTCATATGCATGTATATATATGTCGCGGAGCACCACCGCCCTCGTTCGCCTATGCGTTTCTATGTATACGGCGGAGCACCGCCGCCCTCGTTCACCCATGTGTACAAACATATATACGGCGAAGTGGAGCAACGCCACTCTTGTCACACCGCCCTCTCTCACGGCCTAGTCAATCAATATTCGTATTATCGTTATCGTTAACGCTAAACAATCACACCAGGACGAATTGCGTCGGTGACTAGGGCGAACCGCGTTGTTGATGTCACCGACGTGGTTCGCCCTAGTCACCGACGCAATTCGCCCTAGGCCGTTTATGTATAGCCCTAATTTGCCCTAGTACCGACACAGTTCGCCCTAGTGTGGCGAATTGCGTCTGTGACCGAGGGGCAAGATTTAATAATGCATATTGTTCATAGATTTTATGCATGTAAGCAAAGATTTGACGTACTATATATTGGTTTTGTTTTTTGAAGCTAGATGGCCGACCCGAGAAACATGGATGAGGAGGAGTTGATGATGAATTTGATCAACACTGGCACTCAAGTTGCCGGCGATGATGGTGCTAAAAATAACGTGCAAGAGGATGCAGATGACGGGAGTCAGTACTTAGCTCTTGAACAAAATGAGCAACAACATATTGGCCAAGTATATATTTTTTATTATTAGCTATATATATTATCATATGTCTTATGTGTGCTCATGACATTAAAAATAATGTTTATGTTTTGTAGCCCTCTGGATCGACATCAACAACTACAACGAAGAGTAAAAATGTTTGAGGTCCCAAAAAGCCATTGGAGGGCCGCTTCATCATCTCGGAGTTCAATGTGGATACAGGCGAACCGGGGGGGGGCAAATAAAATGAAATTCGTGCACCACTGTGGTTACCTTGTACGGGACCGGCTCCCGATCAGTACCCACGAATGGAAGAAGAAGACCAATGCTCCTCATATCAGTTTTGTCTCCGATCATGACAAGACGTTAATTTGGAATGATGTCTTGGAACATTTCACGCTCCAAACAGATGGTTATGGTGATATAATAGATGATGATGAATTGAAGGAGCGAGTTAGGGATTGGGCAATGAAGAAGATAGCCACCCAGTTTCAGACTTGGAAGAAACACCTATACACGACGTATGTCAAGAAGAACATAGCGCCAGATTTTACTGTCCCAAGCCCGATCTCAAAGCAGAGGCCCTATTGGGATGAGTTTGTACAGTACAAGACGTCGGAAGAGGGTGTAAGTCAGGTGATAAAGAACCAACGTAATGCCCAACAGAAGACATACCACCATAACTTGGGATCAGGTGGCTACCCGACTGCCATGAAGAAGTGGAACAAAATGGAAGTAGACCTTCTTGCCAAGGGTATCACACCAGAATTACTCAAGTGGGGAGAGCGTGCAAAGAATTGGTTTTTCGCTCATGGGGGAACACTGGACCAGGAGACAGGGAAGTGCGTTTATGGCGCAAGACTGCAAGAAGCAGCAGAAAGATTGTTTTATGCTCAGAGAGCTACTGCTAGTGGTGCGTTCAGGCCCAACAGAGAGAAGGATGAACTGACATACGCCATCGGGACTATTGAACACGGTGGCCAAACTAGAGGCAAAGGAAGTGTCTCATGGGAGCATGGATTCCCTTAGGACAGACCTTCATACAGAAGCCGTCAGAGAAAGAAGGAAGAAGAGGCACAGCGGATCCAGAGGTTGGAGGAAGCGGTGCGTGAAGCACAGGAGCGGGAAAAAAACCTTGAAGCGAGAATGCAGGAGGAAATCAGAAGGCAAGTGCAAATAGCAGTGAGTGCAAGCAAGCAGACATCAGAGCTAGAAATCAACATTAGCCAATTTGTTCAGTTGGAAAGCAGCTACGCTTCCACAGAGATACCAAATCAAGGGGACACAGGACTGCGCTTCCCTGTGGATGACGTCACTGAACCTTTTACATTGTGTGTGCTACACATTCCGAAGGGGAATTCCACAATCAAGGTGGCTATCGGTCTTGTTAATCCTATCGACCGAACCAAGACACCAAAGATTTATGGGAATATAATCCAAGAAGGATATGCTACCATCTCGGTAGATAAAGCTGAAAAGGTTTTAGTGATTTGCCTCTTGACATTCCTGGAGGTGATGGCGAGAAGACTCTAGGAGAAGCAGAGAAGACATTCATTCTATGGTGCAAGCGCTACATCATCATTCCCGGGATGTTGCCTCCACCTCCTCCTGAACTACCTCACCATAGGTGCGGATGAAAATACTACATCATTAATTTATATTGGCTTAAATAATTAACAATCTGCTCATAATAATATGTCATTCCTTTTTTTGTAGCAGATTTTCCCCCAACCTAAATCCAATTGTTCAATCGCCAGATCATCATAGTGCTCTGTACGATGACAATGTGTTGGAAGGCGAGGCTGCATCCACACCATCTCCAAGGAGGTCTCCAACGCCGCAGCCGCCACCTCTAAGGAGGTCTCCAACGCCGCTGCCACCACCTCCAAGGAGGTCTCCAATGCCTCCCCCACCCCCGCCTACCAAGAAGCCAAGTACTAGCAAGAGGTCAGCCCCGCAAACGAAGAACCAGTCCCCGCCGGCAAAGAAAGCCACCGTGAAACTAAGGGCTATTCCCAAAATAATATCTGAACAGAAGGAAGAAGTAACTGATGCATATAAAAAATATATGTCCATATTCTATGACAAACTTAAAAAGAATCAAGAAGCAAGGAGAAACCCAGAGAAACCGTACTTCTTCGTAGCTCCAGATATTCTAAGAAAAAATGTGGCTTCTTACCAGCAACAACAGTGGGAATCTCGTAAGCCGTCCAAATCAACGTTAACGGACTATGACCGCACTCTCACCAAGTCAATTGAGGCGGCACAGAAAAAGAAGCGGGCAGGGAAAGGAGTTGCACAATTCAGACAACAATCGCACCAATCAGTCCCCCCGCTAGTTGTTGGTAATGAATATGGTTTGAATTTAGGATTAATGCATTAGGCAAACATACCTCCGGATGTCGATTTAGATCACCTTGGTGAATTTATTGATGAGACTGGTCTCAACCTTTACCAGATGTTTGGTGATGGAAACATTGAGAGTGCGGCGGAGGTTGATATTTGGAAGAAAAAATTTATACTAGGCCAGAGTCTATACAACCCTCAAGCCTTATGTGATCTGGGGACACAAATGTACCTGCTAAACAAGTGGTACATGCAGACGTCTACCGGTGGAGACTTCTGCGTTGGTGTCAGAATTAGAGACGAACATTGGTTCTGTGGCGATGATGTTATGTATGTTGACTTTGCAGAATTTTATCAACTATGCCACCTGACCTCTCTAGACAAAGTTGTTATTAGCTGCTATTGCCTGTAAGTAATAATTCTTTCGATCTATTATTAAACTCATCATATGTGTGTATATGCATATAAATTATCCTAACAAGTACTATATATATGCAGATTTACAATGACAGAGCTCAGAAAGGAAGGCTGCAATGAAATTGGTTTTGTTGATCCCCATATAGTATTCAAAGACCCAGTTACTTCAAAGACTAATTGAAAGTCTGAGTCAGAGAGTAACCTCATGAACTTCTTAGTGAACCAACGCCACAAGAAGGATATACTCTTTCCCTACAACTTCAAGTGAGTGTTAATAATGTCGATCATACTTAATGGCTCATATGTTGATTCTAGTTAATTAATGAGTGTTATGCGTTATATCCTATAAATACATGCAGCAATCACTGGATATTGATGGACATCGATCTGGTGAAAAGTCACTTGATAATCTATGACTCGATGAGAAAACCACAACAAGACTACCAAGATATGATAGATATTATCCAGAGGTAATTTTGGTATCTCTAGCAACTATATATACACACAAACATGATGATTAACTATATCTGATGACATGGCAAATTTTTTATTGGGCAGTGTTTGGAAAACCTTTATTGAGAAGCAACACATGGGAAAATGCAAAGCGCCACTGAATGTAATCCCTTTGAAAGTAAGTCCCCTGAATTGCATCATCTTTATTAATTAAACATATAGCTTTCACCGGATCACCAGATTGGATGACAAATCTTTTTCTCGTAAAGTGGTGTCTGAGGCAGGAACAGGGGAACAACTACTGTGGTTACTATGTTTGCAAGTTTATCAAGGTGGTCTCCCAAATAACTCCTACAGAGAGACTCAAAGTACGTTAAAAATACACTATATATTCATTTAATTATTATTATTGATTGTGTTACTATGTCTTTATATATATATGTATGTACATATATTAATTTATTTTCCTTTAATTCAAACCTGTAGGCTCGATGGTTGGAGGAAAAGGTCATACGGCAAGACCAAATCAAAGCAATTCAAGAGTCTATAACCGGATTTTTTAATGAGCAGGTCATCGATTCCAAGGGCGAGTTCTACTTCGACCAAACACTGTCATGGAAGCCAAGTTAGAGGATGAGAGGAAACTTGTTATATCACAACAACTGTAATGCAATCTTTTGTAATATATGCACATGAAATAATATAATGTAAAATACACATATGCATGCATGTAAATATATATATATATATATATATATATATATATATATATTTCTATGCTTGAATTATGTGATTTAATATGTTCATTGTGCTTGAACCGAAACATACTATACGCACGTATAAATGTATAATTAGCAGCATACAATACGACTTCGAAAACCTATTTTGAAAAGAAAACAAAAAAATGAAAAGAAAAGAAAAAAGAAAAAAAAATCTTTAGTCCCGGTTCGTATTACCAACCGGGACTAAAGGGTGCCAGCCAGGTCCCCTTTAGTCCCGGTTCCTGACCTGGGACTAAAGGACCCCCTTTAGTTCCGGATGCTTGCTCCCGGATGGGGAACCAGGACTAGAGGGGGTTCCCCACTAGAAGTAAAGCTCTGTTCTCTACTAGTGATGCTTTTGTTTCCCTGTCACTGATGTTTTTGCTAGGTTTACTGCCACTATTCATGTTACTCGTGATCTTCTAAGCTCGTTAAATTCTGTGAAAAGTCTCCCTCCTCAAAACGTCTTAAGTTCTTGTTTGGCTACACTTCAATTCACTCCGATGCATGAGTTAGGAAGATTAAAGTGTGACATAAGTTAATTTTGTATCATGATCATTTCCAATCAGACTCTGGTGGGTTGGAGTAAAAGTCAAATAAGCCAAAGTTCAGTAAAATATTCTGTCTGCTTTTCGATGCACCACAGCGGCTTATTTTGCTTTTTTTCTACAGAATTTTGCTCTCTAGCTGGCAGCTGCTGCAGCTGTGAATGAGGGCAGCCGAACAGACGAATTGTCCATTTCAAGTCGACCGTAGCACAAGAAGTGCATAGGGCAATGACATGGTGTCAACTAGCTAATTAAATCCGCAGTCTAGAAGCCACCCAACAGTGATGTTCACTAGTCACACCACCTTCAGTCTCAGTTTAGCCGCCACATACGCCCGGCCGGTAAACGAAACCGCAAGCACATGAGAGAGCTAGCGCGCAGATTGCGTAAGCGCTTGCGCTAGCACGGCTGCTGTCGGCTGTGAATGAGGGCAGCCGAACAGACTAATTGTCCATTTCAAGTCGACCGTAGCTGTGAATGAGACGCACACCGCAGAGCAAAGCCGAGGGGCTTGGCTTCGGGGCAGGGACCGACCATTCACAACCACGGGGGTGCTGTCGTGCTGAGCTGAGCTCTGGGCCGCGTCTGACTGACCAGTGGAAACTTTGACCGTGCATGGCCCACGCATCAGAGACACGTCACCGTCGCAGAACAAAAGATCATGGCACCAACCATCCTCCTTTTTCGACTTTCGACCACGACCACGACCACCACGATCCATCCACCGAACCAAAAGCTGTCGTCTCGTTCTCGTCTGACTTGGCCCGCGCGGTAGTGCCCTCACGTGCATGGTTTACCCGTGAGCCTCATCGTCATTTTATTTTTAGGGTGTTTCTTTGTGGCAGACGGCTGAAGGTTTGCTTAACCATCGGTCACCTCCTCCACCCATCGTCTCCATCTTCTCCCCTGTTTCTTCTTGCTCTCCAACCGTCTGGCGCCCTGCCTTCTTCAGCTTTTGTTTTGCAGATTCATGGGATGGCGAGCGAGCGCTAGCTTGAGTGGTTCCGTCCCCGTCATGGGAAGGCCCCGGTTGGGAGTTCGACTCCCGGTTGCCGCGGGCACAGCTGCGGTAATACGCAGTTTGTGCAGAAAAAGCCCCCTTCGCTTGTCCCGCGTCTCAAAGCACAGGTAAAAAGGTTCCGGCCCACTCACAGGGTTACGGGCCCCTGTGTGAGGGCGGAGCATGGGGTTCGGGGGTTTTCTCGGCCTACGTGAGAGGTCTTCTTCTAACGCAAAAAACTGAAGAGGTTGTCTGCCCACCGCAGACCGAGTTTTTTTTCATAGGATGGGAGGGAAGAAAGCGTCGGCAGGCAGGGAGGGGTCCTGCGTTGTTGGCGTCGAGGATGGGCGTCCATGACGCGGTCGGACGCGGCGTCTTGCGCGGGCCCCAGTCCGTCCACGCATCCTCGTCGTAATGCAGCGCGACCACCATGAGCCGCGAGGACGTGCCACCACTTGCGCATCGCATACTTTCTCGACGGCACGGGCGGCGTGGTCGTGGGACTAACGCCGAGCGGGCATAGCGCTGGCGTAGGTGCATCTGACTGACAGATAAGCAACGCAACAGGCGACTGAGGCCCCATTCGCATGTCCTTAAACCCAGTTTGATCCGCTTCTTTTTTTATCCGGAACAGCGTTTTTCTCTCACAAATTCCTCCAGATTCATCCAAAACCATCCAGATTCCTCCAAACTCCTCCGAACGAACGGGTCTGAAAAGAAGTATTTCTGTTATTTTTATTATCCACCCGGTACCCGGAGACTGAAGCTGAGGTCAATCCGCCCGTATTTTACTCACTGCCGAGATCATGTCAACGCCCCGCCCGCGCTTTATGTGCTTCTCCTCATCTCATCACACCTTATAAATACGCTCACGTCGCTCCTGTCGTCGTGTGCTCCATCGCAAACGGCCAAAAACCACCAGCATAACCAAACCGCCTCAGCCGACCGAGATCGACGGCCGCCCAGCCCAGCAGCTCCTATCCGGACGGACGGTCGGTCGGTCGGTCGACGACGATGAGCCGCGCGGCGAGCGGCGCTGGGACCGGGAGAGGTGCGGAGCGGCACTGGTGCCGGTACAGGGGCGTGCGGCGGCGGGCGTGGGGCAAGTGGGTGTCGGAGATCCGGGTGCCCGGCACGCGGGAGCGCCTGTGGCTGGGCTCCTACGCCGCGCCGGAGGCCGCCGCCGTCGCGCACGACGCCGCCGCGTGCCTCCTCCGCGGCGGCCGGCCGGGGCAAGGCCGCCTCAACTTCCCCGACCGCGCCGCCTGCTACTACGCCGCCTACGGCGGGCAGGCGCGCGCGCCGCCGCTGTCGCCGCGCTCCGTGCAGCGCGTCGCGTCCGACGCAGGCATGGCCGCCGACGCGCAGATCGTCGACGCGCGGGCGGCGGCTCTCGCCGCGCAGCCGACGCCCGTCCAGCCGGCCGCGTTCGCTTTTGGCATTGGCGGCGTCGCGCAGGGGGGCGGTGGCGCGACGGTGCAAGGCGCAGCAGCGTGCGCGCCGCTGCCGCCGCCGCCGCCGTATAGCGACGGTGCTAGCAGCAGCACCAGTAGTGCGTATCGGTCCACGCCGAGCAGTCAGCAGCCTATTGTTTATGGGGATATTAGCGTTGACGACAGAGAGATCTTGATTTGATTATTAGGCAGTATATATAAATCAAGATTACTACAACATGTACCATTTTCGGTGGGATTTTATAAAAACAAATGGAAGCAAGATTCCTGTTATACTATTTAAAAGTTGCAAACACCAAATACAAACAAAGGCTACTGTAACAGAAGGTTCTGGATAGATGACGTCTTGCATGTTGACTCCTTGACTTGAAGAGGAAGAGGGACGTGGTCTCTGGCGCTTGGAGTTGGAGGCTGATGACTGCTTACGTTTCGGTGCGCCGTCCATGCGCACGTGCGGGACTAGGTGGGGTCCACTCCACAGCGCCTGGATCACTCACTTCTGTAGTGTGTAGTAGCAGGCGTCAAACTTGATCGGCGGCGCCGGCGTGCGTGCCGCCTCCGCTCACCTCGGTCGCTCTTACCATGTTCAGATGGCTATGGCTCGGTCGATGCTGAGTCATCTCATCTCATCTGTAATGCCCGAGTTCGTTCATGAATCAGAAGGCAGAAGGAGGCTTTCTTTGAGTAGTAGTAGTGGGCTCTCTCGGACCGTCCAAAAAGGCTGCGCAATGGTTCTGAGCTCGGTGGAGTGGAATGTTCGATTCGACAGGCAGAACCCATGGGTCCGGTCCGCGTGCTCCAGGAGAAACCGGCTACCACACACAGACACAGGACTCAGGAGACGCAACAGCATCCAACATCCCAACACTGCCTTGGACAAATGGACAATACAGCTCTGGATTTCGGAGACGCATTCCTTGACGCACGAATTATGGAATGCAGGGAACGCGCTGTTTAATTTAATCCATCTATCTATCTGAAAGTGCTCAGGTGGAAATGCTAGCATTTCACATTCGGCAATTGCTGACATCCACAAGCAGCCAACCATTGCATAACAGTTGCCACGTCAAACTGGAGTAACATGCGAATCAGCCTATTCCAATTACGAGTATGTACCGACGGACGTGAATCTTGTTCGCCGTCGCCGGCGGTCAGCCGCTCAGCTCGACAATTTTGGTTGTCGCTCCTATACTTTGTTATTTTTTATTCTGATGGCTCGGTCGCCGCTCGTCGTCAGGAATGGGCCAGTGGCAAGTCCGTGAATCAGATGCGGAAGGTTTTTGGGACGACTAGGTTCGGATCATCACTTCAGTTGTGCCAAAAGGTAGCGCAATGCCTTTTGAGCTCGGTGGAATCTCTGGTCCTGCACTCATCTCCTGTTCTACTACTAGTAATAGCTAGCCGCCAGAAGACGCCTCTTCTTCCGTTTGACGGAGTAGAAGAATCAAGAATGTTCCAGAATCCATGGGTTCGGCGGCCTTGACCTGTTTCACTTTCGTCTTTGTTTAGTTCCATCAACTTTACACCTCCAAATTTTGCACAGTGCAAGATCCTTCATCACATCACATCAAATCTTTGAACACATACACAGAGTATTAAATATAGGTAAAAAAAATTAATTACATAATTTGGTTGTACTTTGGGAGACGAACGTTTGAAGCCTAATTAGTCAACGGTTGGATAATTATTACCAAATACAAACGAAATGCTACAGTGCCGCTACAGTGCTGCGTGCTTTTTGGATGTCAAAGTTCTGGCAACTAAACACACCCGGAGGCAGGACCGCAGGAGCTAGCAACTTTCAAGTTTCAGCGGGTGGGTACCGCCAGTCGGCAGTCGCAGTAGATTCATCATTCAACAGCATCCAAGATTGCTTTCGAGTTTGGAGGCACCTATGCCTACCCACGCGCGCTCGATCGTTTCTATGGTTTATAAACCGGTTGATGCTGTTTTATTATGAGAAAAAACACTGTAACATAGCCGATAGTTGTACGCTCCTCAACTCTGCAGATTCCGTTCAAAACTTCATGCAAAAAAGAAAAGAGTGAATTCGCATGCTGCATGAACATACCCAACGAGTAATGATAAGTTTAGTGAGAAATGGATACATGCTATAACACGTATAGTATTATTGAAAAGACTAATATGTTCACGCCAGTAAAGCCGGGGAACATATTATATAGAGAAGAATAGTATAGAATACATGTTTACTAATATGGCCTTGATGCAAAGTATTATGAAATGCAGCGAATGCACTTTGCATAGTTCAATAGAGAAACCCTTGTCATGTGTGATTCATCAAAAGCGCTATCTTCATATTCAGCAATTGCTGAAATCCATAGGCAGGCAGGCAGCCATTATATAGAGCCTACTACTCAACGCATAACAGTTGCTACATGAAGCTAGGGGTAACAAGCGAGTCACCCTATTCCAATTATGTACAGACCTGACTCGACCACAACAAATTATTACATCTCAAATGAGCAAATACCTACGAGCTGTCCTGCTTCGGTTTCTCGCGGAGCTCAGAGTACTGGCCTCCCATCAGCTGCAGTATCTCGGTCCAGAGGCAAGAAGGATCGCCTGTCAAGGCGTCGCTGATAAGCTCCGTGCTGCAAGACGCGACATCCCAGTATCCCGCCCTGATCTCACCCAACAGCTGCTCATAGTCCCAGGCAGCGTGCCCAACGTAGAACCTCAGGTCCTGGGTCCTGATCACGCCGTTTTTCATCAGAACGGCGGCCTTCTCAAGGTCAGTACGGAAGCCGTAGCAGATGCCTGGTACGACTTCTTCAAACCCCTTGAGATGTGAGCTGTCGTCGGTCCTCACCAGGAACATGCTCATGTCAACAGGGCCTCCGAAGAAGAGGGGGGAATCACCGAAAGGGGTTGCCTGGTCTTGGAACGTTGGATTGACGTGCTTCATCTTTGTGTAAAGTGGACGATTCAGGATAACTCCGAACGGGCCATCAAATGTACCCCTTGAACCAAGTCTAAGGATGAAGATGACGGTTCTTTCAAAGATGCTATCATCATCAAGCGCCTCGGTAGCAACTAAAACACATCCTGCCTCTGGCATTGTAATAGCATGAGCCCACTTGTGAGGGAGCTGTAATGGATCTCCTGAGGATGCCTTTGACTCTGTGGGAGTACTTGGATCCACTAATAGCTCCTGATTCAGAGACAGAAGCAGATATGAAAACCCAGAAGGTATAGGGCTGTCTGACCAGTTGTGATAATTGGCTTGCTGCAAAGAATGGAAATTCTCTACAACAACAATTTTATTAGACAATGAAAACTAACCAACAACAACTTACAAATAAATGTAATGAGATGCAAAACAATGGCTTATGTGATACAGCCTTGATATAATGATATAGCAGCAATTTTTTTCAAGAATGGGAAATCCACTGTTAGTGTTCCATTTTTCCCCACAGAGATTATTCAGAATAAATGGCGGGCCTGGTGCAAGCGGTAGAGTCTTACCGCCTGTGACCGGAAGGTCCCGGGTTCGAGTCGCGGTCTTCTCGCATTGTACAGGCGAGGGTAAGACTTGCCACTAACACCCTTCCCCAGACCCCGCACAGAGCGGGAGCTCTCTACACTGGGCACGCCCCCTTTTTTTAGAGATTATTTAGAATGTTTCATTTGATCGCCATTCTATGGCGCAGAATTGAAAATCCTAATTCTAGGACACCCTGCCGAATCTTCTTTTTTTTCTTTTCAAAATAAGTTTGTGTTTTGCATTAATAAGAAGAGCAAAAATTGCAAGACCCTTTATATTGCCGGTCTGAGACAGGCCTCAGATGGCATGGGGGCACTAGAGTTTAAGCTTACACAAAAATGATAGCTGCGTCCAACTACCGTTTCCTACTACATGAAAAGCAAATAACCTGTTGAAACTTGAAGTTATATCCCTGTGCAATGTACCAATGCAAGCCATAAAGATGTTATGCACTTATAGCTTAAACAGACAGTGGACCATAGTAGCATAGTAGTTGTGAACCCAAGTAGGAGTAATAAAACAATGGGTTAATTGGATTCATGCCATTATAATTTTCGATGTTTGGAGAAACGCCATTACTATTCGCCTATTTTGAAGCATGTCATTACAATTCTTCGTTTCCCACAAAAATGCCACTGAATACGTATGGACACAGCCTGGACCCAGCTGCAGGCGTATACGAAGACGTATACTTCATCTCCCCTGTCACTGACACGCGGGCCCCACATGTCGTCTTCTTCTTCCTCTCCTCATCTCTCTCTCTGGCTCGCTCTCTCCATCCCGATGCGGCCACGGCGGGCACTACCGGCGGCGGCGGCGGCGGGCTTGCGGGCGAGCCGACGAGCCGCTGTCGTGAGCCCGCACGCCGCGGGCGAGCAGCCGGCGACGGGAGCACCACAACCGAGCAGCAGGACGCAGCCAGTGCGGAGCTCGCCTCCCGGGCGGCGCACCAAGGACGCGGCCAGCGCAGAGCTCACGGCCTAACCGACGTGCTGCTGCTCGCCCGCGGCGTGCTACTGCTGCTCGCGGGCTGTCTTCCTCTCTGTTCTCTCTCGTGCACACTCTGCACATGGCTTGCTCGCCGGCGTGGGTTCGGATTTGAGCTAGGGGCCACGGGATATGCTGGGGAGACATGCAAACGGAGAAGGAGCTCACCACGACGCCGATGGTGGGCTTCTTGTCGTCGAATGCTGACCGGAGAGGGAGGGAGCCGAGGCGAGGCAGACGACAACTCTGGCGAGCTCGCGGCGAAGGTGTTGCTAGCGTGGGTTGATGCGAAGGAGCGGTTTCACAGACTCGTAGTGCCTCTGCGAACTCGACGGAGGAGGAAATGAGGTCAGAGGCGGTCGGAGCGCGGAGAACAGCGAGCTCAAACCGAGCTCGGCAATGGCGGTTGTGCCGGCGGAAATGGGTGCTGGAGAGTGGGGAAGGGCTCAGGTAGTGGTGGAGCGGTGGAGGCGTGTGCTCGCGGTGCCGAGGCCCAGCTTATATAGGGCAGAGAGGGAGCGAAGAGTAGCCGGTCGCGAGCTCAGAGGCATGCCGCCCATGGCAGCTACGATTGGCGCGCCCGAGGTGTGCAGATGGCGCTGCGACTGCTGCGAGGGTAGAGTGTGGGACGCGGAAGGAA
This sequence comes from Miscanthus floridulus, assembly GCF_019320115.1. Taxonomy (NCBI): domain Eukaryota; kingdom Viridiplantae; phylum Streptophyta; class Magnoliopsida; order Poales; family Poaceae; genus Miscanthus; species Miscanthus floridulus. Next base: position 78,550,004 of record NC_089595.1, on the reverse strand, counting down.
GGGAGGGGGCCTGGTCCTCGCGGCGAGCGAGCTTGGTCGCGGCAGGAGCGGGAGGAGATGGGTTGCTGCTCGCGGGCTGTCGGCGTGCTGCTGCTGCTCGCCGTCGCCGTGGCCATGGCCGCGTCGGGATGGAGAGAGGAGGAGAGGAGGAAGAAGAAGATGACATATGAGGCCCGCGTGTCAGTGACAGGGGTGATGAAGTATACGTCTTCGTATACGCTGCAGCTGGGCCCAGGCTGTGTCCATACATATTCAATGGCATTTTTGTGGGAAACGAAGAATTGTAATGACATGCTTCAAAATAGACGAATAGTAATGGCGTTTCTCCAAACATCGAAAATTATAATGGCATGAATCCAATTAACCCTAAAACAATTGGTGGAACTAGTAATGCTCAGAACAGCATGTTGTTACCAGTTTAGGCAGAATTGCAAGAAGTGAAATGGCAAATACCTCGATGAACAAAAAATATTTGCATCTCTTGACATCTATTTAACAATAGGGAAAATCTTCACTACAGATTGTAACTAAGAACAGGCCAGGCTCACCTGTTCCCGGCGCACAAGGTTTGCCCTGACATCTCGCCAGTAGTTGCTGCTAGAAACATTAATCGGCTTGCTTGTTTTCGTCTCGTCACGGGGTTGGTTCAACCCTGCAGAGGTATCCCCTGTTGGGGTAGATGCATCATCATGCCCTGCATGAACAAAAACCATCAATTGAGCAGAACCAAGGCCATGCTCTTCAGTGTAGGTTTGTGGAAGGGTACACCAAAGCACTTCTAATGTGGCCATCACGCTGGATTGATCACATGTTTTGTAGTACATACTTAAATCATATAAGTCTAATGCAGTTTGTATACCAAAATTAACAAAAAGTAAACACACAGTATATCACAATTCACAATCAACCAAATCCTATCAACAAAGCGCGGAGCAAGATCAACATCTGATTATCTGGGTCTCGCCAGTCTCACGAAAAGCACGGCGCCCCAACTCCAAATCGCATCCTATCACGAACTGGATCCACGAAAAGGCTGCGCCCTGGGATACTGCACATGCGATGCGAATCGCCCAAACATCCTACAGCCCACCCTAGGCCCAGCGATTCAAAGGCATCAGATACACGCGAGAAGGGCCTAACCGGAAGACGACGCCTTGCTATCGGCTTCCTCGCCGCTGCTGGCCTCGCCACCGCCGGGGCCGTCCTTCCTAGTGCCCCCCGACGCGCGCACCGCCACCAGGGGCGCCCACCCGGGACTTCGCCTCCAGAACCTCCGCCCGGCCGCCGCCGTCGACGGCGACGCGAGGGAGGGCGGCGCGGGGTGCCGCGGCGTGAGGCAGGGTCCGCCGGCCTTGGCGTTGTTGAGGGCCCACATGTCGGTGAACGAGGCCTCGGCCGCTCCGGGGTGTCGGGTCGCCGGGACGGAGTGGAAAAGGGGAGTGTGCAGTTGGAATTGGAATTGGAACCGCTCGAGGCGAGTCTGTCCGCGAGTGATGGATGGATTGTATGGCTGGGTCGTCGCGAGTTGCGATGAAGGCGGATTCGGCGAGTGTGGAAAGCGCTTTTCTTGTCCTCGAAAATACCTCTAGACAAAATACAACAGTGACGTGGGACAGGTACATCAGCTGTTCTCCGTGAGATTTTTGTTGGAGTTTTATTCTCGTTATATAGTTCAGGTGTCATGAAGGTAAATATGATCGCAAACCTTAATATGGGTCGCGTCATCGAGGAGCGCGCGACCCATCGTCCTCCTCGCGCTCGCCTTCTCCATGCGTGCTTCTCCTTCCTCCGTCGCCTCTCTTCCTCCCGCTTGCGCTCGCCTCAGAGAGGGAGAAGAAGCCGCGCTAGTGTTCCAGTGAGGAGGAGGTCGCCGGAGACGGAGAAGAAGCCAACTCCATCGGACTTAGAAGGAAGGGGCCCCGAGGAGGCAGGGCCGACCAAATGGTGGGGAAGAAATCCAGGCAGTTCAGGGCCCCAGTGGCGGCGAAGGCAGCTGGGCCAGGTAGGGGTGCGGGTGCCATGGGCGGACCTCGGAGCTCGGCATTGCCGGCAAGCATGGCCATGGAGGAGCTCCGCGCGAGAGGGGGGAGGGGAAGAAGGCGGCCACCGTATTAGAGCTCCGGCGAACCCTAGCGCCCGCGACGAGGCGGTGGTCGACCGCGGGGGCGAGGAGGAGCAGAAACGGTGGTGGGGACGGGGTCGAGGACGAGGTCCGGTGGTGGAGGGCGTGGGGACGTGGCGACGGAGGAGGGGCATAACGGGATGTTGAAGATGGGTCACGCGCTAGGACGAGGTCCTGTGGTGGAGGGCGCGAGGAGGTGGCGGCGGAGGTGGGGCGCGGCGGCAGGTCGAGGCCCATCGCACGATAATGGCCTCCAAATAGGATCCTGGTCCATCAGTACTCTTTTCGTTCCAAACTATAAGACGTTTTTTTTCTATGAATTAAAATATACAATATGTCTAACTATTCATGATCACTTGATCCTACCTGTCACTAATCTTCCCCTGCCTACTATTGTCTCTGATCTTTGGCTTCTCGGCTCTCGGTCCTGGAACTTAGATCTTAATAATAATATTTTTGATCATCATGCTGTTCAGGCCATGACAAACATCTATCTTGTCCATAACAACCAGCACGACATTCCGAGATGGACTCCATCAAACAACGGTCTGTGTTCTACCAAAAATGTTTACGGGTACCTCAACAGCCAACAGTTAATTCAACTCCCACGACAAGGATCGCGAAGCATACAGCCCCAAGCTAACCAAATTTTGCAGAGAGCTTGTGAAAGGTCATAATAGCTAGAGAGGAAATGAATAGCCTATTAAAAAATCTACAACAACACTAAGTTAAGCGGTTAGATAAATATGAGACGAAGCAAGTTTTGCGCTAGTCTACTAAAAATACAACCCACCTACCACAATTCTAGTTGCTATACTCTCTAAGCACACAAAAGGGCTAAGTCACAAGCTCTAAATTAGTGAGCTCTTAAAAACTAACTAAAGAGCCTCACTAACCAAACTAAACAAGCAAAAAAGCTAGCTCTCAAAACTAACTACACTAAAGAGTTTAGCTACACTAAGTAAGTAATACAAGGGAGGTAGAGATTATATACCGCCGTGGCAAGTGATCAATCAAGAATACCAATGAGTACCAAGGAGACAATGATGACACAATCAATTTTTTCTTCGAGGTTCACTTGCTTGCCGACAACTTAGTTCCCGTTGTGGCGATTCACTCACTTGAAGATTCATGCGCTAATAGGCATCACACGCCTAACCCGCAATCGAGTGCCCCACAACCAACACAAGATGAGGATCCACAAGCCACGCGCAATCCATTAGAGTTGCCTTTGGCGCTCCGATGGGGAAGATACAAGAACCCCTCACAATCACAACGATTGAAGCCGAAGACAATCACCTTCCTCCGCTCGACGATCCACCAATCATCGAGCCATCTAGGTGTCGGCAAACACCAAGAGTAACAAGATCTCCACCAGACCAAACCGCCCAACTAATGCCACAAGATGCTAGACCACTAAATCATGCACTAGAGGCTCTCCAATCTCACTCAAGATGATGAAATCAAGTGTGCAAGTGCGTGGAGTGGTGTGCTCATATCTCAAAGGGTGTATGCAGGTGTGGAAAGTGCCAAGAGAGTGGCCAAGGCTGGCCACACCATCTATTTATAAGTCCACAAGCAAATAGAGCTGTTACCCCTTTGGAGCTGTCTCTGCGGGGTCACCGGACACGGCGGTGGTGGCACAGCCCTGATCGACACGTCCTGTGTAGCGGCAAAGAGCTAATGCACAAGGCGTTGTCTGCCAAGAAGAAGAAGAGGTCGGCGACACTGCCCCCCATGAAAGCAGGATTAACATCAGAGAGTCCCTGCCCTGCCAGCACCAAAAGTATATCCACAAGTTGGAGAGCGAAGACGACGATCCAGAGGATAGGGAGACATTATCCTCGAGGGCTGCCCGCCAAGGGTTTGCGGCCCCTTTCTACCGGCAGAAGAAGGTCCTAGCTCGGCGATAGACGCCGGGCAGATAGGAAGTCCTAGTCGGAAGGCAGGAAGTCCTGCCACCTAGGCAGGAGTTGAAGTCCTCGAGCCTGAGTGAGAGGTTCAGGACAAAGGCGGCGCAGCCATCGGCGCATCGACTATAGAGGTAAGCCCGGTGCCACAGGGCTTTCAAAGACCAAGCGGGCTACGCAAGATCAAGTGCACCATTCGACGATCTAGCAAGTAAGTTGTTGGCTGCTGTACTTATTGAGCTGTTCTAAAAGATGCCTCAAAATATTGTAACAAACTTTGATTATGGAGCAACAAACCGTCGACCGACCCCTTATAGCTGGTCACGGCTGGAGAAGGATCTCATGGCGTGACGCTGCCTGTCGCCCCCGTGAATGTCGAAAGTACAAGCAGAGTAGGGGCGACCGCGACGTACAGGGCAAACAGAGCTCACACAGGCGACAGTGCTAGGTGTCAGCGGGTGGCAGAGCCGGTTGGTGAACCTAGAGCGGACGCGGGATAGGTGTCGAGCCCCCCCCCCCAACATCTCCGCCGATGATGGAACACAAGGGGCGAGAACCTAGTCCCCGAGCTTCGTCTTTGGGGATGGGTGCGGGCCCTGGAGCCGAGCAGGAGCCGCTTGCTCCAGAGCCCCTCATGGAGATGGCTTTGGGCGCAGCGCGGCACCACCAGGAAAGAGTTGCGAGAGGAGCTGCATGACCATGGTTGGAGCTACTGAGGTTGAAGATATCCCGTGGCAACTGTTGTATCCTTGGGACACCCCCGCACGTGTGTCACAGACCTAGTTGCACCGGGGCAACCGTGTCGATGTGGTGGAGGAGGTGGATGTTGACCCACAGATAGAGTCACTGAAGAAACATCTTGCGGTGGTGAACGGTGAGTTGCAGGTGAGTCGATTTGATGGCGATGTTTCACATATCTTCCCAGTGAAGTTGTGACAATCGTTTGCCAGGAAATACTAAAAATTGTGGAGCATCGGCGACGACGGCTCGAGGAGGTCGAGCCCACTTTCAAAGAAAACAAGCGACTGCTTGTGGAGGTGAAGGCGTGTGAGGATGAAATAATTGGTCTCAACGAAGAGCGAAGCAGGCTGGAAGCACGGGTGTACCAAGTGCAGCTGGAGAAGAAGGATCTAGCCATTGAGTGCGACATAGCCCGAGAGGAGGTTGCCACCACCTAGGTACAGCTCGGCGAGATTGGTACTCAACTTGCCACCGTTGCAATGGAGAAGAATGGTAAGACCATATACCCGTCAGCAAATCTGTGATACGTCTGTTTGTTCGTACCTTCGTTATGATGACATCATTGTTGCTATTGCAGATCTAGCGACGCGGTTGTTCCTAGCTAAGGAGGCCATGTAGCGCATGGAGAAGGAGAGGGATGATGCATGAGAAGCGCACATAAAAACCATTGATGAGCTTGCGCGTAAGTGATCTTTGCAAAAACAGTTGTTTTTGATCGTGTGAGCCTCGTCATCATTGTTGACATTTCTTAGCATCACTCTTTACTAAGTTGTCATCCCTAGCATGATGCCAGAAATGCATGGTTGGTTATTATTAATGACACTTGTAAACTCAGAGAAAATTATATATGTTAAAGTAAAGTATCCACAAGTACACAGATAATATACCATTGTAGCATTTCACCTGGGAGTATATCAAGTATCGTTATTTATATTCTATCCACTAGGAGGAACTATGGGATTGTTGGCATAGAGATATTGACAAATATGTATACTTATGATAAAACCACTCTCATGCTATGGCAGGGGTAAGTCAAATGATAAATAAATGATAAATGTGAAGCATTGATAATAATTCCAGAGATAAAAATAGAGACTCATAAAATGTAGTATGGCTAGGCAGGAGATTCGGTAAGAGCAAAAGATTCCTAAGTCATTCCTTATTTACTAAGTCTTTTGTACACCCAAGTATATACACTCTCATATATAGCATAATTAACTTTGTATCTATGCATAAGGAACATTACTAAGGAAGATCAAGAACATAGCTTGTCTCCCGTCACAACCGTGTTCTACTTGCTCTACAAATGGAGAGTGGACTACAAAAGACTCAATGGGAGTGCCACATCCTCAATCTACCACATGATCCAGAGTGCAGAATGCATCCGTAGGTAAACAATATCTAAGCTCCATGCTTACATAATGTCGACCACTTAACCCATGCGCATCTTGGGCTAAGCGCTTTGCGAACATATGCATAAACTCATCATCAATCACATCTATATCAAGCATATAACTAGAGCAAACTTGGAACATAATAAATAGCAACATAATATTGAAGTAGCATAAAGTCATAAATAAAGAGATACAATGGATATACCAGTCTCCAGACGGTAGATCCGGAGTCCTGAGCAATAGCCCACACTCTACTTGAACCTTGCTAGCTAGCCTATACTAGAACTTTGAAGAATTAGAGCTCTATTCTCTTCTCTCTAGAAACCCTAATTTCTGGCCTAATCTTGACTTATGGCAGCCTGCGCTAGAGGGGGGCAGAGGCTGGTTATATAGGCCGGAGCATCAATCCTGAGTCCTCGGATCAAACTGACTTGAATAAATGACATAGATGCAATCTAGGAGGCAGTGGAGAACCGACGTAGCGACAGGGGCTGACATGTGGGCCCTGAGAGGCCAGGCGGCCTACAGGTGGGGCCAGGCAGCCACTCGGGCTCCGTCTCAGTGTGGAGTCCTCTTGAGTCTTCTAGAACCTTCTGGTGTCTGTTTTGCTGCGGATAAGCGCAATTCATTCCGACATGTAGGTACACCTTGACGGCTTTATGAATAAATCTTGTAGAAAATATAGATTCACCAAAACTCATGAAATTTGTTAATTTAAACCCCTAGACCTTTGTTGGTGATCATATTTATACCCTTATAAATGTTTTATTGATGGTTTATAGTGGTTGTTAACTACTATCAACAAGCTCCACCAAGCTTAACCTTTGCTAGACCCTTAGCAAAACTAAACTCAGCAAATGGATGAGGAGTTGCATCAATGTTTTCACTTCTCAAAAGTACACATGCGCTCAACAAAGAATTCTCCTCTAGATTAAAATGCACTGATCTGACTTTCAAACTTACCCATATTACCTTCAACCATGGGGCTTTCAATCAAGTCAAGCACTATGTCTCAAGTTCTTGTCTCAAGTTCTTTGTTCAACCATTATTCTAGAGTTTTTGCAAGTTTTTAAATAAAACTCAGAGACTCCATTGTATGACACTCTCAAGTCTCTTATATATATGTGGTATTTATGAATCCTTACCAAGGCAAAAGTGATGTTATGCCTTTTGTTCTCCTACAACTAAGGCTTATTTGGAGATCATAGGAGTGGTAATTGTATGAGAGAGCATATTTGCGACACATATATTGTAAAGTCAAACAATGGATCCAAAGAGAATTGAGTCATATAATCAAATTAAGATGTATATGTGTGTGGAATATGGTGGATATAAATATGGTGGCTAGCCTAATTCTACTATGCTCCTTGAAAATATATCTCTCCTTTAAAACTTGGAAACATTTGCTAGAGAGCTGGGGCTATCTTATTCATTTCTTTCTCTCTTTTTCAGATGGGCATCTGAGTACCCATTGTTTTAAATATCTCGAACACTTTTGTGTCCATTTTTTCTCAACTTATTTTTTTCTTTTCTTTTATGAATAACTTTTGCATAGCCTCATGCCTCTTTTCTGCAACAAAACTTTTGAAAGATAGCAACAAAAACTTAGAGTATTATTTGGTGGAAAACTTATCAAGCATGTTTTTAGCGTTTTCTCCTAGTGTAGGAGTAAAACATTTTTAGATGGATCTAGATGAAATGCTTGTTTTTGCGCCTACCCCGGTGTAGGAGTAGTGCATATGTAGGTGGTGTGTACGTGATCTTGATTTTAAGAGCATGACAAAACTCTCATAAGGCATCAACAAAGCTTGACCAAACTCAATGCAATGCAAACAACATATATGAGAGGAAGTTTTCCTAGTCTAAATATCATATTTGGCTCTGGTAGGAAGTCAAGCTTTGTCATACAGGATCTCATCATGTTACATTTTTATGTTTTTCAAAAGATAAATCTTCAAAATTCAAGTGTCACTTGGAACAAGATAAATAGCAGCTCAAACCTTCTCATATCATATCCATCAATTATCTAGACTTAAATCAAGCATATGCTACCCATGAGTTTCAAGTTCATAGCAAATTCTCATGTCAAATCAATTTTATCTAAAACTCGCAAGAATTCAAGGCTGAAAATTAGGTACTTGTAAGGAATTATAACAAAGCAACTATTCATCATTTCCATCATGTGAGATCATCTTCAAGTTTTCTTTCATTTCTTTTTTTAACTCTTAAAAACAAGAAAGGAAACTAAAACACATCTTAAACAAACTTAATTAAACTTAAATTATATACGCACTCTTTTTTTTTCATTTTTTAGATCACACTATAATATATATATATATACACTAAATTTTTATTTTGTTTTTGGTTATGTATTTTTTAACTCGAAAAATAAACTAAAGAAAATAATAAAATGCTAGGAAGATAAAACTTACCTTCGGTAAACGGGGGCCCCTCCCCCAAGCTGGGTGTTGGTACGGTCTCTCAAAAAGACGGGTCGATGTAGAGACCTTGAAACAAGTATCGCCAATTCTCGTTTTTTCCGCTCCTGGTGCTGCTGAATGGCGGCGATGCGTTCTCCTACCTTCGCTTGTCACTGGGTGTGTTGGTGAAGTTGGTTCTGGATGTTATGCTGGTTCTCTTCGATGGTGGTGAGCATGTTGCTGAGGCGGGGGCGCTCCATCTGCTACTCATGATATACCACGGGCTGGTCATGTTAGCCATAGGCAGAGAAGGACATATGTCTTCCCTTATGGCCACTCGAGACTTCTTCATATTGCTGCTGCTGATAGTAGTTGAAGTTGTCATCCTGCCATTGTGCACTTGAGCCCTCCTGCTAAGAGCTCTCAGCGTGCTGAGGAGCGGGTTGCTCCCAACTAGCATGCTCGGGCTAGTGCATGTGGGAAGATTCCCACCTAGCATGCTCGGGCTAGTACATGCGGGAAGAACCTGGCTGGTCCCAGCCTACATAACTGGTGAAGGCAGGTCCTTCGGGAATTGGATCGTCACCACAGTATTGGGGCTACGAGTTGCGCATGAGCCTCATAGAAGCGCTTCGGCGAGGCACTGCTTCCTTTTTCTGTGGCTTGCAGTAGGGCTGGATCGTAAGCGGGAGTGAGGACGAACCTCTGGGTGTTCAGCTTCTTGTAGATGTCCTTCTCCGTATCGTCCCAGAGCTTGAGATGCTTCTCTTGCAAGAGAACGTTTCTTTCCACGAGGCTGAACGGGACGATGCTCCAGTAGTGGGAGATGGAGGATCGACCTCCATGTCGGTGCTTGTCCAGGACGACGAACTTCTTGTTGAGTGGAACGACACTGCACGCTTGAGCTTTCCGACGATCTTACTCATTTTTCCTGCAAAATAGACAAAAGACAACACAACTTGTGGAACAGGATTAGGAAAATAAAAATGTTAGCGGTTAGCCGTCCAAAAGTCAGTCGTCTAGAGGGTTAGTCATCCGAGATTGCCTAAAGAATTTTTCTAATCAATATTCTGGCATGACTTCCCCCCTAATTCTTTTTAATTTTCTCCCTTGATTTGGACAGCACTACCACTCTTAAGCCCTCTCTTTCTTGCTCAAATTTTAGCAGCACCTCTCTCTCTCTCTTACTCAAGATTTTAGGGACACTTTCACTCTCAACTTTCTCACCCTTTTCTCTCACTCCAAAACTACTTCTACCAAGAGAATTTTAAACTACGAGATTTGGAATTGGAAATTCGAACTTGGGAAGCTGTATTGCAGTGTGAGTGAGTGAGTTGAGCAGCCAGGAGGGGGTATTTATGGGGGAGAGCAGCAGGTTGGCCGGCCAAGTGGTGGGACCGGCCGGCCCCACACCATGGCCATTTGTCCTCTCCTTCCTTCTGATGACCTCTTGCTTCGTGGTTAAGCAAAATATCTACTCCTTTGGTGCTCTTTCGGTGGAGATACGACCAGGATGGCTGGTGGAGAGATGATGGAGGTGAAAGTGGTGGTTGAGTGGAGATAGAAGTGATGGGTAGTGGTTATGGAGGTGATGGTGGTGGTTCCCCAAGTGTTTCTGGGTCCTGGTGCCTGTATTTCTACCATATATTCAGATATATATATATGCAATAAAAAATATTTTACGCAGCTATGAAATATAAGAAGATGAATGATGGTATTTTTAAATTTTTATGCCTCCATAGTAAATATTTCTTATGGGGTTTTTACGCTCCGTAAAAAATTATTTACATGGAGCTTGATTTTTTATAATGCCATGATGATTTTTTTTATTTTTATGATGCAGGTGTTGAAAAGTAAATATGCCAAAGTAAAATATAATGCAAAAAATAATATAGATAACTACCAAGTTACCTCCCGGCGAGGGTTTGGCATTTTAAGTCCACCGAACCAAACTTCTCCATTAACGTTTATTCTTTGGGTGCGTCCTTTGGTCCTAGAGATGGAGACCTTGACGGATGAACTTGTTTCTTACACCATTCCAAATTAGAGCATTGTTCTAGTCTTGGCTTGAAGGCGAATCGCTCTTCCTTGCCATTGATATGGAATTTGATTTCTCCAACTCCAACATCAATGTGCACATTTGTAGTACTCAGGAAGGGTCTCCCAAGTATGAGGAGTGTCTTCATGTCCTCCTACATGTCAAGTACTACAAAATCCATAGGAACAAAGAAGTCTCATATCTTTACCGGAATATTCTCGACGATTCCTATAGGGTAGCAGACCGATTGGTCGGCTAGTTGCAAACACATCGACATTGGTGTAAGTGTTGAGTAGTTGAGCTTATCGAAGACCTTCTTAGGCATGACACTAATGCTTGCTCCAAGATCGCATAACGTGTTCTCAAAGTTCTGGCTTCTGATTGAACAATCGATAGTGGGACACCCCGGATCCTTCTTTTTGACAGGTGATGTGTTTAGGATGGCCGCACTACACTCCATCAACTTGATTACTTTAGTGGTGGGCAGTGGTCTTTTGTTATTGAGAATGTCTCGGAGATACTTTGCATAGGTGGGAACCTGTATGGCATCTAGTAGAGGAATATTGATATATAACTTTTGAATTACCTCTACAAACTCACCAAACTGCTCATCCATTTTGGCTTTTCGATTTCTGCGTGGAAACGGTAGGAATGTAGTGTCATAAAAATCTTGTTGTAATTCTCGCTCTTGTGGCATAACTTCTTCAACTTCATTGTTTCTCTTCTCCTCTTCCTGCATTACCACTTGTGTCTTACATGTCCTTGTCAGATACGGTGGATCACGAGTAGACTTGCCACCTCTTGTGGTTATAGCATTGACCTTTTCAAGGTTAGTAGCAAAAGGTAGAGCAACGGCCAACTATGCTAATTGACAATCTATCTTTTTATTATAGCTAAGTTAGCCTTTTATGGTAGAAGAAAAACTATCCATTTTAGTATTTATGTTTTCTAGGATCTTATCATTAAAAGCAAGCTTTTTAGAAATATTCTCATTAATCCTAACTTGTTCTAAGATTAAGTCCCTTAAGGATGGTTGCTTGGGATTAAAAGAACTATAATTGTTATCTGGGTACTTACCTTGGTAAGTTGACCATTGTTGATTCCATCCTTGTCTCTGTTGTTGTGGACCTAAATTGTTGCCAATGATGTTGACATCCTCTTGATATTCAGGGAATTCAACCTCCAAATATTCTCCACATGTGTTTTGAGCATTGAAAGAATCTTGAATGGCCTAACGATCTCTCTTGTAATTGGCTCGCTGTTCAAGCCAATTCAATAGTATGTCCATCTTGGTTAACAATGCACACACCTCTTCTGGTACTTCTTCACTCTTATTGCATGATTGGATGTAGCATGATGACCAGCCTTCATTAGAGGCTATCTTTTCCATAAGAGTTTCAGCTTTTCCAAGGGTGAGTGACATAAATGATCCTCCAGCAGTGGCGTTGAGTTATTCATGAGCTTTCTAAGTTAATCCATGGTAGAAACTTGACAAGAGCAACCAATCTTCCATTCCATGATGAGGACAATCTAAAACATATTTTTGGAAACGTTCCCATGCTTCTAGAATGGTCTCTCCCTTCTGCTATTGGAAGTTGGAAATCTTTCCTCTTAAGGCATTGGTCTTGCCTACTGGGAAAAACTTTTCTAGGAAGGCCTTTGAACACTTTGCCAATGTATTGATGTTATCTTTATTAGTGTAGAACCATTGCTTCGCCTTTCCCACTAGTGAGAATGGAAACAAGCTAAGTAGTATGATGTCTTGAGCAACGTCCTTAATGATGACTGTGCTACTGATCTCTAGAAAATTCTAAAGATGAGCACTAGCATCTTCATGTGACTTTCCACTGAATGGGGTAGCTTGCACCATGTTGATGAGGCTTGGCTTGAGCTCGAACTCAAGGTTGTTGGTTTTAAGTGTTGGTCCTGTGCGAATGTTCTCGGTGCTCGGAGCCGAGAACTCACGCAGAGTTTTGTCAGCCATAGCTTAGAAACTGGTGTTGAGCTTCCTCTTGATTGGGTTGATTCTGATTGGTAGTTGTTGGTGAATCACAACCAATTTGGCAATACCCTATACAAAATACGAACAACAACAAACAAGGGTGAGCCTGCTAAAGCAGAGGTGTTATGATTTTATCAATAAGTATTTATTTGATTAAGTCTCTATAGCCGTGTGCCCCTCCCTGGCAACGTCGCCAGAAATGCTTATTGACATTTCTTAGCATCACTCTTTACTAAGTTGTCATCCCTAGCATGATGCCAGAAATGCGTGGTTGGTAATTATTAATGACACTTGTAAACTCAGAGAAAATTATATATGTTAAAGTAAAGTATCCGCAAGCGCACAAATAATATACTATTGTAGCATTTCACCCGGGAGTATACCGAGTATTGTTATTTATATTCTATCCATCGGGAGGAGCTATGGGATTGTTGACATAGAGATATTGACAAATATGTATACTTATGATAGAACCACTCTCATGCTATGGCATGGGTAAGTCCATTGATAAATAAATGATAAATGTGAAGCATTGATAATAATTCTAGAGATAAAAATAGAGACTCATAAAATGTAGTATGGGTAGGCAGGAGATTCGGTAAGATCAAAAGATTCCTAAGTCATTTCTTATTTACTAAGTCTTTTGTACACCCAAGTATATACACTCTCATCTATAGCATAATTAACTCTGTATCTATGCATGAGGAACATTACTAAGGAAGATCAAGAACAAAGCTTGTCTCCCTTCACAACCATGTTCTACTTGCTCTACAAATGGAGAGTGGACTACAAAGGACTCAACGGGAGTGTCACATCCGTGATCTACCACATGACCAGAGTGCAGAATGCATCCGTAGGTAAATAATATCTAAGCTCCATGCTTACACAATGTCGACCACTTAACCCATGCGCATCTTGGGCTAAGTGCTTTGCGAACATATGCACAAACTCATCATCAATCACAACTATATCAAGCATATAACTAGAGCAAACTTGGAACATAATAAATAACAACATAATATTGAAGTAGCATAAAGTCATAAATAAAGAGATACAATGGCTATACCAGTCTCCAGAAGGCAGATCCAGTATCTTGAGCAATAGCCCACACTCTACTTGAACCTTGCTAGCTAGCCTATACTAGAACTTTGAAGAATTGGAGCTCTATTCTCTTCTCTCTAGAAACCCTAATTTCTGATCTAATCTTGACTTATGGCAGCGTGCTCTGGAGGGGGGGTAGGGGTTGGTTATATAGGATAGAGTGTCAATCCTGAGCTCTTGGATCAAATCGACTTGAGTAAACGGCATAGATGCAATCTAGGAGGCAGTGGAGAACCGACATAGCAAAGGAGGCCAACATGTGGGCCCTAGATGTCCGAGTAGCCTACAGGTGGCAGCCACTCGGGCTCTGTCTCGGTGTGGAGTCCTCTCGAGTCTTCTAGAATCTTCTCGTGTCTGTTTTGCTGTGGATAAGCGCAATTAATTCTGACATGTAGGTCCACCTTGATGGTTTTTAGAATAAACCTTGTAGAAAATATAGATTCACCAAAATTTATGGAATTTATTAGTTTAAACCCCTAGACCTTTGTTGGTGATCATATTTATACCCTTATACATGTTTTATTGACAGTTTATAGTGGTTGTTAACTACCATCAACAGTCATGTTGGTGTTTCACTATGGTCTGTGCGAACTCACAGACATTGTACCGGTCTTACGAGCTAGAACTAAAGGCTATGCGTGCCAAAATGAATGCCATTATCGCAGGGATAGCACTAGTCCTTGGTTTTATTGATGGAAAAATGGTGCCGCCCCTGGATGGAGATCTTGATGAAAATCTGCTCCCGCTAGATCCTTTTGTGGAAAGGTGCAGGGTGGCCTGGGCGAATTTTAGGGTGCGTGTACTGTAGTTGGGCATGCCTTATTAGTTGTTCGGTCCTTGTACCCGGCGGTGGATCTAAAGATCATAAACGGTGGGTTCGCTGAAGGAACAGAGGACAAGGTGGCTGACCAGCTCGCGGAGGAGGCGACAGAGTCGACCTTAAAGCTCATCAAAGACCAGAATATTTTTGGTGACATAGGGCAAGAAAACCAGAACACTTAGGTGATGAATGTATCATAAAAACTTTTAAGTTCTAGCTAGATGGAGTTGCAAGCATAAACATGGTGTTTATTTTGGAGTTTGCTTAGTTCATCCTTATGTATGATTTAATTGATTTCCAGTTAGTTTTGTACCATGCGACCAGCCCTAGCTAGCCCTCAAGCTCTATAGCGTAGAGTGGCTGGCACCCGTGTACGTGTAAGAGAAGAAAGCGTCACCAAGGAGCCGCTGCTGACTATCCATAGCGTAGAGCATGGTTCATGCATGCGTAGGAAGAAGTCAAGATCAGGGCCGCTTCTGGATGACATGGGTAAAAACATGGCTGGTCGGCATGCGGAGTGAAGTGTGTGTTGATGATGATACGCGTGGAGAATTGGCGAATAGCGCATTATGGAGACGTTAAAATATGGAGAGTAGTCAGTGAGTTAAAATTTGGTGTATGCATGGTGACAAAAATTGGAGAAAAATATGGAGAAAACATCCAGAGAAATATTGGAGACAACGTAATGGCAAAAATAATGGAGAACACAATTGGAGAAATCGGCGCAAGCTTTATTGAATCAACAAATATGGAGAAATACATATGTTTATTTTGGGAGCGATTCAGGGATAGAAACGCTTAAGGAGATCGATGTGCCACGAATTGGGGATGTCCACCCCTTTGGAGTCACATAACCGATAGGATCCAGGTCGGGTGACCTCTTTGATGATGAAGGGACCTTCCCAATGCGACAAAAGTTTGTGTAGTCCTTCGATCTTCTACTTCCTTCGGAGTACAAGATCACCAACTGCAAATTCTCGCTCCTAGATGTTACGGTTGTAATACCTCCATAGGCCTTCTAGATACTTGGCTGTGGGCACGCATGTAACTAAGCGTTCTTCCTCAAGGCGATCACCATCGACAAATTCTCAACTCTTGGTGCCCGAAAAGTGATGTCGGTTGGCAAGACGGCCTCCGAGCTGTATACCAGGTAATATGGAGAAACACCTGTGTTGTGACTAGTCTAGGTCCAGAGTCCCTAGACTACCGCTGGCAATTCCTTGAGCCATTTGCCCTAGATGCTTCTCATCTTTCTGATACAATCTCTTTTTAAGGGCATCCAAGATCATGCTGTTTGCCCGTTCAACCTAGCCATTGGCTCTAGGGTGGGCGACTAAAACATACTTCACAGAGATGCACCGATCCTCATAGAAATCCCAAAAATCATTGCTAGTAAAAGTGGAGCCCAGGTTGGTGATGATGCTATTCGGTAGACCAAAACAGTGAACAATCTCCTAGATCAGATCGACTGCCTTTTTCGCAGTTGTTGTGATGAGTGGTTTATACTCAATCCACTTGGAGAATTTGTCGATGGTGACATATACATATCTAAAACCTCTTAGAGCTGGTTTGAAGGGGCTGTTGATGGTTGTTAATGTCAATCATAAACCATTAATATATCCCACATATACACTTAATTCCATCACCAAACATAGGTATAGGATTTTAAACTAATGAATTCCATAAGTTTTGGTGAATATGTGGATGTAGGAAGATTTATCCAGAAAACACCTCCCGAGACCACTGTCATACACTCCAAACAAGCAAACCGACATCAGCAAGTGATTCAACTCACGAAACATGCGAAAGTCGACTCAAGATGGAGCCTAGGACCCACCACCCGAAGGGGAGGCCCACCTGCCATAGTAGTAGGCCGCTCAGCCTAGTGGTGAGGCTGGCCGGCCCATTACGGAGGCCCCTCACCCTCCACCGCCTCGTATGCCTCCCTAAGATCTGGACCCTTGATTTAAGGCGGTTTTAGGTCAGTTTATCCAATGGTGGCCGAGAGAGTTGACGCGGATCGATGACATGGTGGTTCCTTGCCCCCTACTCCACCTCTACCTATATAAGGACGCCTAGACCCCCTCCAGGAGGCACATATCTACACACCCTATGCTCTAGAGCTTCATTATTTCATACCCTAATTGTAGTAGTGTCCCTCTAGATCATTCTCATTTAGTTGAACTATAGAAAATAGGGAGAGGGGAGAGGAGAGAGATCTGAGGAGAAGCCGGATTTGTCAGATTATTCTTGACTTTGTACCTCTACAGATCTGATTCATCCCTGAGTTACATCCACGTTCTTCTATTGGTATTTTTAAGTTCTCTAGTTAATTGAATTCAATCTTTACTATATTTTATTTATGGGAACTCCACTTGCATTGAGTGCTCTAATTATAAATTGTGATTAGAATAGTAAACCCTAGTGTAGACATGGTGTCTAGGCTAGAGTTTACCTGAGTTTGCGCCCAATCCTATGGTTAGTTGTGGTAGCCCTAGAGGTGACAACTCAGTCAGGCCATTGTAATCCATCATGTTAGGATTGGTGGTTCATAAAGCTTTTTGGCAGCCTTCCCCCGACTATGTTTTTCTCACATCCTTCGAGAGTCGGAAAGGTACTTTTGCTCCAAAGTACGTAAAGTATAGTAAGCTTGATCTTTAGTTGTCTAGTTTAAGCCTAGAAAACCCCTCTCTACCTACAAAAACTTTTTTCTATCTTTATCATTAGATGACCTTGATTCTTACTAGAACACTTCGCGTTTCTCGTGGAAATCGATACTCTGTAATACTCCTGGGTGAAAGCTACATCGGTATCCATGCACTTGCGGATTTTTCTATGTGCGTTAACAAATACCAACAAGCTTTCTAGCACCATTGTCTGGGAATGGTAGTTGTGCTAGTTAGAACCAAATTCGTCCATATATCCCTTTACCTTTTTCAACCACCCCTATCACATGGATTCCACACCTATCATTCAACTTTTGGCTCCGAAGGGTGAATTATTGGAGCCTTCACCATCTTTGCACCCCATTCTTACTGATGGCTATGAGCTTTGTCCTACTTTCATAGCCATGGTTCAAGAGAAATCCTTCTCAGGCATAGAAGACAAAAATCCTTACACCCACCTTTGTGAATTTGAGCAATTGTGTTCTTGCTTAACTATTGCTAGCATGACACAAGAGACCATTAAATGGAAATTGTTTCTGTTCTCCCTTATGGGTAGAGCAAAATGATGGTATGCTCATACCGTAGGAGTAGTAAATGGAAATTGGGATGAACTTTGAGACAAATTTTGTCTTGCTTTCTTCCCTTTGTCTCGAACTGCCGCTCTATGAATAGAAGTTCTTACCTTTGAATAGAAGGAGAAGGAAACATTAGGAGCAGCTTGGGCTAGGTTCATAAGTCTTATTAAGTCTGGTCCAAACCTTTCCTTGCCTGACCATGTCCTTTTACATCACTTCCATCTTGGTCTTAGCAAGGAGGCTGCCCTCCACCTCAACATATCTTTAGGAGGTTCGTTCTCACACAAAACCATTAGTGAAGGGAAAGCCATTCTAGAGAAAATCATTGAAAACACCCCCTACACTGGTGTTTTTGATGAGTTTCCCGAAGAAGAAGTCAAGCCAAGCTTCGACCAACAAAACGAGGCACACGCAACCGAATCCGAAATTCCTTTGAATTCTTCTCATGATTTGGTTACCAAAGAACCTCCCATTGAGGGATCACAACACACCTTAGAGGATGATGAACCTCATCCTTCTATGTTCCCCTTTGTAATCGAGGAAGATCTCTTTGAAGATTTTGGAAATGCCTCGAATTTACCAGTTCAAGTGAAGCATCTAGTGCACTCTGCACCATTTAAGGATGACAATGGTCAACACAATGATTCCTTCTTAATGGAACACATCAAAGGACTTTCGGCCATCATGAGCCATGAGTGGTTGGCAGAAATGGAGTTATCCATGGAGGTAGCCTGAATCATTGCCCCCTCAGATGTTCTGACTTGCATCCTAAAGAAAACAACCATATAGGCTCACTATAGTCCTACTGTTGGGATGAATATCATTTCAAAGGCTTTGGCTGAAAAACTTTGCCCCAATGAGTCTTTGATCCCATCTCATAGGCTTTTGAGAATTCCTTTAGGAGTTACTCTTAAAAGTTATGGGGTCATAAGATCTATTCCCTTGCACATAAGAGGCTCTGAGTACCGTCTAGATTTTCACATCTATGACATCTCAAACATGTCCCTCTTGATTGGTGTACCCTTAGGGACACTCTTTCAAGAGAGACCAAAACAGGGTCTCTTGAATTTAAAGCTAGGAAAGTCCCCTATCATCGTCTCGCTTGCGCACTCAAACAATGCCATAGTAGAACCCAAGCCTGAACAAGACCCTATTGAGGACGTCCTAATATCATCTCTAGAAGACATGGCCCAACTAGCTCTCGATGATGAACACTTCATTCAATAAGAGGAAGAGCTGGCAGATCCTGTTGAGCTAGACCAAATGGAGGTGCCATCACAACCTTCAATTGAGTTAAAACCTCTTCCTTCTAGCTTGAAATATGTCTTTCTCAACAACAATCAAGAAACTCCTATCATCACAAGCGACAAACTTTCCCAAGAAGAAACCTGTAAACTTGTCACTGTTCTAGAAAGACATAGATCGGCCATAGGCTACTCACTTCAAGACCTCAAGGGGATTAGTCCCGCTCTCTTCACCCATCGTATCCCTATTAATCCTGATTCTTCACCATTGAGGGAACCACAACAATGGAAGCTTAACAACGCTATGCGAGAAGTTGTTAAGAAAGATGTCCTTAAGGTTTTGCACACTAGGATTATTTATCTCATGCCTCATAGTGAGTGGGTTAGCCCTGTCCAAGTTGTGCCAAAGAAAGGAGGAATGGCGGTTGTCAGGAATGAGAAGAATGAACTCATTCCTCAACGTACTGTCACCGGGTAGCGGATGTGCATTGACTACCAAAAACTTAACAAGGCCACTAAGAAGGATCACTTCCCATTGCCATTCATTGATGAAATGTTAGAATGCCTCACGAACCATTCCTTCTTTTGTTTCCTTGATGGATATTCCAGATATCACCAAATCCCAATCCACCCTGATGACCAAAGTAAGACCACTTTCACATACCCATATGGAACTTATGCATACTGACGAATGTCGTTTGGATTATGCAATGCTCCAGCTTTCTTCCAACAGTGCATGATGTCCATTTTCTCTGATATGATTGATAAAATCATGGAGGTGTTCATGGATGACTTTACCGTCTATGGCAAAACCTTCATTGATTGTCTTAAGAATTTAGACAAAGTCTTACAATAGTGTGAAGAAAAGAACTTGGTCCTAAACTAGGAGAAATGCCATTTTATGGTCCAGGAAGGAATAGTGCTAGGACACAAGGTGTCTGAATGTGGGATAGAAGTGGATAGAGCCAAAATTGAAGTCATTGAACAACTTCCACCTCCCATGAATGTGAAAGGCATTCGTAGCTTTCTAGACCATGCAGGGTTCTATAGACGTTTCATCAAAAACTTTTCTCAAATCGCTAGACCCCTAACTAGCCTCCTAGCTAAAGATGCACCTTTCGATTTCAACAATGAATGCCATGAAGATTTTCAAATCCTCAAGAAGGCACTCATTTAAGCTCCAATCATCCAACCACCTAATTGGAAGCTACCCTTTGAGATCATGTGTGATGCTAGCGACTTTGTTGTAGGAGCCGTTCTTGGCCAAATCAAGGATAAAAAGCACTATGCTATATCCTATGCTAGCAAAACCTTGTCTAGGCCACAACTCGATTATGCTACCAATGAAAAAGAGTTGTTGGTTGTTGTCTTTGCAATAGACAAGTTTAGATCTTACTTAGTGGGGGCAAAGGTAATTATTTATACAGACCATTCTGCTCTTAAATACCTCCTCACTAAGAAAGATGTTAAGCCTCGGTTGATTTGATGGATTCTCCTACTCCAAGAATTTGACATAGAAATAAGAGATAAGAAAGGAGTAGAGAACTAGGTAGCCGATCACTTGTCTAGGCTTCAATATAAGGAAACACATGAGTCACCTATTAATGACTATTTGAGGGACAACACACTCCTCAAGGTAACATACTCTGATCCATGGTATGCAAATATTGTGAACTATATGCTTGCAGGTTATGTTGCACTAGGGGAAGACAAGAGGAAGCTAAAGCATGAAAGCCGTTTCTACTTGTGGGATGATCCATATCTTTTTTGGGTCTATGCTAATGGACTGCTATGGAGATGTGTCCCTATGGCTAAAGCCAGAAAAATCATAGAGAGATGTCATGCATCATCCTATGGAGGACATCAGGGAGCATACCGTACAAATGCTAAGATCTAGCAAAGCGGATTCTTTTGACTGGCGATGTATCAATATCCAAAGGAGTTTGTTAGAAGATGCGCCAAATGCCAAAAACATGGAAACATCAATGCTCAGGATGCAAAGCCACTCATGAACAACCTCCAAGTAGAGTTGTTTGATGTCTGGGGAATCAACTACATGGGACCATTCCCAAAGTCTAGAGATGCCGAATACATCTTGGTGGTAGTGGACTATGTGTCTAAATGGGTAGAAGCATTACCATGTC
The DNA here is from genome assembly GCF_019320115.1 of Miscanthus floridulus. Lineage (NCBI taxonomy): Eukaryota > Viridiplantae > Streptophyta > Magnoliopsida > Poales > Poaceae > Miscanthus > Miscanthus floridulus. Next base: position 78,528,827 of record NC_089595.1, on the reverse strand, counting down.
GAGCTACTGATTCCAAGCATGCCAAGAAGATGTTCCATAAAGTGATATTCCCATGATTTGGAACACCTCGATTGGTCATTAGTGATGGAGGGCCGCATTTCATCGACAAGACCTTTCGACGGTTCCTGTCAGAATATGGAGTCAAACATAACATTGCAACTCCATACCATCCCCAAATGAGCGATCAAGCTGAAACATCAAATAAGCAAATCAAGAACGCTCTACAGAAGACTGTGGATGAGATGGGGAAGAAGTGGAAGTACAAGCTCCATGATGCACTTTGGGCGTATTGAATGACATATAAGACACCCATAGGTATGTCACCTTATCAGCTTGTATATGGAAAAACATGCCATTTGCCTATTGAATTGGAATTTAGGGTCCATTGGGCAATCAAGAAGTGGAACATGGATCTTCATCTAGCTGGCAAGAATCATCAAATGCAAATATCAGAGCTGGCAGAATGGAGAGAGAAGGCTTATCATAGCTCCAAGACTTACAAAGAGAGAACTAAAAGATGGCATGATAAGAGAATCAAGCACAAGGAGTTCAAGCCTGGAGATAAGGTTCTACTATTCAATTCAAGAGTAAAGCTCTTCGGTCATGGAAAACTTTGAAGCAAATGGGAAGGGCCATCCAAGGTTATTAAAGCCTCATCACATGGTGCCGTTACACTCCAAGATGATATAGGTAACACCTTGAAGGTAAATGGTCAACGTTTGAAAGTTTTTCTTGAACCTAAAAAATTAGAAGAAATTGACTTGATTGATTTTTTGTAACTTAATGATCCAATCTAGAAAGTTCAATCTTGTTCTTATTTCCTTCTAGATCTTAGGCTAATTCAATAGTTCAATAAAATTTTGACTCACTGGTGTCTCTCACCAGAATAGTCCCTTGTGTTTTCACCAATTTCTGTCTATGAATAAAAGCCAGGTATAGTTTGAAGAAGTGTGGGGGTATCCAACACTCTCATTTTAACAAAAGTGTCGAAGCACATCATGAACTGGTGAAAGAGCCTGCACACAACTTCTGGAATTTGGTTTGATCCTCTCTCGATTGTTCATATGCTTCATGTTTTTGTGCTTGTTTAAACATGCTAATTAAAAAGAACAAAGTTTCACACTTAAAGTTTAAATTTTGAAAGTAGATATGAATATAGCTCTTTAAGATTGGCATGTATAATGTTTATTCCTTACATATACTTGTTGCTTGTGGGAATCATATCACATAGGAAAATCATATTGACTAAGTTGTTGTGGAGTGTGATATAGTTCTAGCTTAGAAATCCTATCGGTTCTAGTCAAAGTACTTGGAGAATTTGTTTTTGATAAAAATATTATAAAACCATAGTGTCACATACTCCTTAATGATGATAAATTCCTACCAGAGCCATATACATACTTTTAGGATACAAACCTTCCACATAAGCTGCTTGCTTTGTGTTGAGTTTTGTCAAGTCTTGTTGACCTTTGTTGAGAGATTTATCATGCTCCCAAGATCAAGATCACATACACACCACATATATGTGCTGCTTCTACACTAGAAGTATGCAAAAACATGCTTTTCATCCACCAAATAAATGCTCCAAGTTCTTGTGAATATCTCTCTTGAAAAGTTTTGTTGCAGAAAAGAGACATGGGGCTATGCAAAAGAAAAGGTGGAAAAAGAAAGAAAGAAAGAAAAAAGCTAAAAAATGGGCACAAAGATGTCCGGAGTATTGAAAACAATGGGTACAAAGATGAGCGCCATTAAAAAAAAGATAGCCCCTGCTCTTGAAAATATTTCCAAGTTTCAAGAGAGAGATATGTTTTCAAGGAGCAAAGTAGAATTAGGTTAGCTACCAAATATTCCACACACATGCACATCTTGATGTAAGAGTATGACATTTCTCTCCTTGGATCTGGGATTTGACTTTACAATATATGCAAGGTAAGTATGCTACATATTTTATCCCTACCTAAGCTCCACATAAGCTTTTTAGAAGTAGGAAGGAAAAGAAGGCATTGCTGTGATGTGCCTTGGTGAGGAATCATACACCATTTTGCGATTCGAGAGTACCATTTGAGGAGTATAAAGTGAACTATGCTTTTCTTGTGAAAACTTTAAAAACTCCAAGTTACTGAGATGAGAATTTGGGAAGATGACTTTGCTTCGAGAGCTGTTCCACTTTTCAACCGCTCAAGGAGATATGTTAGCCACTCCACAAATCCTGCAGGTACAAGGAATGTTTTGGAATAATCCATATGCTAGTTCTAATCTTGAATAGTTATGTTTATGCTTACTATACTAATCTTTACTCGAGGACGAGCAAATAACAAGTGTGGGGGAACTTGTTGATGGTTGTTAATGTCAATCATAAACCATTAATATATCCCACATATACACTTAATTCCATCACCAAACATAGGTATAGGGTTTTAAACTAATGAATTCCACAAGTTTTGGTGAATATGTGGATGTAGGAAGATTTATCCAGAAAACAACTCCCGGGACCAATGTCATCACTCCAAACAAGCAAACCGACATCAACAAGTGATTCAACTCGTGAAATGTGCAAAAGTTGACTCAAGACAGAGCCTAGGACCCACCACCCAAAGGGAGGCTCACCTACCATAGTAGCAGGCCAACCGGCCCAGTAGTGAGGCCAGTCAGCCCATTATGGAGGCCCCTCACCCTTTACCACCTCGTACGCCTTCCTAAGATCTGGACCCTTGATTTAAGGCAGTTTTAGGTCAGTTTATCTAATGGTGGCCAAGAGAGTTTACGCGGATCGATGATGTGGCAGTTCCTTGCCCCCTACTCCACCTTTATTCCTTGCCCCCTACTCCACCTCGGCCAATATAAGGACACCTAGACCCCCTCTAGGAGGCACACATCTACACACCCTATGCTCTAGAGCTTCATTATTTCATACCCTAATTGTAGTAGTGTCCCTCTTGATGATTCTCATTTAGTTGAATTATAGAAAATAGGGAGAGAGGAGAGGAGAGAGATCTAAGGAGAAGCCAGATTTATCGGATTCTTCTTGACTTTGTACCTCTACAGATCTAATTCATCTCTGAGTTACATCTAGGTTCTTCTATTGGTATTTTAAGTTCTCTAGTTAATTGAATTCAATCTTTACTATATTTTATTTACGGCAACTCCGCTTGCATTGAGTGCTCTAATTATAAATTGTGACTAGAGTGGTAAACCCTAGTGTAGACGTGGTGTCTAGGCTAGAGTATACCTGAGTTTGCATCCAATCCTACGGTTAGTTGTGCTAGTCCCAGAGGTGACAGCTCTGTCAGGCCATTGTAATCCATCATGTTAGGATTGGTGTTTCAAAGAGCTTTTTGGCAGCCTTCCCTCGACTACCTTTTTCTCACCTTCTTCAAGAGTCAAAAAAGTATTGTTGCTCCAAAGTACGTAAAGTATAGTAAGATTGATCTTTAGTTGTTTAGTTTAAGCCTGGAAAACCCCTCTCTATCCACAAAAATACTTTTCTATTCTTATCTTTAGACGACCTTGATTCTTACTAGAACACTTCGTGTTTCTCATGGAAATTGATACTCTGGAATACTCTCGGGTGAAAGCTACATCGGTATCCGTGCACTTGCGGATTTTTCTATGTGCGTTAACAAATACTAACAGGGGCCAATCATATCCAGTCCCCAATTTGCAAAAGGCCAAGATACAGGGATTGTCTAAAGCGCTTGTGCTGGCACATGTATCTGCTTGGCAAAAAAATGGCAGCCCTCACAATGGCAAACGAGTGCCTCAGCATCTGCTATTGCAGATGGGCCAGTAAAATCCAGCTTGGAAAGCTTTGTCGACCAGGTTCCTAGACACGACATGGTTACCACATGAACCGGCATGAATCTCGAGCAGTAATTTTTCTCCTTCCTCTTGGGTAATGCACTTCTACAATAGTTCTTCTCTGGCATTCTTCACATTAACTTGCCATCAACTAGCACATAGTGCTTACTATGATGAATGAGTCATTCCATCTCTGCCTTGTCACTTGGGACCTCAGCTGAGAAGAGATATTTGATGAAAGGCTCTCTCCAATCAGAAGTTGGAGTAGGTATGATCATAACTAATTGCTCAGTGGGTGGTGTCTTAGCGACTGACTGCTCTTCTTGGGTGGATGGGGTCATGAGGTCTTGAACAAATACTCCTGCTAGAACTTTGGCCCTAGATGACCCTAGCTTGGATAGGCGATCGGCTACCTAATTAGCGTCGTGGGGAACGTGATGGTAATCAATGCCATAGAACTTCCCTTCAAGTTTTCTGATCTATGCGTAGTAAGCATCCATCTTCTCATTGGTGTAGGACTAGTCCTTATTGAGCTGGTTGATGACTAGGGAGGAAGCGTCGTATACCATGAGGTGCTTGACGCTGAGCTCCATGGCGATGCGGAGGCCATGGAGACATGCCTCATATTCAGCAGCATTGTTGGAGGCTGGAAAATGAATCCGGAGTACATATTAGAGCTCGTCCTTAGAGGGAGTAATGAACAGTACACCTGCCCTGGCAAATTCAATTTTGAGAGCACCATCGAAGTACATCTTCCAATGCTCAAGGCAAGCAGCTGGGATAGGCTCTTGGATCTCAGTCCATTCAGTGATGAAATCAGCCAAAACTTGCTACTTGACAGTCGGTCGGCTCCTGAACTCAATGGAGTACGTGCCAAGCTCAACCGCCCACTTGATAATGCGGCCGTTGGCTTCATTGTTGTGGAGGATATCACTGAGTGGGAATTCAGAGACCATGGCAATCTTGTAGAACTCAAAGTAATGGCGAAGCTTGTGGGATGTAATCAGGACCACACACAATAGCTTCTAAACCAGAGGATACCGAGTCTTGGACTCGTTCAAGACCTCGCTGATGAAGTAGACTGGTCGCTGGACCTTGTACGCATTCCCAGCCTCCTCTCGCTCAACTACAATAGCCGTGCTAACAACCCGGGGAGTCACGGCGATGTAGATCAATAAAATCTCACCAAATTGCGGTGCAGTCATAATTGGAGGTGAAGTCAAGAACTGTTTGAGCTTGGTGAAAGATTCATCAGCTTCCTCCATCCACTCAAAATGTTCGCTAGCCTTAAGCAGCTTGAAGAAGGGGAGACCTTTCTTCCAAGACATGATATGAGGCAGCTAAGAGCCACCATGCATCACGTAAGCTTCTGGACATCTTTTACACAAGTTGCCCGCTTCATACGGGTGATGGCCAAGACTTTTTTGGTGTTTGCCTCAATGCTTCTAGCACTGATGATGTAGCCCAGGAGGATGCCAGATGGAACACCGAATATACACTTGTTGGGATTCAGCTTCCATCGGAACTCCTTGAGAGCCTTGAATGTTTGCTTGAGGTCGACGATAAGCTTGTTGGTGGTCTTGGACATAACAACCACATCGTTGATGTAGGCCTCGATGTTGTGCCCTATCTGATCTTTAAGGCAACGCTGAATAGCTCTTTGATACGTCGCACTAGCATTTTTTAGTTTGAAGGACATGGTGGGGTAATAGTAGGTGCTGAACGGTGTGATGAAGGACGTTTTGATCTGGTCCTCCTCTTTCAAGGAGATTTGGTGATAACTAGAATAACTATCTAAAAAAGAAAGTAATTCGCAACCGGTAGTAGAATCAATGACCTCATCGATGCAAGGAAGACCAAAGGGGTCTTTAGGGTAGTGTTTGTTGACATTGGTGTAATCAATGCACATTCTCCATTCTTTATTCTTCTTTTGAATGAGCACTGGGTTAGCCAGTCATTCGGGATGATACACTTCTTTAATAAATCTAGCTACTAGAAGCTGGTATAATTCTACCCTAATAGCCTCCTTCTTGTCTAGCATGAATCATCGAAGCTTCTGCTGGATCAGCTTGGCGGTTGGTGAGACATGTAAGGAGTGCTCGATCAGCTCCCTTGGTACCCCAAGCATGTCTGTATGTTTCCATGCAAACACATCTACATTGGTACATAGGAAACTGACAAGCGTACCTTCCTATTTGGGGTCTAGGTGGGGCCTAATCTTCATGGTCTTGGATAGGTCGGCGAGGCCAAGGCTCACCTCCTTGGTTTCCTTGACCTTGGTAGCTTCACAAGGTGCCGCCATCGTTGAGATCTCCTACTCTTCTAGGGACACCTTCTTTGACTTGGCGAGGCAGGCATCCATGTGAAAGGAGAGGTCGACTGCCTCAGTGTGTGTGAGACTCTCCTTCTCATAGGCGTAGGCAATGATGAGGTTAGCCTGCAAGGTAAGGACTCCTCCAGGGGCCAGCATCTTGAGCACCATGTAAGGATAGTGTGGTATGGCCATGAACTTGGTCAATGCCGGACGACCGAGGATGGCATGGTAGGTAGTGTCAAAATTGTCCACCAGAAAGCTGATATACTTGATGCGAAACATCTCAACGGTGTCATACTGAACCACAAAGTGATTTCACCTAGGGGCTAGGACGACCCCCAGAAAGGAGAGTTGACGGGGGTGAGATCTTCCTTGGAGAGGCCTAGTTCAGACAAGGCGTTAGTGAAGAGGATGTTAACGACACTACCACTGTCGATGAGGACCTTCATGAAGCGCACCTTGAAGATGATAGTGTCCAGCACGATGGGGAAGCATCCTGTGTAAGGTATTTCCGCCCACTGGCCGGCCCTGCTGAAACTGATGGGCTGTTCTGACCAGGGGAGGTATCTGGGGTCGACGATGGTGTTGATGCTCCTAACGGATAAGACTTGTCGGGAAGTGAGTTTCTTGTAGCGCTTGTTCTCGAAGGCGGCCAAACCTCTAAAGATCATGTGGATGATCTTGCTAGGATCTTGAAATGTGCCACCTGTGTTGGGGGGTTCATGATCCTTGCCATTGTTATTGTCATCTATATGTCTCTTATTTGCCTGCTCTTGGAAGATATTCGCTAAACCCATGCACTCCCTCATGGTATGCTTTGCGCCCTTATGGATCGGGCATGGGCCAACGAGGAGCTTGTCGAACTGTCTGCTATAGTTGCGCTTAGCACGAGGCTGCTCAATGGAGTCAACAAAGTTCTGTGGTCAGCAGCATCAGAGTTGTCCTACCCTAGAGGTCTCCTGTTTGTCATGATGATCATAGTTGTTGAGGCGACGCTCGTGGTCGTCATAGCGGTGGTCTCAATCATCGCTGTGCCATTCTGTAGGGTCGAGATGCGACTAGAGGGGGGTGAATAGTCATTTCAAAAACTTAATCATGTTGGCTAATCGAAACAAGTGCGGAATTAAAACTATCGGTCTAGCCAAGACTACACCCATCTATCTATGTTCTCTAGCACCTTGCAAAGATCCTAATTAAGCAACAAAGGTGCCGGGCTAGCTAGAGCTCATCTAATCAATTCTAGAAGCAAGGTCACACAAACCTATGCCACTAGTACTTTAACCAACGGGGAGCTCCAACACATGCTAATAAGCAAAAGCACAAAGCTAACTAAGCTCACTAGCAATGCTCAATAATAAGGCAACCAATACCAAATTAGAGAGCACAAATACTTAGCTACATAAACTAAGCAAAGTGACTAACAAGGCTACACAAACCAAATTAGTCATGCAAGGGAGCTACTTCTATGCTACACAAGCAAGAAGGTAACTAGTGAGATATATAAGCAAACTAATTACAAGAGCAAATACACAAGCACAATGTATATGAAAGTAATTACAAGCTTGTGTAATGAGGATGCAAACCAACGGGAAGAATAAAGTGGACACAGTGATTTTTCTTCTAAGGTTCATGTGCTTGCCAACACGCTAGTCCCCGTTGTGTCGACCACTCACTTGGTGGTTCGGTGGCTAATTGGCATTACCCGCCAAGCCCGCATGTTAGGCACCGCAAGAACCTACCCTGAAAGTGAGGGTAGCTCAATGACACGCTTTACTAGAGTTGCTCTTTGTAGCTCCCGTGGGGTGAGCACAGTGCCCCTCACAAAGCTCTTCTTTGGAGCACCGCACAAGCTTCTTGTGGGCTTTGACGGAGACCACCACCAAACCATCTAGGAGGTGGCAACCTCCAAGAGTAACAAGCACCACCGGCTTGCAACTCGATCACCTAGTGCCACTCAATGCAACCTTACGATGCAATCGCACTAGAATCGCTCTCTCACACAATCGGATGATCACTATCAAGTATATGTGAGATGGAAGGCTCCCAAGCACTCACAATCATGGACACAAAGTCCCCCGAGGTGCTCAACCCAAGCCATGGCCAAGAGCCCCTTCTATTTACAGCCCCATGGGCTAAACTAGCCATTACCCCTTCACTGGGCAAAACTCGGGGTGACCGGACGCACCCTGCCAGAGTCTGGTCAACGGATGGCTACCACATCATCCCTACCTTCAAATACTGAGCGCTTGATCTCAATGGTTAAGTTGCGACCGGATGTAGCATAGTGTATGACCGGACACATGACCCCAGTGTCCGGTCACTTCCAGTAAGGTTCCACTCGTGACCGGACGCATCCGGTCACCCCCGACCGGACTCACCCAGTGTTCGATCACTCACTATCTCCTCTATGCGCCGCCACACCGGTGTGACTGGACGCACCCAGCCAGCGTCCGGTCACTTTCAATGCTAGCATCCGGTTGAAGAATGACGCCTACATGTTCTCTGCTGCCACTGACCAGACGCAGGACCCTAGCGCCCGGTCACTGCGTGACCAGTGTCTGGTGCGCTCTATGAAACACTGTCTTTTCTATACAGGACACCGGTGGCACCATCGGACTGTCCACACTCCACAGGTGGACACTCCACCGGTGAAGTTTCAAACCCTTCTCACCTCTGTTTCATCGCCGAGTTGATCCACATCAACTCCAACTTCATCTCCTTTGTAAATGTGCCAACACCACAAGTGTACACCACCATGTGTATGTGTGTTAGCATTTTCACAATCATGTTCCAAAGGATTAGCCACTCAACTTGCCATGCCACTCGATCCTAGCGACGATGCAAAGTTAGATCACTTGAGTGGCACTAGATGACTGATATGCAAACAAGTTTGCCCCTCTTGATAGTACGGCCATCTATCCTAAACCCGGTCATCAACTTCTCTACACACCTATGACTGGTGAAATGAAATTCCCTAGGTTATACCTTTGCCTTGTGCATTCCATTCCATCTCCTCCATTGTTGATGCAACACATGCACCAACACGATCAACAATCATATGATCCACTTCATATCATCACGTGATCATATTGGTTCATCGATCTTGACTTCACTTGCTTTTCACCGTTGCCTTCGTCCATCGGTGCCAAGTCTTGCTCAAGCTTCACCGCCACACGGTCCATCGCTCCAAAGCCTCTGACTTGCCCTTCAGGCTTGCAACCGGTCCATCAAGCCAAGTCATGTCTTGATCTTCTCCACCTTGATCACATGACTCAATGTCATGTCTCATTTGCAATGAGCTCCTTCATTGTCACATGTGTGAGCTTTGCAACATCTCCAAGCCATTTTCACCTTCATGGCATATGTTGCTCACACACATGTACCTGTGGACTAATCACATGTGTATCTCACATAAATACAATTAGTCCACCTAGGTTGTCACTCAATTACCAAAACCACACAAGGACCTTTCACAATCATCACGGCGTTCGTCATTGCGACATGGTGGACGATTAGGCCAGGGAACCCGGGCGATATCCTCATGGTGATGCAAGTTAGCCTCCTCAGTGTCAGCATATTGTTTAGCAGTTGTGAACATCTCACCAAATGACATTGGTGGCTTCCTGTTGAACTTTCTACAAAGCTCATCGTGATGGCAAAGTCCTTGGATAAAGGCGGTGATAACTTCGGACTCTAGGATGTTTGGAATACGATTCCTAACCTTGGAGAAATGCTTGATGTAGCTCCAAAGAAGCTCGCTAGGCTTCTGATAGACTCTGGCCATGTCATGCTTCATCCCCGGCTGCTCACATGTAGCCTTGTAATTCTCAATGAACAACCTCTTGAGGTAATCCCATGAATCGATGATGTCTGATTGGAGGCTCATGAGCCAATTCATCACGGTGAGCTTAAGTGTGATGGGGAAGTAGTTCGCCATGATGTCAGTGTTGCGCCACCGGCCTGCATAGCTATGGCGTAGCTCGTGAGCCATTGCTCAGGGTTGGTGTGACCATTGTACTACTTGACACCAGAGATCTTGAAGTTGGGGGGCCACTGTACAGCCTATAACTTTGCGGTGAATGCTCGTGGACCATCGATATTGCCGGTGATGGCCGCGTCTCCAGTGGCTGGTAGAACAGTGGCACCAGCAACTGGTCAGGCGGTGTTGTTAGTGGCGGGCCAAGCAGCATCTCCAGCAGGCTAGGTGACGTTGGCAGAGTGAGCCAGCTAGATCAGCTCAAACACTGCCTCAGGATTGCCCCAAGATTCATCGTGTTGCTAGCAACGAACAATCTCCTCCGCATGGCGTGAGTTGCACTGATTATCGATACGGCGACGAACGTCATGATGATTATTGAGATGCTATCAGAAGTCACCAGCAGGTTGTTCAACTTCCTAGTTGGTGTTGGGGTTAGCATACTACGGTCGTTCTCTAGGATTGACAATGTAATTGCCTCTTGATCCCCCTTAGAGATAAGGGCCACCTACCTAGAGGTGGCTTCCACCAGGTCACTGGGATTGGGCCCTATGTGGCCCAACAGATCAGTTTGAAGAGGCAGAGTGAGATGGCGCCTGATTTTGGTGATTTTCGTTAACCTGAACTGCGACTGCTTTGAGCATGGCGATGGCTTTGGCAAGCTCTGGTGACGGTGTGAGCCTACCTAGCTCATTCATGGTGATGACGAGGTTGGCGCTTGGTGTCAGTAAGACCTCGTGCCCATCAACTTGGATGAATTCCCCATTGAGGTTGTGGACAACACAGTGCCCTCCTTAGTTATGGGCAGTGCCACCACCGTCGATGACTATTTTTGTGGAGCCTTCTGATTCTGCCCCTAGATCTGCCTCCAAGATCGAGAGCAGAGAGTCATCATCGAGCTAATGAATCTACACCATGTTGATGGCCGGTGCAAACTGGTTAGCACTTGACAGAGTGAGCTTAGTGAGCGAATAAATGTCATCGATCTGGTCAGCGTAGAGATCATGCAGGGCCTCTTGATATGGAGCGGCTGTGTTGGCTAGCCCATAGGGGTGAGCCATCATGGGACCCTGTGTTGGAGCTTACCGACTAGCCCTAGGCTAGTCAAATCTGGAGAGCGGTCGACGCTGCACTATGCGCCCTTGTGGAGTCATCATGATGGTCAGATCTACATCTTGCCACCATGGGCGGCGTCACCGAGTGAAGCGCTTAGGGTGCACCACCTAGAGCAGAGGATACTCATCATCGTAAGGAGACCGATCTCGGATCGACTCTACGAGTGACAAGCATTCGACGAGCTTCTTGTCAACCTGATCTATAGATGTGATCAGGTCATCTTGTTGGACATGCTTCCTTAGCTGGCATGGTGCCGAAGGGCGAGCCATCAGAGAAGAAGACAAACTCGGAAGAGATCTCGAGATCTGATCTGCTAGCGCAGATGTCGAAGCTACTAGCGTGGGGTTGTCCTGCACCTACTAGATGACCTCCCCATTGCCGTTGGTATTGATGACCCAGGTGATGGAACCGACCGTGAAGGTTTGGCTGGCCCTAGGGATGAACGGAGAGCTTGGAAAACATACCATCTGGCCAATCATGGGATCAAGCGCACACCCCTACCTGGCATGCCAACTGTCGACTAAATGTGCTCGGCAGTCCACCGAGGGGTATACCCATGATGGTAGATTTGTCATAGAGGTGAGCGAAATGGTGACAAGACACAAGATTTAGACATGTTTAGGCCATCAGCTTGACGTAATACCCTAAACCTGTGTCCCGTCGGTTTGCATTGGCTATCGTATATGATTGCGTGTGTTTTGAGGGGGTCCCCTACCCGCCTTATATAGCATGGGGGGTAGGGTTACATGCCGATCAGGTCTAAGTCTGATTGGGTAGCAGATATTCTTTACATGGAAACGTACATTTAGTATATCCTAACATTTTCAACATGGTCTTCAGGATGTTGTCGAGGTGCCTTGGGCGTACGCTGAGCTATGCCATGAATCGCAAGCCATCATCTTGTGGGCTAGACCATCCCTTGCAGTATGGCCATGTAGTCCGCCGTGGGTACCTAGGGCCAGACCCCCACATGGTGCCCCCCCCAATGGTCAGCCCAACGGCTAGTTTGACTGGCCAGACGAGCACTGGACAGGCAACGGTGAACCGCCCTATGGGTGCAGTGACCATCTAGCCAGTCCCCCAAGAGACCAAGTCTCTGGAAAAAAGTGGAGGTGCCCAACACTCCTTCCCCTGCTCTCTAGATAAAAGAGGAGGTGCCACCGCCCCACAAGTGGCGGTGACTAGGCGGTGCACCGCCCTCTCCAAGGCGGTGAACACCGGATGCGTCGGTGCCACCCTTCTTTCTGCCTCTTCTCTATCGGGTCCAGGTGGGCACCGTCCTAGGGGTGGCGGTGTCCCCACCAGAACACCTCCCTCTCACCCTCCTTGGTCGGTCACCGCCACAAGGGAGGTGGTGCACCGGACAGGGCATGGTGGTGGCCTTGGGACAGCACCCCAAGCCTGGTTATGCCTCTTTTTCTTCACCTTTTTCACCACCTTTGAAAATGTGCTAACACTCTAAGTGTTCCACCATCACGTGCAAGTGTGTTAGCATTTTCACAATCATTTTTCAAAGGTTAATCACTTTTCACCGATTGTGCACTAGGCCTAAAATGCATATGCAAGTTTTCCAACACTTAGTGGCACTAGATGATCTAGTTGTCCAATAAGAGCTCACCTCTTAATAGTACTACCATCTATACTAAATGTGATCCCACTCTCTATAGTGTCTTGATCACCGAAAATAAAATGGCCTTATAGATATCACCTTTGCCTTGAGCCCATTTTGTTTTTCTCTATCTTCTTTTCCAAAGTCCATAGCTTGATCATCACATGTGTTCACACCATCACCATTGTTGATAGAATATCATCGGCAGTCCTCCGAGGGGTATCCCACGAAGGTACATTGATCAGCAGAGGAGCGCGTGATCAAGAACAAGAAGGCAACAGAGACACACGGGTTATATAGGTTTAGGCCATCAGTATGACATAATACCTTACTCCCATGGTCTGTTGGTTTGTATTAGCTATTGTATGATATGCCATGATTTCGGAGTCGGTCCCTGCCTACCTTATATAGTCTAGGGGGTAGGGTTACAAGTCGGTTAGATCTGAGAGATAACCAGAAAGTAATAACAGATTACAAGAATCATGGGATCATACGTATCCTAACAGATCTCGTAGTATCTTCAGGATATCCTTCCTATATCTTGCGGGAGGCGCCAAGCAGAATCATGTTCCGCAAGGCTTCATCTTGTGGGCTAGGCCACCCCTAGGGGCGCAGCCCATGTGGTTCACCATGGGTATCTAGGGTCGTACCCCCCATAGCTAGTCCCCGAGTGCCTTGTACCCATTGTGCAACGCCATCCTGAGCGTGTTCGAGCAAGTGCAAACCAAAGCCGAGTAGTTCGACTCATGGTCTGACCTCCATGATGAGTCACCGAGCAGTTGTGAGTAGTTGTCGAGTAGCGTGCAATCATTGCCGAGCAGCATGACCCGCGGCCGAGCATCATATCCCCAGTATGGCTTGCCATAAGGGTGTAAGGAGCTCTAGTCCAGAATTGAAAATTTCTTCACAGTGAACCAAGTGTGGCCACTTAGAGTCCGACCACGAGGAAAGGAGATAACCTTCATTAGCTTCAAGAGGCATGGAGTCTTCCAGAAAAAAGAAGCACATTCACCACGAGGTGAAGTGTTCCCACTTAGTCCCCGAGCCTGATAGCAGATGATGTAGTCATGTGGTGTCAGGGTCCAAAGCAGAAAAATAATAGAAAACCAACCGAGCATGCAGCTAGTCCCCAGGCGTAGCCCCCAAAACAAGATAAAGCATAGTCACCGCAAGGTGAAGTGTGCCTACTTAGTCCCTAGGCCTGATAGTAGATGACGTAGTCATGTGGTGCTAGGGTCAGAAATAGAGAAATAATGAAAACCAGCCGAGCAGGCAGTCAGTCCCCGAGCTCCAAGCAAAGATATCAGAGAAATCAAACCGTAGAGAAAAAATCGGAGCAACGGTTGTACAGTAACGATTACTGAGCCTCGATAAATGGTGGAGAAATCGGTGATTATTTGGTGAGTAACAATAGATGGCAGTGATAAATGAGCGATGTGGGCTACGGTTGCGTGAAAGCCCAGGTTGTGGCCCATTAAGCCACGTCGGAGAATTCAGAGCGGCGCAGATCATGGGAACAGTTTCCCAAAAACCCTTGAATTTGGAAAGCTGGGGAAAGTACTGTATAATGGCGCCGCCGCCCCCCACGCTCCCACCTTTGCCACTTCGCCATTTCATCTTCCTCCTCAGCCGTCATACTTCTAGATTCGCACCCACACACTCTGCCGGCGCGAGCCCCCATCTAGATCTGAGTGATGGCGCCGAAGAGGAGAGCTGTGAATCTGAAGAAAGCGAGCCCAAAGAAGACAGCTACCGGAGCTAGTCATGATGAAGAGTGGGCGCCGTCGCGCACAGGGGAAGCAGAGCTCGAGAGATTGGTGACAGCGGGCGTGCTTCCTGACCGTGTCACCGCCGGATGGTGGCCAGCCAGTGGTGAGCCCTTCCCAATGCCTAACACCGATGAAGTTGTAGTCTTTGAGGATTATTTCTGGCATGAGTTGGGGTTCCCTGTTCATCCTTTCCTACGAGATCTACTAGAATTTTGGTCGATTAGTCTGTGCAATCTCCACCCCAACACCATATTTCACATCTCGATCTTTATTCATTTCTGTGAGGGGTTTCTAGGGGTTCTGCCGCACTTCAACCTCTTCAGACACCTGTTCTGGTTGAAGAAGAAAGGCGGCGACAGCTCCAAGGTGGTCGGCGGCGTATATCTGTAGCTTTAGGACGAAATGGCCAGTGAGTATATTAACATACCACTGAACACTTCTCTGAAAGGGTGGAATTCCAAGTGGTTCTACATGAAACAGAGCCACCTGGCAATCCGCTGCGACGTCCACCATATCTCGGAGAACCAGAGTAGCTGGTCGGAGAGACCAAACAGTATTAACATGGAGCAAGTGAAGGAGCTCCTTGACTTGATTCAAGGTGTGGAGTTGAGAGGTGAACTAGTGGCAGCAAGCTTCATAATACGCCGCGTCCAGCCCTACAAAGAGAGGGCCCACCTAGGCTTTGACTATAGGGGTGACGACGACAGGACCTGGGAGAGTACTGAACGACTA
The DNA here is from genome assembly GCF_019320115.1 of Miscanthus floridulus. Lineage (NCBI taxonomy): Eukaryota > Viridiplantae > Streptophyta > Magnoliopsida > Poales > Poaceae > Miscanthus > Miscanthus floridulus. Next base: position 78,513,513 of record NC_089595.1, on the reverse strand, counting down.
TCAAGGAAAAAAAGTGATAAGTCGGGCCATAGAGCTATTCACCTCCAATGCCTCATTTAGCTGGCCAAAGGAAACGAAGGCCTTCAACTATACCAACCCACCTCCTCAGGTAACCATCTCAGTTTGCATTGTTCAATTGATAGTTGTCGAGCAGGGGACTGACTTACTTATGCAAAGATCCATCCGTAGGATAGGGCAGTGTACTTTTCGGGCATGCCGAGAGCCGATTGGCCGCCGGTGGTGGACGCCCGACCAATAGTACAACCTGAAGAAAGTTCCGTCGGTATCTCATCGAAATCCAGAGATACGGATGTTGATCGCACGGCGAGTCCCCCCTAGTGTCAAAGAAATCTCAGGGGAAATGGGCAGCGGTAGATGAGCTGGCCCAGAAGAAGAGGAATACGGTGGCTGCCGCTCCTCGCAAACCAGGCGGCATCTCACTTGGTGGTGACTAGACCACTCGAACGCGGAGGGCCACGGTGATCGAGTGGTCTGATGACGATGAAGATCTAGTTGCTCCTCCTCCAAGCGTGCAGACGCCTTCACGTAGCACACACGTGGAGGAGCAATCAAGGGGAAACGAAGAAGTCCCCGAGCAGTAGACGATAGAAATCCCCACAGAGCAGGTGACAGGCGCCCCCGATCAGCAGACGGAGATAAATCCGGAGCGATGGGTGGAGGAAACCTCAGAGCAGCAGGCAGAGCAGAGGCCAACTTTGGAGGAGACGAGACCTCCACCCCGAGCACGGGGATCGAGTCCACAGCCGCGCCTGAGGGCTCAGGCAGGCATCACCAATTCAAAAAAGTGCAACAGCAGACCAAACGGTGAGTATCCTCGTGTTGGAGTTACTTTGCTATCTTATCTGAGTGTTTTTGGCGCTTAACCAAATGATCTGATGCAGCGCAAGGCATACCGAGGGTCCGGGCCTATCCGCCCAGACTAACGAGTAGCCTCGAACTGATCCCGAGGCGGAGGTAACGTCGGCAGCCCCCATGTCGGGGTCCCTGGGTGCTCGACAGCCGGCGGAGAAGTCAATGACTGCTGTGGGTGGACTTGGAGACGGCGAGAGGTCGACGTCGGTGGAGGATGGGTCGGCGACAACACGCGAAGCAACGGCGGGTACTGTCGAGCCCTCGGGAACTAAAACTAGAACTGCCGGCATTGCACCAGAGTATGGGTTGATGGAACCAGAGGCGCGTGAGGAGCTATGGCGCCTCCTAAGGCAACGCAGGGCATGATCAGACCCGCAGCCCGACCAAAGAGTCCCCCGGTGGTGCCGCCAGCTGCTGTGGAAGAGGAGGACGTGGTGGAGGAGATCATTCATGCTGAGCCTCAAACCCAATCCGTCCGAATCTTCCGCAAGCATGGTGATGAGGTGGTAGTTGTCGAGGAGGACACCCCCAAGGAGATGAGGCGGCTGAAATCCGCCCTCGCCGGAGTAGTAAAACAAATCAAGGTTTGTGTTGAATCTTGAGTATTCGTCTTTGACATTTGAGATCGAACTCCATCATTGTCATTGTTAATTTTCAGGGGATAACTCGGACTACCGAGCACCGGCACCAGTTAATAAAGAGGATGGAACCCCTCGCCGAAGAGAACCAGAAACTCAAGGAGGCGATGAACCTCTTAGAGAAAAACACCCAAAGGCCCCAGCGCGAGTGGGACCTCGCTAAATCCAACGCGCTGGACCTAGAGCAACAGAAAGGAATCCTATCTGAGCAGCTAGTGACAGTGAAAGAACAGCTACGAAACAAATCCGAGCAGCTTGCCGCTGCCTCCACACAACTGAAAGATGCTTCTGAGCAGTTGGAAAAGCTACAGAAAGTATCCGAGCAGAAGAAAGGTATGTGCGACCGGCGAAAGTGCTTTGCATAGTTGGATACGCTTACTTTTGGTGATGATTGTTGCACTTGTAGAGCAAGATGTGGAGCTCAGACAGCAGCGCTAGGCCCTTGAGCAACTCTGAGAGGAGAAGGAGAAAGAAACAGGGCGAGCGAACAAACTGGTCAAGGAGTTGAACGGTGAGTACTCCCTGGTCAAGGTTGCTGATGAAGTAACTCTCTTGCTTGATGGAACTTTGTAATGCTTGCAGATTACCGTCGAAGGGTTAAGGCACAGTTCGATGTGCTGGAGCAGGATGCCTAGACCTAGAGGGGTAGATTTGATGCTGTAGTTACTGGAATCAACCCAGTGCTCAATTGCATCAAACAAAAAGTGGCTCCTCAGCCCGACGGCAGGCCGCTACGCCCAGACATCATCATCAAAAGATGCAAGACGGCGTGGGAGAGCTTCAATCGCGACGTCGTTGTTTCTGCCACTACCCACACCCTTGCTGTTGTTCAGTCCCACTATCCAGCCACTGACCTTCAGGCAATAGGAGATAGGTACGCCGAGGGGCTGAGCGAAGTGGAGACCCAGCAGCTGGAGGATGAGGTGGAAGACGCAGCGAAGAAGTTGGCCGGCGATATAGACCTATTCGGTGAGACGGGCGGCAATGGCAGAGCACAATGATCTGCTTGGTGGATATCATTTGTATTTTCTGGACAGTGCAGTTAGAACGCGCGAAATTGTAAAAAAACACTTATATACATGATAAATGTTATAAAGTGCATGTGTATGCAGTCAAATTGTATTTCGGCAAAAAAATCTTCATAGTTATGACCATAAGGTATTTATATGGAGTATAAGTAGAGTTCGAGCAGTTAGTTTGCTACTGACCCCCATGGCCTCAGCTAACCCATAGTCCATGACGTCGAGTGCAGAGCCCGTGCACGTGTAGGAGGAACATACGTGACCAAGGAACCGCAGCCAACCACCCATAATGCAGAGCGTGGAGCCTGTAGCACGTGTAGGGAGAGATCAGAGACTGGGTCTTCTCTATAGAGAAAAGAGCGGAATGTGTGCTGCTCGGCGGTTATCGAAATAACTTGGAAATATAGATAGCATAAGCGGCATCCAGGCAATTAGTTCTATGCTGAGCATTCGGCCTTGGCTAGCTCGTAGTTCATAACATCTAGTGCGAAGCCCATGCACGTGAAGGAGAAAATAGGCGTGACCAAGGAACCACAGCCGACCACCCATAACGCAGAGCACGGAGCCCGTGGCATGTGTAGGGAGAGATTGGAGACTGGATCTTCTCCAAATAGAACAGAAAAGAAAGTAGGCTGCTCGCTGATCGGCAAAATATCTTGGAAATTTATAATAGAGTGTTCAGCGGTTTGGAGAAAACGTGTGGTGAGATACGTTGGTGATTTGGAGGAAACGTGTTTGGTGATTTGGAGAACACTTATTCGGCGATTTTCGGTGAAAATTTGTTGGCGTTTTGGAGAAATCGTTCGGCGATTTTGGAGAAAAATGTTCGACGATTTTGGAGAAAACCGTTTGGCGCTTGCTTTGGAGATTTGGAGAAACTTATTCGGCGAAATCGTGGTCGGTGATTTGGAGAAATCATTCGGTTTCGTCGTTCCGGGGAGGGCTGTCGACGCTGACGTTGAAGATCGCGCCACCCTGGAAAGGCGGGAGAGGGGGTTGCTCGGTGAAGGTTTCGGCGAGGGTCTCCGTGGAGCCCTGGGATTTGGAGTCTGGATTTTCCTCCATGATGGTTTGGAGGGATGCTCCGGGGCCTCGGCTAGCGTGCAGCATGTTGACCGTCGGCGGGAGCTGATCGACGATCTTGTCGGTGAAAAGATGGATATCCCCACCTAGTCGGCGAATTTGCCCCTCAATGCGTCTTGGTATGTAGCGGCGGTGTTGGCGAGCCCGAAGGGCAGGGCCATAACCCCCAGAGTTTGCTGAATAGCTTCCGATAGATGCGGATCGAAGGGTGGTCGGCGTTGAACGAAAGTGTCCAGAGCCGACTCGGCGATGGAGAGGCAATCGACGAGCTTCAGACCGACCCGGTCGATGGATTCGATCAGATCGTCAATGTTGATGTGCCTCCTTTGGTAATGAGGAAGCGAGCGGTGAGTCGTTGATGAAGACGACCTCGGAAGTGGTTCCAAGATCGGATCTGCAGTTGTAGGTGCAAGGGAGGTCGGCGCAGAACGGATTTGTACTGGCTCGAGGAGCTCTCCGACTCCGTCAGCGTTGATGACCCACGAGATGGATCCGACCATGAAGATCTGGCCGGGCTGCGGGAGGGACGAAGAGCCTGTGGAAAAAGCCATCTTATTCGACAAGGAAACAACACGCACACCCCTACCTGGCGCGTCAACTGTCGATAGAATATCGTCGGCAGTCCTCCGAGGAGTATCCCACGAAGGTAGATTGATCGGCAGAGGAGCGCGTGATTAAGAACAAGAAGGCAATAGAGACACACGGGTTATACAGGTTCAGGCCATCAGTATGACGTAATACCTTACTCATGTGGTCTATTGGTTTGTATTAGCTATCGTATGATATGGCGTGATTTCAGAGGGGGGCCCTGCCCGCCTTACATAGCCCGGGGGCAGGGTTACAAGTAGGTTAGATCTGAGAGATAACCGGAAAGTAATAACAGATTACCAGAATCATAGGATCATACGTATCCTAACAGATCTCGTAGTATCTTTAGGATATCCTTCCTATATCTTGTGGGAGGCGCCGAGCAGAATCGTGTCCCGTAAGGCTTCATCTTGTGGGCTGGGCCATCCCTGGGGGCGCAGCCCATGTGGTCCGCCGTGGGTATCCAGGGTCGTACCCCCACAACCATGATCTTCATTTCATGTGGCCATCTCCATCCATGAGTGCCACCTAGCTCCTTTATTTGGATTGGACCATCTTATCTAATCACACACTTAGATGCAAGGATTAATCGAAACAGGTTTCATCAATTAACCAAAACTAAACTAGAGGTTTCAGCTTGGAAGAGCAAAGAATTATCCCCTCTAATCAAAGCTTTCACCTGGAGACTTATACGACGAGCCCTTGCAACCGTAGAATGAGCAGCAAGGTACACTGCCCACATTGACATGCACTGCGCAACTTGTGGTGCAGTGGAGGATGATGCCCACCTATTTTTTCATTGCCACCTATGCCGTGAGGTTTGGTTTTCTACTAATCCTCCGCTTAGAACTGACAATCTTCCTCAGGAGAGTGATGGAGTGCAATTAACCCTACAGGCTCTCATTTCCACCTCAACCTCCAATGCTTTGTTTCATAAGATCCTAATTACTATGTGGTACCTTTGGAAGGCGAGGAATGACGCTCGCTTTCAGCGCAAATTATGGACTCCCTGGCAGGTAGACCATGCTGTTACAGCACACATCGCCACTCAGGTAATGACAGAGGAAACACTCTGTTGTCACAGAGCAAGCATCTCAAGAATCGGTGAACAGGAACTAGGGCCCTCCAGCTGCAACCCCTGCCGGTTGCTCTACAGCAGCACGGATGCCCATCAGGACTTCATCAGTTATCACACTATCAAATGCAGGTACAAATAACCAGGTCGGCAACCACAACCAGCTTTACAACGACACTCGGACAGGTACACTATCCAAATGTTGGCCTCACTTCCTGGAGTTAGATGCTACGTCGATGCATCCACGGCACTGGATCACCCGTCGCAACAGCCAAGACTTGCTGGTCTTGGAATTTTTTTTGTTAACACTCAGGTACAACCAGCGCAGACAATTTACATCAAGGCGCACATGCCAGCCACCCAGTCAGTGATCATGGCCGAGGCGGCTGTAACAACCCGGGTTTTCGGAGAAGCCAGAAATACGAACTTTTTAAAAAAAATTCTACAATATGTGAAGCAGGTAGATGCTAGGTCAAACAAAGAACAATTTATAACTAAATTGTTGCATACATATAGTGTTGCTTGTAGGAGCTTGCCAGAGTTCCTTATTTGGTTTAGGATTTTGTGTTGGAGAGCACAAGTCCGTAGCAAATCCTTATGACTCCTTCTGGAATATCTTATGAATCCCTTTTCCTCTCTCTCAATTCATCTTTTTGCTTTTGAACCTCATTCGAATCCCTTGATCTAATTCATAAAGTCAATCGACCTTCCTTGTAAATCAATGCCCATCGATGCCAACCCTTGGCATTGGATTCCGAGACCCGTAGTGGACCCCACCTGGGTGAGCACGTGATAGGCGACACATGTATACCAACCTAGAGCTTTCGGAAATAAATATAATGGAGCAAGAAATAGAAAAGAAATTAGAAAAGGGAAGGAAAACAGGAAAGCCATTTTGGACCAAGGCGCTAGCAGGCCCAGCCAGCCTCTCCCACCCGAAGCCGTGGCCAAGCCTGCCCCGCCAGCCCGCTCGCCCTCGGCCCAGCTCGCCACACCTCCCTTCTCGCCCGCTCACGCGCACGTGGCCTGCTTGGCCCAACCGGCGCAGCAGCCCGGCCTGCCCTCTCTCCTCCCTTCGGCCCGCCCCGCCAACGCCTTGGCCCAACCAGGCCGCTGCCACTGCACGGCCCAGCCTGGCCAGCAGCCGAAGCCCCCACTCCAACCCTAGGGCGCACGCGACCCCGCTCCCACGCCGCCACCGCTCGCCCGCTGCGAGTTTGCGTGCGCGCAACGCCAGCCCCGCACCCTCGGCTCGCCCCGCGCCCCCTCGCTCGATGCGCGCCACGTGGCCGGGGAGCGCGGACCCCGAGAATCACCGCCGTCCGCGACCCCTGGCTGCCCTAGCCTGCGTGCATAAATAGCGCCGCCCCTCTTCTTCTTCCTCCAAGCCAACGCCGCATGCCACGGTCCCGCCACTGCCGGCCGCACGCTCGCCAAGCCGACGACGGCGCCCGCGCTCACCGTCCTCCACCTCAAGCCCGCGCTGCCGTCGGCGCCTTGCCACGGCGACGTCATCCACAGCCACGCCGAGCACCTTCGCCATGCTGCTCCGAAGCACGCCGAGCCGGGGCCGCTGCCGAAGCCGCGGCACCGCCCGCGACGCCGTGCTCCCCAGCCACCCGACGAGCGCCGTCCTGGACCTGAGGCTGAGCCCGAGGCGCCGTCCTCGCCATGACGCGTCCGTGGGGACCACCGGTGGAGCCGCGACCGCGTCAAGCTTCGCCCCGTCCCCAAGCACCGCGTCCACGACGAACCGCCAAAGCCACATCCATACTTCGTCGCCCTCTGCGCCTCATCCTCGGCCGCGGCCACGCCAAGCCCCGACCCTGTCTCGGCCACGGCGAGCCCCTCCACGCTGATGTCGTCGTGCTTCACCAAGGCCGCACCGGTGCCCTCCACTTCGATCCGCACCGACGTCACCATGGCCGAGAGCAGGAGCTGCATCGCCTGCTGAAGCTGCAGCTAGAATAGCAAGTCATCGCCTTGAAGCACTACCACAGCATGTTCGTCCATGCCCCAGGCACGGTGGCAGCACCTCGACGCGCCCCCGTTCCAAGACCGCAACGACCTACCTGAACAAACAGTGAGCACCCAAAAGCCCAGGACCCCATCTTTCCCCTCCCTACCATTACTCATGCTGAGCCCGGCCTTCGTGCCGCTGTTTCCACTATCGCAGGGAGGAAGCGACCCCGCAACACCACCATGCCAGTGGACGACAGCACCACCTGGCCATGTCCATCATTGTGTCCGGCCTTCGAGCCGTGTGACTCTATGTGCAAGGAAGAAGCCGGCCCCTTGCGGCGCCTTTCGCGAACCATGGCCGAGCCCCGTCCAACAGCCACCACCGAGCCCCTCTTTCCAACCCCAACCTTGCTTACCGGCCATGGCGTTCCAACCATGGGACACGTAGACCGAGGTCACCTCCGGCCTTTGGACACAAGCACACACACACATGACTAACCCAAGCCAAATCGAATCGCCAGAGTTCCAAGAATGCCGGTGTGGTTGTCGACTACCATTGAAGCATTCTCTAAAGCCATGCCACGGCGAAGAGTTACCATGACCTCATCGTGAGCCCTGAAGCCATAATTGGACCACGTGGTATTGATCGCCGCATCATGGACTACAGGATTCCCTTTTTGGTTGCCCTGACGGTTCCGTGGAACCCTGTGCCCGTGTTTCACCACTGTTCCGGCTACCTCGAGTCACGAGAACATGCCATCGAGATCTACCGGACCCGCACTAAAGGCCTTTTGAAGTAGGCACATTGCACAACTCACGGACAAAGCCCTGGTAGGCACCACATGACCTAGCACCGTGCCGTCGTGGTGTTGAGTTCGTTCTCGACATTTCGGCAGCCTCGTTAAGCGAGGGCGAGCCGTTGAGAAACCATGTGATCCCTAGCATCGTACTGATGACAAGTGTGGAGTCTTTTCGACGTTTCGGTCGCCTTACCTTGCAAGTGCGTGTCGTTGAGGAGATATCATGACCCCGTCTACTGCGAGCCGTAACCTCTAGACCATGAACCCTAGTCGTATGTCTTATCGAGACCATGGAGAGTCCCATCTCGCATCTTTCCGAATACGCATACCTACCTTGTTGGACCCTATTCTTACGACATATCTGTCCATGACTGTCTTACAGGAATTCATCTATCACCCAGCTATGGAATGTGCTACTCCGCAGTCGTGTCGAGTTGTTGTGTCTTTCGGTCGTGTTTGGTTCTTATCGCTGATTGTTGGTGTTGTTGCCTGTGTGCCAAGCCTTCGAGCCGGCTGAGGGATCGTACCTCGTTCGGACGTAACGATCGCGGGATCCATCTCGCCATGACTGTGATACCGAGTGTAACTCGACCCCTCGCTTTTTAGTTGACTTCTTAGTACCACGAGAGTTAGCTCCTGTCTTCGGCCCTAGAACATGGTCGTGATGGATTCGATGTCGATACTAACATCGATGCGGATATCACCCGCACGCTTTGAGCCCTCCATGACCAAGTCCTGTGGGAGATGACTGGGATATAACAATCGTAGGACGACGAGTGCCAACGCGTTGGTGTAGTTTGTGGCCGCGAGTTCGCCTCGCCATGACCATGGAGCTACGCCTCTCTTTCACTTTTGTTTGCTTCTTTGTGCACAAGCCCTTGTGTGTTGTACCCCGTTCGACCATCGCGTTTCTTTGATTCTCGTGGTGACAACTGCATCGCTGTGAATCAGAGAGATGACTTAGTGCCAGTGCACCCAGGTCAGGTACCCTATGGGTGGTTTGCGCACTTGCGTTCTTTAGTGAGTCGCTCCTTCCGATGCCCTGTCTTCTATCGTGGCGTGTGTGCCGAAAGGAATAGACCTCCGTTCTTTGCTGTTATTGCCCTATTAGCCCGCTCTGTTCGATTCTGCCTCGTCTAGGGCGATTGGATCAAAGACTGGACTATCTCTTTTTTTTAGCGAAGCTATAGTTTATGTCGTACCTCGGACCCGTGCGTGTCGACCCGATCGGCCATCTAAAAACCATCTTTCCCAAAGACGTGTTTGAGAACATGACATGGATGTGCCTAGCTAACCCCCGCTTCTTTTGTTTTGCTAAGCAACTCTCTTCTAGACTCCCGACGTTATTATGTCATGTGGATCAAGAGGACCTGTTGCTGTCCAATCTCTTTGCGCTACTGCTTTCTACCATAGCGGATGAGCTGAAGTACATTGGAGCCAAGTCACAATAGTGTTATTTGTTCTTGTCTACTTCTTGTACCCAATAGTGACTTACGGGATAAGACTATAAGAGTAGAACCCCGTCATTCTTCCTTCGTTGGGCCCGTCCCCCGATTCCCGTCCTTTCCATGACACCTAGATCAAAGGTCGTGAGCCGTGGTGTTGCTATGGATAAGCTTTGGCTTAAACCATCTATCCTAAAGCCATACTGGCTTGGCCATGACTTAAGCTTGTGCTTAGCAAACCACCACTTGTGATTCTTGGCCCGAGGAAATCAGACAACCGCCGAGAGGGCTAAGCCGTGTATCTCTTATTACCTCACTGGTGTTATTGGATTTTCCTGCGTCTTGTCGTCTTTTCGAGTGTTGAGTGCTTTCTTGCCCTGCGTGTCGCTTTCACGGAGTAGCTGACGATCGGACCAAGAGAATGTGGACGACGACAAGGACTGTGGAATGGAGTCAACGTAGGAGGAGGTGACCCCGCTAATGGAACACCAACGAATGGAGAATTGTACCACTACTACCTCTACATCGCAGGTGTCATGGCAGCACCCTCTTTTAGAGAATCCTATTAGACATTGCATAATATCTAGAACTGCTAGTGCTTTATAATTATTCCTTTGATAGTACTTTGATGCATGCTACTACCTGAGCCATTATTACCCTGATGCAACCCACTCTACCACGTCACCCTACTTTGCGCGTTCGCTCGCTTATATATGCTTACTTGCCTGCTTGCTTGCATATTACACCACTATACTTATTATTAACTCCACTTCGCATTATATCGGGGATGTGATGCTGGTGGTGAACCCCCTGGGAATGGTTTAGCTATGGGTGCCAGACTTTGTGGTGTGTGAGCATGCTGCGTGTGTCTTGGGTGCGTGGAGAGTGAGGGTTGTGTCGACCGAGCTGGAATAACGACGAGCCTGGGGCGAGTCTTGCCATGTGGTGCTGCCTGGGCACTTGGATATGGAATACCTGTGGCGGGTAAATGGTAATTGAAGGTGGCCTTGGGTGTGAACCTCGGAGAGGTGGAGCCTAGGGTAGAGGTGCTGTGGTGGCATATAAAATGGAAACCCTGATGAAGACATTCTGGCTTGGTCAATCCCTAAGGACTTACTAGTACTCAGACTCACCGGAAATCCTTTACATCCCACTCGCCCTACATGGTGCGGGGGTCGGACTACTTGGTAGAGCCAGGGGCGGATTCACACCCCAGGCTAGGGGGGCTGCAGCCTGGGGTGGCACCCAAAAATACAAGGAGCAGCTCTTCAATGAGCAGCCCAAAACAACATGTATTGTACTATTATTAGTATATGGATGCATGATTTTTAGTGGTAGAGATTATTTAGCCCCCCCTGGTGACTCGTCTCTGGATCCGCCCCTGGGTAGAGCGATGCCACTACTGTTAGGCGAACGTGTGCAAGGACGTACGGGGCGTGCGGTTTTTCCTCCACACCCTTCCGAGACTTCAGGAGGCCTTGTGGACCTGGCTCTTGACATCCGGAGGGCCCCGGCTCTGTCTACGACTCACAGTATCAGCCATCCCAGACTAGACTTGGGATGTTCTAGGGCTGAGAGGTAGGGTGGCATCGTTCTAGGCTAGCAAGCGACCGGAATTCTGCCTAGGAGATACATGGCTCCGAGAATGGCTAATCTTGTGGGTATGTAAAACCTCTGCAGAGTGTTTGGTTGATCGATCGATACATATGCCGACTTGTCGGCTATGGACCTTTCCTGGGTTTCACTTAAACTAGATAGGAGATGAGTCCTTCTTTCCTCCCTCCAGGGTTTAGGGTATTTTCCGGTCGTGAGCCTTGGGGGCTGCGGGCCATTGAGACAAGGCCGAGAGGGAGTTGGCCTGTCGACCTGAGTGTGTGAGATGAGATGTGGTGTGGTGGTGTGGAGATGGTTTGGGATGGATGGTTGGTGGATGGATATGGATGGTGTGGTGGTGAATGTGTTAAAAATTGGATATTATTATTATTGTATTACTAATGTTATATACTTCTCATGCGCTAAGGATGCAAACCACAGCCAAATATTAGGATCGCCAGATCCCTTATTTATCTTTTCCACTAAAGCTCATCGGTGCTGACCATGGCCTGCACACATCTGGCGGTGTGCAGATTTCCTGCTTCTCAGAGATGCTGACTTTAGAAGGATTAGAAGGTCTCGTGCCTACGCTCAAGTTTGGTTCGGAGATGGAATCTACGCTGCACTACGCCAATTCTGATGATGCCCGTGAAGAAGGAGTCTTCACTCGATAGTCTTCCGCTAGAGTAACTCTATAATAGGTGTGTTCCCCAGTGATGTAATATCTTGTATTCTTGTAATTTTATGATGTATGACTGTGACATCGACTGAAATATGATAATACGATGGAATCAGTTCTTGGTTTTATCATATTAAAATTTATTATGTGGATTTTCCCTTCAAGAAAAATTGAGGAGCTCTTGCCGCTCTGGTCAACAATCGCCTCGGCTTCAACAACACAGCATTCCTCTCGCCTCTCGGACTGTCAACAACTGGTACACTTTCTCAACTCAGCGGATCAAGCCAATCCTCCAGACTGGAGAATCAAGCCTTTCACTCAGATTTTCACTACCTGCTCCGCTCAATGCCAAGCAAAGATCTACAAGATCAATAGGACTCTCAATACTACTACTGATAGCCTAGCTAGACAGACTATTCTTGAATCCTGTTCAAACTATGAGCTTGTGTGCTCTTATTCTCGTCACAGTCACCAGTGCCCGCTAAGGGATGCACTGATTTCTATAACCTTACAAGGCGTAACTATACTCGTAGCTTCATGCTGCTAATATAATTACGTTTATTGTCAAAATATCTAGAAAAGACAAAACGTCTTATAATTTATAACATATAAGAATCTGTTTAGTTAGAGAATAAGATAAAATACGATGATTCTACTTATTTAGTTGGGGAGATGAGGTAAATATCTATCTCTACGTCTCTATACAACTAAAAAAATACGGAAGTGAGACTCTACCTGGCAGGACGACGTGCGATGCCCCACTTCACTCTGCCCGGCGCTCGCACGCTCACTCCCCCGTACGGTGCCACCCACGCGAGAACAGGAAGGTGCCCACGTAATCACCGTAAGAATAGATGGAAACGGAAGGTAATCATCGTGAGAACAGGAAGGCGCCCACGCAATCACCGGTAATTCAAAGGAAACAACGCACGCGCAGGGTTTAGCCCCTTTCCCCGCATCGGTCAAGCGTCCGGCCGGCAGCTTATCCTGGTCACGATCATGCCTTCCTTTTTCAACCAATATATCTATTGGTCGTGATTATAAACAAGATAAGCAACAAACCATGCATGCATGTAACCCGGTCTTTTGTTAGCATTTATTGTTTTTTTATGGGTTGACAACCCTTGCACCAAATTAAACCCTGTCGCCGATGTGAAAAGCCAGTGTTTGCATCTCGAGAACGCACGACCGGCGAGGAACTAATGCACGAAGTCCTGTATGTTACATGTCGTCCAGCCAGGGAGGGAGTCTACTGCTGGCTACACAGCTCGTCCAGCGAGGGAGTCCTGCTGCTCAGTGCCGGGACTATGCAAGGCAGCCATCCGTCTTCCCCGAGACTCCATCCACTACCTGCCTCCGCGTCGTCGTGACTGAGGAGGCCAGGCAAACAGATGGGGAGAGCATGACGCAGAGGGCGTCCCTGAGGCACGAAGGTACAATATAATACATCGATCTATTTGGCTATTTGCTCGAGTACATCTCCCATTAATTTAATTGAAAATACCGCGTGTTCATGGGCCATGTATGATTGCTATCTGACATAAGATAGTTGATTACATGTTTTTTTTTAAACGGAAGCTTTAGATGGTCATGTAACAAAAGACCATCATAAAGTTGTACATTTTTTTTTTTTGGTTGAGTTGATTCTTGATATAGCGTCACCTGAATATATATATATCAATATTCAACTAACACTATCCAAAGTGGAATTATCGAGCACTGTTGGTGCTTCCGTGGAGGGGACAGAGAATCCTTTGCCGCAGCATGATCTATATGATTTTGGAAGATACTTAAAGTTGCTATGTTATTTAAGCACGTCACAATAACTCTCTTTATCGTTCCTTTTTCTGCAAGAATCTTAAACGCACATCCTCTTTTGGTTGTCTGATTTGCAGTTAACTAGCTATCTCGTTCTTCAATTCATGTCTGTGTCTAAAATGGATAGAATACTGAACTTTGTTGCATAGTCATATGTACATTTGAATTTATTATATTAGAAATTTTTCAGCACTTCTGACAATGCACAGGCATAGACATCAAGGACGTGATTGGCTGGGATACTTGCAGAGTTAGACGCCTGCAGCATGCGTGGTCGCGCCGACCTGATTTCAATGAGCTGTTGATTGGTTGCCCGTCTCCATCTGCTCGAATGTCCACGCCCTGCACCGCTAGAGCCAGGCTGGTGGGAAACAAAAATGAAATCCGTTTTTCACCAAGCCAGGCCAGGAGGCTGCCTTTGCATTATGGATCTATACTTCTATAGGCTAGGCTACACTCCTTAACCAAAGAAACAAATGTTGCATTCTCTGGGTCTGGTTGGGCTGTATGCTCCCAACCAATGCAGCGATGGGGTGTTTGGATGGCTGGGCTTTGTGCTTGGGCTAGGCTCCTAGCATGCAAAACCCACCCTCTGGGCTGACTCTCCAGGAACGAAGGCATGTTCGCTTGAACTTATCAGCCGGCTTATCAGCTAGAATCTACAGTATTTTTCTCTCACAATAAAACAACTTTAGCTGACTTTAATACCGGCCGAACATATGTTTAGAAATTTGTTTATTCGAGCATGGCTCGCTCGCTGTGAGAGAGCGTAGGAAGACTGCCCATCTATGAGTAGCAGTGACACAATCCAATGCAACCAAGGTCTTGTTTAGTTGGCGAAATTTTTGGGGAAATGGTACTGTAGCACTTTCGTTGTTATTTGGCAATTAGTGTCCAATCATAATCTAATTAGGCTTAAAAGATTCATCTCGTGAATTTTATCTAAACTGTGTAATTAGTTTTATTTTTTATTTATATTTAATGCTTCATATATACGTCAAAAATTCGATGTGACGAGAAATCTTAAAAAATTTTGTAAAATTTTGAGAACTAAACAGACACCGAATACTAGACCCGCTATGCCTAGCTCAACGGGAGCGCAACCAAACACACCCATGTGGCTGCATCCGTCCAGGCTTTGGTTGGACCCTCTCTGCGAGTTCAGCCAAGCCTGACTCATACAAGGTACCAATCACACCAGAAATAACTCTAGTAGATCCAAAATCCGCCCCCCAATACTAATTCCAGGCAAAACGAAACATATGTATGTCTTTCAAAAAAAATATTAGTATTATGTTCGAATAATAAAACTCATATTTATTTTAAATGTAGGTATTATTATGTTTGAATATGTATTATATTTTTTTGATTTTTTATTTCACTATGTTTAACTCATTCGGATACGTACTGTGGCAAAAAAAGACCATGAACAGGAAGTATTTTGTACATATAAAGTCAATCTGAAACAGCTACCATCAGTAAATGCGAATGAAATCTTCAGCCACTTCTAACTCTGGCCAAAATAAAACACATTGAAATTGGG
Organism: Miscanthus floridulus; assembly: GCF_019320115.1. Classification (NCBI taxonomy): domain Eukaryota; kingdom Viridiplantae; phylum Streptophyta; class Magnoliopsida; order Poales; family Poaceae; genus Miscanthus; species Miscanthus floridulus. The sequence continues at coordinate 78,498,394 of NC_089595.1, read as the reverse complement.
AAAAATGCTTTAAAATAAAACATTGAAATGTTAGAGCATGCAAGTATGTTGTTTCTGAAAAAAAAACATATAAAGTCAATCTGAAACCGAGACCATCAGTAAATGCGAATGAAATATTCAGTCACTTCTAATTATGGCCAAAATAAAACACATTGAAATGGGAAAATTGTTTTAAAATAAAACATTGAAATGTTAGAGCAAGTCTGTTGTTTCTGGAAAAAAAACAAAAAGTTCAAAAAAAATGCTCCCGGCGGGGCTCGAACCCGCGACCTTCGGCTCATAAGACCAACGCTCTGACCAACTGAGCTACGGGAGCTGTTGCAAGCCAGCTTTCTAATTGTTTTATATATACGACATAATGCAAAGCACATTCTAAGAACAAAAGCAATCACTTCTGAAAACATGTGAGCAAATATATAAACATACCCAGTAATTTTATCTTGTTTCATGAAGATAGATTTGGTTGAACCGAGTAGCCCATGGTAATCCATTTATATACAAGAATACTATACAACACTCAAGTGTTGGAACACTTGGTTTTTCCCCTTTCTCTTCCTCTCCCTTAGAAGGGGCTCAAGGGAGGCAGACCGTTCAGGCAGTGGGCGGGCGACGGTTAGGGCTCTGGTAGCGTAGAAGGCGGTCGGGCCAAGTCAGGGCGGGGCGCCCATGGCCATGGCGGTGGTGGGAGGGGAAAATGGAGGTTGCCGCGGGTGCGGTAGGGTTTCACTGGAGCTCCACGGCCGCAGCCGCGACCGTGGAGCTCTGGTGAAACCCTACCGCGCCACGGCGGGGCAGGGCGTCGTGATGTGGAAGAAAATGTGAAGAAAAAATATCAAGCGCTCGGAGCGGGTAAATCACCCGAGTGTTGTATAGACAGATCCTTTGAAGTATGTAACAAACTTATGTGTCGTTCAGAAAATATAATAGGAAGGAAAATAACGAACTTCTGTGTCAATCAAAAAATATGATAGGAAGGTACTGCTTTTTATATAATTAATAATTAAACAGGCGAACATGGAGACAACCACACAGGAAAAATAACTCCTCTGATCTCCGTGATGCAGTACAGGAACTAAGCGAACGAACACTGATGGCTGATGGACCAAAAACAACAGAGACACGATTTTGACCACAAACAACAGGACACTGGACGCACACCGTACCATAACTCCGCTCACCTCCCTACTCATGAGTCATGACCATACATCCAGCTTGTACACCACACCCATACACTGCCGCTGCAAAATCACACAGATCGACAGCTTGACAGGAGGCCGTAAAAACGTCTACGGCTGCCATGCTGCGAGCTGCTGGATGTTCATCGGGTAGACAACGTCGTTGCCGCCGCTGAAGGCGGCCCTGCCGAGCAGCACGTTCACCCGCTCCGTCGGGTGGAAGGCGTCCCAGAAGATGTAGGCGTTCCGGTTGAGGCACGGGCGCAGGAAGGGCAGGCAGGTGATCATCCCCCGGTTCCTCCCGATGCCGCAGCAGCCACGGTCGGTCACGCTGAACCCTGCACGCAGCCACGCAGGAGTCAGCAATCAGGAGACGACTCCGGCGGGCATCATCGGCGGTCATGACGACAACGAGTAGCTACATACATACCGTAGGTCCATGGGTTGCGGAGGACCTGTGAGATCATGGCGTAGTTGTCGACGTAGATGAACTTGGCGCCCGAAATGCGGTAAAGCAGTAAATAGGAGTTCCATCTACCATGCACTCGTCCCACACTCCAGTTCAGCATCCATACTCAGCTAGGAGGAAGGTGCCGGGGACACTATGAACACACATGTACTAGGCTGACTTCACGTCCCGTCTCACAACCGGGTAAGATCAAATAAACAAACAGCTTGCTTGCCCAATCCCTATTGAGAGGATTTCTTGAGCTTGAACTTCCTTTGAGGATTTCTTGAGCTTGAACTTCCTTTTGTAGCTCCGCTTATAGGGACTTCTTTTCATCCGCAATGAAGCTTATACCACCGATCAGTGCCGATCCTTTTTATTCTTCTTGCCCCTCTATGTGGACGGGCCCTCGTCTTGGTCCGCGCGTTTGGCCTTGCCTTTGTCCTAGCCCCCGCTGAAGACCGCTCCGACCACCTCCTCGCCAGAGGCGTGGTTAGTAGCGACGTCGAGCAGGTCACGGGTGGTACGGGGTTTCAGGCAGCCAAGCTTGTGGATCAGGGACTCGCAGTTCGTCTTAGAGAGGAATGCGCTGATGATGTCTACGTCGACGACATCAAGGAGGGAGTTGCATCGTTGAGATAACCTATAGATGTAATCCCGCAGGGACTCGCTGGGCTCCTGTTGGCAGCTCTTGAGGTCCAAGGAGTTTACAGGGCGAACATACGTCCCCTGAAAATTTCCGACAAAGACCCTCTTGAGGTCCGCCCAGTCGCGGATGCTGTCGTGCGGGAGGAATTCAAGTCATGCCCGAACATGTTCCCCCACGCAAATGGGAAGATACTGAATGATGAAATAGTCATCATCCACTCCTCCGGCCCGGCAGGCAATCCGAAAGTCTTCGAGCCAAATGCCTGGGTTTGTCTCCCCGGTGTATTTGGTGATGTTGGTGGGTGGTCGGAAACGCTGCGGGAACGGTGCTCTCCGGATACGCCGGGCGAAGGCCCGTGGTCCCGGGCCCTCAGGGCTGGGACTCCGGCCGTCTGGCCGGCGACCGCACTTGGGGTGCGTTTCACCGCTCCCCTCGATGGTCCGCCCGGGATATGTGTTGCCTGCTCCCACCGCCGCCCCGCGAGTGTCCTCATCGTGCCGGACCTGATGCCGGTTGCTGATGATGTCGCGAGCGTCCTGGTGCAGACTGGTCCGTTCGTGCACCGACGGTCGGTGTGGGGCAGGCGCCAGGTCGGACCGTGGCACGGCTGCTACGTCCCGGGCCACACATGATGGCTATAGCGGTGAGCAGATGGAACGATCCATCTGGCGCATCCCCGCTCCCCCGGTGGGGAGAGAGGGCGCGTGTCGAAGTCATGATGCGGAGCTTTCCGCCTGTTGAACGGTGGCGGCTTCTACCAGGACCCGGAGGTTCCGGTAGACCGCCCGCTCCTGGGGTTGATGGGCTCGGGAACGCCGCGCAGAAGCATTGCCACAGCAACGATGTTCTGGCTAGCCCGAGCGAGCTGTGGAAGATCGTTCCTCTCGTTCATGATGTCGTGTTGGACCTAGCGGGCGTGACCCTGGGCGCCGCCCGCTGGGTTATGCGCCTAGGGCGCAGGCGGCGGCTGGTTTTGCCACCGTTGTCGTAATTCTTCAGCGTGCGCTTGCGCAGACACGAGGGCCCCCGCACGCGAGTCCGGAGGGGTGTGAGTCTACGTGGACTCCACAACCGCCGCCGGCTGTCCCGAAGCGTCCGCCATAGTGCACTCCCAGGACGGACGGTGGCGGGGTGCCACGTCGCCGATGCTAGAACCGTCGCTCTCGCCCTTGTCATCCGGGAGTTTGTGGAAAGCGACAGGAGCGTAGCTTGCCATTCCCACGAATTCGAATGCGAGGGGGGATAGCGCCAGCATCCTTCGGAGCCTCTGAGCGTACACATCCATAGAGGCCGCGAGGCCATAGGAGAACCGATCGTACGGTGTTTGTGGCGTGGGTGATACGGTTCCTCCGGATGATCAGTGGGAGATAGTAAATAAAGAATAAATAACAGTACGCATATTACTTACAGCAGGGTTTGAACAGAGAGTTTGCTCGGAATGAAGCGCAGATGCCGCGTCGTCGAAGTCATGCGTCCCAGAGTCGATGGAGGACACCCCTCCGACAGGTGCTAGGACATGAGCCTCCCCACGGAGGTGTAGTACGCCGAGTCGGTCAGCGACGAAGTCCAGGCTTCCGAAGAGGAAGGCCGAGGATGGCTCGAAGACGGGTGGAACCCGCATCCCAAATAGTGGGGGAGCGGGAAACTCAGAGCGAGCCGAGGTGAATCATATCGCCTGAGCCCACCACGGCGAGGGTGGCGGAAAAGTGGGCCATCCGATGACCAAAAAGTGTTGAACGTACAACGTCTTCCCCACGGACGGCGCCAACTATCGGTGCAGAAAGTGACCAACACGTAAATATTTGTAGTTTACCGTACGTTCTGATCGGAGGTGGCCTAGCACTCAATGACACAGGGTTTATACTGGTTCAAGCAATGTGCCCTACGTCCAGTTTGAGTCGGTCGGTGACTTTATTCCTGAGCCTAGGTGCTCAAAGTCTGCAGTGGGGTTATAAACGAGAAGGAGAAAGATGGGGTGCCCGAGAGGTCCGGTCGAAAGAGCCGAGAGCGACAGGAGCTTCGCTACTAGCTAAGTGTTCAAGCGTGTGCTTGAGGTTCGAATCTGGCGGTTCTACGGTTGTGGACTAGTGAACTTGGTTGATCTAATGAATCTAAAAGGACCGAGCTATGTTGGAGGGAGCGCATCCCCTTTTATAGATAAAGGGGATGGCTTTACAAGTGAGAGGGTGCGGGTATGTATGCTACTGAACTTTGTTGCCCATGCCGGCAGGTACAAGATAATGGTAGGCGCCCACAACACTATTGATGACACTGTAGAATGTCAGATGCATGTGGGAGGTTGCGTTGCCTTCTTCAGGTATGATAGATGTTGGTACATGCAAATACCGTTGATGCCCAGAGGCATGCGAGGAGTTTCACCATATTCGCTCGATATGGTAAATCCCGGCGCCCACAACACTATCGATGCCCAGGGACATATGGGGGGCCTTACCATATGGGGGTTTAATCGGCGCCCACAATACTGTAGAGGAAAACGTCAGCGCCTACAACACTGTTTTATGTCAGGGAAGCTGCAGAGTACGGTTTCTGCAGATAGGGTATGGTCCCGGTATCGTGGTTTGACTTGTGCGCCCTGCCTCGCTTTCTCCATTCATTCCCTGGTCCTTTCAGAGCGGGCGTCCCCGATCGGTTAGTTTTAGTCGGCTCTGATTGTGCCAGTTGGAGAAGAAAAGTGAGCAAGGCTTCTGCAAACCCCAGTCAAAGACATGGGGTCAGAGTCGGAAGTAGTGCTTGGGCCAGGCCTTCCGATTGGAGAGGTTGTCCGGAGGCGGCTAGAGTCTAAAGTGAGCGCTCCGGTCGGAGAGATGGGCCGGAGTCGACAAGCGGGCGCTGCTCTTCCTCGGCCAGACCTTCCGGTCGGTGACTTGGACCGCCCTTCTGGCCTGTTGTTTTAGATTCTTGGGCCGACCCATGAGTTGTGTGTTGTCTACTTGGGCCGAGCCTTGGCGTGGAAGCCGGTATCTGAGGGACCCCGGGTTTATGAACCCGACAGCATGCGTCCGGTCGCGTGTGATGTATGGTGACATAGGCGACGCTGGAGTTGGCACGCGGGCACAGAGCTGATCGGACACTGGTCTGTGTCTGATCGTGCAGCACCGGACGCGTCCCGTCGCAAAATAGAGGCTCAGGGAGCTCTCTGGAAACGCTCGAACTCAGGCGTAGCAGCATCCGGTCATCCTCACGGTGCGTTCGGTCATAACTTAACCTTTAAGATCGAGCAATCAGTATTTGAAGCCAGGGATGACGTGGCAGCCATCCATTGACCGGACACTGGCAGGGTGCGTCCGGTCGATCTGACCGGCGCGTCCGATCGCCCCGAGTAGGGCCCAGTGAAGAAGTACAACGGCTCTATTTTCGTGGAGGCTATATATAGAAGTGTGGGTCGGCCTTTGGTTGAGAGCTTAGTAGAGTTGAGCACACTAGAGCCTTGATAGCTTATGTGGTAGTGCTTGGGAGCCGTCCATCTCACATATGCTTGATAGTGATCATCCGATTGTGTGAGAGAGTGATTCTAGTACGATTGCATCATGAGGTTGCATCGAGTGGCACTAGGTGATCGAGTTGTAAGCCGGTGGTGCTTGTTACTCTTGTAGGTTGCCACCTCCTAGACGGCTTGGCGGTGATCTCCATCAAAACCTGCAAGAAGCTTGTGCGGTGCTCTAGAGAAGAGCTTTGCGAGGGGCACTGTGCTTGCCTCGCGGGAGGCACGAAGAGCAACTCTAGTAGAGAGAGACGCAAAGGATGACAAATGGTTCAGCCAAGTCAAGTGCTAGAGCTTGTGGTAAGCACTCCACATGGGAGAGTGTAACTTGTGGGTCACCACTAGCAAGAGGATCGGCGGCAACCTTGGAGCTTGTCTCAACGGAGACGTAGCGTGTTGGCAAGCACGTGAACCTCAGGAGAAAAATCACCATGTCAACATTGTTCTTCCCGTTGGTTTACAATCCTCTTTCACAATCTTGTAATTACTTTCATATACATTGTGATTGTGTAGTTGCTCTTGTAATTGGTTAGCTTGTGTAGCTCACTAGTTACCTTCTTGCTTGTGTAGTATAGAAGTAGCTCCCTTGCATGTCTAATTTGGTTTGTGTAACCTTATTAGTCGCATTGCTTAGTTTGTGTAGCTAAGTATTTACGCTCTCTAATTTGGCATTGGTTGCCTTGTTATTGAGCCTTGCTAGTGAGCTTAGGCCCTGTTTGGTTGAGCTGTGGCTGTGGAAAAAAGCTGCTGTGGGCTGTGAGCTGTGGAAAAGCTGCTGTGGATTGTGAGCTGTAGAAAAGCTGAAAGCTGTTTGGTTAAACAAGTATAAAATATACCTTCTATCTTTATCTCTCTTGAAACAACTATAGAAGAGCTTTTTATTCCACTAATTTTGAAAAGCAGAAAGCCAAAAGCCAAAAGCAAGGTCAAACCAGCTTTCAAAAATGTACTACGGAAAAGCAGCTGCTTCTGAAAAAGCAGCCTCCAAAAGCAGCCCCTTTGGTTGGGCTTTTGGCTTTTGGGGCCAAAAGCCAAAGCCAAAAGCCCAACCAAACAGAGCCTTAGGTGGCTTTGTGCTTTTGCTTGCTAGCATGTGTAGGAACTCCCTTGTTACTTAAAATACTAGTGACATAGGTTTGTGTGACATTACTCCTAGAATTGGATAGGTGAGCTTTAGCTAGCCCGGCACCTTTGTTGCCTAATTATGATCTTTATAAGGTGCTTGTAAACTTTGATAGAGGGGTGTAGTCTTGGCTAGACCGATTATTTTAATTCCACATTTATTTTAGTTAGCATACGCGATTAAGTTTTAGAAAGAACTATTCACCCCTCTAGTCCGCCATCTAGACCCTTCACCCGACAGTGGAGCCGGCGCGACATCCTGACTGTGGAGGCCAAGCGACGTCCCGGCGACGGAGGCCGCAGGACGTTCCTCGCCTCCCCGGTCTCCTCCAGTGCGATGTCGACGCCGCTACTGCGTTACATCGACGTGGACATCAGCACCGCTGTTGCATCCTGATCTACGCCACCAACCATCCATGGCCACGACACCCTGCTAGTCCACCGCCCGGCGCGCCTCCCTGGTAGCAATGGGCCTTCGTAACATGAGATCTCCCTGCGCATTCATCATCTTCGTCACCAGTGCCGTCGCTTAGCACACCCAGCCAGGCAGTGGTAGTCCGTCTAGTACGAAGGTAACCTCCTCATATCTGATTGGTTTCAGATCTCATGAGGAGATCCGAGGTTCATACTAATTTGTCCATGGGCAACCTTCGGCTACAGATCCACTGGTGGTTTGATGGTCGTTGCGAGTAGTGAGATTGTTTGTGCTGCGTGTGGGGAAAGTAGTGACGTTTGTTAACACATCTAATGTTGCAACAGATCTTATTGCTGAATTTGTGTTTAGGCCCACTGTTCATCATCTCAATAAAATTCGAGCAATCCTTGAACCATTTGCACTTGCATCGCATCTTGTAGTAGCTAAGCGATCATAACATTACGGCTGACCCTATTTGCTTTACAGATTTGGAATACATTTTTGTACTGTATTCCCGCATGTTGTTTTGATGTACATTCTCTTTTCATTTCAGAATACAAGTTCTACTCCCACAACAGGATGGGCTTTGTGCGGTGGCATTCATGGATGATCACTATCCTGTACGGACTACATTTTCTCTCCTAAATAAGGTACCAACCATTATTCTTGAGATTTGGATAGACAGTTCTCTTGAAGCCATTAACTTTAACATGGGATGAAATTTTGGATAGACAGTTTGTATCTTTTCAGGGATGATAATATTTTGTAAAATGATTGAAAAGTTACTGTGCCAGAAACTGTATGCGTTCAAAAATTGGCCGATAATGATTGCTGACAAATGAGTTAGTGACTATGTTTGAGAAGTCTGCATGCACCTTTTAGCAATCAATTGCTTCTCCTCTTTGTCGCACTGATCCTAGAGCAGGTCGTGGAGCCAGCGGTGCACAACAGTATAGAAATGGAAGACAAGAAAGTCAGTGGCGTCGGAACCATTGAAGTCGTCCTAGATTTCGATGAACATCCAGCCCCGCTCCTTCGACACCACGATGTAGAAGATCTAGCCCCATGTCCAGTGTTTTGATTTGTCTTTTGTTTTTTCAACTGATGCATATTTCTGAATCTAATAATTCAGAGCTTCAGATCTTATATTGGACCAGCGGCATGAGTCTAATAATTCAGAGCTATATTTGCATCCCTGAGTGGATTCTTGCTTGCACTAGATGGAAGTTATCACATTATCTGGATTAAACTCTCTAAGCTATTGGTTGTTAATGCAATACAGAGTTGGCCCCTGTCTCGTAGTGCCGACTACGACGACGCAACAGTGGTGATGCAGCAGCAACAGGATTAAGGGTCCTAATATTTCTTCATCCGCGACATTGCCACTCCAGGTTAGTCGAACCATCTATACACTTTTTGTCAACTTTACTTTTCTGCTACAGTGAATAAATATTTGTTGTTTACATTTTGATGCATATAAATAGCAGTCATGTCTGGCCAATACTATTATATGTAGTTTGTGCTGACCTCGGTAGACGAGTGGTTAAATTTTGGATACATCTCTCACAACTAAAAAGAGTAAAACAAGGACACTATCTTCATGCGACAAAAAGCATCGCTACGTCGGTCTGCCGCTTTACATGCAAAAAAAACTTCCAACGCGCTCCTTTCTTCCCAGGTACGGAAAAAAAGGAACGTCAATCACACGCTCCTTCCTTCCGGATCCCTAAGCATAGCAGAAAACGCGTCATCCAGTGCCGTCAGGCCGCGCCACCGCCACAAGCCCGCGTCCTCGCACTGTCGTCCAGACTTTGGTATACATTTCTTTGTTGGAGCTTTTGTTGCGACTTGATAGTGAAGACTTTGGTTGGATAGGTCTTTTACCCATTAAAATCATTGTTGGGATAACTACTAGGTGTTCAATATTGTAGGAACCACAGAAGCAAGCTTTCTCCCATGCAAGGAGTGTTTCGTGAGCGCTGGCTGTAAGAGATCAGACTGAGACTTGAAACTGAGACCTGAGGTATAAATCATGTCCCTTGAAAGTTGAAATATTCATCATTTCCTATAATCTAAAACTAAGAATTGAAGTTACTCTGGTGGTTGTATGATGACTTGATAGTGAAGACTTTGGTTGGATAGGTCTTTTACCCATTAAAATCATTGTTGGGATAACTACTAGGTGTTCAATATTGTAGGAACCACAGAAGCAAGCTTTCTCCCATGCAAGGAGTGTTTCGTGAGCACGGGCTGTAAGAGATCAGACTAAGACTTGAAACTGAGACCTGAGGTATACATCCTGTCCCTTGAAAGTTGAAATATTCATCATTTCCTATAATCTAAAACTAAGAATTGAAGTTACTCTGGTGTTGTATGATGATAATAAAGCTGCAACTTGATCATTGCAATGTATTTTTATATTGGCGAATTTATTTACTGATTTCCCAATTTTTGATATTGCAATATGTTCAAAGCTTGTATTCTTTGAAATGGTTTGTGTTTGTGATTAAATCTGCTAATGTACCTACCCATACACCCAAAATTGAAAAAGGACATGATTTTTAAAATATTTGTTTTAGTAAACTATAGAACCAGCTATCAAATTCAACTAACACATGGAATTGTGCTATAATTTGTATATACTTCTTTAGATATATGACAAGAATTGTGATACAAGTATATGATTGAGGTGACACTGGTACTTTGATAGGATAAAAGATTCAAAGGGATGAACAAGGTCATATTTTCTGCAATATTGAAACATGTTGCCTAAATCAGGTACGAACGTATCTATATCATGAAAGACAATTTTCCGGACAGTTCTTTAAATTTAGAATTAAGCATCATGTCAATTATATCAGAGCCAATCTCAACATATATTCATTTTTGCAAAAAAAAAGAGGTTTCATCTATTGATTTGTTGATTCTTGCACGCACATGGGACGAACAACACATATTTACAGCTCACAATTGATCAACCATGTTGCTCGAAACTTGTACCTGTATGTGCTTAGATCTGCTATAAAATCTGGTATTGTGAAGCTAGCATGTAGCAAGGTTGCTGCAAGGAAACAATTCAGCTTATGGAAAAAATATATTTGCTAGACATGGTTTGTTCTAATAGGATTTCAGTTTATTGTGCACGCAAAGGTGCTTATTGTTTTATCTGGGTGAGCACCTTTGGAACCTTCGGAGCTGTTAGTAACAGCTCTTTGTCCGATCCTTGGACATGGGACTGCAGTTTTTTAAGGAGGGTTTGCAGTTTAGAGATTACTAATTTTACTACTAACTTATGATCATAATCCAGCTCATGGACATGTGTGAGCAAGTGCACACGTGCTTTGAGATGAAGAGAAAGGAGTGCAAAGAATTGAACAAGAAAGTCAAATTTTTTGAGCAATCTCTTGATGAGCTCAATACCACTCATGAGAGGCTAATGGAAGCCCATGAGAAGCTTGACAAAGCTCACTCTAAGCTTGAAAAAGCTCACTCCTCTCTCGTCGAGCAAGTCAAGAAGGAGGAGGCCAAGAAGAAGCAAGTGATCGTGTCTTGTGATGTGGGACTAACATGTGATCTTATTGATGAATCCTTTTATAAGCCCATTGTAGTTGCTCCCACTAACACTTCTTGTAGCACTACTACTTCTACTTCACCTTTGAGTGATGGTCTCACTTATGATGCCTCACTAATGGTGGAAAATAATACCCTCAAGAAGGAGGTGAATGAGCTCACTCGTGCTTTAGGCAATGCCTATGGTGGAGATGCCCGCTTGCTAAAGTGCTTGGATAGCCAAAGGTTTTCTCTCAACAAAGAGGGATTAGGCTATACCCCCAAGAAAGGCAAAGTGGCTTTTGTCACTCCCAAAGTTAGCTTTGTGAAAGGCAATGGCCGATTTTGCAATAGATGTAAGCAAGTTGGGCATATAGAGCAATATTACAAGACTAATGAGAACAAGCTACCTAATATATCCTCAATTAAATTTGATTCTTGTTACATGCTTGTTAAGGGTGCCAATGGTGTGAAGGCTAAGTTCATTGGTACACCAATTGTGGGCCCAAAGAAGAAGGCCATTTGGATACCAAAGACCTTGGTAACTAACCTTCAAGGACCCAAGCAAGTTTGTGTACCTAAAAAGAATTGATCTTCTTTTATAGGTCAATTATAAAGCCGGAGGAAGCCATTGTGTGCACACAACACATGACCGGTGATCCAAGAATGTTCAATTCAATCAATGAAAATAAGAGCTGTGGGATTGATAGTATCACATTTGGTGACAATGGCAAAGGCAATGTCAAAGGGCTTGGTAAGATTGCAATATCTAATGATTTAAGCATCTCCAATGTGCTACTAGTAGAGAGCTTGAACTTCAACCTATTGTCGGTAGCTCAATTATGTGATCTTGGTTTTAAGTGCATATTTGGTGTGGATGATGTAGAGATCATAAGTGTAGATGCTCTAACTTGATATTCAAAGGATTTAGATATGAGAATCTATACTTAGTTGATTTCAATGCTAGAGAAACTCAATTATCAACATGTTTGATCACTAAGTCTAGCATGGGTTGGTTATGGCATAGAAGGCTTGGTCATATTAGAATGAAACAATTAAACAAGTTGATCAAGCATGACTTAGTTAGAGGCTTGAAAGATGTCACATTTGAGAAGGATAAGGTATGTAGTGCATGTCAAGCCGGAAAGCAAGTTGATAACACACATCCTAAGAAGAGCATGATGAACACATCTAAGGCATTTGAGTTGATGCACATGGACTTCTTTGGTCCAACTGCATACACTAGCATTGGTGGAAATAAATATAGATTTATGATTGTGGATGATTTCACTAGATACACATGGGTATTCTTTCTTATTGACAAGAGTGATGTGTTTGCAACATTCAAATCATTTGTCAAGGGCATCCATAATGAGTTTGAAACAACTATCAAGAAAGTTAGAAGTGACAATGGTAGTGAATTTAAGAACACTAGAATTGATGAGTTGTGTGATGAATTTAGAATTAGACATCAATTCTTGGCCAAGTACACTCCTCAATCGAATGGCTTCGTTGAAAGGAAGAATAGAACTTTGATTGACATGGCAAGATCAATGTTGAGTGAGTACAATGTGAGTCATTCATTTTGGGCCGAAGCAATCAACATGGCTTGCTATTATAGCAACCGACTCTATTGTCATCCCATGATGGAGAAGACACCTTATGAGCTTTTGAATGGAAGAAAGCCCAACATAGCATACTTTCGGGTTTTTGGTTGTAAATGCTACATATTGAAGAAAGGCACTAGATTGAGCAAGTTTGAAAAGAAATGTGATGAAGGTTTCTTGCTTGGTTACTCCACTACTAGCAAGGCTTTTAGAGTTTGGAATTTGGCTAGTGGTACTGTCGAGGAAGTTCATGATGTGGAGTTTGATGAAACAAATGGTTCCCAAGAGGAAGATGAGAATCTAGATGATATAAGAGGCACTCAATTGGTCAATGCAATGAAGAACATGGACATTGGTGATATAAGGCCTAGAGAGGTGATTGATGTTGGAGATGACAAGAATCAAGTGCTCTCTAACTCAAATGTGCAAGCTAGTGGTTCTCATGATCAAGTTCAAGCAAGAACTAGTGATGACAAAGTGCAAGATCAACAACAAGTGGCTAGTTCATCATCTCAACCAAGTGATCTATCAAATGCAAGCAATCAAGTGCAAGTGCTTCAACTAGCCAATGTTGCAAGAGATCATCCCTTGGACACTATCATTAGTGATATTTTAAGAGGAGTGCAAACTAGATCAAGATTGGCTTCATTTTGTGAACATTTCTCATTTGTGTCATCCATTGAACCTAAGAAGATAGATGAAGCTTTGAAGAATGTTGATTGGGTCAATGCTATGCATGAAGAGCTAAACAACTTTACAAGAAACCAAGTATGGGAGTTGGTTGAGAGGCCTAAAGATCATAATGTGATTGGAACCAAGTGGGTCTTTCGGAACAAGCAAGATCAAGATGGGATAGTAATAAGGAACAAAGCAAGATTAGTGGCTCAAGGTTACACTCAAGTTGAAGGTCTTGACTTTGGAGAAATATATGCCCCGGTTGCAAGATTGGAAGCAATTAGGATCTTGTTAGCCTATGCTTGTGCCCACAACATCAAGTTGTACCAAATGGATATGAAGAGTGCATTTCTCAATGGGTACATCAATGAGCTTGTGTATGTTGAGCAACCTCCCGGTTTTGAAGATGGAAAGAAACCCAACCATGTTTATAAGTTGAGAAATGCTTTGTATATATTAAAACAAGCACCTAGAGCATGGTATGAGAGATTGAGAGATTTCCTACTCTCTAAGGGATTCAAGATGGGAAAGGTTGACACCACTCTCTTCACCAAGAAGCTTGGAAATGATTTATTTGTAATGCAAATCTATGTTGATGATATCATTTTTGGGTCAACAAATCAAGATTTTTGTGAGGAGTTTGACAAGATGATGGCAAGTGAGTTTGAGATGTCCATGATTGGAGAGCTTAGCTACTTTCTTAGTCTTCAAATCAAGCAAATGAAGAATGGCACATTTGTGAGTCAAGGCAAGTATATCAAGGACATGCTCAAGAAGTTTGAAATGGATGATAGTAAAGCTATTAGTACACCAATGGGAACAAGTGGAAGCTTGGATAGTGATGTTAGTGGCAACATGGTGGATCAAAAGATGTATCGGTCTATGATTGGAAGCCTACTCTATGTGACCGCCTCAAGGCCGGATGTGATGTTTAGTATATGTACGTGTGCTAGATTTCAAGCCTCACCAAGAGAAAGTCATTTGAAGGCAACAAAGAGAATATTGAGGTACTTAAAGCATACACAAAATATTAGATTGTAGTATCCCAAAGGAGCAAGATTTGAGTTGATTGGATATTCGAACTCCGATTATGCGTGTTGGAGTATGAGTGTATTAGGCCCATGAGGCCCATGTATGACTAATATACATTACTACCCTTCTAGGGTTAGCCCAAGCCCAATGTGAATTCCAGCATGGTATCAGGCTAGCTTTCCTCCCTCCCCTTCCCCAACCAGCCGCCAGGCGCCGCCGGCCGCCGGCCGGCCTCTTGCCGCCGCCATGGCTGGCCGCCCTCCCCCTCCCCCTCCCTCCCCAACCTACTTCCACGTTTTCCCCTCCCTTCCCTACCCGTCGTGGGCCCAGTGCGCGGGCGCCGGCCCCCTTGCTGCGGACACGGATGGCCCGGCCGCCGCCGCTGTCGCTGCGGGCGTGGGCGTGGGTGCCGGCGTGGGCGCGGGCGCGGGCGCGGGCGTGGGTGGCCCAGCCGCCGCTGCGGGCGCGGTGCAGGCGGCCCCGCCGCTGCGGGCGCGGGCGCAGGCGGCCCCGCCGCCGCTGGCGCGGATGCCGCCGCTGCTGCAGGGGCGGGCGCGGCGCAGACAGCCACGCCGCTGCCGCTGGGGGCGCGGGGGAGACCCTGGAGCCTTTCTTCTTCCCCGCTCCCCCTCCTCTGCCGCCCCCTGCCCCTCTCCAGACGGCAGGGGCCAACTCCGCTCTCGCCGCCGCTCTCGTGGCTGCACGGGCTGCTGCTGCGGACAGCCAGGCCCGGGTGCGGGTGGCCGCCCTCGCTTTGGAGCGCGAGCGTGACGCGGCTGATGCCCTGGCCCGCCAGATCGCTGAGGCGGAGCAGCTCCTCGTCCTCCCTACATCCTACGACACCGCGGCCACCTCCTCAGGCTCGACGGGTCACCGCACATCTCGCACCACGGTCATCTGGCACGACCCGGCCGACCTGCACGTGGCTCAGCTCCACTACCAGGCCGGGGGTGTCCAGAACATCCGACTCCTCGTCCCGGTCGTCCTCGAGCCTGAGTCGCCCTCTTACGCCCGCTGGAGGGACCTGGTTCTCCTCACCCTCCGCCACTACGCCCTCGACGACCACATCCTAGTCGACGCCTCGGTCGTGGTCCAGACCCCATCGTGGCTGCGCCTTGACAGCGTCGTCCTCTCCTGGATCATCGGGACGATCTCCCTGGACCTCCACGACCTCGTCCGCAACTCTGCTGACGCTCGCCGGGCCTGGCTTGCGCTCGAGGGCCAGTTTCTGGGCAATGCCGAAGCCCGGGCCCTGCGTCTCGATGCGAGCTTCCGCACCTTCATTCAGGGTGACCTCTCCGTTGGCGATTTCTACCGGCGCATGAAGAGCATGGCGGACTCCCTCGGCGACCTTGGCTGGCCTGTGGAGGACCGCATTCTGGTCCTCAATGTCCTCTGCGGGCTCAGTGACCGCTACGCCCACCTCCGGACGTGGATCACCCGGCAGAGGCCCTTTCCCTCCTTCCTGCAGGTCCGTGACGACCTTGTCATGGAGGAGCTCACTCAGGGCGTCCAGCCAGGGTCCACCTCCACGCCAGGGTCCTCGTCTTCCTCGACTGCCCTGGCCGCTACTCCTCCGACGCATTCGTTCGCTCCACCGCCGTCGTCGCTTCTTGGTTCTCCTCCCCCCGGGCCGGGCGGGGGTGGGGGGCCATGGCGGCCGCCGTCGCCGCGGAGGGGGGCGTGGGGGCCACGGGGGCCAACACACACTGGCTCCTCCAGGGAGCCACCAGTCGCCCACGACTCCACGGGGTGCAGCCTGGCCCTCTTTCCACAACCCGTGGTTGGGGCGCATCTCCATGTGGCCCTTCCCGGCTCCAGGTGGAGAGCCTCGCCCACCAGTGGCCTTGCTCACTGGAGCTCCTCCGGGGTTTTACTCCCCGTCTGCGTGGGCTACTCCTCCCGGCGCATCTTCGTGGGTGCCACCTCCCGACACCTTGCCCGGGCCTGTCGGTTGGAACCCGGCGGCCTTGGCCAGATCCTTCAGCACCATGGCCCTGACACCGCCTGCCGGTACCGACTGGATTGCCGACTCGGGTGCCACTTACCACACTACTCCAGACCCTGGTATACTCTCCTCTTTTCACCCTCCTTCTCCCTCTCATCCTTCGTCCATCATGGTCGCGAATGGTTCGTGTATTCCAGTCACGTCCGTGGGTGCCGCCGGCACTCATGGTTCCTTTCTTCTTCCTGACATTCTTGTTGCACCCTCTATGGTTCACAACCTTCTTTCTATTTGTCGTTTTACAGCTGACAATTCCTGTTCTGTTGAATTTGACTCTTCTGGTCTTACTGTAAAGGATTTGGCTTCCCGGCGTCCTCTTCTCTGATGTGATAGCACGGGACCCCTTTACACCCTTCGGCTTCCGACGTCTGCTTCCTCTTCGTCACCGTCTACTTTGTCAGCTGCCTTCGCCGCCACTCCTTCTTCCACCACTTGGCACCGTCGCCTCGGCCATCCTGGATGTGATGCTCTGACGCAGCTTAGTCGTAGTTCCGACATTGGTTGTACTCGAGCTCACGATGAGCACTTGTGTCATGCGTGCTAGCTGGGCCGTCATGTTCATCTCCCTTTTTGTTCTTCTTCTTCACATGCTACGCATGTGTTTGATCTTGTACACTGCGACCTATGGACATCTCCTGTCATCAGCATTTCTGGGTATAAATACTATCTTGTGGTGGTTGACGATTTCTCGCATTACTCGTGGACTTTCCCCTTGTGTGCAAAGTCGGATACCTTCACCACTCTTCTCCACTTTTTCACCTGGGTGTCTACTCAGTTCGGCCTTACCATCAAGGCCGTCCAGTGTGACAATGGCCGTGAGTTCGATAACGGCACCTCCCGTGCCTTCTTCCTCTCTCACGGTGTCCAGTTGCGCATGTCTTGCCCGTATACCTCCTCCCAGAACGGCAAGGCCGAGCGCATGATTCGCACCACGAACGACACCATGCGCACCCTTCTGCTCCAGGCGTCGCTTCCTACTCGCTTCTGGGCCGAGAGTCTGCACACCTCCACCTATCTCCTTAACCGCCTTCCTTCCGCTGCTTGCCCGGCTCCCACACCACACCACGCTCTCTTCGGTACCCCTCCTCGGTATGACCACCTTCGTGTCTTCGGGTGTGCGTGTTACCCTAACACCACTGCCACCACTCCCCACAAGCTGGCTCCCCGTTCCGCTCTGTGTGTCTTCCTTGGGTACTCCCCGGATCACAAGGGGTACCGGTGCTTTGACCTCACCTCCCGTCGGGTCCTCATCTCTCGCCATGTGGTGTTTGATGAGTCTGTCTTCCCCTTCTCCACCACCACCACACCATCTCCCACCCCCGATCCCGACCCCTTCTCTCTGTTTCCCACTGACACGGTGGTCCAGCCGCTTTTACCGCCTGTCGCACCTCCTGCGCGTTTTGCCCAGCCGGTGCACGTCTACCAGCACCGTGTGCCGGCGGCAACGCTGCCTCCGGCACCACCGGGGTCCACCTCTCCACTGGTGACGCCTACACCACCGGTGGCTCCTTCTCCGCCGGCGACCCCTACACCGCCGCCGCCGCCTCAGGCTGCCCGTGTCGCGTCGCCGGTGTACCACCCGCAACTCCTTCACCGACACCCGCGGCATGTTCACCCTATGGTGACGCGTCACGTGGCTGGTACCCTGCGGCCCCGGGCTCTCGCGACGATGCCCGATGACCCGCAGATCTCTCCTGTACCCTCTTCCGTTCATGACGCCTTGTCGGACCCTCATTGGCGCCGCGCGATGGAAGAGGAGTACGCGGCTCTCCTCGTCAACCAGACATGGGATCTGGTGCCCCGTCCACCCGGATCCAACGTCGTCACCGGCAAGTGGATTTGGACACACAAGCGGCGGGCTGATGGTACCCTTGAGAGGTACAAGGCTCGCTGGGTTCTTTGGGGTTTCACTCAGCACCCTGGAGTCGATTATGATGAGACTTTCAGCCTCGTGGTGAAGCCGGCCACCGTACGCACAGTGCTCTCCCTGGCTCTCAGTCGCTGTTGGCCTGTGCATCAGCTGGACGTCAAGAATGCTTTTCTCCATGGGACTCTCACCGAGATAGTCTACTGCAGCCAGCCAGCGGGGTTTGTTGACTCTTCTCGTCCGGACATGGTCTGCCGGCTCAACAAGTCTCTCTACGGCCTCAAGTAGGCCCCCCAGGCGTGGTACTCTCAGTTTGCTGCTTTCCTGCTGACACTGGGGTTTGTGGAGGCCAAGTCGGATACGTCCCTATTTATCTATCACCATGGACCTGAGACTGCCTATCTGCTGCTCTACGTTGATGATATTGTCCTCACAGCCTCCAGCCTGTCCTTACTCAGCCGTGTCATCGCCTCTCTTCAGCAGGAGTTTGCTATGAAGGATCTTGGTGTGCTCCACCACTTCCTCGGGGTCACTGTTGAGCCTCGCCCCACCGGCCTTCTCCTTCACCAGCGGCAGTACACTCTTGATATCCTAGAGCGTGCTGGGATGACTAACTGCAAGCCCTGCTCTACTCCAGTTGACACACAGGGCAAGCTGTCAGAGGCCGTGGGCACCACCGTGGCAGACCCCACTGCTTACCGGAGTCTTGCAGGTGCCCTTCAGTACCTCACCTTCACTAGGCCAGACATCACCTATGCAGTGCAGCAGATATGCCTTCACATGCATGATCCCCGAGAGCCTCACCTCACTGCGCTCAAGCGCCTCCTCCGTTACCTCCGCGGCACTGTCGACTACGGCTTACTCCTTCAGCGGTCTTCCTCCACCGAGCTCGTCGTCTACACTGACGCCGACTGGGCCAGGTGTCCGGACACTCGGCGCTCTACCTCCGGCTACGCTGTCTTTCTGGGCGGCAACCTGGTGTCCTGGTCGTCCAAGCGCCAGCCGGTGGTCTCCCGATCCAGTGCCGAGGCGGAGTACCGAGCTGTCGCTAATGGCGTGGCTGAGGCCTCCTGGCTCCGACAGCTCCTTGCCGAGCTCCACAGCCCTCTCTCTCGGAGCACGCTGGTCTACTGCGACAACGTCAGTGCGGTGTACCTCTCCACCAACCCCGTGCAGCACCAACGGACCAAGCATGTGGAGATCGACCTACACTTTGTCCGTGATCGGGTTGCCATCAGCGATGTTTGGGTCCTACACGTCCTGACCACCTCCCAGTTTGCCGACATCTTCACCAAGGGCCTCCCGTCATCGACCTTCACCGAGTTTCGCTCCAGCCTCAACATCATTGGTGGCTAGTTGCGTCTGTGGGGGGGCTCGTGTGTGTGCTTCTTTTCATGTCCAGTCTGTAACTCCGCTGCGACGGTAGTTCAGACTGCGGGGGGGTGTTGGAGTATGAGTGTATTAGGCCCATGAGGCCCATGTATGACTAATATACATTACTACCCTTCTAGGGTTAGCCCAAGCCCAATGTGAATTCCAGCAATGCGGGATGCAAAGTTGAGAGAAAGAGCACATTGGGCACATGTCAACTATTGGGAAGATCACTTGTGTCTTGGTCATCAAAGAAGCAAAATAGTATAGCACTTTCAACCGCCGAAGCGGAGTACATTTCGGACGGTAGTTGTTGTGCTCAATTACTTTGGATGAGGGCTACCTTGAGTGATTTTGGAATCAAATTCAAGAAAGTGCCATTGCTATGTGACAATGAGAGTGCTATAAAGCTCACCAACAACCCGGTTCAACATTCAAGAACAAAGCATATTGATGTCCGTCATCATTTCATTAGAGATCACCAATAAAAAGGAGACATTTGCATTGAGAGTGTGGGCACCGAAGATCAACTTACCGATATCTTCACCAAGCCACTAGATGAGAAGAGGTTTTGCAAGCTAAGGAATGAATTGAACATACTTGACTTCTCCAATATGTGTTGATGTACCCCCAAATTTATATGACATGCCTCTTCTTCAAGCAATTCAAGGTAAAAGTTGATTGGCATGGCATACATCCTTGCTAAGGACATGTTTAGTGCATCTAGACACATTTCACATTTGAATAGGCTCATTCATGAAAACAAATGAATTTAATGCTTATATGGTACCACTATTGCTTGTATGCTTGAAATGATCTAGTGGTAGCATATGACATGTTTGTGGGCTTGTAAACCTAGTGTTTGATCTAGAAAATAAGCTATAAGTGTTTAACTCAATATGGTACAAGATAACCCTTATTTGGAGGTGTGAAGAAGCTTGTCCTTAGATCAAACCGAGTTAAATATCTTTTGCAAGTGATCTAGATTGAACCAAATTGGGAAAATGATCCTCATTTTACATGGTTTCACCCCAACCTATCTATAATTTGAGGTCACCTTTTGTGCTAATTGTTGACAAAGGGGGAGAGAAATTCACAAAGATAGTAAGATAGGAGAAGCAAACAAATGAAATGACATTGTAAGGGGAAAAATAAAAAATGCACACAAGTAGGGGGAGTAAGCTCATAAACTTGTATGTTGCATTTTGATGTGCATTTCATATATTTGCTTGCATATCACAAGTTCTAAATTTCAATATCCATGCTTGTGTGGTGTATGCTAGTTATATGCTTGAATGGTGAAATAAAAAACTAGCATGCATAGGCTAAAGTAACTAGACTTATGTTCATTTTATAGAAACTAGACCCTTGCTTGTAATGTTGATCTCATGGGGTATTCTAGTTTTTGTGTATATATAGTTACTAATGGTGCTAAGGATGGTATATTGGTGCACTCCGATTGGTATCACGCTTCAAAGGTCCATCTCTTATACCTTAGCATCATACGGTAGAAATTGTCCCCTATATTTCCTATCTAAGCATATGTGCAAGCTACAATCCAAACTCTTAGCACATATGTAGGGGAAGCAATTGCTACCATTTGGGATTCATGAAACTTGTCCATATCCTTTACACATGGTAAATATGCTTGGGCAAGCAACATGGATTCAATTAAATTTCAACTCATATCTTTGTGAAAGAGTTGTCATCAATTACCAAAAAGGGGAGATTGAAAGCTCTAGTTTGGTTTTGGTTAATTGATGAAACCCTAAGTGATAATCTAGTTTATCAAAGTAATTATGAGATAGGTAGCACATTTCAAATGGTGAAGCAAATGAAGATCATGACATGATGATGGCGATGCCATGGTGATGATCAAGCGCTTGGACTTGAAAAGAAGAAAGAGAAAAACAAAAGGCTCAAGGCAAAGGTATAAATGGTATGAGCTATTTTGTTTTGGTGATCAAGACGCTTAGAGAGTGTGATCACATTTAGGTTCGGTAGCCGTACTATTAAGAGGGGTGAAACTCGTATCGAAATGCGGTTATCAAAGTGCCACTAGATGCTCTAACTCATTGCATATGCATTTAGGATCTAGTGGAGTGCTAACACCCTTGAAAGTATTTATGAAAATATGCTAACACATGTGCACAAGGTGATACACTTGGTGGTTGGCACATTTGAGCAAGGGTTGGAAACTTCACTGGTGGAGTGTCCGCCCGTAGAGTGAGGACAGTCCGACGGTGCCACCGGCGCCCTATATAGAAAAGACAGGGGTTCACAAAGTGACCGGACACTGGTGGTGTAGTGACCGGACGCTGGGGTCCTGCGTCCGGTCAGTAGCAGCAGTAAGCACGTGTCTCGGTCTTATGATCGGACGCTGGCGTGAAGAGTGACCAGACGCTGGCAGGGTGCGTCCGGTCAATGCTGACGTACGCTGACGTGGTGGCGTAGAGAGGAGACATTGAGTGATCGGACGCTGGGTGAGTCCGGTCGAGCACCGATCATGATTTTGCGCGAATGGAACCTTACTAGAAATGACCAGACGCTGAGGTCCAGCGTCTGGTCACTTCGCAGCAGTGCGTCCGGTCATCACTTGACCGTTGAGATCGGGCGATCGGCGTTTGAAGCCGATGTCACGTGGCAAGCATCGGGCGACCGAACGCTGGGGTCCTGCATCCGGTCGAACTGACCGGAGCGTCCGGGTCATCCCGTGTTGTGCCCAGTGAAGGGGTACAACGGCTCTATTTCGTGGGGGCTTCTATTTAAGCCCCATGGTCGGCTCAAGCTCACTCTCTTGGCCATTTTTATTGACATAGCAACCTTGTGAGCTTAGCCAAAGCCCTCCCACTCATCTCCATCATTGATTCATCATCTTTGTGAGATTGGAAGAGAATCCTAGTGCATTGATTGAGAGATTGCATCTAGAGGCACTTGGTATTCGTGTTTCGCTATGGGGTTCGCTTGTTGCTCTTGGTGGTTGCCACCACCTAGATGGCTTGGTGTAGCGGAGGACGATTGGCATGAGTTGGTGATTGTTCGTGGCCATCTCCGGTGATTATGAGGGGTCTTGTGCCTTCCCCGGCGGAGCGCCGAAAGGTAACTCTAGTGGATTGCTCGTGTCATTGAGTTACCTCACTTGTGGGTAGTTTCTTGCGGTGTCCGATTGTGTGGACGAGGTTCGTGCAACACCTCTTAGACGCCGAACCACCAAGTGTTGGTCGACACAACGGGGACGTAGCGTGTTGGCAAGCACGTGAATCTCAGGAGAAAATTGGTTGTCCCTTGCCCTTTGGTATTATCCCGGTGATTGATTTATTATTCATCTTGTGATTGGTTCACTCCTCTACACGGCGGTATAATCACCCTACTCACTCATTTATATTCTTGCAAACTAGTTGTGGCAAGCTCTTTAGTGTAATTAGAATTGAGAGCTTGCTTTGTTGTTTTAAGTTCATCTAGTGGAGCTCTTTAGTGTAGCAAGTGTGAGAGCTCTTAGTGAGTAGTAACATAGTAAATTGTGTGCCTATTGATCATAGCAACTAGAATTGTTGGATAGGTGGCTTGCAACCCTTGTAGAACTAGAACAAGTTTGCATTTCGCTATTTGTCATACTAATCAAATTGCTCTAGTTGTAGATTTTTAAATAGGCTATTCACCCCCCCCCCCCCCTCTAGCCATATTAGGACCTTTCATCAGGGTAAGGAGAGAAACAAGGGGTACATGGAGGCAATTATGGTTTTGTGTCATTGTTTGAGTGGTGTCCTATAATCTGAGAGGGTGTCAAATAATAGTATTAGAGAGATAGCATGGAGAGGAGCCAACGTTGGAGAGGAAGGTGGAAAAAAATTATGTATTCAAGATGATCCCAAATAACAAATAACATGGGATAGTAATAGGACTCGGTTACGCTGTGTGCATTAGATTCTTCGGAGAATGTTGTGACTTAGATTCTTCAGAGAAAGATGTAGATCCATTATGTATTGTTGTCTTTGGTGGTTGAACCGTCGATTTGTTTCGTTTTGTGTTGTTTTTTTTGTTAGACCTAATTGTTTAGATAACCTCATATCTCGGGATGCGTATCTTCGCATATGGTAGCCGTTTGCGTTCTCCAGTAGTGAGATGTTGCCACCTAGGCTTTTTCTGTAGTTCGTCATAATTGTATAAGGACATGTCATATATTACTAGGTGAATGCCCGTGCGTTGCTACGGGAGCTACAAAATTTTAATGAGATATTTATCCCTTTTTGGATACTCTAATTATAATAATGAATTGATTATATGATGGACTATTATAATAAAAACATCTTATTATCATAATCTAGGTGAGACTAGATTTCAGGCGATCATGGATGTTGAAAGTCTAACTTTCCTCCAACTTGCTAAGCTTAAGGATAAGATGAGAATTTCTCGCTTTAACCAACCATAATCTAGGGACTCCTTTGATTATTATATTCCATAAATCCTAATCATAATAATCCTATGCATAATCTAGATTATAGTAATTTAGATGCTATCCAAACAGGCCCTTATTCTTGTTCGTGGAGTCAAGCTGAAATCAAGGTACAAGGAAAGAGTTCCATGGAAGTAGAGATTACAACAGGGTGGCAACAAGAGAGAGAAGAAACTGAATTTTTTAGCTCCTGCCCCCGTTTATATTGTATTGCATTGCATGTACAAACATGTGTGGTTGTGTCATTATATTATATGCATGTTTGGGCCAGGAGGTGGTTTGATGAGTCTCAACCATGCACTTCTACAGGAAGAAGAAAGCAAGAACGTGGGTAAATAATAGCTTAACATGTGTTTAGTTGTAAACTGCGTGCAAAAGGAAGTAAATTGCACGTTCATAAAAAAGGAAGTAAATTGCAGATGAGTATGCCAGCTCACTGATAAAAACAAACACAAACATAGGGCTAATTGGACGGCAAAATGACCAGGTCTGACATAAAAAAATAGACGTTCATTTTCATACAATAAATCAATGCATAATTCATATGAAAGCATTGTCCATTGCAACTTATGTTAAAATTTACCAACATACTAAACTG
This sequence comes from Miscanthus floridulus, assembly GCF_019320115.1. Classification (NCBI taxonomy): domain Eukaryota; kingdom Viridiplantae; phylum Streptophyta; class Magnoliopsida; order Poales; family Poaceae; genus Miscanthus; species Miscanthus floridulus. Next base: position 78,473,926 of record NC_089595.1, on the reverse strand, counting down.
TTAGTACAATGAAGGCCCAAATACCACAATCAAAATTCCATACCATGAACCAAAACCAGAATTTCTAAGCCAAAAAGTGATGTGCAAAGATGCCACCTCAGGAGCATAACTTAGAGATTTCTGCATGCAATAAGTAAATTATTATTTACTGTGGCATCATTATTATACTGAAATGGAAGGCCAATGGATCAATCAATGAGGAAGGAACATAGACATACTAACAAGAACATGCAGGGCTCTGCCGAGGACAATTGATAAACAAAGAGAGCACAACCTAGAGCCCTAGAAATATAGCTTCAAATAATGTAAATAAAGAATTGCCCAATGCCCCTGCATAACATTGGTATAACAAAAAAAAGCTAATTCATTTGGCAAGGATGGAGATAGAAACCAGATGTTAAAAACTGCAAAATCTGTGACAAACAACTCCTGAAGAAATCAGAACTCATTTTTTAGTATTCCAATTGATATTAGGCAGAATGATCAGGTAGAACAGGATATGGATATTCTAATATTAATATAATATAAATATAACTTGTTTGTATAGTGTATATGGCTATGCTGCCACTTCAGGACAAGAACTCTTTAGAGCAGTTGAAACAGAATGTCTTTTGACCGCGTCATGTAAAATATTGCTTGTCAAGACCGACAAAAGCTTCCTCCAGATATTTGTATGGTTGGTTATTATACTTTATGAATCAATGATATTGGAGACTTCATATGATTGCACTATGAAACTTCATAATGAAACAGTAACATGACAATGGTAAGTTTATAACAATGGTCACCATATTATTGACATATATATGTTACAACTACGTACATTGTCCTATCGTTTTCAATCTATGTTGCTTATTGATAATCCCTTTTACATGTCTTCTTGTGTAAGTACAATAGGTTTATCTCTATCTAGCCTGGGGGCTCAGAAGAATTTTTTCTCTAGACCCAAGATTAGCATAAGCTCTTGAAGCTTTCAACTATACGCGTACCTTTTCCCTTTCCCGCAAGCGCATCCAAGATTTAGAATAGCATTGACCTACCAACTTGAGGATACATATATGAGATTAGAATTCTTTTGGTAACACATCTGGATTTGCCTGTGCATAGCAGAGAAAGTGGTTGAGGAGCACACCTGTTCGAAGAAGTGGACACTAGTGCTTTCTGGAAGGTATGTCTTTACATGCTTTGAGCTTCTTATTTATTTCATCAAATATGTAGGATGAGAGTGTGGCAGAACCGGCCAAAATAACACATCTTTGGAGGCATTCGTCTTCCACCAGACACTAAGCACCCCGAAAACAAAGCTACATCGGACGGATTCCGTCGAGCACACCCCAAGGGAGAACTCGAATAATCCACATTTTTTCTCCAGGATCCAATAATGAGAACGAGTTTACAATACTTAGTCCATTTCATACAACCAGAGTTCTTAGAAATACACTATTACAGTACCAAATTTAGAGTACGAAATTTAAACAGCGGAATTACAATAAACATCTAATGGTAGAATACAAGGATCCGTCTGTGCCCACCAGAAGAATCCTCCACACAACAGCTATCCGTCATGTTGCACCTGCAATAGGGTAAATAAACCCTGAGTACACAATGTACTCGTAAGACTTACCTGACTAGTGGGAATAATTTCTTGATTCCAAAGGATATGATAAACTTTATGGTTTGCTGGATTTCCTTTTTGTGGAAAGCAATACTAGTAGTGAATCCTTATGTATGTTTCTTATTAGCAGTCATGATTAGTTCATTATCTAACTATTTTAGCTAAGCACCTGTTCTACTTTCAAGCAAGAGTTGAGCAAACAGATCCATTTCACCATCTTTTATCTTCTAGTTCTTACTACGGTGCTAGATCGTAGACAAGTTGTACTGGATTACTCGGTGATTCGCGAATCAATGTGCCCAGCTGGGTACCCCGAAACACACGCCCCGTTTGTACCCCAGACACAAGCAGGACCTACCCATCACTCTCCTATCAAGGGGTCTAGGTCTCCGTCTAAACTTGAACTCCAAGCCCCCACACTTGAGTCCCGGACTCAGTGTGGTGCTTAGACCTTCACCATCCCCGCTTCCCAATTAGTCAGTCCAGAAAGAGCCAGAACCCATGACAAGAGAGCAATGAGCCTTCCCTGCTACCATAAACAAATATGTGCTCAGGATAATAAGTCTGTGACCTGACTATAATCCAATATAACGGTTGGTCCTTAACTGATATGGATAGGGAAAACAGTATAACCAAGCTATGCCCCATTGGCTGCGGGACACAACCCTATACATCCATCAATACCCGTACCATATCCCTACCCGATCTCCATTTCCTTTCACCATTTTATCATAAGTGATAATAATAATCACATATTATGAGTAACGGCAGGTTACTCACGCTACCGATAGACTAAGCATAGCAGCTACTTGACCTATGCTAGTAGGACTCGTAGGTAGGTTATCTATGCATGTTGTTTTCATAAAATGCCTGTAACGTAAATGCGCATCACACACACACACACACACACACACACACACACACACACACACACACACACACATATATATATATATATATATATATATATATATATCCAGTGATAATTTAAAATAAGGGTTATGCACCGAGGTTTGTCTTGGGCATGCGCGGTGTCAGCTCAGTCAGTCTATGACAGCTTCGGGACCTCCTGCACGAGGACCTCCTCCTCGTACTCTTCAATCACCTCTTCATACTCCTGCTCGTCCTCGGTCATGAACTCCAACTTGCTTTCTACATGCATGCAATGACGATGCAACGCTCAATATTAAGGCAACAACAGTTCTTCAAATAAGAATACATCTACTAAGCTACTAAGCTAGCTCTAATAACTAAGATACCAAGCTAATCATCATTCCCATCAAACCAGTAGGGTTTTACCTACAAGTGATACTTAGCAACTAAAATATATTCTTACTCTTATTAACGATTTCCTATATACTACAACAAGGAGTACTTAGCTATTATATTTCTCAACCGATTCTAAGGCTACAAAAATTGTAGTAAGCATATAATAATACAATGAATCTATTGTAAAAATTTCATAGTCAAAGCTATTACCAATTTACCACAAAAAATCCTACAAATACTAACCTAAATAATACTAAACACTCACAAATGATTTAATAGCCGCTGGTATCAACAAATATATATATATATATGAACTAAATACACTAACAGATAGAGCATAATTTTAGGAACCTAACAAAATTGGTTTCACAATATTTGGATACCTACATGATTTTATATGATTTACCAAAGTTCAACTCAGAATTACAAATGAAAAACTATTTATATTTTTCACGAAAAAATAAACTCAATTCGGCCCACGCGCGCGCGAACGCGTGGCGGCCCATAGGCGAGGTGCGGCCCACGTGCGGAGGCGGCCCACGGCGGGGAGCCCATGCGCGCTGGCACATATGCAAAAATACCCTTGAGCTACCGATAATTCAACCCGAGGTCCGTAACACTATTCCTACAGACTGCTCCTATGCAAATAAGCTCTTCCCCTTACTCTCCTTTACAACGGTCCGGTCCTTCGACCACCCGCGCGAGCGCTGACGCGGCGGCAATGGCATTGGACGGCCACGCCGGCCAGCTAGGACCCGTGCTGGCTCCACTAACGGGCCAACCCCCGTCTAAAATCCTAGTGCCTACATTAGCCTAGGTTACAGGAGCGACGGAGCTTGCAGAAGTGGTGACCACGGCGTGCGGCCCTACGTGATAGCGGCACGGCCATGCCGGTCACCCTAAGCCACCGCCGGGTGAACTAGCTAGCGCTATAGCATCACTATCATACCCTGGTTGCGGCTGCGGTGGTGGTTTGGCTGGAGGTTCCTTGAACAGGGCTAGTCACGTGCAGGTGGTGGGATGCGGCGGCACTCCAAGATGGCGCGGCCACGTTAGTGGCCACGGCGAGGTGGTAGAGGTGCAAGTGAGGTGCGCAAGGTGATGTGGAGGTGGAGGCTAAACTAGAGGCGTAGCTGGATTGGCCTAGAAAGGTGAGCTGGAGGCTGCCCCTGGCCGAGGCCTTACGCGGCCTAAAATGGCACGAAGGAGAGGAAGCTCCCAAATTGGGGCTCGTCGTGATGCAATTCAAAGTGGTGAGGTGGCGATTGAGACGCTGGCGACCGGGCGCACCCACGAGCGCAAAGAATTGATGGCTGGTGCCCGCGCTTGGGCCATTGGTGGCCGCGATGTGACTGCGGCGGGCAGGGGTGCACCAAGGAAAATACGGCGGTGGCAGTGGCACGGCTGTGCACCCTGGCGGGACGCGTATGTCGTGATCGAGTGCTTCCGTCCAAGGCGTAAACGACAAGCGTGCCCTCCACAACAGGCCATGTGCTCGCGCGAGACGGCAGGCGTGGCCTGGCTCGCGAGGCCGTAGTGCCATTAAGACAAGGCGACGACTCGAGCGCAACGGGAGCACCCCATGTGCATGCCGGCAACACGCGGGAGTGGCGCAGCGAGTAGCGATGAGGTAGCCCTTAGCACGACACAATGAGCGACAGCGAGGCAGAGCGGCAGCAACACAGCAGCACGGCATGGCCGCGCGCGGCAGCAACGGTGGCCTCACAAGGCAGCGCCAAAGGCTAATCCCACGGCACACGGCTAGCCCTGTGTAGCAACACGCTGGCACACGCGGGGCGCACCGACGTGGTGACGACGACCACTGACGCGCGGTGACCGCGCCCACACGAGGGAAACAAACCGGAAGCTTCTACCGCGACCAACCTGTTACTCCTAAACATAAGCGGTCTTCACTACATTAGCACTACATCGCTCTTTAACCGAATTCCTCAGAATAGTTTGCTAAACATAGCAATGTCTAACCGCCAACAAACTTCAAATTTTTTCTAAGTTTTGAGTTGAACTCTATTTCAAATTGTATTTCTAAGCTATTGGAAATCTTAGCTAGTAATATCATTTTTTGACCGCAGGTATTTCATTGTCATCTACAAAGTTTGTACTTCAAACTTTATTTAAGTATCTCATATATGTTCTATAGCATTTTTGCTTAATAAAAATTAGTTTTAAACCCTAAGTGATATAACATGACTATTGAATTAACTTTCATTTCGCATTTCCGTTGATCGTTTTGAGTTACGGAAATTGATCTACACTCTTTATTACATGCATTAGCACATAAACATGATGCTCATGACATGTTTTAGTAAATGATTTACAGTGTAACACCGAGGGTGTTACAGAGAGGTATAATATCAGATACATCATGGCTGACTAATTTCATTTACCTCCCTGCAAAGATAGACTCTAATAAAAGATTGTTGTAACACTTTTTTTAATTTTCATCTCAATACTGGAGTAAGGCATATTTGTTTATGTACTTATTCGATGTGTTCAGCTGAGCTTGTTGCTGACCTATGGGGCACCAGCTAGCCATAAATGAAACATTAGAGCAATTGAAGCAGAACCATAGTAGTCATTGCAGAAGCCAGACGGATGTTGCCTTGTATTTTGTTGTACATAAGTCTCAGTTTCATATGTATCAAGCAAATTAAATGCTTGATGTTACTTTTAGTTAATCATGAATTTAAGATGTCTTGCGATGACCATAAACAAGCTGGTGATCATGGATGCTGCTATATGGGGCCTAGACGAATGGATCAAATACCGAATCATAGAGGATGCTTGACATACCTTGCTATTAGATTGCCATTTTCTAGACCTGGACACAATTTTCAGAAGTTCAGTGTTTTCCCCTCTTTTGGCAGAGGATCAGAAGTTCATACTTAATGCAACATATGCTTTGAGCACGCATGGGGAGTGGGCACTATTCTTGGCATCCATTGTTTGTGCTTCGCATGGATCGACAACTGGTATGGCATGAAAATAGATCAAATTTGAGAGATAGAGCGACATATGGACATGCTACTCAAAGTCAGCATCTCTAGGCCTGTTCTACTACACTATGCTGATGTCCCACATGATCTAATATCACTCAAGCGATGCCATGATACAACACTTCGCCCGAACATTGTTGCTTCTGACTAAACCTCTGATGTGTGGATTCCATGACTTGATAACCGGATGATTGGAGGCCAGTCAATGATGTAAAGCTTGATGACCTAATGAGCGATCCCAACGTGACTTAAGTTCTCGTGGCATGTAGATGTATAGTAAATTTTTGTTACAATAGCATGTATATAAGAACATTGTTTTGCCTGGCAATTTCATCTTTGAGGTCTAAAATTATAGAGACTTAACATGTTTTATCACTGATTATGGTCTGGAATTACAAAGATAAGTAGGCTACACTTGCTTTGACTAAAATGAAATTGCAAAATCGTTCAAACTTGAAATATCATTTAAAGTATCAGGTCGAGTGTTGATGGATGGACGGGGGACGAGGAGTGAGGGGAGTAACCCAGGCATGCTCATGGTACCCTCCATTGTCGTCCCACCGAGGCTTTGTCATCTCAACGATCGCGAAGATGGCGGCAACGTGGCGTGGTGGATCCAATTTTCCCTTTGAACTAAATTATAAAACACGCTATATTTTTCCACAACATGAACATAGTCACATACGCTAACACTGTGTATAACTTGTAAGTCTAATAACATTAGAGTTCTCTATCCTTTTAAATTTTGACTCGACTAGAAATGGAATAAAAAATAATACCTTAGTAATCTATTTTTATATACCTACACTATATAATGATAACAAATGTAATTTGCAATTTTTATAATTATGTCTAACTCCAATAATGACTAATTTACACTTCAAAATAAAATAACGTCGCAAAAAATCTTTTAACAACTTTATTAGCTACTACATAAGACTCATGCACATGTGGTGACTTGGAATTCACTCGTGGTGGCTTGGTATGTATGATGGTATAGCATGAACACTCAAATTTATAGTTGTTTATGGGGTTTTATGGTGGTAACCTTCTGCACTTTTCTTAGATTTGTAGAATCACCCTCATGCTTATCTGCTTTCTAGATAATTATTATCGTCATGCATAATATCTATATCTAGAGTATTCCCTACATTCTCATCAACCATGGTAACTATGAATCATGCATGCTGACCATTTATCTAGAAAGTTCCATGAATGTTACCTATAGCATATAGAATCGAAGGCAACCCAGTCAACCCTCCTACCAACCCTCATTTGTCAAAAGTGGGCTAGGTCATGCTCGGATGCTCACTCCAACGGCTCGCTCTTTTATCTAGGCTATTCTGGACGTTGAGACCAACTAAGGTTCTAAACTATTTTGTTTCTAACCGGACGTTTCTTCTAGTATGTTTTTCTGTTTGTTTGAGCCATAGTTTTAAAGCTTTTGGCTCAAAAAAGCTACCTTTTTTGTTGTTAACTTTTTATTAAATGATTTTTTAGTTTCTTAGCATACCAAAGCCAGAACAGTTTCTTAGAATTTAGTTTTTATTTAAGTTCATTTCCTCTAAGCCTTCATATTTTTAAAAACCAACTCAATATTTAGTCTATTTGTTTCTACTTTTGACCGGCAAAGCTTACAAAAAGCTCAAACAAACAACCCCTAGGACTAGGCGCGCTAGGGGTGGGGGAAACATCAATGTTTCTTGGCAACATTTTTAGAGGAGCCTAACATTCGGTTTTTTTTTCTGGCCAACTTATGGTTAAGGTTAGAGTTTAGAATATTTTCAACAAGTTAAGGAGAAACCCACGATAACTAGCCCTTTTACGATAGTAACTCCTTACGGGTGTAGGGACAAAGCTTATAGCAACACAACGGGGAAGTTGCTGGCACTGCAAAGCGAATGGTTATTCCTTGGGCTGGGTCATAGTGGCCAAGGTTATGTTAGCTTAGGGCATATTTCGTGTCTAGAAGCTATCAAATACAAGATGTGAGGAGATGACAGGGTAAGGAGAAAACAAGGGGTACAAGTGGAGGCGATTATGGTTTTGTGTCATTGTTTTAGTGGCGTCCTATAGTCAGAGAACGTGTCGAATAATAGTATTAGAGAGATATTAGCAAGGAGAGGAGCCAGAGCCAACGTTAGAGAGGAAGGCAGAAAAAAAACATGTATTCAAGACGATCCCAAATAACAAATAACAGGATAGTACTACGATGCAGTTAGAGTGCATCTTTTTTTTTTGTAGGCATTCGATTTTTTTTCTTAAATAAGAGAACATGTTTTCTTTTGGTGGAATCTTTTTTATTTGAACATCACGTTCCACCTAAAAAGTTTCATCATAAGCACTTTTGTTGCTTTGATTATCACATGCGGTTGTTACTGTCAATGGCTTAGCAAGTATTTTTCGCAACGATTTGCATGGATATTTACCGGACTCGTTTTATAGACTCATGGGTCATATGGTATAGTAATATGTAACTCCATATAGCGCCTATAGGTTCCGCGTGATGAGAGCCCTCTGGTTACTGTTTAGTTACCGCTGGCCAATCTCGTGTTGCCGCGTGCGTGTGTTAGCGTAGGTTTGGTGCTCTGCGATTAATTGGGACCGCTCTTGCTTCTCGAAAAAGAAAAGAAAAGAAAGAAAACGCCTCGCCACCTCCTCTCTACTCCTCGCGCAGATGCCGTGCCCGGGCGCCTCGCCGTCGTCGCCTCCGCTTTGTCCCCTCTCCACCGGCTGCAGCGTGCCTAGATGCTGCCGCCGGCAGATCTTTGTCGCCTCTTCCTCTTATCATCAGTTCGTCATAAACAGATTGACGACCTCGAGCGCCGCCATTCGTCGCTCCCTCCGTCGCCTCGCCCTAGATCCGCGCCGGTGTGGCCCGACGCCATAGCTCTTCCCCACCGGCGCGGGACCGTCGTCCCCTTCCTCGCTGATTTGACGCTCGGCCCTGCCATCGGCCGTGCGCGTGGGTCGCTGGGTCACCTCTTCCTCTCGCCCCACGCCAGCGCCCGCGGATGTGGCGGCCGGCCCTGCTGGCGGCTGTGTGCGTCGATGCGGCGGCTGGCCTTCCTCGCGGATCCAGCGCGGACAGGCAGCGATGGTGGCGTCGCTGCGCCTTCTCCACGTCTCTTGCCTCCTGCCCCTCGCGCTGCACCAGATGCTCGGAGGAGCAATAGCGTCCATGCGAGATGACAAACTACTGAAGGCACTCACATCCTGACGCGCCACACAGACATACGTGCTCGATCGATCTCCTCCGTGAGGGCATGGTGGTGGACTTAAGGCCTGATGCTGCCGACCTTCCTCGGCATGGGGGCCATCGAAATGTGGTGAGTTCATCCATCAAATCGTTAGGCTCCCTTTCCCCCACCAATCCTCTTATATTTGTTGGACTACGCAGGTGCACGACCTTCATCAGAGAAAGGAGAAATTTTGGGGAAGAAGAAGAAGGCTGATGTGTTTGCTTGCTTGCAAAAATCAGAGGCAGGAGTGCAGGTGCTGTGTATTATACTTCTCTGATTTGGGAGAGTTAGAGGAGGAGATGGCTTGGGAAATCAGGAGCAGGTGCTTCAAATAGAAGGAGAATGCAAATGTTTTGCGGTGCTTGAGGATGAAGGCGCTGCTTCCTGTTGACGCTGTGCTTGGTGGGAAAGAACAGCAATCCAACAAGGTGTCCATGGTGTGCTGCTACTTCTAGGTAACACTCCATGCTAATCTACAGCTACACCCACCCCATCATTTGAAATATCCTTCCATAAGTAAAATTATGCACTTCTCTACTCACTAATTTACATGTTTCATTTCTTTATGTTGTTTGGTCCTCATAGGCTGATAGCCATAACTGTCACAAAAAATAAATTTATTCATGCTCTGTATTAGTCTAGGCAAAGGAGCATGTTACAAAATAAATAAATAAATAAAAGGAAGAAACAAAGACAATTTGATAGTTTTTTAGACCTAAAGTAACTAATTTGTTAGCAGATATAGCATAATATGACTAATAAGATTTGATAGTTTATTGTTAGACCAAAAATACAGATTGCTGATATACATATATTGCCCTTGGTATCTTGGTCTTCCATCCCTATGCCACTCTTCAAACTGGTTTCAGCCATGTGTATATTCATGTTACTCTCTGACTCCTAATGTTGCCCATGCCATGTAGAGATGACTTTGAAGACAAGCGAAAGCAAATATTCGTATCTATTATATGGCTTAAGATAAAACACACCAGATCACAAGGCACAGCTTATAATATTATGTCCCTCCTCTCCTCACCTAGCACTGCTTATGTTATTTGTTTGATGATCTGCAGTTCTGAAGCATGTTATTTCCTGACAGCTTATGCATTTATGCTGCTTCGCGTTCTTCCATGAATACATTTTCTGAGTGATAAAATGGCTTTTATGATCTGCATGTGTGTGGTGCTCTGTTTATGTCTCATCTTTCTTACCAACTACCATTCCTATGTGAAAACATATATTGGAACGATCTTTCTCATGTATGTGCAAAGACCAAAAATAGGAACAGAGGAGTGAAGACAATGGAGTGATCATGGCTTTCCAATGTTAGACAACAGAGTGATCATGGCTTTCCAATGTTGTCGGGTTATTATGACAACTTTTATTGCATCCTAGGTTAACACAAAATATATCAAACCATCTTTCTCGTGTGTTTTTAGTTCATAACTTAATAATAAGAGATTAGGACGAAAGAGTGATGGGTTAATATTAAGAGCAGAGGACTAAAGACGTTACACTGATGGGTTTTGATATGTTATCTGAATATTATGGGAGCTACTCCATGGTTCTGCAGATTTTATATAGATAAGTTAACTCAAGAATCTAATTTTGGTCTCGATGTTGCTTCAAATAGTTTTTGCATGTTCCTATTTTGCCGCCTCAGTTTTTCAAGATGCCCATACTGCAAGTGCTACATCCCCATATTCAAATTTCCCTTTTCGCATACAATAATGTCCCGTGTTATATCTGTAGGGTACTTCCTATCAATAATACACATGTTTTTATTATGCAACATTTATTTATGCTATAGTTTATATCTGTAGGGAGCCATCATCTAGGGAGCTGAGGCACTTCCTATTCTGCTGACCAATGATATCGCAGTGTGAAAGCCCTAGTTTGGTTTTGAATAATTGATGAAACCTAGCACTAACCTTTGTCATGAGTTGTGATATAAGTTAGGTTGGTGCAATCCAAGTGAGGAGCATGGTGGCACTCAAATGGTGATGTTGATCACATGAAATGATGAGATGGCCACATGTGATGATGATAAGTGCTCAACTTGGAAAAGAAGAAAGAGAAAAACAAAACCCTATGGAGATCAAGGCAAATGTATAAATAAGGGTTTTGTTTCGGTGATCAAGACACTAAAGAGTGTGATCACATTTAGAGTAGATGGCCGTACTATTAAGAGGGGTTCTTAACTAGACAATTCGGTCATCTAGTGCCACTAGGTGTTGGACTTCATACATTGCATTTAGGCCTAGTGCACATCGGAGAGCAAGCGAAAATATTTATCAAAAATGTTTTGAGTAATGCTAACTTGGCTCTAACATGTTTTGAGAAAATACTTTGAGAGTTAGCATCGCTTGCAAAGTAGTGTTAGACTGCTTGTGGATCGAATCGAGAATCGAAAACGCAGCTAACGGAGGTTTTTGCCTCGGGGTGGTCACCGCCATGGGTGAGGCGGTGCACCGCCCAGGCCTGTTCGGTGTCCGCCTGGACATGGCCGAGAGCAGTAGCTTTGAGGTGGTCACCGGACACGGCGGTGTGCACCGCCATGTGCGTGACGGTGCACCATCGGTGGCTGCCCGGTGCCACCGCCGCTTTTTAACTGAGGCCGGGACTTGCTGGAGTTAGGGCCGAAAGGGCACCGCCTTGGTCACCGCCGTGGGGTGCCGGTGCACCGCCCTAATTATCCAGAGAGCAGGGTTTTCTAGGGCTCGGCCAGGGTGGCACTGCCACACCCTGTCCGGTGCCACCGTCACCCTGTCCGGTGATCAACTAGCCGTTGGTCGACTGTTGGAATTCGACCGTTGGGGGCACCGTCAGCCCCTGTCCGGTGCCCTCGCAGAAACAACTTCAAAGGGGTAACGGCTCTATTTGCTTGTGTGGCTATAAATAGAGGATGTGGCCGGCCTTGGCCACTCTCTTGGCACCTCATACACTTGTGCACACCCTTTGGAAGCTGAGCAACACACTCCACTCACTTGTTCACTTGATTTCATCATCTTGAGTGAGATTGGAGAGTCTCTAGTGCATTGCATTGAGTTGCATCATCTTGTGGCACTAGTTGGGTGATTTGGGCTGGTTGTGAGCTTGTTACTGTTGGTGTTTGCTGACACCTAGACGGCCCGGTGATTGGAGAATCGTTGAGCGGAGCTAGTGATTGTCACCGGCCTCGATCAGTTGCTTATGAGGGGTCTTGTGCCTTCCTCGGTGGAGCGCCAAAGGTAACTCTTGTAAATTGCTCGTGTCATTGAGCTACCTCACTTGTGGGTAGGTTCTTGCGGTGTCCAATTATGTGGACGAGGTTTGTGCAACATCTCTTAGCCGTCGAACCACCAAGTGTTGGTCAACACAACGGGGACTAGCGTGCCGGCAAGCACGTGAACCTCGGGAGAAAAATCTTGTGTCTCGTGTGATTGGATTTTTTTCGGTGATTGGATTGTCTTCATCTTGTGATTGGTTCATTTCTCGACGCGGCGATATAATCATCATACTCACTCTTTTACATTCCTTGTAAATTAGTTGTCAAGCTCTTTAGTATAATTAGTTTTGAGAGTGTCTTGCTTGCTAGCTTAATATCACCTAGTGAAGCTCTTTAGTGTAGACTTGTTGAGAGCTCTTAGTGAGTAGTGACATAGCTATTGTTTGTGCTTAGTGATAATAGCAACTAGAATTATTGAATAGGTGGCTTGCAACCCTCGTAGAGTTAGAGCAAAATTGTATTTCGCTATTTAGTATACTAACCTCTTGTCATAGTGTATTTGTAGAAATTTTTATAGGCTATTCATCTCCCTCTAACCATTTAGGACCTTTCACAGTACCTCTGTGTGCCCTCGCTCCCTGCCCATCCAAGTATGTGGCTATGCTTAGCTCCTATCTTTTTAATAATAACAATGGTTTGTTCCTTGCAGCCTCATTTGCCATAGGCCACTCATATGAGCTTGCATATTGCGCTCTGATCAAGAGATAAGGTTAGTTTACTAATGTAAAGGTCAATTTATAGTGTGTTTTTTCACCTTTGATAACTTTATTCTCTGCTGCTCACATTTCCAATTTCGCAACTAATATATGTGCACGTTTTCCACAAACTGATTTGCATGCGGTCCTTTCTGTGCTTAATATCTAAATATTTCACCTTTGCATTTATTATTCCATTACAGATGGAGATTTGCTTGAACCACCAATTGGATAAGCAACCTACACTACTGTCGACAAACTGCAAGGCTACCATTCTCATGCATGGTCAAACCACACCAATCAATTCTTAGTCTATTAGCTTCTAGGTTAGCTAATGTTTGGTCCGCTTACATTATTCAGGCCTGTCATATTAGTTGCCACTGACTGGAGCCACAATGTCGTACTATGCATAGGTGTTGGTCAGTTATGAATCCATGTGCACCTGCTTTGAGCCTTCGACGAGCAGCATCGCATAATGAGTTTAGGTCTGCTTATGTTTATCATGTGAAATTGCTTTTGCCACATGTCTAATGTTCTTGGATTGATTTGCTTTGATGCCAATTATTGCCATCCCCTTAATGGGATCGTTATGTTTGAAAATCACATGAATTGAGTGTATTACATATGTCCCAATCCCAACATTTGTAGTTGTTCTTTACACAGAACTTCTTTTTTTTGTTCTCCAATACGTTAAGATGAACTTCTTTTCTGTTCTCAAATACGCTAACATGACGTTCTTCAACTACAAATGGTACGTAGCCATATTTTTTCCTTGGACACACAACAAAGCATTTCTGTCACACGCTGCCAAGTGTGGCTGGCCTACGGGCGCGGCAAAGCGCGCCTACCTCCCTAACAATGCGTTCTTTTGCGTGCACTGTTGTTTTTTTGACGACAAGCTGGGCTGGGACAAGTCACCAGTGGATTTAGGCTGTTTCGCGCAACGAAACTTCAGATGCGGCATCGGTCGCACCGAATCTCCACCGCGGCCCACCAGCAGCGACACAACGCCGCCGAAAAGGACCATCCACCAGCATCCAAGCGAAGCCTTCGATGCGAACCAAACCCGGCCGGGTCCGACCCGTCGCCACGGCCTACTACTACAAACGCCAAGGCCAAACCGGCACGGCAACCGCACCAGCAGCGCCAGGCCGCCAAGCGCCAGCACGACCGCGCCCAAGCAGGCAAGCGCACCACCCACCACCACCACCCCACCGCAGCGAGCCGAGGGAGGGGCGCGCTCCGGCCGGACGTGACGGGCGGAGATGAGGGGCGGATCCAGACCGGCCCCGGTCGCCCTGTTTCTCCTCGCTGCCTCCGGGATCTGCGCCCAGTTCACCGCAGGTTCGCTCTCTCGATCTGCTTGTTGGCCGTGGGATTCGGGGCCGTTGCGGGAGAGGGTTACAGGCAGCGAGATCTAGTTCAAGGAGGGGTGGGGGATTGGGGAATCGCTACCGCGATTATTTGCCTTGAATATATTCGGATTCCCTGCTGTGTTTTGCGAGTCTAATTGGATTGTAGACGGCACTTTCGTTCACAATTATTGGGTGGTTAGGGAGGGATGAATTTGCCGTCTCCGGTGGGAGTTTGTGAAGTTATTATTATGTATGACGAGCACCTGTACCCGCTAATATCTTTATTTACAATAGTTTATTCGAATCATTGTACTGTTTTTGCTGCAAGAATGACATCTCTTCATTGGAAAATTGAAATTCTCTGGGGATTCAAAATGTAGAAGGAATAATACTTTACCCTAAAACCTCCCCCTCCTTAGATTCAAGTTTGTCTTCGCTGCTGCATGTTTCTGACCCTGAGCAAAATTGCAGCGCTTCTGTACATTACTGAGTAAAGCTATTGCCTGTAGTTCAGACAGTTTTGTGGCATGGTAGCCTAGTAGGAGTAGAAAATGTATTATATCTGCTAAAAGGCTAACTAAGTCCATGCTTTATAGGATGGATTGAAAGATCACCCAATCACCATTTGTACTATAGCGTGCGGTAAGGAACTGGTCATTCTTTTGCCTTAGGATTAGGAGCTACATCATCGGCTACGTGTTACCTTTATTTGAACATTGCTTTAGGCCCTGTTCGTTTATTTCGGAACGGGCCGTTCCGGGGGTCGTTCCGGATGGAACAGAGCAGTCTATTGAAAACTGGAGTATTGTGGCCAGGATTGAAACCTGGTCCGGCCGCAGCCGAACGAGCCCTTAGGCATATGCCATTGTCATATTTCATCCATGATAGATCTCACACATGTCAACTACTCAGCTTGCAGGTATTCTAATCTAGAGTGGTAAAGCCACATGGTTGGTCCTTCTGTGAGATAAAGTTATGAAAGTTAAATATAGAGATAAAAAAAAAATCATTTTGTCCTAGAAAAAAGGAGGTGAAAATGCAAGTGGCGTATCTTAAATATTTTTGTTTTTGGATTGGCATCTTAACAACACAAACCTCCGATCATATTACTTCCTAGAACCTTGAATCTGGAAAAAAGAACAAAGACAACACAGCTCTTGCTATAATTTCGGTTCTTCTAACTTCGAAGTGATGAGATTTGGGTTTGCTCGTTACGGAAAAAAGAACTTGATGGGGGTCTCTGGGAGTTTTGCAATCCTATCTACTGACCCCTGATTTTTGTTCCTTCAGCCAATTGAAATACCAAAGTCTTTCTTTGGTTAGATTAAACTTCAGAAGGTTAAGATAAAATTAACTAGGGTTAACTGGCCAGGGCTGTGGTTATTTATACTACAAAAGCCCAATAAACAATTTACAATTGAATGAATGTGGTGAGTATGAAAGTTCTTGCTGTTTTGCATGACACTTTATAATCAATCAATCTGTTATTTGAAGTAACAAAGTATTCATAGTATTCCTTTTAAGCACATGATAATTGGGTTTGGTTCTGTCAACTTTCTGAGAATTTATTCAAGCTGTCCATGGCTGGCCTGGTGATACTAGGATTTCTACCTAGCCAGCTAGTGTTTTATGTATGGCCTCTGGGTACCATCTAAAATTGGTTTTGCTGCCAGAACTCTGTAAGTTCTGCACATGACTGGGTAATGAGACGTGGTTGGTGCAGTTGGAAACTGCAATGCTAGGTCCATTGATCATGAAGCAATAGTTCTTCATTTAAGATCTGATAATGATACATTTGCCTTTTAACTACTGACAAATGTTTATGTTTCTGGTATGCTATACCATTTTTGGATTCTTGAAGATAGTAATTTACATAATTGTGATGTGATATCCCTTTTTTGTTCTCGTATGTTGCTTCATTTCCCTTCTTTTAAAATCAGTGCAAGTGCAGACTAACAAAATATAGGTGTCTATTCCACAGACTTTCAATTTCTGACAACAAACTGCCTACAATGTTTTGCAGTGCTAGCTGGTGATCCTCAAACATCCAACGATGATAAGAAAGCTGAAGCTCAGCCGAAGGGCCATACTGGCAAAACAGTTTTGTTTGTCCTCCTAGGAGTGGGGTCTGTCATTCTGTTGTCATTTTTCATTTTCAAGTATTGGCAGAAGAAGAAGAGGGAGGAACAACATGCACGTCTGCTAAAGCTATTTGAAGAGGATGATGACATTGAGGTTGAGCTTGGTCTTAGAGATTGATAATCTTCAATGTACAGCAAGAGTATCTTCGCTGACAAGGTGATTTCTGTGGTACCATATTTACAGTATGAAAGCATTTTTACCCTATGCACATTTTTTTTAAATGTTTTTTTTAATTGTCAACAGGTTTTGCTGGCTTGCCTTCAAAGCATTTTCATTTTAATGTAAAGAATTTGTTGTACTTCCACAAGAAAGGTCTATTGTACTTTAGCTTTATATATGATGAACATCTCTGCGTGCAGGATGCTTGAGAATAGCTTTAAGGAGGAAGTATCAAGGTTTGGAGAACATTCTTTGATTTTTAAAGTTTTCTGAATATATATATATATATATATATATATATATATATATAGTAAAGAAATTCATAGACTGATAATTAAATCCTCTGGTGTGATGACCCCCACTGTATTCCTTTTCGGGTTCAAGAGACTCTAACTGGAATTAGTTTGCCCGTCTTGTTCTTGTAAGTAGATGTCCTATTTTCTGGTGTTCCATATTCTAATTCCTGAATCCTGATGCAACCAATTATACCTAAACTTCTTGATTCACAAGTATTGGATGTTGATAAGAACCTACACCATAATCTTCTGATAATGTTTGGCGTTGTTAGTCTAGTTCAGTTTACATTTAATTAGTTAGGCCCATTGGCCGATTAGCGTTGGACCATTCTTTGTTTAGGCCAAAGTCCTCGTAGATCTTATTTTCTTGCCGAGCCATGGCTCTAGAAACCTATATAGTGTTTCTATCAACGTCCTGTTTGTTTAGACTTGTTTGGTTTACTTTTTCAGTCAATAAATAATATTTTTTTTTACACCAAATTAGCCAACAGTACTTTCAGTCATGGCTTATCAGCCAAACAAGACCAAACGAACAGGGTGCAAGTTATTCGTGCTGAAGAATATTAATTCAGATCCCTAAGTGGATCTGTGTCGGTATATGTGATCAGAAATCTATCTTTCTGAGCACACATTAGTTTCCATCGGACTCTTTGGATCAATCATGCTCTAATTGTGTAAGAGTTGAACTCTGCTACTTGATTTGCATCTATCGTAGTTGTATGTCGAGAACCCCTTATTTTCTACTGACACTTCTTGGATGGGCGTGGCTAACGTTCGGATGTCTGGACGGACGGTCGTGTCCAGACACCCGTGCAGCTTGCCCTTGTCTGTCTTTGCCTTGTCCCACGCGCGAACTTCACCCTGTGTCTGCGCCCACCAGTCGCTCTGTCCCACTCCTCTCTTCACGCGGGCAGCACTCGGGAGCAAATCTGAGCAGCTAAGGACTAGCACGCTCCGATCGCAGCACCACCGTCACCGGGGCCCCATGCGCCGCGCGCCCAGTCCGCTCGTCCCCGGCTGTACAGCATAAAACACTTGCAATAGGAAAACATTTGAATGCAACATATGTCTAAAAGTAGATGAAACATTTAGAGAACACACTTGCGACATGTATGTGAAACACACGAAACATCCATATTTGAAACTTGCAACATGGAGCCACTTGTTGCAACATAAGGCCAAAACAACTAAAACATTTGAAACATACTATTGCAAAATATGTGACATATATGCAACCTCCAGATAAAAAAAGATTGCAATAGACGTCTGGAAACAGATGAAATATTTTGAACAAACGTTTGCAACATGTCTCTCAAACACTTGAAACATATGCAACATGTGTAACATCCTTCGATCTACTTTTGCAATATCAAGATAAAATAATTGTTGCATACATCTAAAACGTCTGAAATACTTGAAACGTAGATATGCAACATAGAGGAGGGAAGGTTGGGCCAGTTGATTCCGGCCGTCGGGGTGGGAGCCGGCGGCAAGCCGCGGCGCACGAGCACCGCTAGCACCACCCACGCTTGTGGGTGCCCTTGGCTCGGCCGGAGAAGACCTGAGGCGCCACAGCACGTGTCCCTCAGCGGCCATGGCAGGGTCAGTGGCGCGCCCAACAGTGATGGGCGATGGACGAACGGCGAGGGAGCGAGCGACGCAAGTGACTGCCACGCAGGTGAACGGCGTATGGAACGAGGGTGCGCGGCGCGGCCGACGATAGGGGGAAGGGAACGGCGCGACAGCTCAACAAGCGCGCTGTGGAAGGGGATGGACGGATGAGCAACCACACTGAGCGACGCGGGTGGCTACCACGCAGGTGAGAGACGTAGGGAGCGAGGGCGCATGGAGCGGCCGACAACAGGGAAAGGAAACGGCGCGGCAGCCTGACGAGCACGCGTTAGAGAAGGGGCAGACGGATGAGCAGCCACGCTACTTTGAGGCCGGGTGAATATGCACGAATGAGTGGGGTGTGAGCTCGGGAGAGACGAGGAATAAGCACAAGAAAATGATGATTTGCTTTTTGTTTGGGGCCTGCTTGTGGGGAGCGTGTCCGGACGCAAGTCACGGACTACGTCCTGCATGAAGTATCTCTGATCCTGGATTGGTTGGCTATTTAGTTTTCCATGAATTCGCTATATAATAAAATCATCGGCAAAACACGGATGTATGCTCATAGACAACTAAATCGAATAGATATCTGAACGTGATTCTGAATTTGAGCTATTCCTTTTGCATTCGTATTCAAGAATATTCAAATGTGTATTCGGATGTAATAAAATAATATGGTAAACAGTGACATTTGTATCCGATTTCATGCGGATTTGTTTCCACTGCTGCCCATGATGGCAGCCTCACTATGGCGGTACCTTCAACACGGGTGGTGAGCCTAAAATCTAGGGCTTAAAAGTCTGTCATGCCCTAACAACCGCACCGGTCGAAAACATAACGCAGAGGCAGCGTACCGCTTCGCTCCTTCCTCTCGGGGGTTGCCCGACTCGGCTGACTCCTTGTCCTAAGCGCCGCCGATTCCCCTCACTTCTCCTATAGCATTTTGACGAAGGAGACGAAGGACAGAGGGAGTGACAATTCATCGTTTTTAATAAGTTTTAATTGAGTCCTTAGTTAGGATCTTTCTATACCAAATTTTTTAATATTAGGGATTTATCTCCTCCTCCTCACCGGCGACGGCGGAGAGGCGTGATTGAATCGTTTTCTCCACGACGGCTCTAGAAGATGAGGCGACAACTACGGAGTCACCAACTTCACCGGTATGCCGACATGGAGATTTTTATTTCCGGACGGCGTCATCAAGGCGGAGATGATGTCCGTAAAATAATTTTCTCCAGTATCTTCTTATTTTTATTGTGGTTAGATCTAGCCACGATGAAGGACTAGGGAGAACAAGTTTTAGATCAGTCTTCCTCAGTCTTCGATGACAGAAAGAAGGAAGACACTAGGAAGAAGAAGTTTCTCAACACCGTCTGCAGGAATGTTGGCCGTCGTTCGTTGGACATCTGTTCTCAGGCCTTTTGCCAAATGTTTGCATGTGCGGTCATCCATATGAAACGTCATACATGTTTGTTTTTGAGAGTTGGAATTTATCACCCTAGCTTATCAGCTATAGTACAATGTTTTTTCTCTCACAACAAAACAACATCAACCGGTTTATCAGCCGAACAATTTAGATGAAAATCAGTTTCTGGATATATGCAGTGTATTCCAGAGTGATTATAGCATGTTGATGTACTCAGTTGTTAGCTAATATAATTCTTCTTTCGTCGAAAAAAACAACCACACCGGTCGTCCCCACCACCCTCCAACAACCCGCCCAAGAAACTGCCTGTCACCATGAGCACATAGTCCTTGATGACATTCTCTGCTTCCTAGATACACTCCATTGTGCGAAGAAGTCAGCCAGACAGCCACCACCATCCCAACTACTGCTCGACCACCTTCAACCCCTCATCCCCCATCACCCATCCAAGAAGGCACTGACTCTCACCACCAGATCCTCATCCTACACTATTTGCATCGCTTCTACCTATGCCTGCCAGCATGTTTCTCTACCACACCCTCATCAGAGTAGGCGGGCAAGAGCTTGCGAATCTAGGCCCAGTTTAGATCCAAAATATTTGGCAAAATGAGCACGGTAGCGTTTTCGTTGTTATTTGGCAATTAGTGTCCAATCATAGTCTAATTAGGCTTAAAAGATTCGTCTCGTGGATTTCGTCTAAACTGTGTAATTAGTTTTATTTTTTATTTATATTTAATACTTTATATATGCGTCCAAAGATTTGATGTGACGGAAAATCTTGAAAATTTTGGCATTTTAGGTGGTAAGAGGCCCTAGTGCCGGTGGTAGAGCTATTCGGAGAGGGGATATGAGAGAGAATTGGTTAGAGTGTTCAGACGCAGGATGGCCCCACATATTAGAGAGATGTGTTAGACAACGTGCGGAAGAATCCTTCTTATTTGTAATATTAGATATAAGAAAAATTCGGGGTTTTTTTAAAAAAAAAAACTATTAACAAATAATTGCATATTATCGCCGACTGAGAGATGAACTAATGGGCCGTTTTCAAGCGTCCCAACTCCATATTCTACTTTAAAATCGTCAAGTGGGTAAAATACAAGTAGAATTTGATGAGAATCTTGCAAGAATTGCTTCTCTATTTACGCTGCAAACTAAGAGCTAAAAAAACACTACTTGTTCAATCCCCATCAAAGTAACTTTCACTACTACAGAATGGACTTGTTGTCCCGGGCGGTAACGGCCTTTAGTCCCGGTTACCGCGCCGGGACAACGATTCTGGGACTAAAGGTGCCACCTTTAGTCCCGGGTCATCGAGCCGGGACTGTTACCAACCGGGACTAAAGGCCCTCTAGCCGAGCAAACGTTACCGCTCTCCCTCGTAGAATCAAAGCTCCTCCTTGACGTCCGTTACCGCTCGGCAGAGAACATGCTAGCCGACCTGAACACGGTCCGCAAGTTCAACTAGTACGGATTTTCTACAATTTTCTAACTATTTTCTAAGTTTTTCATTTCATGGAAAATTTAATTCTAAAAAATAAAAGGCATGATTTCTAAGTATTTCATTTCATTTGATGAACTAATTTAACTTTTGTTTATCCAAACATATATGCAAATCATCATGTCATTTTGAGCTAAAAATGACATATAAAATCATAATAAAGTCCAACATATAAAGTTACACATGCATCTACATCGCAAAATGAGATAAGCTACTGATAAAACATAAGAGGATTAAGTTTGTTACCTCCAAAATCGAAGAGCAACACCAATGGAGAGGGAGAGAGCAAGAACAACAGCAAGCTGAAGAACAGAGGCAGTGAGTTTGAATGGAATGGCTCGGGCTCGGGGAGAAAGAATGAGCTGGATTATAGGCCAGGATAATTAGTCCCGGTTAGGAGGCCAAACCGAGACTAAAGATTAATCTTTATTTCCGGGGCATAACCCAAACCGAGACTAAAAGCTTTAGTCTCGGCTGGTATTATCAACCGGGACTAAAGATAAACCTTTAGTCCCGGTTGGTAATACCAGCCGGGACTAAAGATCCCTGACCCGCGAACGACCGTTGGGTAGGGACCTTTAGTCCCGGTTGGTATTACCAACCGGGACTAAAGGGTACTTTAGTCCCGGGGCAAAAAATGCCGAGACTAATGCCAAATTGGGACATCGTTCTAAAGTCTATTCTCTAGTAGTGTTTTCATTTGCTCTCCATCAAAGAATCATGAAATTAGAGCTAAAAATCAGGGAGTGAATCTCTACTAATTAAACAGCCCTTAAGATATCGCCAAGGAACCGACCGAATTTTTCTTACTGCCAATTGAATCGACATAATTTTCTTTTTCAGGGTAGTGTACCTTAAAAAATCACAACTCCCATAAATAAAAAAAAATTATATAAATTTGACGAGATCTACAACTTACAGTTTACAACTTTGGTATTTCAAACTATCTTGATGCTGAAATAACCACAATGCTCCGATCTACAAATACAGATCTGAAACATGTATCAATTATTTCAAGTTTTCATCACAAATATGGATTCATAAAAAAGATCTGTGAACTACAAAGTTGTACGCTTCATCGAGATCTATATTTTTTATATAAACTTTTTCTTTATTTGGGGTCATCAGAAAAATATAATTTTTAGAGATATGCTACAAACGATTGGTGTCGGTGTTTTCGGACCGCCGACGAGTAAATTTGTATTTGTGCGTCTGGCTCGGAGGACACAAGGGTTTATACTGGTTCGGGCGGAACGTCCCTACGTCCAGTTCATTGCTGCTCGTGTTACCGGCACTTGGTTTGCAGTAGGGGTTACAAACAGGCGAGAGAGGAAAAGGATCCCAAGTCTCTGGTGGAAGGAGTGAACGGGTGCTGAGAGCTCGATTGCCGCTCAGCTATGTGCTCGTGTCGTGCTCTGGTGGCGGACGTCGTGGTGAACTGACGCGCCTGTCAACGTCCGTATGAGGGTTAGGCAGAACAGTACCGGCACACCCGACACTGTTCTTGATGTGAATCGCCAGGTATGACCCGTCATGGCCACGGGTTACATAGAGGCGTGACAGCCCCTTTCCTGGTGTTAGAGTTTTGACCTAGGCCCATACGTTTGGACCTGGAGTGATTGGCGACGGTATAGGTCCCCGTCGGACGAGACGGAACCCGCGTCCTTGGGGTCGGACGAGACGGAGCACGAACCCAAGAGGTCGGGCGTGTCGAAGCCCGCGACCTTGGGGCGCGGGCGAGGCGGAGCCTGCACCCAAGAGATCGGGCGAGACGGAGCCCACGTCCTTGGGGTCGGACGAGACGGAGCCCGCACCCGATGGGTCGGACGAGACGGAACCCACGACCTTGGGCGAGACGGAGTCCGCGACCTTGGGGTCGCTCGAGACCTTTTAATACGTCTCGAGCCATCCAAAGGAGTCAGCATGGGCGCTAACCTTCTTGCTTTGGGTATCCTTAATAACGATACCCGATAATTGGATACATCGGGAACTCTTTATTCAGTTCTATACATAGCAATATCTCTAAAATAATTATTACCTTTTTATATCCCCACATATAAAAATAAAATTTAAATAAAAATCATAGTTTGTTATGAGATCTACAACCTTTTTCATTTGAAGCCCTATTAGTGTTGAAATAATCGATAAAAGTTTCGTACCTATATTTGTAGATCTGAACATCGTATCAATTATTTCGGTACCAAGATAGTTTTTAAAGTGAAAAGATATAAATTCCAAAGTTATAGATTCGTCGAGCTATATATCTTTTGAGCTCATATAAAAAGTTTTTATTCTTTTATGTGCACTGTCTAGGAAACGAAATTCAACCATTCACTTAGCGAAATCTCCAACTTTTGCAAATAAATAAATTAATTTAATTGAAAATGTAAATAAAAAATATAAAAAACGAATGGCCATCGGTGACCATCTATAGTCGTCGCGTCTAATGGTGCATGGCAGGATGGGCGGCGCGTGCCGGGCCGTGGCCGCTCGCACGTAGACCCTGTTCAGTTTACCTTATATTTAGTTTATTCGATTTTTTTTAATTAAAATAGTATTTTTTTTCTCATAACAATTTAGCTAGAACAGTATTTTTTAATCAGTTTCAGTCAAATTTCTACCGGCCGAACCGAACCCAGTACGGCGCTCGTAGGTGCACCCTGTTGTCCGTGGACGTTTCGCGCTCGGTTCGAACGGGCAGGTGGGTGGTGGGTCTTCGAGCGTGACGTGTTGGTCGGCGGGCCCACCTGTGAAGACTCAAGAGCCGGCATGATCCAGGTGGACCGTGCTGACGTGTACACATCTGGAAAATTGTGTCTATCTTTAAGCATATGCCAGATGCCGCAACTTCCTTGGCACATTCTCGACCGACCGTGAAAGCGTTCAGCAGGATAGGGGTCCTCACTGCAGGTTGCATAATGATGAAGTTGATTAAAAGATGACCTATTGAAATTACAAGCTGATTTGATTGATGTAAATTATCCCCACCTTTTTTTTGCATGCTACCATCACAAAATACCTCGAAATTGATTTCAACAGAGGTATTATTGTGTGCATGATCGACAATAAAATGGTCATCAAACGTGTCTTCTTTGTTTTTTTCTAATAGCAAATAAATTTTAAAATGTTGAATAGGTTCGGGTACAGAAAGCCTTAAGGCACCGTTTAGATCCATTTATTTTGTAGGAAATGAAGTCTGCTTATTAGATTAGGCTATTTTGCTTAAAATTTAATATTTCATAACTTTTCTAAGCTCACAAATAAGCATATTTCAAATTCATAGGGTGGGATATGAAAATGTATTCTATAGATCATCATGCTATATTTCTACTCTCCAACTTATAGCATACTCTTCAACTCGCTTCCTACGATAGAAATACAACATATAAAGTATGTCTCTTGTATGGCTAACAATAATATACAAATATATTCCATATACAACCATATGAGCTTAATTAATCTATAACTAAATTATAATTATTAAAATAAATTTAATTTCAAGGATCAAGAGGGCCAATAGATAAGTCAGTGTAAGTGGTCAGCAATAGAGCCGCATGATGTTTTAAAATTTGGTCCGACCAACTGGTCCACAAATGCACACGGCATTTGATTCTTCTCCCGCAACGTGGGACAACGTTGATGGCTCACTCGCCATACTTAAATCACAAGTTCATACGCTCTCCATTTATTTTTCTTCATTTTTATTAGAGAAATAAAGAGGATATACTGTATATACGATCTGCTGCCGTAATGGAACGTCCCTTTCTGTGTACATCAATCATCATCCTATCGAAATCAATGGCAACCACATTAATAATTTTGAGAATATTTAGATGTGAAGGCTGAGCTGTTAGTTCCCCATTTAACTACTCCCGTCGTCCCAAATTATAAGTCATTCTAAGGATCTTGGAGAGTCAAAACATCTTAAATTTGACCAAAATTATAGAAAGAATCATAAAGATTTATGACATCAAATAGATATATTATAAAAATATAATTAATGAAGAACCTAAAAATACGTATTTGGTATAATAAATATTATTATATTATCATATAAATTTGGTCAAACTTGAGATGTTTTGACTTTCCAACATTCTTACAATGACTTATAATTTGGGGTGGAGGGAATATCTTCCACCGTACGCTAATGAGGTGGTTCACATATGTCATTGTTCTGTACGTGCATTTGTTTTTGAAGTAAACATATATGAAAGTGAGAGGTTTGCCGTGATCTAGTTAGAAATTCGATTCGAGGTACGCCACCATCTGAAGCATGCACAGTACACTGGACATCATTGCTGTGGACATTTAGCCAAAAATGGATGGAGAAGCAATAAGAGATGTTGTTTATGATTTTATCCTTTTGCTTAAGTTCATTTTATCCTATTTATATGATCAGCTATTTAGCAAAATATGTTGGTTTGAAAAGTTATGATGTGTTTGGGTGAACCAACCCTTGTGATTTGAAAACTATCATATTACTGAAGTCTTCTTTAGAGTTTTTAAAACCCCATTCATGATCATGTTTTTTTCCTAAAAGAAGGTTTTGCATGCTCCTTTCAACCTTGTTTGGATCTCCTAAGAAAAAATGAGAACGAGAAAAATGAGAGTAAAAAACAAACATTTGGATTCTAAAATGAGATTATAGAATTCAACTATATACCAAAAACCCTACTATTTGAAGATTATCACTATTTAAAGAAAATAATCTAGGATTCAAACACCTAACATTTTTCTATCTAAAATGTAAATTCTACATCACTATCTCAATTTCACTCATAAGTACTTGAGAAAGTCGAAAGTCGATTTGGGCTCTGTCAAGATTCTCTAGTGTAATGGTTCATGTTGACGGTGATGGTTTAATTTTCACACACACTACAGCTGCTATTAGATTGTCATTGTTCTAGAGTTGTGGTGATATAGTTGTTTCGAGTGGATCACAGGGAACCCATAGTTCTATGACTTCTAGGCTCATTTTATCTCATTAACTAGTTGTGAAAAGAGAACAATAAACCATTGTTTCTCTTTCATGACAAGGCATTTTGGGAGGGCTCCTCCTAGCTCTGGCTTCCTGCTACCGTGCATGGAAGAACCAATCCATTAAAGCCATTTGTTCTATTTGCCAACTTTCAGTTCATTTTAGGAAGAGAGAAAAACTGCTTCATCATATTATAGGGCATAAAATTTCTTAGAAACAATAGCCATTTTAAGAGCAGAAGTCCTCCTAGCCTAAATTTACATAAGCACACTTATGGCACCACCATAATCTTAGAGGCAACATTTTCAGAAAAAACTTGTGTTTTTAGTTGAAATGTATTGAGTATTTAAGTGAGAGTGTGGTTTTATACGCTTCTTTCCAACAAGAAAAAGTCTGCATTTTTATTTCTAGAACTATAGTCAACAAAAGGTGGAGTTCTTTGAAAGGGGAATTCTTCATTCAATTTCGATTATGTGCCACTGATAATGTAGTTTGGACCCACACATCATTGAGACAACTTGTGGAGCATAAATGTTTACGGAATTTCCAAGTAGCCAGTAAGAAAAAAGAGGAGCAGGCACAAAAAAAATGTACAGTTCTGCACTCATGAACATAACATTGATGAAATAATATTAAAAAAACATCGTTCCTTGAAACTAGCTATTTTTTTTTTTGCGAGGACCTTGAAACTAGCTATCGATAGTTCAATACTATAGAACATGTGTGATTACGCCAGTTTTTCTTAACCTTATAACAACTAATGAAATGCAATGCGTTTCTTGATACTATGGGGCCGTTCGGCTGGTGTGAATTTCAGTCGGAATTCACTGATTACGACTGAAAATCATTGTTCACTTTCTTACAAATTCCTTCAAGCGAATATGGCCAATAAGGTAAAATACGCTGTAGCCTTTTTATGCACAGGCACAGGAGCTTTGAATATGGAGTTTTTCCTATCTCCAGGCACTTTTGTGTCAGTTAATTAGTTGTTGATAAGTTCACAACTACAGCTATTTTTCCTTTGCAAATTTATCAAAATAAGGAGATTATAATAAAAAACTGAAAAAGGCGAAAAAGCGGTGATGATCTTAGAAAATTATAATAATAAAAAACTAAAAGGTGAAAAAAAAATAGGCAGGCGGAGGCGGAGCTCAATCGTGTGAGCTGGATGGTATTTGTAAAAAAGGGACATCCAGCCTGTTCTTTTGTTGGTTTCAGCCAGAGTTTATCAGTTATGATACAGTATTTTTTTTTTACAGCGAACCAATCCCGAACTTATCGACCAGAAACTAACCGGCCAACGGGCTGATCAACTGAGCTGGACCAACCGGTGGATACATTCACACGTCAGCGAGCGAGAGGGCATCCAAGGCTGGCTGTCGCCTCTCCTGGGTTTGTCTCCTCCTGCCTCCATCTCTTCCCGTGGAGTTATGACTGTCTCGCTTCCTCCCACTCACCCCATCCCCCTCTTTTCCTGCTGTTGCTTCTACTGCAAAGCAGGAAGAGCGAAGGAGCAAGAACAACAGCAGGCGGCGACCACAGCGGAGCTCTGCTCTGCCAACCCCTGAACAGCCTGGGTTCTCCGCCTCTGATCATTGATTGACAAAAAAACCCCACTAATTACCTTCCCTTTTCTTCTTTTTTTTTTATTTATGCACACACATATATATAATCCCACCCATCCCTATACTTGCTCCTTGGTTATTGGCACCTTTCTGTCCTTTTAGATTTCCTTGGATTCCGTATAGGAGGCCGCAGACATCCACCCCCATTCATTTGCTCTGATAGCTACAAGCTGTATCCTCTTCTTGGTTTCTTGATTCTTTTTTGGGCGGCTCTTGGCACCCTGTGTTCAGTTCAATCTTGGCCCCTAGTTAGGCCTGAAGATTCAATCTTGCAGTTTTCTTTTGAATTCTTGGTGTCCTTGTTGGGGGACATGGATGAGAGGATCCCACCGCCCCCTTTCTTCCAGTACTCACCATCTGGTGTCCATTCCTTCCCTCATCACCACAATTCCATGAGGTATTCTTCCTCGGACAGGGAGAGGCATGTGCAGTGCCTCATGTTCTTGGTTTTTTTGCATCCCATCTGACATCTCTGCCAGGTTTTGGTTTTCGTGTTCTCGCCGATCCCTTTTGCTAAACCATTCAAATGCGAGTTTCTGTTACTGCCGTGCGAGATATGCGCGAGCTTGATCACGACCGCCTTGGTGTGATTTCGGCGTCGATCAATGCTGTCCTACTGCCATAGTTATCTGCCAAGTCGAAGATTTTTGGGGTCGCGTGTTAATGACGGATTTTGTGCATGTGTTGCTGGCTGTTAGACGGCTTGTAGGAATAAATCGTCATTGTGTCTTCCATTGGGCGACGAAAGACATCCAGCTCATTCTTAGAGTGTTTTTTTTAAGCTCGATCGATAATTCCTACTGTTCTGCGGCTTGTTGTACTGATCATTCGGCACTCCTGTTTTCTGACTTTTCTATTTTAAATGCATGGGGTGATCATCGTTGTTATTTTAGTACAATCATATCTACAAGATTGATCGGGCTAATGAAATTGATTTGCTTGGAACTTTGGCAGATATCTTGCTGAATTACTTGCCGAGAGGCAGAAATTAGCCCCATTCATGCAAGTTCTTCCTTGTTGTAACAGACTTCTGAACCAAGGTTGGCGTTCTTTGCCTTTTGGTTTCTGTGTATGTGCTATTGTTACTCTTAGATGCACTTCTTAATAGTTTTGCATACAAGTTGCTATAAGAGCATGATTTAGCCAGTGGCTATTTTTTAGCTATCCTTGCTGTCGACATAATCCTCTAATCTTCTTGTACAATCCTGTCCATCCTTCGTTAGTTCGTGTTGTGGACTCGTTTGTGCTAACTTTGTTACTGATTTAATTCACACCAAGGATGTACAACATTTACTTGTCCTTTCACATTATGGTTTTTAGCCAACCGTAAATTAATTGCAAATCCCTAATGGATACCATTTATGTAAATTTATGAATATTTCACCAGCGTTTTAAATTACAGAAGCTTATACAAAAGAAATTGATAATTATAAAATTCTTCATCAATGATATAGTTTAGTTAGACCACTTCAATCGTTACCTATTTTGTGAAACGGACCGTTGTTACTTTAGAATCTTTATTATGTAAGCCATTATATTGTTGACTGCTGAGTGTGGTGATTTCTGTATTCTAGCTTCTTGCAGTAGTTTCAGTTCCTGCTTTAGACATGTCTGAAAATCTTCCCTGGATGGTCTCCCTTTCTCTCTGTTTTTTTTTTCGCGATCGTGCCAGGGCACATATTTTATTAAGAAGAATAGAGTTTGTTACAAGAGGGGGCGCGCGACGGTAATTCGGGGTTACCGAGGGCTGACCGAAAGCGAGCACGAAGGCACACGAGGTTGTAATTACGTCATACAAATTTCGCGACCGTTGTTGCAGGGCTCAAATTGACGCCATCAGTGCACCGAGGTGCTTGTAGCCCGCCATGCACCAAGCGTCAGCTTCTTCCTGGATGGAGACCTCAAGACGCGCCGCCGAGGTTGACACTCCATTGAAGGTTCTCGCATTGCGTTCTTTCCAAATGGACCAACCGATGAGGAAGAAGAGGGAGTCAAACCCACGACGGAGCTGTTTTGGTAGCGCCTTCCTGCATCGCTGTCACCATGGGATAGCTGGTTCATCTTGAACAACGACGGTGTACTGCAGGTGTAGCTTCCTGAACCAGGCTTCCCAGACCTCGCGACTGAAGGGGCATCCAAGAAGGATGTGGTTCATCATTTCGGCGCCCTGGTAGCAGAAGATGCATGCATTCGAATCTTGCAGACCATGGCGGAACCGTCTATCCGCCGTCCAGCATCTGCCGTGCATGACCAGCCAAAAGAAGAATTTAACCTTCGGTGGCGCCGATGTTTTCCATATGTGCTTAGCTCCAAGAGGCGATGATGATCCGATAAACATAGCACCATGTGCAGATGCTGCAGAGTAGCACTGATCGGCGGTGAACCTCCAAGCGAAGGTGTCCGGCTGCGTCGATAACTGCACCCCCTCCAATAGGTCGTACAGGCGGTCGAACTGGAGCAGGACCTACATGGTTAGCGGCCCGGTGATGTGTCGGATCCCTACGTTGTTATGTAGGGCCTCGGCAATAGTGGCCCTCCGCTTTCTCACTTTCACCGCGGCGAAAACAGCGGGAGCAGCATCCTTAATTATGCGGCCGTCAAGCCATCTGTCTATCCAGAAGAATGTGGACTCTCCATTCCCAAGCATGAATACAGTGGCCGCCTGGAACACAGCAATAACTGCCCATTCCTTTGAAGCAAGGGTGTGTCGACGCTCCACTCGCGCCTGCCACTCCCAGCGTACTCGTAGGGCGATCCCGGCACGTCGCAGGTCAGAGACGCCAAGGCCACCGAGGTCCCTGGGGCGACACACAGTCTCCCATGCCACCTTGCACTTTCCTCCGGAGACTTTGTCTGAGCCACACCAGATGAAGGCGCGACGCAGCTTGTCAATCGACTCGATCGCCCAAGGCGACAAGCAGAGGACGATGGACATATGTGTCGGGATGGCAGACATAGTTGCTTTCACCAGAGCCGTTCGTCCAACAACGTTGAGCATATTGCCCTTCCATTTCGGTATTCTTGTAGCGACTTTATCGATGAGAGGTTGCTTGTCCGATCTCTTGAGTCTCCGGACTAAAAGCGGCGCCCCCAGATAGCGACACGGGAGGTCCTCGATCCGGCAGGAGAGGATATCCCTAACTCTAGCAATGTCGTTCTCCGAGCAGTGGAGCGGGGACGCTACACTCTTGTCGAGGATGGAGAACAGGCCCGACGCTAAACCAAAAATGGTGAGCACTGCCTTGATGACTTGTAGGTCCCTCACATTAGGAACCACGAACAGAACTAGGTCGTCAGCGTACAAACTCGTCCTGTTGCCGACACTGTCATGCAGAGGTGTTAGAAGTTGCTGCTGCTCTACCCATTTTAGGAAACGGTTAAGGACCTCCATGGTGAGCACAAATAACATCGGCGAGAGTGGGTCTCCTTGGCGAAGGCCGCGAGCATGGCAAATTCGCCTCCCCGGGCGGCCGTTGAGCATAATCTTCGTGCTTGCAGTGGCCAAGATTATTGAAATCCAATCTCTCCATCGCTGGCCGAAACCATGTGTTGGAGGACTTCTAGGAGGAACGTCCATAAAACCGTGTCGAAAGCCTTTGCTATATCAATCTTGAGAAAGATGGTCGGCGACTTCTTTTCATGGATGGCTTTGCAAGCGATCTGCACATTCCTGAGGTTATCATGGATGCGATGTCCTTTGATGAAAGCGCTCTGGTTGCGCAGGACGAGAGCATCCAGAACGCCTGCTAGCCTGTTGGCCAAGCACTTGGTGATGAGCTTGCTAAAACTGTGTATGAGGCTGATAGGGCGATAGTCACGGATCTCCGCCGGATGTTCCTTTTTTTAGTAGTATCATGTAAGCATCATTCAGGTGATTGAAGCTACGGCGGTCCAGCGACCAGAAAACATTGAAGGCATTCATGACGTCCATCTTGATTGTCCCCCAGGCCTTCTTGTAGAATAGGCCGGTGAAACCGTCCGGTCCCGGAGCCTTGTCATTCGGCAGATTAGAAATGACTGACCGAACTTCCTCCTCGGTGAACAGGTGCTCGAGCTCTGGCCTTGCTATTTGTGGCACCCCCAAGGTCTGCAGATCGAATCTTCTTGAACGCTCAAAGTTTGCTCCAAGGATGCTGATGTAATAATCGTAGAGAGCATCGGCCATCGCTGCGTCACTAACAACATCCGTCCCCTGAACGCGCAGCGCGTCAATTTAGTTCTTTTGGTTCCGGTGACAGGCTTGTAAGTGATAAAACTTCGTGCTAGCATCTCCTTCCGCCAAGAAGAGCAGACGCGAACGTTGCCTTGCAATCGTGCGCGCCAAGGATGCCCGGCCTAGGACCCGCAGTTTGAGGGCTTTTCGAAGCTCAGCCTCCCAAGGTAACAGAGTTATGGACTCCTGCTCCTCATCAAACCTCTTAATGACTTCACGGGCCATGGCGAGCTGTAGGTGCACACTGCCGATCTTGGTGTTGCTCCACCGACGCAGTGCTTTGGCAACATTCCGGAGCTTGTGGTCCAGCACGCGAAAGGGGTCCGCGTTTGTCACACTTGGTTCCCATGCCGTGGCAAAAAAAAAACTTGACCGGGGTGGTTAAGACTACCCGCAGCATTACAAATAAGGACCTTCTCAGCCGGCCGAGAAAACCCCCAAACCCCCGTCCCCACCCTTACACGATGGTTTTCCGTCGTCCAAGTGAGAATTGGGCCGGTGCCCGATTTTTTTAACCTTAGCCTGAAATTCGCTCCCACAGGGAGTCGAACCCAGGACTTGAGGAGTGTCGCTCACCTAACCGTTTGAGCTAGGCGCCTTTGGGCGCCGTGGCAACAACATCGTCGAAGCCCGGCAATTTCATCCACAAGGACTCAAATCGGAACCTACGCTTTAGATCGGTGTTGACCTTAAGCTGTAGTAGCAACGGACAGTGGTCTGAGCAGTCGGAGGATAAAGGCTTGAGCATGTGGTTCAGGAAGGCCGCAAACCAATCCATCGATGCAAACATGCGGTCAAGCAGTTCTAGTGTTGGTCTTTCCCTTTCGCTGGACCACGTGAACCTTCTACCGACCAAGTTCAACTCTTTGAGGTTCACCCTGTTGAGGAACGCACGGAAGCGTCTCATGCAGCGGCGATCTAGCCTGCCGTTGTTCTTGTCTTGCGCGCGGTCATGTTGAAGTCCCCGCAAACCGCAAAGGAACCAGGGCCCCGGGTGAGAGTCCCGAAAGTGCAACAGCTCGTCGAGGAACTCCACCTTCTCGTGATCAAGCTGCGGCCCGACAGTGATCCACCATTGATCTGTCGACGCGCCTGGCACGGACAGCTTCGCCGAAATGGTGTACCGGCCCTTGTGGACATCAGACGCCGTCCAGCAGTCGTTGTTCCAACCGAGGAGGATACCGCCGGACACATTCATCGCCGGGAGGAAGTCGTAAGCGAACGTGGTTCCTAGGATTTCATTAGCCAGTGCATTACAAATGACGGAGAGCTTGGTCTCCAGAATACACACAAGCTGATTTTGAAATAGATATTACTAGCATCTTCCATTATATGGTAGTGTTTCAGATAAGATATATTTAATTCCACCCCATATCGATTAACGGTTTGTTTTCATCCCAACTTCTATTATTTTGGAGGCCGGAACTCTTTGATTCCTTAATCTAAAAAAACGGTTAACGGTTTGTTTTAATCAATGCAGAAATTTTGCGAGCATCTTCTTTGCCACCTAACCCAAATTTTGTTGAACCTGAGAGAATCAATTATGGTAGCCCAAGCCCATTAAGACTAGCTGGTCACCCAATGAATGGTCAACCAATGGATCTAGACGGTTGGTCAGGAATGCAAACAGAGGTTGTCTGAATTCATACTTGTTTTGCCTATTCATTTTACATGCCTGAACTGCCTCATTTTACATGCTTAAATTGAAGTGCCATTTTTTCTCAGTGTCATGGTGTACTCCAATCGCCATCCACGAACTGGAATGGGACTCCTGAAGCTGTTGGGAGCCCTACTGTGAAAATGGTTGTTAGGATGGATGTTCCTGTTGACAAGTATCCCAACGTATGTGCAACTTACTTTTAGCTATTTGGAACCTTCATATCTTCCATTATTATGTGCTACCACAAATCCAAGTTATTCATAATATCTTGCTATTATTAGTACAACTTTGTTGGTCGTTTGTTGGGGCCACGAGGGAACTCCTTGAAAAGAGTTGAAGCTACAACCCAATGTAGAGTTTATATTCGTGGACGGGGTTCAGTGAAAGACTCTGTTAAGGTAAATAAACACAGATTAGAACTGCCATGTTGTAGTTGCCTATACTTATTGAAAGGATTGGAACCTTTTAGGAGCACTTGTATTTCGCCATAGTACTTAACATTTGCTCTTAAATATGCCCACCAGAATCTGACTTGTAAATGGTAATCTAAATTGCCTGTATTCCATTACTAATAAACTAAGGATGGTTTTGATTGAATTGTATTTACAGTGGAGAATCAATTATTTCAAGTAAAACAACAGAAAACTGTTAAACAGATAATAGACACTATTTGATGTTAATTTGGTGTATAAAGTTTCGATCTCCACTGTTTTTGCTATTGAAGTGTCGTACGCTGCAATCCATGATTGGTCAAGATGTATAATTTTGAACTTTGCAGTACATTAGCCAGGAAGCAGAGTGGAAGATCCAAACCTTCTAGCATATTTCTATTATGATTCCTGAGTTTTATGCACTAGTGGTATAATGTTTTGTTTATTAGGTACATTCCATGTATATTCTTGTGTTATACACTGTATAGTGGATACTCGCCATAATGGCACTATCGTTTTAAATTGTGAATTTGAAAGTTTCAACATATTGATATTCCTAGGACATCTTTGTAATGCTCTGTTTAGTTGCGATCATCACAGAAATCAATTCATATTTACAGTGATGAAGCCTCCTAACTGAATTTTATCCTGATTTCAGTTTGTCCGGTGTTACTTTTGTGTCTGCTCAGCCCTGTGCTTAGATCTCTTACCAAAATAATAATTTGAATCAGAAATAGTTTGGTATGGGGCAGTTGTTTGTTTGTATAAAAGTAGTTATTGTGGTTACGACTGTAAATCATTTTATGTGAGCATTATTGTGTTTAGCAATATTTTTAAACCTTACCATAAAATTATAACGGACAGGTTCTAAAAAATAAAAACCTTTTTTTTCTAAAATAGGAAGACAAACTCAGAGACAAGCCTGGCTATGAGCACTTAAATGATCCATTGCATGTTCTTGTGGAAGCTGAGTTCCCAGCAGATATCGTTGATGCCCGACTAAACCAAGCAGTGGCCATATTGGAGGATCTTCTGAAACCAGTGGTCTGTTATTTTACTTCTTGTCTGTTCCTACTCGCTTTGAATATTTGTTTTGCTTCTAACCTGGCATTACATGTTTCCTTGACTGCTGTCCTCATCAGGATGAGTCCATGGACTACTACAAGAAACAACAGCTAAGAGAATTGGCTATACTTAATGGCACTCTAAGGGAGGAAAGCCCAAGCTCCCATCTTAGTCCCAGTGTGTCCCCCTTCAATTCCACGGGGATGAAGCGTGCAAAGACAGGGCGGTGATCTTATTTCTGAAAATGCAGTGCTAGAGGTGATCAATGGTACGAATGTAACAAATATGTTCCATCGCTGGAGATTATTGCTGGTACATAGGAGGGATCAGCAGAACTGGAGCCGGACGTGTCATGATGGGCGGCTATGCGCTTTAGTGGACGTCGTTGGAATGGACAGTCGATGTGAAGATATTAATCTCTTCAAGGGCTTGTTGTTTAGTCTTATTATTCTCTGAGTATCTGACTTGACACTATTGGTTTCGGTGGTTCTAGGTTTTGGGATTGTAATGTTCAAAATAATAATCAGTTTTTTTAATGTACTAGCAATAGTTCTGATTTGTTGATGGTTTCTGCGGCTGATAAACCGGCTGCTGTGCTATGTCTAATAAGCCGGGCTGATAAGTTAAAGCGAACAATGCAGAACCTCTTATAGAGGCTGGAATACAAATTCCTTTTTCTAAAAAAAAGTACTAGCCGACCGAATTTGATTAAACCTCATTTAGAACACATGAATCTCTTTTTCGCTTTGTCTTTCCATGAATTCTGCTGATCATTTTTTTTTTGCAAGATGTTGCTCTAGTTCATTTTTTGCCAAATTGTCGACCTGATCTCGCCCTTCACTAATGATGCAAAATTTGGCAATCAACCAATATACAGTAGGGTCTAGTCCCATTTATGTCCAGGTATCTTAGTAACCAAATTGTAAGTCGTTTGCTCATTTTGGCTTTTCGATATACGCAGATTTTCTATACACCTAGAATCCTAGATATACATTATGTCTAAATAAATAATAAAACTATGTATTTAGAAAATACCAAAATGACTTACAATTTGGAACAAAGTGAATATTTATTTAGATAACTTATGCTAAGCTGACAACATGTTTACGCGGTCAGATTAGACCAAATAACCAAACCAAAGTGTGCGCATCTACCAATGGAGATCACTTCCTTGCCTTGCAATAAACCTGTCTCTTTGCGTGGTAATCATGGTCATTCTTGCCGTTATGCTGCAAGGTCGCCCATCATTTCATAGTACATGCCTTTTTGGCATGTCCCATGAACTCCCAAAGAGGCTTGGGGGGCGCGGTCATCATAGTACGTGCTCCACGAATCCATGAGCAGCTGATCGTGGCGAGCGAGGTAATCATTGGTGCCATTGCGTTACGACCATGTCTGGAACGATGCCACCAATCATTTTGCCTGTACATTTTTGTAGTGCTTCAGCTTTGCCAGGCACGATCCATGATATGCATCAGTCGGTGTTCTTATGACACGGCCATCTTAGCGCCCTGGTTAGAGACGTTTTCAGTTTGTGAGAGTTGAGTAGGAATCACGCGTGAACTGCATTGTTTTCAATTTGGTTGTAATTGAAATCTATACTCTCTTTGTTCTAAAATAACTGCACGTTTCGCTTTTTTGAGTAGCCAAACTTTTTAAATTTTGACCAAATATAAAAAATACTAATAGTGATGATGTATACATTAGATTAATAATAGAATATATTTTATAAAATATATTCCAATTGCATTGTTCAGGCCACAACACTTTCTACAATTCTATTCTACTACAGTCGACACAGCAGCAGCAGCAAAGATAGTACCCCTCTCTCATATAGTAGCTCCCTTTCTTAATCATCAAAGCTACATGACTTGTCTCTCAAGGACTGTTGAATGGAGTTTAATGCCCTGTTCGCTTGGCTGATAAGCCATAGTTGAAAGTACTGTTGGCTGATTTATTGTGAGAGAAAAATATTGTTCGTTGGCTAAAAAGTACGGCTTATAAGCCAAGCGAATAGGACATAAATCATTTATCATTGAGAATCTTTTCGGTACAAAAGTGGGAGAGATTTGACAGAAAACTTAATAAGCTCCCACTTCACTTGACCCAGAATTACGTTGAATAATAATCACTGAGTCTTGTTAAACAAGAATACATAAAGATTAAGCCATTAAGGTTACACTTTAGTACTTTATACGATAGCTGGGAGTCTGGGACCGGAGTGAGTGGCATACTGGAGTAAGCTACGGAGTGTAGAGTCCGTGACCAATTCAGGTCAACAGTTACACGATTACAAAATAGCCCATGGGCATGCTAAACAACTCAAGGATCTGAAACAGCGATCCTGCATATTGTTGAGAATGTAATGGTCAACTCTGTGATCACATTCAATCATATCCTAGCACACGCTGGGCAAACCTAGCATTTGCTACAAGTAAAATATGGACAACATTTCTCACGAGTTACAGACTCCTACAAAGAATTAACTCAAATCACACACAAGCAATAGTGTGTTTCAATGAGGTTTATGCACCTAGCACAATGTCCTGAGCATATAAACATCAGCAGATCCTGGTGCCAATTAGATTATGCTCGCCTCCACTTATCGATCTCCTTTGATGTTGCTTTGATTAGTTTCTTTGCATTCTCGATCAGTTCATCAACCAGGATATCCATCTGGTCTCCGAAAAAAAAAGGGTTAAGTCCAATTTACATCCTCCAACTTGCAGCAAAGTTCGGATTTCAACCTCGAACTTCAAAACCGGACAACTCAACTTTCGAAAAAGTTCAACTTTCAACCGGCGGTTTCGCGGGTGAACAGTAACTTTTGATATTTTCGGGAGCGACGAAATTTTATATTATTTTTTCGAGCATCTTAACGTCCTCAAATGAAAAAACTCAAAACTACAAAGATGTAGATCTCATCGAGGTATACAATTTACATATAAAAATTATCTTCATCTGACATCGTATTGAAGGGTTTTCTATTTTTTGAAATTTAAGTCTCATCACGCGATAAAATATGGTGCTGAAATTTTATATTATTTTTTCGAGCATCTTACTGTCCTCAAATGAAAAAACTTAAAACTACAAAGTTGTAGATCTCATCGAGGTCTACAATTTATATATAAAAATTATCTTCATCCGACATCGTATTGAAGGGTTTTCTATTTTTTGAAATTTGAGTCTCATCACGCGACAAAATTGTTTCACGCGTGATGAGACTCAAATTTTAAAAAATAGAAAACTCTTCAATACGATGTCGGATAAAGATAATTTTTATATGTAAATTGTAGACCTCGATGAGATCTACAACTTTGTAGTTTTGAGTTTTTTCATTTTAGGACAGTAAGATGCTCGAAAAAATAATATAAAATTTCAGCACCATATTTTATCGCGTGATGAGACTCAAATTTCAAAAAATAAAAAACCCTTCAATACGATGTCGGATGAAGATAATTTTTATATGTAAATTGTAGACCTTGATGAGATCTACAACTTTGTAGTTTTGAGTTTTTTCATTTGAGGACGTTAAGATGCTCGAAAAAATAATATAAAATTTCGGCGCTCCCAAAAATATCAAAAGTTACTGTTCACCCGCAAAACCGCCCAGAAGGTTGAAAGTTGAACTTTTTCGAGAGTTGAAGGGCCAAAGTTGTCTGGTTTTGAAGTTCGAGGTTGAAATCCGAACTTTGCTGCAACTTGGAGGGTGTAAATTGGACTTGACCCAAAAAAAAATCACAAGTCTCTATTAAATATTTTTGCTTGCAATAGTGCAAAGATATATGGGAACCCTAGTCGCCATGGCACTAATCAACCCGACTAATCGCAACTAATAGTAGTGCATAACCGATCACCATGCACCAATAAGCCAGACTAATCGTTGGAAGAAAAATGTACTTCAGTAGGACAAGAGGCCATTGACCTGGTGGTAGGGATGAAAACGGATCGGATACGGACGGATATCACCGATATTACATTTGTTTTCATATTTTTGTCCGGATTCGGATTCGAATACGGATAGTGTCAACTATGTCGGATAGGATACGATTGGATATCGACATCATAAATATGCGATTTGAATATTCGGATACGAATACGGTATCGGATGTTGGATATTCGAACTCGGATACGGACAAATCTCAACCCCTCTAAACGGATTCGGTTTCAAATACGATCGGAAAATATCGGTACCGTTTTCATCCCTACCTGGTGGTGGCCATTAACCATCAGTATTAATGCGATAATTTTTCAATAAAACAAGGGTCGTTTTGAGTGACTTATTAGTCTTACCAAGTTTGCAAGGGTACATTGCATTCACATAAGTTGCATGCAGGGTTTCTAGACATGACTGTTTTGGATCTATAATCTAAATAGTTAGCGCTTTTAAGGTCTGAATAATTCTTCTTCTTTTTTTGAAATGAAAGGCACGAGCTCTGCCTCTCAATTAAGGTAGAATAAAAGGGAGTTTATGTACAGATTTTAGTCCGAACGAAAGCGAAAGCAAAGGAAAAAAGAAGTGGCAAACACACAGAACCACAGCCCGGGTGCAGCTCCAGCACTGGTCTGAATAATTCTGAAATAGGCATAATGAAAATGTACGCAAGGTATGGAAACAGTTAATTAATTTCCTATATGCTGGTGATGCCTTATGTCATCAGAGTAATTGGAGAAATTACAAAAATATTTACTCAGCTCAAAGAACCTGATTTTCACAGATACAACAGGGAATGAGGTGAAATCATCTTGCAACAGGCATTTTGCATGAAGTTATATCTTACTCAGATGGAGTGCCCTTAGATCTCTGATTTGATCTCCCAATGTTTGAATATCTCCCATTCTCATCATAAGCGACTCCTTTTCCGAAACCATAACCAAAGCCAATCCCTATACCACAGCCTGCACCAACTCCAAAGCCCAAGCTTAATCCAGGGAAACCAGAACCAACTCCCGCACCTGTTCAGCCACATTGGTAATACGAGAAATAGGAGTTAACTGAAAGTTCAGAGTCTTGTATCATCATTGTACGCATCAAGCAATGAAATACATATAGTGAAGAATTCACCATCAATTAAGAAAGGGGCAACACCATACAAGAAAATCCTGAATCTAAACATAAAGTTGAAGGTAAATCCACTGACTGCACTGCGGAAGTTACTTTACCTTACCAAGAATCCATTCACGACAATTAGGTGCAGAATATATCAGATTTATTTTTTTTCCTTTTAAACACCGAGTAATAGTCATTGGAAGTACCATTTATCTTGGCATTGGTGCCATTTCCATTTCATTAACGTATCACTGTTTCGATAGATTGCATCCATATGAAGTTCAGAAAATGATGAGCTATCCCCAATTCGAGCCCTCTCCAACCAGGATTGGTCATCACTCATCAATCGATCGGCCTTTTTTCCACAACGAACAATCGATCGGCCTAAACCGCAAAGGAGTTGAGTGCCACGAATCCTAGATGGAGATACTCCAGATCACAAAGACTGATTCTGGACGGTTCCATAGCAGCAAGAACGAGTCTAGGGTTCAAGGCAGAGGTACTACCGCCGATGAGTCCGACGCCAACACCGAAGCCGCAGCCGGCGCCGAAGCCGAAGGAGGGTCCTAGCTTCCCCAGCACCCTCGACCTCGCCGGCGGCTGGCCCCGCGGACCCCTCCGCCCTCCACCGAGATGCTTCTGGAAGCTACGCTTCTTCACTGGTTGCGAGTGGAGCCAGCGCGGGCAACGTTATGAACGCTTGATCCTGCGCGGAGATTGGCGCTTTCAATAGAGAAAGAAAAGGAGAAATCGTTCTTGCACGGGTGCTGGGCTTTTCCTTGGGCTCAAAGAGCCCAGTAAGGCTGAAGGTGGGCCAAAATGGCTTCGAGTTGTCTGGCAAGGGTGCTTTCTTTTTGCTTCTTCTCTCGTATTTCTTCTTTTTTTCTCTCATTTATTTGTGGTGAAACGCCTTGTTTACTAGATTATTTCATTTAGAAAATAGTTCTCAGTTTCTGCATATTGAATTAAATGCCAAAAAATTAGAGTAAAATAAAATCATAGGCGCGTTATCATTTCGTGTCTCATTGCCTTGCTCACACGTCACAATACAACGGATAAACTTTGGAAAAATGACAACATTTGGAGATCAGGCAAAAATTCTGAATTACTCCGACGAAATGCTCTCTGGGAATCCTTCTCCAACATATAGAAAGGACAGTTGTTGTACCACCCGTTCCGTCCCTATATGATCACATGTGTGGTCTCATGCACTAATGCACATTGCACAGTTTGATGCGCTTGTTGGAAATCTTTCAAAAAGAAAAGTTGCGGTTGGAATTCTTGTCCATCGCATCATAATTCGCTTGAACTTCTGTGTGAAGTACCGTGCTGTTCTACTTCTTTACCAGCAGCGACCAAATTTTCATACCCTGTAACCTCCATCTCTTTACTAAAATTTAAAAGAAAACTTAACCCTCCAGCTGCACTTCAATCATGTTCACAAGAAAAGGCCTTCTAAAAGCGCGCTCTCTCTCTCACACACACACACGGGTCGCTTATCCTGAGATATCCGACGCTTGAGAGCAGGGAATTGTACACTCGCACAGCATTGGTCAGCAGCATGGGTCCCATCTCATCCTCTGCCAGGTCAGCATCATCCCTAGCCGACCGACCATTCTGGTGTTGCTGGGGGAAAGGAGGGGAGGGGGCAGCCGGTAGCTCAACCAACAATGCCTGGCTCTTAAATGGCCGCCAAATAATCGAGTAGAAAAAACTGAAAAAAAAGATGCCAAGAATGCGGTTCGTTTTCGTGCAGTTTCCATGATTATGGCTCTCCATAAAATTTACTTCATATCTCATCGAATGTTTGACATATACATGGAGTATTAAATATAGACTAAAAAATAACTAATTGCACAGTTTACGACTAATTTACGAGATGAATCTTTTAAGCCTAATTAGTGCATGATTTGACAATGTGGTGCTACAGTAACACATGTGCTGAATTAATTAGACTTAATAAATTTGTCTCACGGATTACTGACTGATTCT
This sequence comes from Miscanthus floridulus, assembly GCF_019320115.1. NCBI lineage: Eukaryota > Viridiplantae > Streptophyta > Magnoliopsida > Poales > Poaceae > Miscanthus > Miscanthus floridulus. The sequence continues at coordinate 78,431,322 of NC_089595.1, read as the reverse complement.
GTAATTTATTTTTTTATTAGTATCCGAACACTTTATGCGACACCCGATATTACACCCCAAAACTATACATCCGAGATTTAAACCAGGCCTATGACGTATATGAATAGTGGGCGGTGCCCGAAAACTAGGCCATTGAATTACATTTTGTCAATAGTATTTGAGTGCATTGTACTTATGTGACTATGTGAGGCATCGACAGCATCACGTATTGAGATTTCATCTCACGAGGCAGGGTGTTTGTCATCGCATGAGTAACATTTTTCCTCTTTTTTTTTTCTCAAGTTGCACCGCGGCTGTGTGGTGACATTGTTGCCTCACTGTAATTCATCGGAAAAGGTACGTGCCCTTTTGTTACTTGCGATCTTTTGGATGGGAAACTAGGGAAAATATTTCCATTTCACACATCCTACTGTATTATTTGACAAAACATTTTCATTTCACATCCTACTGTATTATTATTTAACAGTGATATGATTGGCTACGGCCACATGTGCTCCTGGTGGTTTTATTTTCGGTGAAGGCTGATTTGCCTCCCTAAATTTATCGTTAATTTAAAAAAACAAAACACTCAAACTCGAATATCGGATAATTACCCCCCTTAACTTTTGAAACCCGAAAAGATACCCCCTGAAATAGTTCATAGTTTCGATTGTGGTTTTGGCTAATGTGGCATGTGGACGTGTCTTCGTTTTTTTAGTCATGCTATTTTTATTGAACATTTGGGCTCTTAAATGATTTTAAATCAAAAAATAGAAAACAATATTGTGGCGTGACGAGACTCAAATTTTAAAAAAATAGAAAACCCTTCAATACGATGTCGGATGAAGATAATTTTTATATGTAAATTGTAGACCTCGATGAGATCTACAACTTTATAGTTTTAATTTTTTCATTTGAGGACAGTAAGATGCTCAAAAAAATAATATAAAATTTCAGCACCATAATAATCGCCTACTAGCGCTTGCCGCATTAGAGCATTAATATATTATTTGTATGGAGTTAAATGAAAATACTTTTTATACCAAAGTTGTAGCTCTCAACGAGATCTACAACTTTGTAGTTTTGAGTTTTTTTTCATTTGAGGACGTTAAGATGCTCAAAAAAATAATATAAAATTTCGGCACCTCTCGAAAATATCAAAAGTTACTGTTCATACACAAAACCGTCCAGAAACCAGCCCAGGGTTGAAAATTGAACGGTTTCAAGAGTTTGAGGATCAAAGTTATCCGGTTTTGGAGTTCGAGGTTGAAATCTAGACTTTGACGAGAGTTAAGGTTGTAAATTGGACTTTACCCTTATTTTAAAAAAATCAAAGACTTTTAGTTTAGAACGGAGGGAACAACTAACTTTGCACAGAAACAAGAAACTAGGAAAAGTTTATGAACTCAAACACATGTCCAAGACTCTGACTAGGAGAACATGTCTACATATCCATTATTTAAGTCATTCAGTCAAATAACATACTCGTATCGTATCTATAATCAACGTTCGCAGGCATCTAACATTCAACAAGGAACAACACAATAGGTTTCAATGGTTCACTACATCATTTACTTAGTAAAGAACACATCGACAAACTATAGGTTGTAGTCATCTAGAGTAAAGAATGAATATTTTCCTTCTCGTCGGGGTTAGCGGCACTAAGAGAATTTCAACATTAGGTAGGATGGCAACGTGCAAAGATGGTGACATGGCCCTTATTAGCGGGGAAAATTGAGTTCATGTGTCCCTTTCTACAGTCATAGTCCACTCAATACGCACGAATGTGATTTGTCCGATTTGTTCGGTGCATGAATGAAGACAATAATGCGTGTGCTGTGCGCACCGTCGCCATAGAGAAATGTTTGGCATCGCGAGTAGTCAGACAGACCATCGTTAATCTCACACAGAGAAAACCGACCGGCGACTATCATCCTAGTCAAGTGAGGCATGGGAGAAAAAACAAAGGCTCGTTCAAGTCACGCCGAACGCACCGCGCCGCGCCGGTCCGGTGACCGGACACCAACATGGACGCTGGCAGCGTAGAGCACGGCGGCCTTCCTCATCGAATCGAAGCAAAAAAAAAAAAAAAAAAAAAAAAAGAATCCATCGTGGATTGCCGTGGGTTACCCGGACCGGACGACAACCGCTGCTCCTGTCAGCAAACGAGGCTCTGGGAACGACGAACGCCACCTAATCGCCGCCGGCGGCGGGCGAGGTGGCCTGAACCCACCACCACGTTCAGCGCGCTCATCCTGAAGGATCCGCGCGCCCGGACACCGACAGCGACAGGTGCAGAACGTGCCCGTCTCGTGCTAGTGTGCCGGTACAGGGATCGATTTCCTTTCACGTGGATCGGCACGAGGTCCTTAGCCGACTGATTTAGCGCCGGTTGAACTTAGCAGCCGGCTTATGAGCCAGAATCTATAGTGTTTTTCTCTTATAATAAAAACAACTTCAGCCGGTTTATCCAGTCGAACATATCCTTTAACGGTAAGATCACGCTAAAAAAGAATCGTTTACTGATTGCGGCACAGATGACAAAAGGACTCGCGAGTCTCGCCGTCGGCGTCGCCGATGATGGCGATGGGCACCGGGGCGCGCGTCCTCGTGGCCGGTGGTGGACGTCCCGTGGTCCGTGGACGGCGAGCCGACGACGGGGCGTCGGGCCCGGGGGCAAAAAATCAGCGTCCACACGAAAACAAAGGCGTGATTCGTTGGATTCCCCCGGGGGGCCGGCCAAGGCCGGCCAGAAAAATCGAGCGCCGCGCCGCGTTAATCCCGGGCGCGGCCGGCCGTGCGAAGCAAGCGGCGCGCCTGGCTGCTGGCAGGACGTCCGCACATGTGGCGGGTGGTCGCGACCGCGGCGGTGGCGCCCACCCGTCCGTTATCAGATCGATCCGCTGCTGGCTGCTGCTCGGCTGCTCGCTGTCATGACCCGTGAATGATCGCGCGGAATCTGCACGAAAGGGAGGGGGCCATCGCTGGGGAATTCCGATTTTTCTTGGTGCCGCGAGTCTTTCCACCTCTCGCGTCATTTTTTTGGTCCGAACAAGAAAGCGTGCGTCTTTTATTTGTCCATAACATACGCACTTCGTTTATAACAAACAAATTATATAAATGTCGCTTTATTTACTTTTGTCAAGCAATCGAGCAAGATTTCGATCTTCGGCTCGATTGCTCATGCTCCATGGCAGGATTCCGCGGGTTCTCGCCTATGAAGGTGCGAGGGTGATGGATTCGGTCTACGGCGGCGCCGGCGCCGGCGGGCTCTAGGCCTGGTCGCGTAGACGGTTCTTGATGGCAGCTGCAGGGTCTCGGCTACCTACTTGTACATGCACATCCTGAACAATTCTGCTTTTGTTCAGTTCTTCAGCACTGGCAAACTTATGTTCGAACCTGTGTTCGCTCTGTTTGATACGTTTGCAGGTCCAAGGGCACTCATGCCGCTTGAGGTGTGTACTTAAATAGTGACCGTCCTTTTTGGTTGTTCTCTTCGTATACAGTGGCTGCCCAGGATCTTTCCACCAACTGTATATTATAGAGGTTATAAAAAATTATATTGTGGTGTATTTTTTTCTTATTTAGTACGCCTTCCGTTCTAAATTATAAGACCTTTTGTCCGTTTTTAGATACATAGCTTTTATTATGCACTTAGATATATACCATATCTAGATACATAACAGAAATAATGTATCTAGAAAAACGCCTTACAATTTAGAACGGAGGGAGTATAAGAATATTGCTTGTTAAAGGGCTCTAAATTTAAGATTGTTTTTTTATTGGCATAAGCTGATGATGCGGATCAGTACGATATCTATTATCGAGGAACCATTGTCTATGAAAATTAGCATATACTCCATCAGTTCCAAATTATAAGACTTACATTACTTTTATTATGTATCGAGACATAATGTATATATAAGTGTATAGCAAAAATTATGTATCTGAAAACCCATAAATGTTTTATAATTTGGAATAGAGGTAATAACATGGAACTGGAATAGAGCAAAACAATCAATAAATAAACCAGCTAAATAAAATCAAAAGGGAGCAATAGTTCTAAAAAAATAAAGAGCCTTGTGCAAGTTTTGTTGAATCCGAAGAAGTTTTTGAAAATCTTAGCATTGAAGAGACTCTCTTCGGGAGGCCGTAAACGATCGTGGATTATTTACTGCTGGCTGGTTTGATGTGAGAGAAAAACACTGTTTCTGATTGAAAATTTACGATCGTTTACGAGCAAGCGAACAGGCTGTATAACTAAGGAAGGAAATCCATGTCTAAAAACAAAACAAGAAGTGCAAGATAACACACCTTAAACAAGGCCAGAGAAGATGAATGAAACAAAGTCAAGATAACATAGCATGGCGCTCAAAAAGTCAAACTTATTATTCATTTGCTTTTGAGATCACTATCCAACCAATATCAAAATCCACGAAATGGGAATACAAGTTTTAGGAAATTTTGTGGGATTAAAGGGAAAAAACAAGGGAGGGTAAATGAACGAGTTCTTAATGAATCTGTGGGTTAAAAATAAAAGGATCAAGGTGGAGTTTCAATAGGATTGGCACGTTTTTAATGTAATGGTAGGATAAAGGGAATAAAATCAAATATTTTAGTTCTATTCACAGAACTTGCATATAAATGTAAATGTTGGATGTGTTCGCTTTCGCTTGAGCTGAATTTAAGCCACAACGACGGTTTTCACAGTGGATCACTGAGAAGGACTACTAAAAAGCTACGGCCACAACACTTACTTTATTGCTACAGAACACAACCAATGTGTTTCAAAAATACAACAATTGCTTTCAATAAAGACGTTCATTTCTACTATTCAATTAAATACATTATCAAAGCATATTTCATGGTATCTAAATCAATCTAGTTTGATGTTGTACATATTTATGCATTTTTTTAAACTTGGTTGAAGTGTAAAAGTTTGTCTTAGACAAAAAGAGTAACTACAATTTATCTTTTAACTTAAAAACATAAATACCTCTTAGGTAATGTACTAGACCCACAAGTTCGTGCAAAAAGGAGTCAAACATGACAAGCTCCACTCCAAATGCTCTCTCCCATTTCTCTTTATTGTTAGTAGTCTAGAAAGTGAAAACTATGGTGAGGACAAGTACATTGCTACAAGTCAGTGAAAACTACTAGTGGTATGATTTTTACTTATGTGGAGGAAAGAGAGAAGTGAGAGAGAAAGAGATCGTTGTTTCGCGAAACAACCACCACATGAACTAAGATTTAGGATTATGAGACAATTATTGTACCATTGTACGAATTGTTGTTGCCATGCAACTCACAAGTTTACTTTTATTCTTTGCATAAATGAATGAATTATGAGTTACTAAAAGACAACTTAAAATACAACCATTGTATTTATTGTCTATTAAGCCGTCTTAAAATTATGTAGCACTACATGAGACCACGTATGAGACAACACCAATGTATTTGCCCTGATAGGCAAGAGTTATTAAAATAAAAAGGGAATTTTGGCCCCAAAGAACTGGAGTGTTGAATAAAAATGTCAGCCAAATAAACCTTTTCCCCATTCAAATCAATACCCTGTGAAATTTTTATATCAAAGAAAAAAAAAACCTGTGAAACGTGGGCCCCAAATCCCACCTGGTCCCACCTGGCGGTCAGAGCGGGAGCCCGCTGCAGTGCACGCGTTCGCGGCCCTTCCTCCAGCTGGCAGTCTGGCTCCAGCAGCCGCCCACACGTCCGTCAACCTGTCAAGCCGGAGCCTTGGAGGTGAGCCGCGTATATAAGCCTCGTCCATCTCTCCAAGCGGCGGCGCTGCTTCGCTGTCTTTCGGCAACGCCCTTTACCACATCTGAATCTCACCCACCCACCCCCGCGCCCCAGCCCTCCGCATGGCGCCGGCGATGGGGCTGAAGCGGTCTGCGGCGGCGGCCGGAGCGGGGGCGGCGGCGGCGGCGCAGACCGTCACGCTGTCCGCGCCGGCCGTGCGGGACGCGGTGCGCGCCGCCGTGCGGGAGGCCGAGGCCACCGCGGCGAAGGCTACCGCCCCGCCGGCCGCCAGGGTCCCGGCGACGGCGACGGCGGAGATCGCCAGGGACGGGGTGCTGTGCCTGGAGGAGGTCGACGGGAGGCGGTGGAGCTACGTGGTCGACGCCGCCGGCGCTGCGGTCAAGGCCAAGGGAAGGGCGTCCGTCGGCGGCGCCTTCAAGGCCGTCCCGCTCCAGTCCCCGCTGCCGCCCGTCGAGGTGAGCCCACCTCCTCCTACCGCCCTGGACCCCAGGCGTTTCGATACTGTTGGTGATGGTTTGCTCTTTTTTTTTTTTCTGTCGAATTGCTCTGTTTGTTTATACGGGTGAGATGGTGTGGTTTGACAAGGAGGTGAGATGGTGTGATTTGACGAGGTGGAAGGATGATGTGGATTTATTGGTGTTTTGGTGGTGTTGTGCTGCTGTTTCCTTTGTCGAGAATTTGAGGTTTCGGCAGCAGCAACGGATCAGAATTTACACTTGGATGTTGGATCCGATAGGATGTGGATGGACATGCTTGAAATAATGATTTGGTCAGAATTTGGCTCAAGTTAATTGCACTTGCGTCTGGTTGTTTGAGGCGAAGTGTCGAAATTGAATTATTTCTGTCCAGATTGGATCCGCAACTGCAGGCCTCGTTTTTTATTTCTCGAAACGGAAAGTTGGGTCTTTTATTTGTTTTGTTGGTTGTCTCCGAGCAATTAATTCATTTTTTTTAGTAAATGTGGTTTGGTATTGAGTCTCTGGTTGGCTTTGAATTCGATTTCCTCAGGTAAATCACATGCATGGCCTAGTATGTGATTCAGGGTCAACTTGTTCTGACCTCAGGTTATCTATTTAGGGACTTTGCTGCCTTGCTGGTGGAGCAAAGTTGCAATCTTTAGGCACAGTGCCCCTGGTGTCTCGTTGAAGCTAATTGTTTGTTTGATGCTGCTCAATAGCACACTGTTCCTTGTGATTGTGATCTTTTGGTGTTAATTACCTCCTTTGTTTTCCAATATAGAAATACTAGATAAAATGAATGGTCATGATTTAGGATGATGAACTAATATAGTGATTCCAATTTCCACATATTTTTATTGCTGCAGGAAATAATGTCCTTTATAAGGTCATATGTTGTGCCCGAAGGCTTTCCAGAAAGTGTCACACCTTCATATGTTCCATACATGACATGGAGAGCAATGAAGGTATATTTTCATTACATTAGATTTGGATTCCATGATCTCCTGGATAGATGTATTTTATTTAATTTTGCCTTTCTTTTTCTCTTGTCAGCATTTCTTTGGTGGAGCAATGGGTGTGTTTACAACAAGAACCTTGCTCAACTCTGTTGGAGTCTCCCAAAGCAGGGCTGCATCTGGTGCTGTGGCTATCAACTGGATACTCAAGGTAAAAATACTTTCTTTTTCTTTCTTTATTGAAAAAACTGATCAATAGAATTTTCTTTTTTTGATATTTGTCGAAGTCAGAACAAAGCTTGCAATATAGTATCCAAAATAAAGAACACAATGTCTTCAATATCTATCCAACTATATCTCTAGTACTGTTAATGCCATTCTTACAGAAATAGCACTTGTCAATGGTGACTTGTTTTAACTAGATTCACCATGTGCAGTTAGCAAAAAGTACTAGTCTGATATCTTTATTGTTTTGCTACTACAGGATGGGGCTGGGCGTGTTGGAAAGATGCTTTTTGCCCGCCAAGGGAAGAAATTTGATTATGACCTGAAGCAGGTGCATATATTAGGTTCAATGTGTGCCCTTCTGCAGTACTTAATTTTCTTTCATGCTAATGACTAATTGAAATGGAAATTTCCTATAGCTTCGCTTTTCTGGTGATCTCTTGATGGAGTTAGGAGCTGGGATAGAATTAGCTACTGCAGCTTTCCCACAACTTTTCCTACCAATGGCATGCATAGCAAATGTTGTTAAGGTTTGTCCTACTGATTTGTTGCAACAGGTTCTTGCTATAGTATGTTACTAATATTTTTAACTTGCCTTTACTTGCAAAATGAGTGATGAAATGTATTCTACTTGTTTGATGCATTTGCTCCAATCAGAATGTTGCTGCTGTCACTTCCACCTCTACTCGAACACCAATCTACAAGGCATATGCAAAAGGAGAAAATATCGGTGATGTCACTGCTAAAGGAGAAAGTGTTGGAAACATTGCTGATCTGGTAAGTGTTCATGTTTTTCATTGAGCTTGCAGCTTTCTTTGCTGCTGCCATTATGCTTTCTCAATCGCTCTCATTTTTTCCTTATCCGATTTAGTTTTTAAGATTTCTTTTGTTTGTTATTTTTTGTTTGTGAAGTTGGGAACTGGAATGAGCATTCTAATCTCTAAAAGCAATCCATCACTGGTAACTTCATTTGCCGTCTTGTCATGCGGATATCTTCTCAGTTCATATCATGAGGTACACTTGTAAATCCCTTTAGTGTGTTGCTCTTGTATTTTTTTTCTGATAAACTTCCAGTTAACAGCACTAATATTAGTTTGTAACCAGGTGAGATCTGTTGTATTGAATACCCTGAATAGGGCAAGGTTCACTGTGGCTGTGGATTCTTTCATCAGGACTGGTATGTCAACATATCTTTTTTAGTCTGCGCAAATCAAAATTTTGTACAAGTTCTGCAAAGAGAGATTTTTTTTGTGTGCAAATACTAGTGTGTTTCAAAGCCAACATACAACAACAACAACATAGCATTTTAGTCCCAAGCAAGTTGGGGTAGGCAGTAGGCTAAAGTTGAAACCCATCAAGAGCCCTAAGTCACGGTTCAGGCACTTCAATAGCTGCTTTCAATACTAGTGTGTTTCAAAGCCAACATACAACAACAACAACATAGCATTTTAGTCCCAAGCAAGTTGGGGTAGGCAGTAGGCTAAAGTTGAAACCCATCAAGAGCCCTAAGTCATGGTTCAGGCACTTCAATAGCTGCTTTCTAAGCACTCCTATTCAAACATAGATCTCTAGGTATATCCTAAGCTTTCAATTTTTTTTTGCCCCCCATGTCAATTTTGGTCTTCCTCTACCTCTTCTCATATTATTAGCTTGGCTTAGGACTCCACAATGCACTGGTGCCTCTGGAGGTCTCCTTTGGATATGGCCAAACCACCTCAACCAATGTTGGACAAGCTTTTTTTCAATTGGTGCTATCTCTAGGCGATCACGTATTTCATCGTTCCGAACTCGGTCCATTCTTGTGTGACCACAAATCCATCGCAACATACGCATTTCTGCAACACTCAGTTGTTGAACATGTCGAATCTTTGTAGGCTAACATTCTGCTCCATACAACATAGCCGGTCTAATCGTTGTTCTATAAAACTTGTCTTTTAGGTTTTGTGGTACCCTCTTGTCACAGAGAATGCCAGAAGCTTGTCGCCACTTGATCCACTCTGCTTTGATTCTATGGCTAACGCCTGCATCAATATCTTCATCCCTATGTAGCATCGATCCCAGATACCGAAAGGTATTCTTCTTAGGCACTAGTTGACATTCCAAACTCACATCTCCCTCCTCCTGTGCAGCTCCGCCAAAGACGCATCTCATGTATTCGGTTTTAGTTCTGCTCAATCTAAAACCTTTAGACTAAAGGGTCTGCCGCCATAACTCTAGTTTCCTATTTACTCCCGCCAGGCTTTCGTCCACTAAACACTACATTATCTGCGAACAACATACACCAAGGGATATCCCCTTGTATGTTCCTGGTAACATCATCCATTACCAAGGCGAAGAGATACGGGCTTAAGGTTGACCCTTGATGAAGTCCAATTTTAATCGGGAAGTAATTTGTGTTACCATCGTTTGTTCGAACACTAGTCACAACATTGTTGTACATGTCCTTGATGAGGGTCACGTATTTTGATGGGACTTTATGTTTGTCCAAAGTCCACCACATAACATTTCTTGGTATCTTGTCATAAACCTTCTCCAAGTCAATGAAAACCATATGGAGGTTCTTCTTTTGCTCTCTAAACCGCTCCATAACTTGTCTTATTAAGAAGATTACTTGTGTGGTTGACCTTCCGGGATGAAACCAAATTGGTTTGTTAATATCTGCGTCGTTCCTCGCAGGCGTTGCTTAATGACTCTCTCCCATAACTTCATAGTGTGACTCATCAACTTAATTCCTCGATAATTAGTATAACTTTGGATATCTTCCTTGTTCTTATAGATTGGTACCAATATGTTTTTTCTCAACTCCTCAGGCATCTTGTTCGATTGAAAGATATTGTTGAACATCTTGGTTAGCCATAGTATAGCTATATCCCCGAGACATCTCCACACCTTGATTAGGATACCATCAGGGCCCATCGCTTTGCCCCCTTTCATCCTTTTCAAGGCTTCTCTGACCTCCAATTCTTGAATTCTCCGCACAAAGCGTCTGTTAGTGTCATCAAACGAGTCGTCCAGCTGAACGGTGGTGTTCTCGTTCTCACCATTGAATAATTTATCAAAATACTCTTGCCATCTATGTCTGATCTCGTCCTCCTTCACCAAGAGCTGCCCTCTCTCATCCTTTATGTACTTGACTTGGTTGAAGTCCCTTGTCTTCCTATCGCGAACCATAGCCATTCTATAAATGTCATTCTCTCCTTTCTTCGTACTCAAACGTTGGTAAAGGTCCTCATAGGCCCGCCCCTTTGCCTCAATCACTGCTCGTTTTGCAGTCTTCTTTGTCACCTTATACTTCTCTATGTTGTCTGCACATCTGTCATGATACAAGTGTTTATAGCACTCCTTTTCCTTAATAGCCTTTTACACATCTTCATTCCACCACAAGTGTCTTTCGAGTCGCATCCGCTCTCTTTGGTTACTCCAAGCACCTCTGAAGCAACCTTCCGAACGCATGTTGCCATCTTCTCCCACATGCTGTTTGTATCGCCTTCATCCTTCCTAGGGTCCTCTTCAATGACCTTTTTCTTAAAGACCTTTGATGCCTCCCCTTCTAATTTCCACCACTTTGTTTTAGCAACCCTAGCTTATTTGTTTCCACGAGCTTGCACCAGAAAGCGGAAGTCAGCCACCACCATCTTGTGTTGAGCGACCACACGTTCTCCAGGTATCACCTTACAGTCCACGCATGTTCGTTTATCTCTCCTTATAAGGACAAAGTCGATTTGACTAGAATACTGGTCGCTACTAAAGGTCACTAAATGGGACTCTCTTACTAAAGAAAGTGTTAGCTATCATCAGATCAAAAGCTATGGCGAAGTCTATGACTTCCTCTCCTTCCTGGTTCCTACTACCATATCCGAAACCCCTATGAACCGCCTCGAAACCTGCACTTGATGTACCTACATGGCCATTAAGATCACCTCCTATAAAGAGCTTCTCGCTACTAGGGACAGCTCTAACCAAGCGATCTAAGTCTTTCCAGAAAAGCCGCTTAGAACTCTCATCATGGCCTACTTGGAGGGCATGCGCACTAATTACGTTTAAGACCATATCACTAATGACAAGTTTAACTAAGATGATTCTATCCCCATGCCTTCTCACCTCCACAACACCATCCTTGAGGCTCTTATCAATCAAAACTCATACTCCATTTTTATTTGAAGTTGTCCCTGTGTACCAGAGCTTGAAGCCGGTATTGTCCACCTCCTTCGCCTTCTGCCCCTTCCATTTAGTCTCTTTGACGCATAAGATATTTACACGCCTTCTAACCGCTGTGTCCACTAACTCTCTTAACTTACCTGTAAGGAACCCTACATTTCAGCTACCTAAACGGATCCTAGTTGGCTCGACTAGCTTCCATACCCTTCGCACCCGTCGAGGTAGGTGTGAAGACCCTTGCTCATTTTGCACTACACCCGGGCGCCGATGTGGCGCGCCACTAAGGATGCGACGACCCGATCCTTGCTCACTTACACCGTGTCCAGATCACGACACGGCGCGTCACTGGTGTGACAACCCGGCCCTTGCTCATTTAACATCATACCCGGGTTACAATATGGCACGTCGCTAAGAGGGTTACACCCTAATGGGATTCTTTTGGGTTTCATCTTCATAAAAGTGGCTAAGTTTTTACATTGGCTCGCCGCGCCTAACACAACCCTCCTCCTTTACCAGGGCTTGGGACCTGCTATGCTGGGACACCAAAGGGGCCCCACCATAGGCGGAGTTTTTCAAAGCCAACATAGTAACTAATAAATCTTTAGCGACATTATTCTAAATACACCAGATGTGTTTATGAGAAGGAACTGAAATTGTATCCGTAAATAGTTTGTTAGTTCATGCAATTAAATTTAGAAGATTAGAATTTAATAGTGAAATTAGCTGAATAATAACAAAGCCTAAAGACTGGTATCTGAAGTATGGAGTTTAAATGAAAGCTTTCAGGCTTCAGTCGCCAGTTATTTGCATGTCACCCTGTGTGATATTTATATCTCCTGTTTTACTGATGCAGGGTATGTACCCTCACTGAAGGATGGAAACTCACAAGAGACAATATTTAGTCCACCTTGGCGACATGAGCCAGTCGCAATAGGTTTGCACTCTTAATAATCTTATATATTCCTGTATGCAGGTACAATGTAGAACCTCTACTAATCAGTTTTGTTCCCTTACAGGATCAAGATTTGGGGAGGCGTTTCAAGAACCTGCTTCGTTTATTGCTATAAAACCTTTGTTCGAGGTACCATCTTATTTGCTCCATTCAGTATGTTTTCCTTGCTTTGGTGTAAACAAAGATCGGTCAGTAAAGTTGCAATGTGGTTTGGTTTCAGGATGAGAGGTATATTGTTACATATAACCCGACAAAGGACAAGGTATATGCTTTGCTCAAGGACCAAGCAAAGCCAGATGACATTCTCAAAGCTGCTTTTCATGTAAGTTTTGATTGTATTCTATTCTTTTGTAGGATTCCACTGCTAAAGTTCTTTGCATTTTCTTATCCTCTTCAATTATGTTTTGATTAACAGGCACACGTGTTACTGCATTTTATCAATGCTTCACATGCTAACCTGAATGCACGGAAGCGCATGAACTCCAATCGGTCATACCAGTATAACCCACTGAACATGGACTTCATACCACACATCGAAGAGTCGTGCAAGATCGTCATGTCATCTTATGGAGTTTTCAAGAAGAAAGCAAGAGAACAGGTAAATATCACTTTGTATGATTACAACTCTCCCCTGCACTCTGGCTGCACAATGGCAAACAAAATAACAAATAACATGACAAGACACATGATTTATTCTTTTGTTGCTGTTTTTTTAACCCTTTTTTTCCTCACAGGGATGGATAATGTCTGAATCACTTCTTAACCCGGGACGAGCAAGATTGTGTGGAGTAGTACCACAATGATCCAAGTCTTTTTCGTTTTTCATGATGAAGAGGATGAGTTCTTTTTCATACAATTGGAGTCCAGCCCTATGTGAGTCAGCGAAACTAACTTAAATCAACAATCAGCTCAAGTACATAAAATGCACCAAATCGTCATGAGCTCAGAAGGAAACTTGAACCTGGTTAGTTCTCCCACTAGAACATAACGTTTCTACTATTTTACTAAATGTGCAGTCACTCTTACCCGCATGATTTTCCATATGCAGGAGCATTAGAATTACTAGACACCATGATAAACATGCACTGGGAGGGGGGCGCTGACTCATGAAGGACCAGTGTAGGGGCTCCAAACTAATTGCGGAAGACTAACAAACTTTTTGTATATTCTTGCGGAAGACCAACTAACAAACTTTTTGTATATTCTTTCGGTATTGTATAATGGAGATGGCTACCCTTCCTAATGTGACCGGACTAAGTGGTCATTGGTTCCCTAGCGCTAGTCGTGTCCTGGACGCGGCTGCCTACTGGTAGAGAACCGAGCTTTATTTTCGGTGGGGAACCCTCTCTAGTCCCGGTTCCCCACCCGGAAGCAAGCATCCAGGACTAAAGGGGGTCCTTTAGTCCCGGGTCAGGAACCGGGACTAAAGGAGAACCTTTAGTTCCGGTGGGTAACATCAACTGGGACTAAAGGTGCCTCCTGACATGCCACGATGGTCGGCACCTTTAGTCCCGGTTGGTAATACGAACTGGGACTAAAGGTTTTTTTCTTTTTTCTTTTCTTTTCATTTTTTTGTTTTCTTTTCAAAATAGGTTTTCGAAGTCGTATTGTACACTGCTAATTATACATTTATACGCGCGTATAGTATGTTTCGGTTCAAGCACAATGAACGTATTAAATCACACAATTCAAGCATAGAAATATATATATATATATATATATATATATATATATATATATATATGCATGCATGCATCATATATATATTTACATGCATGCATGCATATGTGTATTTTACATTATATTATTTCATGTGCATATATTACAAAAGATTGCATTACAGTTGTTGTGACATAACAAGTTTCCTCTTATCTTCTAGCTTGGCTTCAATGGCAGTGTTGGGTCGAAGTAGAACTTGCCTTTGGAATCGATGACCTGCTCATTAAAAAATTCGGCTATAAACTCTTGAATTGCTTTGATTTAGTCTTGCCGTATGACCTTTTCCTCCAACCATCGAGTCTACAGGTTTGAATTAAAGAAAAATAAATTAATATATGTACATATATATATATATATATATATATATATATATATATATATATATATATATAAAGATATAGTAACATAATTAATAATAATAATTAAATGAATATATAGTGTATTTTTAACGTACTTTGAGTCTCTCTGTAGAAGTTTTTTGGGAGAGCACCTTGATAAACTTGCAAACATAGTAACCACAGTAGTTGTTCCCCTGTTCCTGCCTCAGACACCACTTTATGAGAAAAAGATTTGTTATCCAATCTGGTGATCCGGTGAAAGCTATATGTTTAATTAATAAAGATGATGCGATTCAGGAGACTTACTTTCAAAGGGATTACATTCAGTGGCGCTTTGCATTTTTCCATGTGTTGCTTCTCAATAAAGGTTTTCCAAACACTGTCCAATAAAAAATTTACCACGTCATCAGATATAGTTAATCATCATGTTTGTGTGTATATATAGTTGCTAGAGATCCCAAAATTACCTCTGGATAATATCTATCATATCTTGGTAGTCTTGTTGTAGTTTTCTCATTGAGTCATAGATTATCAAGTGACTTTTCACCAGATCGATGTCCATCAATATCCAGTGATTGCTGCATGTGTTTATAGGATATAACGCATAACACTCATTAATTAACTAGAATCAACATATGAGCCATTAAGGATGATCGACATGATTAACACTCACTTGAAGTTATAGGAAAAGAGTATATCCTTCTTGTGGCGTTGGTTCACTAAGAAGTTCATGAGGTTACTCTCTGACTCATTCTTCTAATTAGTCTTTGGAGTAATTGGGTCTTTGAATACTATATGGGGATCAACAAAACCAATTTCATTGTAGCCTTTCTTTCTGAGCTCTGTCATTGTAAATCTACATATATATAGTACTTGTTAGGATAATTTATATGCATATACACACATATGATGAGTTTAATAATAGATCGAAAGAATTATTACTTACAGGCAATAGCAACTAATGATAACTTTGTCCAGAGAGGTCAGGTGGCATAGTTGATGAAATTCTACAAAGTCAACATACATAACATCATCGCCACGGAACCAATGTTCGTCTCTAATTCTGACACCAACGCAGAAGTCTCCACTGGTAGACGCCTGCATGTACCACTTGTTTAGCAGGTACATTTGCGTCCCCAGATCAGATAAGGCTTGAGGGTTGTATAGACTCTGGCCTAGTACAAATTTTTTCTTCCAAATATCAACCTCCGCCGCACTCTCAATGTTTCCATCACCAAACATCTGGTAAAGGTCGAGACCAGTCTCATCAAGAAATTCACCAAGGTGATCCAAATCGACATCCGGAGGTATGTTTGCCTGATGCATTAATCCTAAATTCGAACCATATTCATTACCAACAACTAGCGGGGGGATTGATTGGTGCGCTTGTTGTCCGAGTTGGGCAACTTCTTTCCCTGCCCGCTTCTTTTTCTGTGCCGCCTCAATTGACTTGGTGAGAGTGCAGTCATAGTCCGATAACGTTGATTTGGACGGCTTACGAGATTCCCGCTGTTGTTGCTGGTAAGAAGTCACCTTTTTTCTTAGAATATCTGGAGCTACGAAGAAGTACGGTTTCTCTGGGTTTCTCCTTGCTTCTTGATTCATTTTAAGTTTGTCATAGAATCTAGACATGTCTTTTTTATATGCATCAGTTCCTTCTTCCTTCTCTTCAGATATTATTTTGGGAATAACCCTTGGTTTCACGGTGGCTTTCTTTGCAGGCGGGGACTGGTTCTTCATTTGAGGGGCTGGCCTCTTGCTAGGCTTCTTGGTAGGTGGGGGCGGGGGAGGCATTGGAGACCTCCTTGGAGGTGGCAGTTGCGGCGTTGGAGACCTCCTTGGAGATGGTGTGGATGCAGCCTCGTCTTCCAACACAATGTCATCATACAGAGCACTATGATGATCTGGTGATTGAACAATTGGATTTAGGTTGGGGGAGGATCTGCTACAAAAAAAGGAATGACATATTATTATGAGTAGATTGTTAATTATTTAAGCCAATACAAATTAATGATGTAGTGTTTTCATCTGCACGTACCTATGGTGAGGTAGTTCAGGAGGAGATGGAGCCGACATCCCTGGAATGATGATGTAGCGCTTGCACCATAGAATGAATGTCTTCTCCGCTTCTCCTAGATTCTTCTCGCCATCACCTCCAGGAATGTCAAGAGGCAAATCACTAAAACCTTTTTCAGCTTTATCTACCGAGATGTTAGCATATCCTTCTTGGATTATATTCCCATGAATCCTTGGTGTCTTGGTTCGATCGATAGGATTAACAAGACCGATAGCCACCTTGATTGTGGAATTCTCCTTCGGAATGTATAGCTCACACGTTGTACAAGGTTTAGTGACGTCATCCATAGGGAAGCGCAGTCCTGTGTCCCCTTGATTTGGTATCTCCGTAGAAGCGCAGCTGCTTTTCAACTGAACAGATTGGCTAATGTTGATTCCTGGCTCTGATGCCTGCTTGCTTGCACTCACTGCTATTTGCACTTGCCTTCTGATTTCCTCCTGCATTCTCGCTTCAAGGTTTTTTTTCCTGCTCCTATGCTTCACGCACCGCTTCCTCCAACCTCTGGAGCCACTGTGCCTCTTCTTCCTTCTTTCTCTGGTGACTTCTGTAGGAAGGTCTGTCCTGAGGGAATCCATGCTCCTACGAGACACTTCCTTTGCCTCTAGTTCGGCCACCATGTTCAATAGTCCCGATGGCGTATGTCAGCTCATCCTTCTCTCTGTTGGGCCTGAACGCACCACTAGCAGTAGCTCTCTGAGCATAAAACAATCTTTCTGCTGCTTCTTGTAGTCTTGCACCATAAACGCACTTCCGTGTCTCCTGGTCTAGTGTTCCCCCATGAGCGAAAAACCAATTATTTGTACGTTCTCCCCACTCGAGTGATTCTGGTCTGATACCCTTGGCAAGAAGGTCTACTTCCATTTTGTTCCACTTCTTAATGGCAGTCGGGTAGCCACCTGATCCCAAGGTATGGTGGTATGTCTTCTGTTGGGCATTACGTTAGTTCTTTATCACCCGACTCACACCCTCTTTCGAAGTCTTGTACTATACAAACTCATCCCAATAGGGCCTCTGCTTTGAGATCGGGCCTAGGACAGTAAAATCTAGTGCTATGTTCTTCTTGACATACGTCGTGTATAGGTGTTTCTTCCAAGTCTGAAACTGGGTGGCCATCTTCTTCATTGCCCAATCCCTAACGCGCTCCTTCAATTCATCATCATCTATTATATCATCATAACCATCTGTTTGGAGCATGAAATGTACCAAGACATCTTTCCAAATTAACGCCTTGTCATGATCGGAGACAAAACTGATATGAGGAGCATTGGTCTTCTTCTTCCATTCACGGGTACTAATCGGGAGCCGGTCCCGTACAAGGTAACCACAGTGGTGCACAAATTTCATTTTATTCGCCCCCCCCCCCGGTTCTTCTGTATCCACATTGAACTCCAAGATGATGAAGCGGCCCTCCAATGGCTTTTTGGGACCTCGAACATTTTTACTCTTCGTTGTAGTTGTTGATGTCGATCCAGAGGGCTACAAAACATAAACATTATTTTTAATGTCATGAGCACACATAAGACATATGATAATATATATAGCTAATAATAAAAAATATATACTTGGCCAATATGTTGTTGCTCATTTTGTTCAAGAGCTAAGTACTGACTCCCGTCATCTGCATCCTCTTGCACGTTATTTTTAGCACCATCATCGCCGGCAACTTGAGTGCCAGTGTTGATCAAATTCATCATCAACTCCTCCTCATCCATGTTTCTCGGGTCAGCCATCTAGCTTTAAAAAACAAAACCAATATATAGTACGTCAAATCTTTGCTTACATGCATAAAATCTATGAACAATATGCATTATTAAATCTTGCCCCTCGGTCACGGACGCAATTCGCCACACTAGGGCGAACTACGTCGGTACTAGGGCGAATTAGGGCTATACATAAACGGCCGAGGGCAAATTGCGTCGGTGACTAGGGCGAACCACGTCGGTGACATCAACAGCGCGGTTCGCCCTAGTGTGATTGTTTAGCATTAACGATAACGATAATACGAATGTTGATCAACTAGGCCACAAGAAAGGGCGGTGTGACAAGAGTGGTGGTGCTCCACTCCGCCGTATATATGTCTGTACACATGGGTGAACGAGGGCAGTGGTGCTCCGCCGTATACATAGAAACGCATGGGCGAACGAGGGCGGTGGTGCTCCGCGACGTATATATACATGCATATGAATACAAATGACGTATATATACGTATCGGCGCGGTGGCCGGTGTGCTGACGACGATGACGTGAGGTGGGCCGGCGTGCTGACGACGACGACGTGAGGCGGGCCAGGGCGATGTCGGTGCGTGATGTTGTGATCCTATGTACCATGTGAACCATGTAGTCATTCATCATATGAGAAAATTCTAGGTTGATAATGTAAGTATAAGTCATTATGAAATGTAAGTATATGTGTCTTATTGATAATATAACCATTACTATTTTTGAAATGATAAGAATTTATTTTCTTCTTCTATAGACGATCTCTGATGCTATGATATAAAGTTTGAAGATAGTCTTCTCGGAAAAAATATGTAATGCTCATATTACTTTAGCAACATTAATATATTATATATGTATATTCAAAGTTCACAAATGAAGAAACGTTGAAGTTTTCCTTCATTTGTCTGTAGCCATGCATGCAAGTCCAACCAAAACTGCTTACATCATCACATGTGATATTTTTTATAAACTAAAAAACGCTTAGTTTACAAACTGGGTATCCAAATTGAGTTCCTATTTGACCATTATATATCCTACAACAAATCCTTCAAAAAAAGACCCTACATGAATATATTTGGATAAAATTTTGTTAACAAACAATGATCTATGAAGATAGAAAAAATTCTTCTATTGAGCAAAGGCAGTGTTCTAGATTCATGAAACAATGTTCAGTTTCTGGCCACCGTTTGAGAATGTACAAAGAGATCGACGAACATATCACCTCGAGCTCGGCAGTGGAGGCCTCGGGCACGGTGGAGGGCCACGGGCGCGGTGGAGGGCCTCAGGCGCGGAGGAGGGCGCGGTGGAGGGCCACAGACACGCGCGGAGGAGGGGCACGGGCGCGCATGGTGGAGGCTGCACGAGGAAGAAGAGGGCGGTGCCGGTGTCATGGAAGGTGAACGGACGCGGCGCGAGGAAGAAGAGGGCGGCGGTGTTCGACGAGGAAGAAGACGAGCGGATCGATCTGCGCCAGGTGCTGGAGGTTATATATCAGAGAGAATTACTCCTGGTGCCAGCCACCAACCGGGAGTAAAGGTACCTTTACTCCCGGTGCGTGTTACCAACCGGGAGTAAAGGTATACCTTTACTCCCGGTTGGTAACACGCACCGGGAGTAAAGGGTTTTTTTTGGCGGGCCACGAAACTGCAGCCCACCTTTACTCCCGGGTGGGCTTCCCACCCGGGAGTAAAGGTAGCCTGCAGTTTCGTTTCCCGCCTGTTTTAAGCAATAGTCTTGTTAAATAAAATAGAAATACAATAGTTTTTGTTAAATACATAGTAAATTAAATAAAAGGCATAAAATTATTTTGTTAAAAATATGAATTTTCTTTTTGTTTATTGCACACAGGAAAAATCTATAACCTAACTTTTTTTTTATTTTTTGTTAGAATTATAAAACATAATGTAACTAATATTTATTATTTCGTTAATGCAAAAATGTAGTGTTTAATTAAAATTATTAAAACTATTGGTTTTGGACAGGAAATTTGTTTTCACATCATTTTAACGTTAATATTTTAATTTTTCATCACTCAGTATCCTAATTTACTTTTTTGAGAGAGAAATCCCACCAAATCAAACATTGATTTAATTTGAAACATGACATAATAAACATCTGAATTCATAATTATTACATAATATCTCAAACACACACTATATTAAATCACTATATCATCAAGTGGGCACAGCAGTGAACTTCTTCTTTACGTATGTCCCTTAGTTATGATCACTTCGTAACCATGGAGTGTCCTCATCATTTACCAAGATGCTAGGGTCTTTGTTCACTTTGAAGGGCGGAATTCGGTCATCCTTTTCATATTCTTCTAACATGTCCGACTTGTCCTCAATTCCCACGATGACTCTTTTCCCTGAAAGAACTATATGGCGCTTTGGCTCTTTGGTTGAGTCATTATCGTTTTTCCCTTTTTTTGGTTTGGTAGACATATCATTGACATAGAACACCTAATTCACATCCTTGGCAAGGACGAATGGTTCGTCTTTGTACCCAATATTACTAAGGTCTACTGTTGTCATTCCATACTCGTTGTCTACTGTTACCCCGCCTCCAGTCACCTTGACCCATTGGCACTTGAACAATGGGATCTTCAAAGTAGGTGCATATTCTAGTTTCCATATTTCATCTATGCGTCCATAATATGTCTGCTTATTCCCATTCGGGTCTGTGGCATCTATGCGGACACCACTATTTTGGTTGGTACTCCTTTTATCTTGGGCTACTGTGTAGAATATGTTCCCATTTATCTTGTACCCTTTGTATGTGATGATATGCCATGATGGTTGCATAGCCAATAAATACAGTTGCTTATGGATGCTCTCATCACCTTGACATTTTTTTCGCAACCAACCGCTGAAAGTTTCCATATGCTTATGCGTAATCCAAGCTTCAGTCTTCCCTGGAAACTCGGATCGTAAGAGATCCTTGTGTGTCTCAATATACGGATCTACCAAAGAGGAGTTCTGTAGAACTGTGTAGTGCGCTTTATTGAAATAATCATCATCCGTACCAATATATGTTTTCCTCCCTAGATTCCCCTTTCCGCTTAGTCTCCCCTCATGTCTCGATTTAGGAACACCAATCGAGTCAAGGTCGGGAATAAAGTCAACACAGAACTCAATGACCTCTTTTGTTCCATAGGCCTTGGCGATGCTTCCTTCTGGGCGAGCACGGTTGTGAACATATTTCTTTAGGACTCCCATAAATCTCTCTAAGGGGAACATGTTGTGTAGGAACACAGGACCGAGAGTGAAAATCTCCTTGACTAGGTGAACTAGGAGGTGTGTCATAATATCAAAGAAGGAAGGAGGGAATACCAACTCAAAGCTGACGAGACATTGAACCACATCATTCTATAGTTTAGCTAGATCAGTTGGATCAATTGCCTTCTGAGAAATTGCATTGAGGAATGCACATAGCTTCATGGTGGCTAGACGTACATTTGGAGGTAGAATTCCTCTTAATGCAACTAGAAGTAATTGCGTCATGAGAGCGTGACAGTCATGGGACTTTAAGTTACAGAATTTCTTCTCTGGCATATTTATAATACCCTTTATATTCGAGGAGAATCCAGATGGTACCTTGATGTTGTTTAAGCATTCAAACATGATTTCCTTCTCCTCTTTGCTTAGAGTGTAGCTAGCAGGACGTAAGTAATGGTGTCCATTATCTGTCTTCTCTGGATGCAGGTTGTCTCTTTCTCTCAAACAACGCAGGTCCTATCGTGCTTCAAATGTGTCCTTAGGCTTTCCATACACACCCATAAAGCCTAGCAGGTTCACATAAAGATTCTTCGTCAGGTGCATCACATCGATCGAGCTACAGACCTCCAGGACTTGCCAATAGGGTAGGTCCCAAAATATGGATTTCTTCCACATGGGTGCATGACCGTTAGCGTTTTTCGGAATAGGTTGGCTTCCATGTCCTTTTCCAAAGACGACTTTCACATCATTAACCATATCAAGTACATCCTCACCGGTTTGGTTGCGAGGCTTGGTCAGGTGGTCTGCCTTTCCTTTAAAATGCTTGCCTTTCTTTCTTACGGGGTGATTTGCAGGAAGAAATCGACGATGGCCAAGGTACACGACCTTTCGACATTTTTTCAAGAATACACCTCTAATATCACCGAAGCAGTGTGTGCATGCATTATATCCCTTGTTTGACTGTCCTGAAAGATTACTTAGAGCAGGCCAATCATTGATTGTTATGAACAATAATGCTCGTAGATCAAAGTGTTCCTGTTTGTACTCATTCCACACACGTACACCTTCTTTATTCCACAAAATGAGAAGTTCATCAATAAGTGGTCTTAGGTACACATCGATGTCATTGCCAGGTGAAAGGTCCTAATATGGCTAGAGGGGGGGTGAATAGCCTATTTAAAAATCTACAAATTAACTAGAGCAATTTGATTAGTATGACAAATAGCATAATGCAAACTTGCTCTAGCTCTACAAGGGTTGCAAGCCACCTATCCAACAATTCTAGTTGTAATGAGTACTTAGGCACACAAACTTGCTACTCCAAAGAGCTCAACTAGATGAATGTAAATAATAAAGCAAGCTCTCAATTCTAATTACACTAAAGAGCTTGTATCAACTAGTTTGCAAGAATGTAAACAAGTAAGTAGGGTGATTATACCACCGTGTAGGGGATGAACCAATCACAAGATGAAGATCAAGCCAATCACCGGGAGAATGCAAATGACAAGAGACAACCGATTTTTCTCCCGAGGTTCACGTGCTTGCCAACACGCTAGTCCCCGTTGTGTCGACCAACACTTGGTGGTTCGGCGGCTAAGAGGTGTTTCACAAACCTCGTCCACACGATAGGACACCGCAAGAACCGACCCAC
This sequence comes from Miscanthus floridulus, assembly GCF_019320115.1. NCBI lineage: Eukaryota > Viridiplantae > Streptophyta > Magnoliopsida > Poales > Poaceae > Miscanthus > Miscanthus floridulus. The sequence goes on along the minus strand of NC_089595.1, from coordinate 78,408,092 downwards.
AAGTGAGGTAACTCAATGACACGAGCAATTTACTAGAGTTACCTTTCGGCACTCCGCCGGGGAAGGTACAACTCCCCTCATAATCACTGAAGGCGGCCATGAACAATCACCAACTCGTGCCGATCCTTCACCGCTACTCCAACCGTCTAGGTGGTGGCAACCACCAAGAGAAACAAGCGAAATCCGCAGCGCAACACGAATACCAAGTGCCTCTAGATGCAATCACTCAAGCAATGCACTTGGATTCTCTCCCAATCTCACAATGATGATGGATCAATGATGGAGATGAGTGGGAGGGCTTTGGCTAAGCTCACAAGGATGCTATGTCAATGAAAATGTGCAAGAGTTATCCTTTGAGCCGGCCATGGGGCTATAAATAGAGCCCCCATCAAATAGAGCCGTTATACCCCTTCACTGGGCAAAAACGCGCTCTGACCGGACGCTCCGGTCATACTGACCAGACGCTGGCCCTCAGCGTCCGGTCGCCCGATGGACGCCACGCGTCACCAGCTTCAAACGCTGTTCGTCAGATTTCAACGGCTACGAAGCTGACCGGACGCTCCGGTAAAACTGACCGGACGCTGAAGCCCCAGCGTCCGGTCGTTTCCAGTAAGCTCCTCGAGGCATATTTTTTCGACCGAACGCATCCGGTCCACCTTGACCGAACGCAGACCAGCGTCCGGTGCTCAACCCTAGCGACTGTGCCGTCTGACAGCTCGACCGGACGCAGCCCTTTAGCGTCCGGTCGCTGAGTGACCCAGCGTCCGGTCAGTAGACCGACGCCAGCATCATTTCGACCAACTCCATTTCAACTCTAACTACTTCACCCTTACTCAAATGTGCCAACCACCAAGAATTTTGCATCCGGCGCAATAGAAAATAGACATTTCATTTTCCCAAAAGCGCTGAATCCCGACCCAAACCCATCTCAACCCTGCAAACACCTTGCGCACATGTGTTAGCCTTTTTTCACAAATATTATCAAGGGTGTTAGCACTCCACTAGATCCTAAATGCATATGCAATGAGTTAGAGCATCTAGTGGCACTTTGATAACCGCATTCCGATACAAGTTTCACTCCTCTTAATAGTATGGCTATCTATCCTAAATGTGATCACACTCACTAAGTGTCTTGATCACTAAAACAAAATAGCTCCTACATTTTATACCTTTGCCTTGAGCCTTTTGTTTTTCTTTCTTCTTTTCCAAGTTTAAGCATTTGACCATCACCATGCCATCACCATTGTCATGATCTTCACCATTGCTTCATCACTTGGAGTAGTGCTACCTATCTCATAATCACTTTGATAAACTAGGTTAGTACTTAGGGTTTCATCAATTAACCAAAACTAAACTAGAGCTTTCACCAGGTTGCTTCGGTCCTTGGATGAGCACAGATATCATAATAAACTTCCGCTTCATGCATAACCAAGGAGGAATGTTGTAGATACTTAGAGTAACAGGCCAAGTGCTATGACTACTATTCTGCTCTCCAAAAGGATTGATACCATCTGTACTTAAAGCAAACCTTAAGTTTCTTGCGTCATTTGCAAACTCCGGGAATTCTCTATCGATTGCTCTCCACTGGGACCCATCAGCAGGGTGTCTCAACATATTGTCTACCTTACGGTCTTCTTTGTGCCATTGTAACAATTTTGCATGTTCTTTGTTTCTGAATAGATGTTTCAAGTGTGGTATTATAGGAGCATACCACATAACCTTGGCAGAGATTTTCTTACACGGACGTTCGCCCTTAACATCACCAGGGTCATCTCGCCTGATCTTATACCGCGATGCATGGCATACCGGGCATGCATCCAATTTCTTGTACTCTTTGCCACGGTACAGGATGCAGTCATTAGGACATGCATGTATCTTCTCTATTTCTAGCCCCATAGGATAGACAACTTGTTTTGCTTCGTAGGTAGTGGCGGGCAATTCATTGTACTTTGGAAGCATCTTCTTTTGGATTTTTAGTAACTCTCCAAATCTCTTGTTAGATACACCATTCTTTGCCTTCCATTGCAGCAATTCTAGTGTGGTTCCCAACTTTTTCTGCCCTGCATCACAAGTTGGGTACAACAATTTCTTGTGATCTTCTAGCATCCGCTCGAACTTGATCTTCTCCTTTTCACTTTCACATTCTCTTTGTGCGTCACGAATGACCTGAGAAAGATCATCAGCCGGCTCATCTTCTGCGGCTACCTCTTCTTCAGCTTCTCCCATTGCAGTATCATTGAAGCACGCACCATCAGGAATAATATCATTGTCGTCCCCTTGTTCTTCTTCACCTTCTTCCATTACAACACCGATTTCTCCGTGCTTTGTCCAACAAATATAGTTTGGCATGAAACCCGACTTGAACAAGTGTGAATGAAGAGTCCTTGAGCAAGGATATTCCATCATATTCTTACATATGGCATATGGATAGCACATAAAACCGTCGCGTTTGTTTGCCTCGGCCGCACGTAACAAAGAATGCACGCCGTCAATGAACTCTTGGGAGCGGCGATCAGCATTATACATTCAATGACGGCTCATCTGCATTACATGACATAAATATCATATTAAAACCTAGATCATAATTAATTATTTATACAACATGCGTGCCACCACAAAAGATACAAATTTATGAAAGCATCGCTACAATGTAGATAATCCCAACTACCACTAAAAGAACTAAAGCTAAAATACATTTTAGGAGCACAAGGATTTTGCGACCAATCTCAACTAAAATAGACAGATCCCCCGATTGTGCAACATCTTTGGGCTTCTTCGGCTGGATCACTGCCTCATTAGCCGCCGTATCTGCCTGTTGTGCAAGATATTTTTGCACGAGTTCAACATACTCTTCCTCCCAGTAGAAGCCTGAACATCGTCCACTGCCATCCCATTGAAATTAAAACAAAAAATTAGAACTTTAATCACAACCATCATGAAAATAGGTATAAACTAACCATAATCATTAAATATGATAAAATAACTCACATTGCGATCCGGACACTTGTAGAAGATACGATCCTTGTTGGGACCCTCCTTCTTCACTCGGTACTCCATCACAATCTTCGTCTCATCACGACACTTGCCGCATAGAATGAGAGGAAGGCCCGGCCTAAGTTGCTTTGGAAACCAATGAGAGGCCGAGGACCTAGAAGCAGTTGCCATCTACTCTCTATACTCATTTTTTAATACACTATAAATTTCTCCTTTTATAAACAAATAAAATTAAGAAACTATAAAATTATCTAGATCTCTAAACAATGATATTTTTAATGGTCATTGTGTTGTCGTCTTTTACTGTGGCAGGTAAGTAATTCACATGATATTTCCACAAATTAATAGAAGAATGGTAGTGTACACACATAACAGACTACTGCGACGATATCGGGACGTATGAATAAATAACCATCCGTACTAGTTGAACTTGCTTACGCGATCATCTCGGCGAGCATTTCTTCACCGAACGGCACCGTACTTGGTCAAGGAAGAGCTCCGATTCTATGAGGAATAGAACACGGTCTTCCATGACCGTTGTCGCTCTCCCTCGTAGAATCAAAGCTCTTCCTTGACATTCGTTACCGTTCGGCAGAGAACATGCTCGCCGACATGAACACGGTCCGCTAGTTCAACTAGTATGGATTTTCTATAATTTTCTAACTATTTTCTAAGTTTTTCATTTCATAAAAAGTTAAAATAAAAAGTATGGTGATTGACAGACTACTATGATGATATTGGGACATGTGAATAAATAACCATCCGTACTAGTTGAACTTGCTTGCGTGATCATCTCGGCGAGTATTTCTCCACCGGACGGCACCGTACTTGGTCAAGGAAGAGCTCCGATTCTACGAGGAAGGGAACACGGTCTTCCACGACCGTTGCCGCTCTCCCTCGTAGAATCAAATCTCCTCCTTGACGTCCGTTACCGCTCGGCAGAGAATATGGTCGCCGAGATGAACACGGTCCGCAAGTTCAACTAGCTACTTTAACCTTCTTTCATGTAAATATGCAAGCTTGAAGTGATTTTGAGCTCAAATTGCTTACAAATGAAAAAACCACAATAAAGAACCATATATATAGTGAACAAAATGAGATAAGACAATGGTGAAAATGAGAGTATGAGATTGGTAACCTTTACAACTAAAGAATCAACAGAGAAATCAAAGAAATCGACGGAGGAATCGAAGAATGGATGGAGGAACAATGGAGGGAGGGAGGAAGCAAGAACACTACTGCAGTGAGCTTCAAAATATGCTGAGCTCGGGCTCAGGGAGGAAGGAGACGGCCAGGATATAAAGGGGAGACCTTTAGTCTCGGTTGGTGGCTCCAACCGGGACTAAAGGTAACTTTCCAACCCCGGGCGCAGCCATGGCCCGGGAGTAGACCTTTACTCCCGGTTGGAGCCACCAACCGGGAGTAAAAGTATACCTTTAGTCCCGATTGGTGGCTCCAACCAGGACTAAAGGTCCCTGCCACCTCTGTCTGGCGCAGTAGCTGTTGGGTAGGGACCTTTAGTCCCGGTTGGAGCCACCAACTGGGACTAAAGATATCTCTAGTCCCGGGCGCAAAAAATTCCGGGACTAGAGCCCATTTTGGTCGAGGATCAAAGGTCTGTTCTCTACTAGTGTACCCTCACTGTCCATGTCCTTCGTGTCTGTAATACCCCAATATTAAACATTGCATTTGGCATTTGTATTTAATGAGCACAAGCATCATCCAAGCATTCATAAGCATGAGCATATGAAATTTTATTTCATTCTTTATACATTATCATATGTGATGTTGATTATATATATGCATATGCTTGTAATCATATGTGACCAATGCATGAGATAGTTGTGAGATCACCAAAATATCTTAGACACATCTAGAATGATATATGGAATAATGTTTATATTCATGACTTAAGCCAATTTTGCTTATAAGTGTTGGTTTACTTTGAAATACCATTTTAATGATGCTAGTTTGACTAAAGTTGAACAGTTGTTTAGAGAGCTTGCATGGCTATGTCACCTAAATAGAAGTTGTAGTTCTTGCCATGGGTAACAAACTTTATTTAAGGGTCATAAGCTGAATCAGTGTCTAACATGGTCAAATAGAACTCACAAGTATCAACAAAATGCTGTTTTATGACTTAAAATTTTTCTAAGTGTAGAATGCTGATTTTAGTTTTAATGTAGCCCACTTTAGAGCTTTGTAGTTTGAAAACCATGGCAATTTAGACAAAACTCATTTAATCAATCCTATAGTACTCATGTAGCTCTACACTTTGTATTAATGAAGTTTTCACTGATTCACCACGGTTTGGGAGATTGGGAGGTCAAAAAAATCAAGTTTCAGTCGACTGAATGGAGCTCGTCGGTTCAAAATCTCAGCCGACATCGTGGTCGACCGCACCAGGAGCCGCGCGCCACGTGTTGCCTCTCGCCTGACCGTGCATCCACCGTGTCCCCACGTTCGCGTGCTGAAGAGGAGAAGAGGCCGGACACCTGCTCTCCACTCTCACTCACGCGCCCACCCTCCTCGCTCGCTCTCACTCGCCTCTGCCTCGCCTCTCTCTCACCCTCGCCGTGCCCGAGCGAAAAGCAACGCCGCGCCATCGCCGCGGCACCTCCGCCGAACTCGTTCACTGCCACCACCGCACCACCGTTCATCGCATCTCGTGCATCGCTTGGCCATCACCTTCTTCACCTAGCTGACTCACCCTTTGAAAGCTCTAGTTTGGTTTTAGTGAATTGATGAAACCCTAAGTGCTAACCTAGTTTATCAAGTGATCATGAGATAGGTAGCACACTCCAAGTGGTGAAGCAAATGAAGATCATAGCATGATGATGATGATGGCATGGTGATGATCAAGTGCTTCGACTTAGAAAGAAGAAAGAGAAAAATAAAAAGCTCAAGGCAAAGGTATATTTTGTAGGAGCTATTTTATTTTGGTGATCAAGACACTTAGAGAGTGTGATCACATTTAGGTTTGATAGCCGTACTATTAAGAGGGGTGAAACTCATATTGGAATGCAGTTATCAAAGTGCCACTAGATGCTCTAACTCATTACATATGCATTTAGGATCTAGTAGAGTGCTAACACCCTTGAAAGTGTTTGTGAAAATACGCTAACACATGTGCACAAGGTGATACACTTGGTGGTTGGCACATTTGATCAAGAGTGGTGAAGTTTGGGTGCAAGGGTAAGAAACTCCACTGGCGGAGTGTCCGCCCGTAGAGTGCGGACAGTCCGACGGTGTCATCGACACCCTAGACAAAAAAATGAAGGTCACTGTGAGTGATCGGACGCTGGACTCGGTTGGACCAGAGCGTCCGGTTAGTGGCAGCAAAGGACATGCGTTTCGGTCTTAGACCGAACACTGAGTCGCTCAGCAACCGGACACTAGCAGGGTGCATCCGGTCAGTGCTGACGTACGCTGACGTAGGAGATTGAAAAAGATCTATTTGTTTTGCAAATCTATGTAGATAACAACATATTTAGATCAACAAATCAAGAATTTTGTGATGAGTTTGGAAAGATGATGGCTAATGAGTTTGAAATGTCTATGATTTGAGAGTTGAGTTACTTCCTTGGTCTTCAAATCAAGCAATTGAAAAATAGTACATTTGTGAGTCAAGGCAAGTACATTAAAAACATGATCAAGAAGTTTGGAATGATTGATAGCAAAGTCATTAGCACACCAATGGGAACCAATGGCAACTTGGATAGTGATGCAAGTGGAAATATGGTAGATCAAAAATTGTATCGGTCTATGATTGGAAGCCTACTCTATGTGACCGTATTAAGGCCGAATGTCATGTTTAGTGTATGCATGTGTGCAAGATTTCAAGCCTCACCAAGAGAAAGTCATTTGAAGGCTACAAAGAGAATATTGAGGTACTTGAAGCATACACCAAATGTTGGTTTATGGTATCCCAAAGGAGCAAAGTTTGAGCTAGTTGGATACTCTGACTCGGATTATGTGGGATGCAAGGTTGAAAGAAAGAGCACCTCAGGCACATGTCAATTGTTGGGAAGATCACTTGTTTCATGGTCATCAAAGAAGCAAAATAGTGTTGCATTATCAACCGCCGAAGCCGAATACATATTCGCCGGTAGTTGTTGTGCACAAGTACTTTGGATGAAGGCCACTTTGTGTGACTTTGAAATCAAGTTCAAGAAAGTGCCATTGCTATGTGACAATGAGAGTGCAATCAAGTTAACCAACAATCTGGTGCAACATGCAAGAACAAAGTACATTGATGTCCGCCACCATTTTATAAGAGATCACCAACAAAAAGGAGACATTTGCATTGAGAGTGTAGGCACCGAAGATCAATTTACCAACATATTCACCAAGCCATTGGATGAGAAAAGGTTTTGCAAGCTAAGGAATGAGTTGAATATATTGGATTTCTCAAATATGTGTTGATGCACCCCTCACTTTTATGACATGCCTCTCCTTCGAGCACTCCAAGGTAAAAGTTGATTGGTATGACATACATCTTTGCTAAGGACATGATTAGTGCATCTAGTCACATTTTCAATTTTATTAGGATGTTTCAAGTGGTTCTATTTTATTAGGCTCATTCATGAAAATCAAATGAATTTGATGTTTATATGGTATCACTATTGCTTCTATGCTTGACATGATCTAGTGATAGCATATGACATGTTTATGGGCTTGTAAACCTAGTGTTTAATCTAGAAAATGAGCTATAAGTGTTTAACTCAACATGGTACAAGATAACCCTTATTTGAAGGTGTGAAGAAGCTTGTCCTTGGATCAAACCGAGTTAAATATCTTTGGCATATATTCTAGTTTGAACTAAATTTGGGAAAATGATACTCACCGCATTGATTGACATTGATAATCTTGACCCTACAAGTAATACTATCTATATTTAGAACCTTTGTGGTCATTGATGACAAAGGAGGAGAGAAACAAAGATAGTAGTAAAAATAGTGAAAAAGAGAGAGAAATATCATAAAGAGAGAGAAACATAAACATATCTTGATATATGAGAGAATGAACAAAGGAAATGGATCAACTAAAATTTTGAGCACACAAGTAGGGGGAGCAAGCTCATGAACTTGTATGGTGCATTTGAATGTGCATTTCATATGTTTTGCTTGCATGGCACAAGTTTTAAATTTTGATATCTATATTTGTGTGGTGTATGCTAGTTGTAGGTTTGAATGATGAAATAAAAAACTAGCATGCATAGGTTATACAGTGGTTTCATTTTTTTTAAAGTGTTGTTTCCAAGTGGTATCAAGTTAACCATAATGCTAAGGATGGTATAATGGTACACTCCGATTGGTATCACGCTTCAAAGGTCTATCTTTTATACCTTAGTATTATTTGGTAAACATTGACTCCTATATTTCCTATCTAATCATATGTGCAAGCTACAATCCAAACTCTTAGCACATATATAGGAGGAGCAATTGCTACCATATAGAGTTCATGAAACTTATCCATATCCTCTTACACATGGTAAATACGCTTGGACAAGCAACATGAATTCAATTAAATTTTAATTCATATCTTTGTATAAGGGTTGTCATCAATTATCAAAAAGAAGGAGATTGAAAGCTCTAGTTTGGTTTTGGTGAATTGATAAAACCCTAAGTGCTAACCTAGTTTATCAAGTGATCATGAGATAGGTAGCACACTCCAAGTGATGAAGCAAATGAAGATCATAGCATGATGATGATGATGGCATGGTGATGATCAAGTGCTTCGACTTGGAAAGAAGAAAGAGAAAACCAAAAAGCTCAAGACAAAGGTATATTTTGTAGGAGCTATTTTATTTTGGTGATCAAGATACTTAGAGAGTATGATCACATTTAGATTTGATAGCCGTACTATTAAGAGAGGTGAAACTCGTATCGGAATGCGGTTATCAAAGTGCCACTAGATGCTCTAACTCATTGCATATGCATTTAGGATCTAGTGGAGTGCTAACACCCTTGAAAATGTTTGTGAAAATACGCTAACACATGTGCACAAGGTGATACACTTGGTGGTTGGCACATTTGATCAAGGGTGGTGAAGTTTGGGTGCAAGGGTAAGAAACTCCACCAGCGGAGTGTCCGCCCGTAGAGTGCGGACAGTCCAACGGTGCCACCGACGTCCTAGACAGAAAAGACAGAGGTCACTATGAGTGATCGGACACTGGACTCAGTTGGACCGGAGCGTCTGGTCGGTGGCAGCAGAGGACGTGCATTTTGGTCTCATGACCGGATGCTGAGTCGCTCAGCGACCGGACGCTAGCAGGGTGCATCCGATCAGTGCTGACGTACGCTGACGTAGGACGTATAGAGAAGACATTGTGTGACCAGACGCTGGACGTGTCCGGTTAAGCATGACCGAACGCGTCCGGTCGGGAAAATCGCGTTTGGAACCTTACTGGAAACGACCGGACGCTAAGGTCCAGCGTCCGGTCACTTTCTAACTAACACATCCGGTCAACAGACGACCGTTGAAATCTGACGAACAGTATTTGAAGCAGGGGACACGTGGCATGAATCACATGACCGGACGCTGAGGGCCAGCGTCCGGTCATCCTACGTTGTGCCTAGTGAAGGGGTACAACGGCTCTATTTCGTGGGGGCTTCTATTTAAGCCCCATGGCTGGCTATAGCTCACATCTTTGGCCATTTTCATTGACATAGCAACCTTATAAGCTTAGCCAAAGTCCTCCCACTCATCTCCATCATTGATTCATCATCATAGTGAGATTGGGAGTGATCCAAGTGCATTGCTTGAGTGATTGCATCTAGAGGCACTTGGTGTTCGTGTTTTATTGCAGATTTCGCTTGTTACTCTTGGTGGTTGCCACCACCTAGATGGCTTGGAGCAGCGAGGATCGTTGAGCGGAGGGTGGTGATTGTCTCCGGCTCCGATCATGGTGATTATGAGGGGTTCTTGACCTTTCCCCGGCGGAGCGCCAAAAGGTACTCTAGTGGATTGTTCGTGGCTTGTGTGATCCTCATCTTGTGTTGGTTGTGCGGAATCCTGTTGAGGGTTTGGCGTGTGAAGCCAATTAGCACGTGAACCTCTAAGTGAGTGAATCGCCACAATAAGGAGTAGCTTGCCAGCAAGCAAGTGAACCTTGGTAAAACATCATTGTGTTCATCATTGATTCCAAGGTGATTGGTCTTCATTGTTATTCATCCTTGTGATTGATTGGTTTCTTCATCAATACGATGGTATAACCTTCTTGATCACTCTCTTTACTTTACCGCAAACTTATTGGCAAGCTCTTTAGTGTAGCTAGTTGTGAGAGCTTGCTTGCTTGGTCGGTGTGACTCTTTAGTTAGCCTTTGAGAGCACATTAATATTGGGTAGTGTCATAGCTATTATGTGAATAGACACTATCTAAACTAGAATTATGGTAGGTGGCTTGTATTTTAAGTAGGCTAGCGCAACACTTGCTTCGCCTCATAATTGTCTAACCATTTTGTTAAGTGTTGTTATAGAAATTTTATTAGGCTATTCACTTCCCCTCTAGCCATTAGGACCTTTCACCCTTGCCGCCATGCGAGCTCAGGTGAGGTCGCAGTTCGTGTCGTCGTCGCTGCGGCCATCACTAGAGCACCGCTGAGCTTGTGCTCACCGTGGCCGTGCTCCACCGAGTAGTCTCGCTCACGCCTTTCTCTCGTTAAGGTTAGCATAGGGTCACATCTAGCTCACGCCGCTGGCAGTTGAGCCAATGTCAACATGTCGGTACGCCAACCAAGGTGAAGGGTCGAGATGGCGACTAGAGGGGGGGTGAATAGTCTTTTCTAAAACTTAATCGTATCGGCTAACCGATACAAATGTGGAATTAAAACTATCGGTCTAGCCAAGACTATACCCCACTATATATGTTCACTAGCACCTTGCAAAGAGAACAATTATGCAACAAAGGTGCTGGGCTAGTTAGAGCTCTCCTAAACAATTCTAGGAGTAAGGTTACACAAACCTATGCCACTAGTACTTTAAGCAACAAGGGAGCTCCTACACATGCTAGTAAGCAAAAGCACGAAGCTAACTAAGCTCACTAGCAATGCTCAATAACAAGGCAACTAATGCCTAATTAGAGAGCGCAAATACTTAGTTAGACAAACTAAGCAATATGACTAACAAGGTTACTAAAACCAAATTAGCCACGCAAGGGAGCTACTTCTATGCTACACAAGCAAGAAGGTAATTAGCAAGCTACACAAGCTATCTAATTACAAGAGCAACTACACAAGCTTAATATGTATAAAAGTAATTGCAAGCTTGTGTAATGGGGATGCAAACCAATGGGAAGAACAAGGTTGACACGATGATTTTTCTCCCGAGGTTCACGTGTTTGCTAACACGCTAGTCCCCGTTGTGTCGACCGCTCATTTGGTGGTTCGGTGGCTAATTAGCATCACCCGCTAAGCCCACACGTCGGGCGCCGCAAGAACCTACCCCTTGAGTGAGGGTAGCTCAATGACACGCTTTATTAGAGTTACTCTTCGTGGCTCCCGCGGGGCGAGCACAATGCCCCTCACAAGCACTTCTCTGGAGCGCCGCACAAGCTTCTTGCAGGCTTCCACGGAGACCACCACCAAGCTGTCTAGGAGGTGGCAACCTCTAAGAGTAACAAGCACCACTAGCTTGTAACTCGATCAACTAGTACCACTCGATGTAACCTCACGATACAATCACACTAGAATCGCTCACTCACACAATCGAATGATCACTATCATGTATATGTATGATGGAGGGCTCCCAAGCACTCACAAGCATGGACACTAAGTCCCCTTTGGTGCTCAACACTAGCCATGGCCGAAGGCCACTTCTATTTATAGCTCCAAGGGCTAAATTAGCCATTACTCCTTCACTGGGCAACGATCGGGCCGATCGGACGCTCCGATCGTGTTGACCGGACGCTGGACCTCAGCGTCCGGTTGCCCGCAGATGGCCACGTGTCCCGGTTCCAACGGTCACTTGACTTGACCGGACACAGTAGCTTCAACTGACTAGACGCTGAACCCCTAGCATCCGGTCATTTCCAGTAAGGTATCGACCTCGACCGAACGCGTCCGGTCACACTTGATCGGACGCAGCCAGCGTCCGGCCACACTCCAGCTTCTACGTCATCGTACGTCAGCCTGACCGGACACAGCCTGCCAATGTCTGGTGCATTTAGATCCAGCGTCCTGTTAGTTGACCGACGCCAGCATCTTCGCGATTAACTCATTTTCACTTCTAACTTCTTCACCCTTGCTCCAATGTGCTAACTACCAAGAATTTGCATCCGGCGCAATAGAAAATAGGCATTCCATTTTCCCAAAAGCGCTGAATCCCACCAAGAGAGGGTCCCAAACCCATCTCACCCTTGCAAACACCACCTCCTTTGTAAATGTGCCAACACCACCAAGTGTACACCACCATGTGTATGCGTGTTAGCTTTTCACAATTATTTCCCAAAGGATGTTAGCCACTCAACTTGCCACGCCACTCGATCCTAGCGATAATGCAAAGTTAGATCACTCGAGTGGCACTAGATGACCGAATGCAAACAAGTTTGCCCCTCTTGATAGTGTGGCCATCTATCCTAAATCCGGTCATAAACTTCTCTACACACCTATGACCTGTGAAATGAAATGCCCTAGGTTATACCTTTGCCTTGCACATTCTATTCCATCTCCTTCAATGTCGATGCAATACATGCACCAACACGATCAACAATGATATGATCCACTTCATATTATCATATGATCATATTGGTTCATCGATCTTGACTCTACTTGCTCTTCACCGTTGCCATCATCCATCGGTGCCAAGTCTTGCTCAAGCTTCACCGCCACGCGGTCCATCACTCCAAAGCCTTCGACTTGCCCTTCACGCTTGCAACCGGTCCATCAAGCCAAGTCTTGTCTTGATCTTCTCCACCTTGATCACATGACTTAATATCATGTCTCATGTGCATTTAAGCTCCTTCATCATCACATGTGTGAGCTTTACAATATCTCCAAGCCATTTTTACCTTCATGGCATATGTTGCTCATACACATGTACCTGTGGACTAATTACCTATGTATCTCACATAAACACAATTAGTCCACCTAAGTTGTTATTCAATTACCAAAACCAAACAAGGACCTTTCACAAGGGCACCTGTAGATGTGGAATGGGTTGGGGAACACATCGAGGGTGACGTTATCGCCGGCGACCTCGTCGTCGACGAGCTTATCGTCGGTCAACCATCGCCTCTGCCTTGGTCTCACTAGCGCATGGGGCCGGGTTGACCTATGGGCCCCCACTATCAGCCATCGTGGGTGTATGGACCGGTGCACCTAGCTGTAGCGCCCGAGTGGGAATTTGATTTTCTTTCTTTATTTTTCTTAGATTTGAATACAAACTTCAAAAATTTATATCTAGAGCTAGGAGTATCCAAATGGGGTGAACTAAATTTTGTTAGATTCATCTTGAAGTGTACTATTTGATAAAAATATGAAATCTACTGCTTAGGGTATTTTTCTAGCAGAATTAAATTGAGCAAGATAAGTGCTTTTATAGTAGTTTATATCTTGTAAAATGCATAACTTGAGCTAGGAAAGTGATAAAATTATGATTCTAATTTTGCTGGTCTTGTGTTGACATGCTCTATCTAGAAAAAATATTAAACCTATAGTAAACATACTTGTAATATGGTCTTCCTATTTAATCTTAATTAATTGCTAGATTTTAGTGAAATTAATTAGGATAAAAATACATAACATATGATCATATAAATTTTTACATAGTATTCACATGCTATGAGGAAATTAAGAAAAACATTAAATCTATTTCTTGACTCTTTTCACTATGCTAAACTATTTTTGCTAAAATAAGCATATGTAACTTGTCATTTTTGTAGAGTTAGGTATACTTGTCCAAATTGTATAAAATTTGTACAGTAGACAATTAGGGTCATGTGTAGTCTACTGTAATTTTCTCAGGATTTATTAAGCACAAAAAATATTTATCCTTTAAATCACCTTATTATATGAGAAAAATTAATAAATAAATATAAATAAATTAGTTAGGCTTAACCATGATATTTTCTGTGGTGTTTGTGATGTATATAATCTGTGGATGATATTAGTTGGTCTTAGAAAAAAATGGTTATAGGCAGCTAGTTAATTATTGCTTTATAATTCAACTAGATGGCTGTATGTATAGTTTCTGTTGTGATAATAATTTTACGATGATAATGATCTTTTTTGTAGAACTTGTTAATAACAAAGTTGTATATATCTTACTCATCTACCTTATGTTAAATTTTCATAGTCACAGGCCTAATGGTTTAAAAATTATAGCTGTTAGAAGTCTGCTGTCAGAAATACTTGCTCTCTGGATAGATCTAAAAGATTGAATTGTTTGACCTAGATAACTACTGAATTACCTTAAGATGATTAAAATAAAGTTATAGGCATTTTCATAAGCTTTTCATAAAGTCCACAAACATATTATTTATATATGTGTAACTCCAGTTATGGTCAAAACTTGTGGCTGGTGTCTTGTAGTCCAAAAAATATCTTACACAACTGTTTAATTAATTACTAGGGAATAGATATACACCTACTCAGTAAAAGAAAAATTATTTTGTTATCACCTTAATGCAAGGCTGCTGAGAACACTTATGAGGATGCATTCATCACATCATATCATATTATATATGTCATTATATATGCATCCATGATATCTTATTCCGTGCTCTTGCATATATGATCGTTCGAAGGGATAACTCTGTTGGAGTTCGAAGAAGAGCCGAAGGAACAACAGGAGGCATCTCATGCCGTAGCTCCAGAAGGAGAGAAGCAAACTCTTGAAGACTTACCCGAGTGCCCAGACCATAGGCCAACTTCTTTTATTAAAGGCAAGCTCTGGAGCATTTTAAGCCTCCTATACTTTATAAAATATTACTTGAGTCCTTTTATGTTTGATGCATTAGGTTATAAGAGTTGATTGGAAACACTTGATGCATAGAACTACCTTGTCCAGATACATATACCTTTAACCCTGTGTAGGTCCAGGATCGAATATATGCTTAGCCATGCTTAGACCGGTAGAAGTCGGGTGATTTTCTGTCACCTGCGAGATATATGTGGATATCGGAGCACGATTGATTATATTTGCTATCGTGGAAAAGAAACATGGGATAATGTAACTAGAGGCCGGACGGAGTCTATGCGTAGGTTGACTCATGTGATTTCGTCTGTGCCGATTAAGGATCGTGCCGTTGTTGGCACTTTAATCGAGATTGAGCGTATGCCTCTCACTTAACTGACCGGATAACTCGTTCCGACTGTGAAGCCGAGTAGCTCAACTCAGGCTAGGCCTCATTCTGTAAGAGTGCGCACTCTGGATGGTAGTAAGGATGTGCGGGGAGCCAGATGTGAGCCCAAGGGCAGGCCGGGCCTGAACGTCCTGGCAGCTGGTCGTTCCTGATTGTGTGGCGCTAATCGAACCCGCGAAATATGGACCTGAGTTGTACCAAAGGTGACCTAAGATGACTGTTGATTTGGTCTGCCTGGGTTTGTGTTAGGAATAAATTCCTAGTTGGTTGAAATCGATTCGAATCGCCGTCTCTCCCGGATAATGAGAAACTTGGCTAGCCCCACATCGTAGTAAGTGTATTATGGAATGATGGTTATGATGAACATGGAATTACTACACCGTCTATATTATTATTGTATGCTACGAAATGATATACCACATGTTAGTTGCTAATCTATAGATAAATAGTTATACTTAACTTGATGACCGAATTATAAATGTACAACTGAATTAGTCACTTTTTATGTAAAATATTGTTAAGCTAGCTCCACTTATAAAGTCTTGTATGATTCTTGGAGTCACTTTATTTTTGGCTTATGATGGGTAAGTCTAGCTGAGTACCTTCTTGTACTCAGGATTTATTTCCCATTGTTGCAGATAATACGATGTATCATGGCTACTGTAAGAACTACTTCTGTCCCGTCGTGGATGAGGAGTAGGACCTTGGGCAAGGCGTCTCTTGATAATCCCTCTATTATGCTTTTATGGTTGTGATCATGAGCTGGCACCGTATTTGAACAATGATGATAGATGTTGGTTTCAAACTCTATTTGCTTCCGCTACTACTTTACCTGAACTTGGTTTATAATAACTTTTAATCGTACTTTGATGTATGGAATTGTATTTGTGAACTTTACGTAACGTGTGACATGTATGTTGAATCATGTACGATCTTGGTTGAATTGAGACCCTTCGTGGTACTCGACGAACTACCAAATTTATATAAGCTCAAGTATGACAGTGCGACCACTTATAGACTACTATTATATTTATACTCTTATAAATTGGATAGTTCTGCTACAGCATCTGCCGCGTCCTGCCAACCGTTATGCTCACGCCCGGCGTCGCGCACTCGCGCGTGCAGCCGTGCACCAGCAAAGCATCGAGTTTCATTTTGGCCGTGCATATGGATGAGGAGCCGGAAGGAGTCGTTCTTTTTTTTTTTTTTTCTGTTCTCTCGTTCGTCATTTGTCCGGCTTCTGTACGTGCCGAAGCTGAAGCCCCGTCAAACTTGCCCTTAGAAATTCAAGCTTTGATAAATTCTTGGTTGCAGAGCCATTTTGATAAAAAAAAAAACGCTAACTTCTCTTGTTTGAGCCAGTGTCACTTATCTTTGGAGAGCATATAGCGAGAAACCATAAATAGAGAACGCCTACAACAACTTTAGTAAGAAACTATAGATAGAGAATGGCTTCAGCGCTCTGAAGAGTTAGCTCGCTCTCTGTATCTTTTGAAAACATAGAGAGCGAGAAACTATAAATAGAGAATAGGGAATATTTAGATATCACTCTCTCCATTCTCTTTTATCATATCAAGATTTAAACTTTAAAATCTTTGCCAAATGATTTAACTAACAATTTTAATTATTTATAATATAAACTTAACACGATTAGATTTGTAATTAAACGGGTTATCCGATTTAGACATCGTGTCATGTTACAATGTGCCTCGTCAAAGAGATTAAAGAGATATAATGTGCTTTAAGAGAGATCGAAGAGAGTACTCTTACTCTTAGCTCACAAATTCTTGAATATCCTGTCCTGTGAGTAAACAAAATTGCAGAAGTATAATTTTGACATATATTGGTTTGGAACGAAGCAATCGATCAAAGGCTCGAGGATCAAAATTTGAAACACCTAGCCCATTGCGAAAAGTCGAGTGGCACGATCAACTGGAACTAGACTAGCGATGTAGAAACGGTCAGTTAAGTCCTTTGAGTCCAAAAACGTCCATCACACGTCTGCAAGACTGCCTGGTAATACAACAACAACCGCTTATAAAACATTAAACACAATTAAGCCCGAGCAACATGAGCTGCTGAGGGCGGCGAGTGAATCAACAGCGTTCATTCGAAATGAAAAGCAAGTCTACAAGCTAGACAGCTAGGCATATATCTGCAGACATCAATGATTTGGCGCTTACTTCACTCCAGGGTCATACCAGGGCTTGACGCTAGGCTCTTGCCCTCTTGTTGCTGCAATCTGGGCATTTGTAGTGCTTGATGTGCTCGGCTCGTGCAGGCGTGATCTTGACACACTTCCCATGGTACCACCGCTCACAACTGTCACAACAGATCCAGAATTCGTCCTTGCCGTCATTTGTTCCGCAGGATCCACATAAGGTGTTATCACGCTCTTCCTCTTCTTCATATTCTTCACCACTCTCATCATCGTCATCCTTGGGGGGCACTGCCACTTTTGTCGCCTTTGAATGAGACTCCGGTCTTGATGTCTGAAACAGAAAATCATCAGTGACGAAAATACTGAAGGGCAGCACGATAAGTGTCTAAACTTACCATTTTGGAACTTGGTTTGTTGCTTTTGCTGGTACTATTGGGGCCCTTCTCCTTGTTTTGTTTCTTGGCAACCCCAGTCACTACTTCAAATATCGTGGGCAAGTTATTTATCATGTTGAAGAGTCGCCGCCTGTTAAAAGAGAACAGCAAACCACACATTTTTAAATATCCATAGAAGCATAAACCAGTTTATTCTATGCAAAAGTAATAATCTGAATACTCCGAACTGGTGAAGATAGCAGTATTAGAATCCACTAAACATAATGTTTTTGTTGTTCATCACTAAAGCCTTAGCTTGACCAAATCCTTGTAAGGCACCCCCGTAAGGAAAAACCTATCAGATCCCTTTTTCTATCAGTTGGTTACTTCTACCCCTTGTCCCTAGTGTATTTCCGCATCCATGTATTTTCTTGAAGTCATGTAATCACCAACACATACTCCAATGTAGTAGGGCAAAAAGGGAGACATCCATTCTGGTCAGCCAACCAATCCACCCAGTAGATAACAACTAGCTAAAGTTGTTCAAGTGGTCAATTATTAGCTTCTCTAACAAAAACAGATTTGTAGAATGAATGCTCTCACCGGGGTTCATAAAAAGAATGGAGAACAATAAGCAAGAATGGTCTAAGGTTATGACCAAAACCATAATACTTGGAGTTGAGCAGGGAACTTCAAAAATAATCAATAGTGAAAATGCATTGCATGAACAATGTAACAAGCATAACGAAGAATATTCCAATCATCTTTACATTTATTCTGTCTGTTTCCTATAGATGCATAAAGTTTAAGTTACTTTCAGTCACTTGCTACTGAGTCTTCATCAAGATCTTGGCAAAAGCTGAAAATATGTGATGTTTAGTGTTTTCAGTCTAAATGAGACTCATCAAATATTCATCAAGCAGTTTGAGACACTTTCATGTTTGCCAACTAGCATGTTGCTCAATTATAAAACCAGCTGTTCACAACCAAGTGAAGCTAAAGAACCAAGATGTTAAGGAGACATCACAAATATGATTCTAAAATAAAGCAACAACCAAAGAGCTGCAAACCCGGAAATACACACTTTCTACAGTACTTGTTACTTGTGAGATGTCAGAAATGGAATAGCTTCATTTCAACCAAGAGTCACCTCCTTTTCCTTACAAATGATAATTTTTACATAAAAAAAGTCCGCTGGCAACAAACTTTCAACTACAAGTTTCATGTCATTAAAGTGTCATGAAAAGTGTGCAGTGCCGCTATGAGTTACGCTAGACAATGAGTCAAACCCAGAACTCGATCCCTGTCTACATTGAGCTCCAACGGTGGAACCAATTTAGTGAGTCATTTCTCCCCTACAATGCCACAAAATCAGTACCTTACCTCTCTGTATCAATTTAATAGCTAACTTAGAACTTTCCAATATGCAAAGCAACAATGTCATGTTAAAAAATACGAATAGTGTCAGATGTGCTTGATATATCCATCCCATATCCGTATCAATTATCTAACTTTGAGTATTCGGATTCGGATACGGCATGGATATTGAATGTCTCGATTCAGATACAGATTAGCATCTGAACCCCATTGGTCTGACGGTCCCATTTGCACCCCTACCTATGCCTACCACCTAAATGGTGATCAAGAGGGCCTACATACACTAAACGGTTAGGCGGTATGGTGGTTACGCAAGTTTGATCAACTTTGGCTACTATTTGGTTGCCACCACAAAGTGTGGTAATATTCTCTTCTAGTAAATAGGTCCCACGCGTCCATGACCCAAAAAAATGTGACAAGATTCTCTAAGGCTTAAGGTGTGGCAATATTTCAATATTTTGAGCACCTAACATTAGGCAAGCGTGGCAAATGGTGGCAACCTGTGGCTGGGAACCAAACATGCCCCTAGTAGGATTTAGGCAGGCTAGGTGGCTAAAAGGAAGAAATAAAAAATGGACTACATAGGAATATAATGAACTAATAATGGATGTAACCACAGAACTGTGGCAATCAAATGTATTCCTCCAGTCCCTGCCTTATTCTCTCCTCAAGTATGAGATCAGAACAGGCGTCCAACGTTCTTCCGATTTCAAAGAACAAAACCACATAAACATACATAAGGTTAAGTTTTGAAATTTATAATAACTTGCAGCATTAGCAGATAACATGAAGTGGTTCCACAAGAAGAGGATTGAAAGAGCTCCACCTTTTAGCCAAAGTGTGAGGCCTCCTGACCATCATGCTTCTGAGCCTCTGTGCCACTCCAGGTCAGTTGCTGCCCCACCTGCAATGTGGGCAGCAGCACTCAACTATCGCGGTTCCTAGCTCCAGAGACTTATGCGACACAATGTGCATTCGCCTAACCCGGCAGCCTGCTGGTGTGACTCTAGGAACTAATCCAAAGCCAGACCTACCATGCCTGTTTTTAGATGTACACGACTGGATTTAGGAAGAGGAAAAGGGGTCAGATTGATTCTAGGCTTTGGCTTGACTGCCTGAGTGAAGGTGACTTCAGGAAGAGTGAAAATTTGCAAGGGGAAGACAGTGACGCTTTGTTCTAGAGTGCTTCAACTGATTTGATGGGTCCAGCCCGTCTCGACGCATTCCATGTAAAAATATTTCTAGTGGTTTGGCTAGGCTGGGCCTAGGATGGATGGACTGAGTGGGTTGCATGGCCCTACCAAGACTCCAGTACAAGATCTTTTAAGCAAAAGAGATGTGTTGGGAGACTAAGGAGAGGCCACTGAAACAAGGAGATCACTTAAGGTGGTCTACTAAGGCCCCATTTGAGAGGGCTTCTCCTCCCAAAACAGCTCCAGCTTGTAGGGAATATTCTGCCTGTAGCAAGGGGCTGTTTTTCTCTCTTCCAGAAATGAACTAGGAGCCAGTGAATCCTGAAAAACTGGCTTCACCAACTCCGGCTCCTCCAAAGGAGCCATGGCCAAAAGAAGCCCTGCCAAATAGGCCCTAAATCAGGCCTACATTTTCTTATGCGCACCCTGGTTGGAACTCACTACCATCTCTCAGCCCACCGTTGTGCGTCTCTGCCTAGTCCTTCCCTCGATCATTCCATTGATTTCACTTCGTTCCTTGGCTTCAGATCTGACAATGCCTCTTCCTAATTGGCAAAGCTGAGTTCTCCTGGCTGCCACCCATCCCTTCATCCTCCACTCTATGCTAGCTAGTCTGTCTCTGGAAGGTCTCTTCCCCATTTCCCCAAATGTATCGAAGGCATGAGCATGTGTGAAACTCAACCGCAAATTCCTAAGCATCCTCATGGTGCACACATCAGTTGTTGGAACTGCCGAAGTGCTAACGATGCTATTCATTACCGTATCACAGCCTATGCCAAACATTGCCCGGTAAACATGTTAGTTTACGACTCGAAAAAATATGCTGGTAAATAACACTCAATTGCCAATTGATTTGAATCCTAATCCTTGTTGTCAATTCTTTGGTAATCCAAACAGTACAAATGGAACTGCAGGCCACTTTCAAATCAACTCTGATGTTAGATTATGCACAAGCAAACACTAAATATAAGAATCAAACTGATCCTTAACAAAGGAGAAATCACAATGATTTTTTTCCCAATCAGGTGGGAATCACAAGTGAGCAATGATGGATTTCTTTTTGCAAGTATTTCATATCTGTTGGTCAACACTAACCTGTAGATGAATTTGTGAAAATGTGCTTGAAGCAAATAAATTTCTTTTTCAAGGAAACTGAAAAGTTCCAGTGCCTAGAATCGTTACCTAGCCTCTTTGTCAAACCCAAACCGGGCCGCAAAGTAGAATGCAACTGCCAGTAACCAGGAATCGCTGTGGACAGCAACTAGCGCCAACCAATCCTTCTCATTCATGCCATCCCTAGCAAAGTTTATACCCAAAGCTGGTTCAGGGATCTCCGGAGGAACTTCCTCTGCTGGCAAAGTTACTTCCCATGTTTCGTTGGGGTAGCCGTAAAGGCACAAGTTTTCCTTTTCTGTAAAAAAACTCGAATTAGTAGATAGAAAGGACCAATGTTTTGTATTACTTGTAATTTACTCAGTGAAGTGCAAGGTGCAAGCAAAAAGTGCTAGGCTTAAAAAGAAAAGGCTACATGGTTGCACTAAAATTCAAGATAAATGAAGCAAGCTCACACTCCTAAACCAATCCTATAGCACAATTGGCACAAAAATTGGTTCACTGGCTTCACTAAAACAAAGAGTAACTAACTCCAAGTCTCTAAGATAGGTCATGAGTCATAACTCATGACCCTATGTTGCATTTATGGAATATGGTAGAAGCAGGAAAAAAAACAACAACAAAGAGACAGCAACCGTGGCTACTTTTGAGTATAGAAATCCCAGCACCCAAACCTGGAACTTCCCATAAATTCCAACATTTTCCAGTGTAGCATCAACGGCAAACAGAGTCAAAAGTCGAGCTAATGAATGCATGAACAATAAAATCCTGACGAATTCGATGATTCCCATCCAACCTTTCGCCCAATCTACAATTGCAATCGCTCACCAGTCACCACACACCAAACCATTACATCATCAACTGAAACCACAGCGGACCAGTACTAGGTTCCCATTTCCAGACCAGCGAGTGGCAAATTTAGCTTCGGGACACCAAGCAGGGCGACCGAACGCCCGAACCCTAGCAACCAAGTGACTGTCGGCGGCCCCAAGCCTACGACCGAGGAGATCGAGCGGACTCACCGGGGTCGCACAGCTGGTAGAACTTCTCCACATCTGCGCAAACCACCAAACCAAGCAACACGTCAGCACCGGCGAAGCCGCCCGCCAGATAGGCAGGCAGGCGAAATCCGGAACAAAGGAGCGAGCGACGGTAGCATACCGTTGGTGAGGGCCTTGATCATGCCCGCGCGGCGGCCGCGGAAGTCGCGGAAGACCTCCTCCGCGGTACGGGCAGAGTAGTGCGCGCCGGCGCCGGGGTCCATTTAGGGTTCCGGCGAGGAAGCGGCGGCGGCGGCGGAGACGAAGGGAGGAGGGGGAGCGCAGGCAAGAGGGTGGGAGGAGACAGGAGACAGGACCGCAGACCAGGAGGGGTGAGGTTTTATTTTGAGAGAAAATTGTGGTCATTTTCTTTTCTTTTCTTTTTTTTATTTTCCCAAGTGACTGGCTATACCATCTTTATTTTACTTCTATTTCACGGAATAAAGTGGCCGTTTCACAAAAGAACAACACAACACAAAGAAAAACCGATATAAACAAATTATTTTCTTACTTTAAAAACTATGGGACCTAATAAATTATTTAAGGTCTCAATCAACCTTAACGTCGTTCGTAGGGAAAAAAAAAGCTACACAATTGTTAAGGTCTAGTAGCTTTTTACTGCGTTTGAGACTACGACACGAATCATTGCCTCAAAAGATAGGTCTATCTTTTTTTTATAGAAAGAAGATAATTGACTTGAACTCCTAACGGTAGCAAGGGAGGCACGACGTCATTGGCCAGGAAAGCCTTCTATAGTTCTACGTGACACCAGTAGCAATTGCCACATCCATAAGAAATTAGTTTGTAAAAGAAAAAGCTTCTTCTGGCTAAGATCTCCATGAATTTAAGACCTGACGACCGGTCTATAAATATTACTCTAATCTCCACAAAGAATGTCATTTTCACTTCTCAAAAAAATTAAACTTATAATTTTAACCAAATATAAATAAGAAACTATAAATATTTTTAGTGTATAATTAATACATTAGATGAGTCATTGAAAATATATTTTTCACAATAAATTTATTTAAAGATATAAATGTTGATAATAATTTCTACAAATCTAGTCAAGATTTTAGAATCTGACCAGCATGAACCTCATAATGACACTCTTTTTAAGACGGAGAGAATTGGTCTTTTGTTTTTCAAAACACTATTGACGAGGCACTAGCAAATACTCCGTGGAATAAGTTTGAGATCAGCATTACAATGAGTCGATGTATTTCGACAAGCAATCACCCTTTGAAAGCTAATTAACCTCACGAGCCATGTAACGAAAAATGGTGGTCAAAGGTTCAAAAAAAAAAGGTGGTCAAGAGACTATAATTAACAAGTCTCCGAAGGGGATGACGTTTTTTTTCAGGTACTCTCGAAATAAAGAATCAAAGAAAAGAAAAATCTAAACCGTAGAAAAAGCAGCTCAGCACAGTCGCCGCCGGACATCCACCGGACGCTGGTCGTGCCCGACTCGTATATGGCCCGGCTCAGCTTGTTTTAATTTTTTTATGAGCTCTGAAAGTCTAGCTCGCTGTTTTAACGAGCCAGTTCGTGAGCTGCTCATGAGCTCAAACGAGCTTGAGACCTATCAGCTCATGGCTATGAATTAAGAAGATGATGATGTTGACATAGAAGTGTACAACTATTTCTTTGATATGTAATCCTTATTTTCAGTTGTTTTATATGAATTTTGATTTTATAATTGTTGTGGTACTTAAATGTTGATTTATGGATTATTTTTCAGGGAGAAGATGATGATGCTGATATTGAATTTGTGGATATTTTCTAAGTCTGTGGTGGCAAGCAACTAGTAGGTATGCTGGAACTGCATAGATCATGGATGGACCACCTATGTTGTATGGTTGATATTTTTGATAAAACCGATATGTATTAATCATATATGGTTGTATAATGGTGGATGCTATCTTCTAAAATTATTGTGACATAAATATTATAAATATATGGGTTTTATTTTTTATACCTCGCGAGCCCAACAAACCCGCTCGAGCTTGTTAACGAGCTTGAGCTGAGGCGTGTTGTAGCTGAGCCGAGTCGAATCGAGGTGTCTGGATATCCAGACTTACTTGCCGCCCACCACCACCACCGCCTCTCCTTCTCCTCCACTGCTGTTCCAAGACCTGGCCGACGCCACCTCCGCCTGATAATGGGCTGTGATTCGGCCCCAACCCCACTCCAATCCTATGTGATTAATTATTACACCCAGCCCGATCCTAGCACCTACTGATTTGTTTCAGCTCGGTTCAATCCAATCCTACACGTCGCACCATCCTAATTCAGCCCCAGCCCTTTTTGAATCCTCAGGCCGGATCCTAAATGCAATCTGAGGGCTCTCACAAGCAAGCACATGTACAGTAATGCAATGAGTACAAGGCCCTGATTAACCAAATCACGAGCACGGCCACTAGCACTGATATGTTAATTTAATTTAAAAAGATGAAAAATAATAAAAAATAACATGTAGCCGGATCCAAGTTTCTCCATCCATCTGCTACATATGTCCGTGCAAATTGATTTAATTCAAAAAAATAAGAAATAATGTCATGCAAATATGTATTGTCCTTCTCTGAATGACATAAGTCACAATTTCTCAGTAACAATGCCATTGTAAGACTGCCAGCTATATCTTGTAGAACTACCAGTTTTCTTCCAAAATAATTTGATCCTTGCACCTGAAACATAGCAACACTGAAAATCTTATTTCAAAATCTAAAATGCAAGAAACATGTAAAGCATGAACAGAAGTACTCATGCCTATCTTTGTACTAAGAAGACTATTGCCTATCTAAAGTAGCAGCAGCTATTACCATATAGGAGAGTAGTAGAAGCAGCAGCTGTTGCAAATGACAGGAAATGAGTACAACCACTTAAGCAGTAGAAAAACAGCAAGACATGATAACTTAACTGAAAAAACAGCAACCACCACACCTCACCATAACCAGCCCCACACATTAAGACAACACACATTTGGATATTTTCAGCACACATTAGGCATTGTGTTGTCAAAGCGGCACGGAAGCAGAACGGCAAAGCATGAATTAATTAATCACTAATTAACCGGTTACACACAGTTGCCTCCCAAGAAATAAACCTAAGTGAGCAAGTACACATATGAGCTGAAACACATACATATATTTTTAATCGGCAAGAGCAAATAAGGATCAGCACAGAGATTAACTCAAAACTTCTAAAAGTACTGCTGATATGCTAGTGACCAAATGAGATCAATACAGTACATATATGCATGCATACCGAGACATCACATGAGCTAGCTAAAAAGGCTTGTGAATGAACAAGGACAAGACGTTGCTCAGTTCAGTAAATAAGCACTTAAGACAAAACATGCAATAATTATTTAACTAGTGATCATTGTGTCATGGAAATGACAATGCATACAAATGAGTTCATGCACTGTAGTTCCTCTCACTCGAACTGCACCAGGCAAACCTGAAACCAGAGCAAAGCTATGCACTGATGTGCTGCAAAATTTAGACAACACAATGCCTAACTGCTGAATGAAGCTACAAAAGAACAGAGCTTGCATGTACTGAATATATAGAGCAGGAAAATGACATGGAGCTGGTTTTGAAGTTAACATGGCTATAATCACAATTAATTGTGTAGATCATGAAAATATGTAATAACAGTTTTAGTAGCCTAAAATCCAAATTAAGAATGAAAGCAAGCATTATGCTCTACCTTAAAAAAATTTCATATCACGGTACTAGTGTTGAGCTTAAGAAAAAATCATGTTCTTTACCAACTTGGACAGGACACACATGTTGCTAGTGGAGGACATTTAGCAGTAGCATTGTTGAAGTAACATATGTAGAAGAATAGTTAAAGTAAAATCAAAGCATTTCTGAATATAGGTACATTTTACTATTACAGTTCACAATCAAAGCATTGCTGACTACTGAAGCAATTAAACAATGATGGCAACTTTAGAATGCTGATGGTAAATAATAGGATAGGAAACAACGATATCAGCTAGTAGTTGAAAACAACTCATTCAGAGCCACACGGCGATTCAACTATATCTAAGACCTCATCAGTAAGAAAATGCCAGCTAGATACAACTACTCTAGTACTCTCAACTCTGCATATTCCAAATGAGTAAACAACTCCATAGCAGTAGTTGAAAACAACTGGAGCTTGCAATACTTGCACACAGCCTTCTCAATTCCATCAACGATTTTCGAGTCAACATAAGCCCAAACTTTAGCCCTCTTTTTCCCTGACCAGCCTGACTGATCAGTGGAGATAGCATCAAGACTATCCTCAACTTCTGCTGCTGTTGCTGATGAAACCCTCTCCATAATATCAAACACTCAGACTAATCAATTAGAGTCCCCTGAACCAATAAATGACAATCAATTAGATAGGATACTAAAGTAAGACGCAAAGAAGCTGAATTTCACAAAAAAATTATAAGCCTAATTTGTTTTCATGATAATAGTACAGTTGACTGCAAAATATTTGTAAATTTGTTTTCATGATTTAGCCCTTGTTTAGGTGTAGGAATTTGGATTTTGGGGCTACTGTAGCACGTTCGTTTTTATTTGGCAAATAGTGTTCAAACATGGACTAATTAGGCTTAAAACGTTCGTCTCGCAATTTCCCACCAAACTGTGCAATTAGTTTTTTCTTTTCGTCTACATTTAATGCTCCATGCACGGGCCGCAAACATTCGATGTGATAGGTACTGTAGCAACTTTTTAGAAGTTAGGGTGAAACTAAACAAGGGCTTACAAACAAATTTACAATGGAGCCACTTCTCTTTGCATAACGCAACATTGTTGCAACAGATTGGTCATCATGAATATAATCAAGACCATTTTCAAGGTCAAAGCCGGGAATTCTATAGAAAAAATCCATCTCCATTTTGAAACCCTACTTCTTTGCCCATATCTACTATGTCAAAAAATTATGTTCTCTCAGTCATTTTTTTCTAAAAATGCTCACTTGGCCACCATCATAAGAAAGTGGGCCTTCTTCTGAAAATGAACCCCCATCATGAATTTTAACCGTGATGAAATCACCGTCCATTCTCTGTGTATCAGCTATTAAAATTAAATAAACCCAGTACTTATTGAATAACACATGTGTAATTGATAAATTAAAAGATATAATAAATGAAAGGAATCATGTAATACTAAAATAAATTTTATACTGATATGAAGATGACTTTGTACAAGAACTGAGAAAACAAATTTTAACCGTGTGCATCATAGCAGATAAAAGCATTGACCAATATCACAGATGGAAGCAGACCAATACAAATAAACAATCCGTTATTAAGGAGATCAGTCTAGAAAGGTGTAAATTAAATAAAATAATCCATTTAGATAAAAGAAACGAAAAGAACATGAGCAGATCTGCACCTGTAGCTTTTGCTCTGGATTTCTTGAAGACGCGTGCAGCGATGATCTGCTAACAAAAAGACAAATGGTCAAGTTCCAATCTGAGGAAATAAGCAGATAACGGAGAGGAAATAAGCTGCAGCATAAGAAAGAACCAGACCAAAGCTGCAACCCGCAAGACCCTGTTCCCCCACAATCATCATCTCGTCTGCTCCGCTCCCCGCGAAACGGAGACGGCCGGCCGCCGCCTTCCGACCGTATGCCCGCGCGCACGATCAGAGGACGGAGTCGCGGGGCAAGACACACCCGCCGCCCCTGCTGCGCCGCTTGGATTTTGGTGCCGTGCCGCAACTTGGAGCCTCCGCCGAGGAGTGCACAACTGCACGAGGGAGAAATTACTGCTTTTGCGGAGCTTTATGAGGAGTTGTTGCTGGAGTGGGAGGGATTTTTGGCGCGAGCTGCTAATCTTTTGGCCCTAATTTGTTTTCATGATAATAGGGCCTGAGGAATCGCTGCTACCACCGCCCTGAGGAAGCGATGGCAACGGATGGAGAAGCGATGCCGCTGATTGAAGGATCTCGGACACTGAATCGCTGCTGCTGCCGCCGCCGCCTCCTCCTCCTCAACCTGCGCCGCCGCCGCCCCTCAGCTCCCAAGGACCCGCCCTGCTCGGCCGCCCCTCGACTGCGACTTTGCGAGGGAGACGCCAAAGGCATAATCCGTTTCCAGCATCCTCGGGCTGACCCTGTTCAGGCGATCCGTGCAACGACTCGGACCATATCTACAGCCCAGCCTTTTTACAAGCCAATCCAATCCAACTCGATCTTTTGTTTACATGGCCCATATACAATTCGTAAAATTAGGCCCGTGAGTTGGGGGCCCTTTCGGCCTTTGGATTTACACGATCCATTCCCAGATTTAACGCCACCGCCTCTCGTCGCTCCCTTTCTCCGCCGCGCGGCCCTCTTCACATGGCCGTTTCAGCTCCCGAGCCGCGACCCGCGTCCTCACGCGCGCCTGAAGCACCGGCACCAGCAGCGCCGCCGCGCCCGCCACGACGACGGCCTCTCGTCGCTCCCTTTCTCCGCCGCGCGGCCCTCTTCACATGGCCGTTTCAGCTCCCGAGCCGCGACCCGCGTCCTCACGCGCGCCTGAAGCACCGGCACCAGCAGCGCCGCCGCGCCCGCCACGACGACGGCGCCGTCGTTGTCGCTGGAGGAGCTGCGCCGGGGCTGCTCCACTTGGACGTGGCGAGGGATGCGCGTGAACTACCTCGCCAGAGGGCAGGGCCTGCCCGTCCTCGTCCACGGCTTCGGCGCCTCCGTCGCGCACTGGCGCAGGTGAGCCGGCCTTGTCCCCGTCCGCCCATTGGTCTTAATTTTCTGACGAAATCTGAGCTCATGGCGCGATCGGTGGTGCACGCGCGCCATGTGCTCGAGTTTGTGCCTCTGCTTGCGTCATTGCTGGGAACATTGATCAACTCGTTGGTAGGAACATTGGGGTGTTGTCTGAATCCTACACCGTCTACGCGATCGATTTACTGGGGTTCGGTGCATCGGACAAGCCTGCTGGGTTTTCTTACACGATGGAGACATTGGCTGAGGCAAGTGTGCTTTCAGTCTGATACAGACGTACCATCTGACATTTGAACTGAGTTGCTCTCATAACATTTGCTTAAGAAATCTAGGTTGATGATTTTGAAAATACAATGGCGTATGCGTTGTCTCAAGCAGTTGATACTGGATTTCTTGGAGGAGGTGGTCAGGAGGCCCACGGTGCTCGTCGGCAACTCTGTTGGAAGCCTTGCATGCGTCATTGCTGCCTCAGGTTCCAATCAGCCAATGCCTGTAAATTCTTTTTCTGCAAACTACTAGCTCGGTAGTTATGATATTCAGTTTGCTCCTGCTAATGATGGGCAGAGTCAAACAGAGAAGTAGTTCGGGGGCTTGTTCTGCTGAACCGCGCCGGCGGCATGAACAACAAGGCGATCGTCGACGACTGGAGGATCAAGCTGCTCCTGCCGCTGCTCTGGCTGATTGACTTCCTGCTGAAACAACGG
The DNA here is from genome assembly GCF_019320115.1 of Miscanthus floridulus. Taxonomy (NCBI): domain Eukaryota; kingdom Viridiplantae; phylum Streptophyta; class Magnoliopsida; order Poales; family Poaceae; genus Miscanthus; species Miscanthus floridulus. Next base: position 78,378,099 of record NC_089595.1, on the reverse strand, counting down.
CCGATAGCATCGGCACTCTTTAACCGCGTGAAAAACAGGCACGCTGATCTGCACACTTCCCTCTGACCTGACCTGGTGACGCTGTTCTGTGACAGTTTGGATTCAACAGGGACAATCTGAAGGACATCTTGCTCTCTGTTTACGGGAACAAAGACGCTGTGGACGACGAATTAGTCGAGGTAAGGCACCCATCTCCAAATCTTTGGTCTCTTTCCTCAACAGCCAGCTAGCCTAGGTCTGTTTCTGCAAGAATTCGCTGTGAAACTCCATTCACCCTTTACTGACATCGGGCATTGTCCCAAGGCACACGTCTTTGATAAAAATAGAATTCAGAGGACAGTACCGGAACTCAAATGAACAGAGTCCGTTTATGTCTGAATCTTCCTTTTTCTTTTCTGAAAGTATGTACACGCACACGCAGATCATAAGCGGACCGGCTGACACGGAGGGCGCCCTGGACGCGTTCGTGTCGACGGTGACCGGCCCGCCGGGGCCGAGCTCGATAGCGCTGATGCCGCGGCTGGCCGACCTGCCCGTGCTGGTGCTGTGGGGCGACCGGGACCCCTTCACCCCGATCGACGGGCCGGTGGGGGAAGTTCTTCTCGAAGCTGCCGTCGGAGCTCCCCAACGTGACGCTCCACATGCTGGAGGGCGTGGGGCACTGCCCGCACGACGACCGCCCGGACCTCGTCCACGACAGGCTGCTCCCGTGGCTGGAAGCCCTCCCGCCGCCAGCGGCCGGCGCGGTGACGACGTCAACGACGGTTTAGTCGCGCATCGGTCGGGTCGACCGAATGGGGCATGGCTGATGGATGGATGTACTGTAAAATTGTAAATGCATGCAAGCATCTGTAAGAGTATTTGCCTATTTGGCTGTGAGGCATATAGTGAAATGAATTTCTGTATTTTCTCTCGTTAAAACACCACATCACGGAGAGATAGTCAGAGTGTGACCTGCGAGAGCCAGCTTGCTCAGACAGAGAAAGAGCGTGTTCTGTCCAGACCGGTGCTCTGTGTCAAACTTTACTTTCCCGTAATCTGTAAGGAGTATTGGACAAAGGGCCCAATGTGGATTCAGTGGACGGCCGCTTGGGCTCTTTTCCGCACGGGGCAACCCATGTTCGTCACCCGCTTCGTCCATCCATGCTGGGTGTTGGGGTTTTGATTTTTTTTTTTATGAGGAAGGGTGTTGGGGTTTTGCTAATGTAAAGGCCGACTGAGAGCATCTCAAAGAGTTTCCAGGAATTTCTTTTCAAAATCATAGAGTTTTCCAACTCGCCAAAAAGAATTAAAAGAAACAAATAAGATCATCTCTAACAGTTTCTAATAATTTACTCCTAAAATATAGAAGACAATTTTACAACATGAATCCTATACTATTTATAAATTATCCTAACAACTTTTATATATTCTTTCTTTCTTGTACGTTTGTATCAGGAACCTTTTCCTACTTTTTATTTTTTTCCACGCTCTTCCACCTTAGATTGGGAGATCGATACGTGCAGGGAAGACGCGAGCATATATCCGCGCATTAGGTGATTTTTTCCAAGTGCCAAAAGATTAAGAGGTGGGATTGGGAACTCTTGGAGATGATTTTTTTTTCTAAAAATCCTAGATTGCGAGGTTTTATTGGCAACTCTAGGATGAGAACATGCTGTTGTAGGTGTGTGCATTTCTGGCTTTTGCGCAGTGTTGGGCCTTCATGGGCCAAGGTAACGATATTGGCCAGTGGGCAGTTGCGAAGACCGATGATGTTTGATGAACCAGAACCAGCGACCGATATACTGACACCAAACACCAAAGAAACCGTGAGTTTTGTTGGATCCTCGGTTTTGGGGGGAAATGTGCCCAGCCCAGTCTTCGATCTAGAGACTAGAGTAGACTCCTTTTTCCCTGTTCAAAAAAGTCAGGATCTAGAGACGCTGACCACCACACCACGCACGGTCGCATTCATCGTTTTCAAACTAGCGAAAAAGTATAACTCGGCTCCAGGCCCTCCAGCACCGTCCTCTGGATGCCGGCTTCCACTGCGGGCAGCTGATGGATGGCATCCTTCCATGGCCAGGAGCAGCAATACGTGGAGGTCCACGCACGCCGGCTGGGGATGAAGTCAACCCCACAAGTCAGCTGATGGCGCAGGTCAACCAACAAGGGCCATGCACGCATGGACGTCGTACGTCAAACGGGGAGACCACAGACGACACCATGCAATTTGTAATCAGATCAGTGGGGCAGTAGTAAGTGGAGAGGACCGCCGGCGGTGGCGGCGAGAACGGCCTCACCGCCGGCATTAAGTACCAGTTATGGGATCAGCACGGCCCACCGCCCGGCCGGTTGATCCGTCGCCGGTCATGCATGCATGCACGGAGACAGCTGGGGGAGCTAGGAGTAGTACGTAGTAGTAACTGAAGTAGAGGCAAATAGAAGCTATTTCACATTTATATGCAACGCATCATGTACCCACCTCACCGATGGAATTGAATGCAACCTTCTGTATATTATGGTTTGCTGGAGCATACTACTCTCTTTGACAAATTTTCCAAGAACTAGCCAAGCGTTAAGACGGTCGACGACAATAGAGTCAAGCAAGTTCGGGCTGATGGACTATGAGTGATGAAGGATAGACGTGGAGGAGGCTTGGACCGAGGGACCGAGGGCCGTTGGATGGACCGTGGATGGCTAGAACCTGGCAACATTGACAAGCAGGTGTATATTTGGAGACGACGTAAACAATGTTGATCAAGTTAAGACGACGGTTGACCAAGTCAAGCGGGGACATGAGGAATCAGTGATTGGACGGTCGAGGACAGGTGGTGACACGCGTCGAGATCGTGGAGGAAGCGTGGCAGATATGCGACTCCATCTTGGTTTCGCCATTTTGGCCACAAAACCACGGGCAACAGGTTTGTCGGGTTTGGACCTCAAAACCCGGGAAGGATCTCGGCGTGGCACATGGCATCACTAGAGAGCTTGCATCGAGGCAAAGCGTCTTCGTGAAGGGATCATGGCCGTCCGATGTTCAGAACTCAAATTGAACCATTATGCCCCGAAGGTTCAATGGTTTAAGAAAATATCTAAGGACTGGCCTAGAAATGTGTAATAGCTCTATAAATAAGAGGAGGGACTGCCCAAGCAAGCCATCCTTTCCACCAGAGCGTCTCCAAGAGCCTTTCTAAATCTCACTCTCTAAATCCTCATTTGAAGAGTCATTTCCATAAAAAAATCGTTTTCTATATCTTTACGCACTCCAATAGTTTTTCTATATCTCGTGCGCACTCTAGAGAACCATTCTCATATTCTATTTTTGGCGACTGAAAAATCCAGAACAGAAGATGACTATATATATGGATAATCATTTAGACAAGCTATTGGAGAGTATTTTTTCACTAAAATCTCTATTGCTAGCATTTAGAAAAGATTTAGAGAGTCTTATGGAGATGCTCTAATGCTTTGTTTGGTTGTCCCTGTATTGTATACACAGGTTACTATACCCCACGTGTGGAACTGGTGAATTCCTAGGGTCCACCAAAACCAGGTGAGGCTGAACCACGTTTGACCTTCTCATTTGGACCGAATTTTTTTACTTTTTATCCTCTTTTTTGAAAAAAATTCACAAATATGCCCCTGGAGGAAAGATTTCAGAATCTGGACGCTTAGCTCGGCACCATCGTTGCTGGTGCTGAGCTAACACGTCTCGCGCCAGCGTCCCTAGCGTCGAGTTCTTGGGCTCAAAGCAAACATGGCCGACATGGCAGGAAGCTCGGCGCCAGTCACCCTGGCGCCAAGCTCGGCGCCGTAGATCTTGGCGCCGAGCTTGGCGCCAGGGTGACTAGCGCCAAGCTTGTGTTTTAACTCTGGCCCCAACCTTGCTGCCCTAGCCTTCTTCCTCTTATTTCTCCTCCCTCTCGGGTTTTTTCTCTTCCCACCTCGCCCTACCTCACAAATTGACATATTGGACCTTGGAAACTTTGATTTGATCCATAGATCTTCGAGAGCAAGGTATCCTCGCTCCCCTCCTAGTTTTATTCGCATCGATTTGGTATATATTAGTCGGATTTTTTAACCTAAGAATCGTCATTACTTAGGGTTTCATTCTATCCCTCAATATTTGTATTATACAACCATATGATGATGCCAAGGCATGGAAAATCTAGCAAACCTAGGTAACCGCATCGCATATAGTTATGTTATGGGTTCATTGTTGTGCATCAAATGAGAAACCCTAGGTTTATGGTTTAATGTTAATTACTTTCGGTTCTTAGAACGAAATTGGTTGTATTGTAGTTATGGTTCTCATTAGCATTTATTTGTGATGTTTTGATTTTTGTTTGTTAAATTACATCCATTTTGTTAGATGCAAGAAATGTATCGGGAGGAGTTTTGACGAAAACGGGGTCGTTTTCGAGAATTATACCTCTATGCGTCTAGCAAAGATGCCCCCGTCCCTTCTGACCTCCCTGTCCCTAACTGTGACTGTGGTTTCCCGGCCCACGTTTTTCAATCAAAACATTCAGACACAGCGGCGCAATACTTCTACACATGCAGTCATTTTAATGTAAGAAAGTGTTTCCACTATCTTTTTTCTTTATTTGTGTAAGTATAGTACTAATATTTTGTTGGAATCATGTTGTCTATCAATGCATGGGCGTGTCTATCGTTGAACCAGGCAACAAGCTTATAGAAGGTGAATTGAACGATTGCATTCATGGACATACCACGTATCCCCAATAGCAACTTATTGAATGACTCTGCCATATTGCTACATTGAAACTCGTACCTCCATCCACCAGCGTCGTGAGCTCTCGTCCATTTCTCCAAATCCCTCATCAAACATGTGAGCCATTGTCTACCTTCTGCATTTGATGCTGTTCTGACCTACTCCAACTTTTTCTGAAAGTACTTGTCCTCAAGCTATCGAGCAGCCTCCTAGAACAGATCAAAGTTACCCTTCACACCATCCTTCCAGAGTAGATTCTCGGTAAGGTGCTGAGTACACCAACGATGGTGCAAAGGTGCATACCTCTCTATCTGCTCTCGCACAACATTAAGTATGCCCTGGTGCCTATCAGATATGATGCCAACCTCCCTGCCAGGTCCAACCACGTGTATCCAGACTAGCCTCAAGAACCATCCCCAACTATTATTGTTCTCCTTCTCAACCAAAGCAAATGCCAAAGGAACCAACTTATTGTTTGCATCATAGGATATGGCTATAAGAAGTGTACCATCAATGGAGAAGATGGGACGACAGTGCCTAAAGGCTTCGACACACTGAGGGAATCACCAGAAAGCACGAAAGAATATTTGCCTCCCATCCTTCCATGCATTTGGTTTTGGGATGTACTCATAATGCATGACTGGATTCACCGCTTTGATTGCATTGAAAAGTATTGGTAGCTGCTCGTACCCATCCTCCCAGTCCCCATATATCATCTTCCACGCACGCTGCTTAGCCCTCCAAGCTTTACCATAAGTTATCACATAACCTCCATACAACGCCTCAACGGTCCTGATAATTATCCTCACCTTCATGTTGGGTTCTCCCTGCAATATTCCCATCAACCGCTTGGTAATGAGGGTAGATGTCAACTGTTGATGCCTCAGCGTCAGCTCATGGTCAGCATAATTGTGTGGCCTGAGAACTTTTGTGATCTTCCACTTTTCGGTAACCTTTTGCTTCTTTGCATGAACCCTCCATGGGCAACATTCCTTGTCACACACAACTGTGTAATGGTGCTCTGCATATGAATGCAAGACCTTGTAAGGTCTCTTTCGTATCACTGCAAACGCATGCAACCACCTCTTCAATGCAGGAAGGTCCTTGAACACCATCCCACTCTCAAATACCATGTTAGGGCCGGCCTCATGAGCATCTAGGAGCTCATCATCATGTCCTTCTGCACATGCCTGATCAGAATGAGCAAGATCGCTGAACTCATGAACTCTTGGATCACGGCGGCCGGGAAAGATACGCCTCAGCATCTCAACATCACTCTCTATCAGCTCTTCAACAGGATGATCATCATCAGAATCAAGAGCCCTTGCCATCTCATATGGCTCCGAATCATTCATAATTTCAATACTATTAGAGCCACATAATCCATCTCCACAGTGCACTTGCACAGCAACAGGGGGCACATCAACATTCTCAGGAATGTCTCCTACAACATAAGCAGAGAAATGAGGAAAGAATGAAAGAAATTGAAAGTGCATCTAGCCCTTTAGTGGGTTTTGGATGATTGAATGACAACGTGATTAAAGGTCTAACCCGTTTGCTAAGTGTGGACAGGTAATAGGTTATCTCACAGGTACTTAATGAAAGCCAAAATGATGTGTTGTTGTATAAACAATCTAGTTCAAGCACAAGACAGCAATGCAAATGGAATTCATACAAAGGCTTATTTATTGTGGGATTTCCATGTACTATGTGAAAGCAAGCTCGTAAGAATTAATTAATGAGACATGAGGGATTGCATATGGAATGGTCTCATATTTGAAGCTTGCTAAATTGAAATGAAAAAGATAACAATACAAATGAATGGATGATTCAATACAAGATGTGACTTGATGGCTTGAGATGGTGAAGATAGCAAGGAAAGGCTTTGAGGTACTAAGCAAGGGTGAAGGGCAAGCGATGGTTTGGCATCCGAAGAACCTAGCTAGGGTGAAGAAGGAAGTACTTGCATCTAGTTGAGGTACTAATCAAGCTATGATGGTCATGTCAACGTGGAGGATTAAATCACTATTGGAGTGTTTGATGGAAGTGACTTGATACATTTAGGATTATTCAAATTTGATGAATGGAATCAAGTCATGTGCTCAAGATGGCTATGCTCAAGTGAAAAGATCAATATCAATATGTTGGCACCCTCACTTGATGAAGATTGGAATACACGGCTTCGGTTGAAAGAGATCAACTCAAATGGTTTAAATTCGTTACACTCTTTAAAATTTGAGTTAATAGGAATGACGTACAATTAAGAGAGATGCGTCATGTTGATAGATAATGTTTCATAAGTGCTCAAGCCAACCCATGTGAGTTTTGAGTGTTTGAGAGACAAAAAAGCTAATCTATTTTTGTTGGTCTAGCAATACCGATATCGGACGTGTCCGGTATTTGTCCAACAATGGTAAAGTTGTTGTTCTCGGGTTGGTTCATCGGGAGTTTCGACATAAGTCAGAAGTTTTGACGGTCGGGAGTTCCGACGTCTCACGCTTAACTGACTTGGAGAGTTCACTGTGGTGGTCATACCGGACATGTCCGGTATGGACGGCTAGAGGCCAATGGCTAGTTTTCAAATGCCTTGAGGGTCGGGAGTTCTGACGTGAGTTTGGAGTTTCGACGGTCGGGAGTTTTGGCATGCATCGGGAGTTCCGACACCTAACATGCTTTAACTCGGTTACCATGGTTTTCAAATGTGCTGAGGGTCGGGAGTTCTGACGTGAGTCGGGAGTTCCGACGGTCAGAAGTTTCGACATTCATCGGGAGTTCTGACGCCTCACAAACGTTACTGTAACTCAGTTATCGTTGGCGTAGTGTAAGTCATACTAGACATACCAGACGTGTTCGGTATGGCAATGACTAGTTTTTCCAAGGGGGCTATAAATACCCCCCAAGCCTCTACCTTTGGAGGCTATTGATTCTGCTGATACACATACATGTTTTTGAGCCTTGCCAACTCTCCCAAACCCTCTCTTAGTGAGTGTGTGATCCAAATTGCCAAATCAATTAGTGGGTTGAGAGAAATTCAAAAAGAGAGCAACCCATCCACTTGAGCACTTGTGCATATTGTCAATCTCATGATTTGCATTTGTTACTCTTAGACTCTTTGGTCCTAGATGGCTAGGCGTCGCCGGAGAGCACCCGAGAGATTGTGGTGTGCCTCAAAAAGTTTGTAACGGTCGATTCCGTTGCCTCAGAATCAACTAGTGGAAGGAGGAAAAGGAGTTGGAAAAGACTTCGGCTAGAGTGACCTTCATGGTAACCTCTAGGGCTGACCTTCGCTGGGTCGCTCGTAGCCCCCTCAACGGAGAGTAGGACTCGAACGCGTCCAAACTTCGGTAAAATAAATATTGTGTCTCAATTCGCATTTCATTTGTATTTGTGTTGCTCCAGCTCTTGTGCAGGTTCTCTGTGTATATTGTCATCTCTAGTAGGTACCTGCAGTTTGGCTTGAAGATAGAAATCGAAAGAAGCAAGTTTAGGGCTGCTCTACAGAAATCGTGTATATTGGACACGTCCGATATTTTGTACTTGTGCTGAAAATATTTATTCTCTGTTCTAACTTTATGTTGCAGGGTTGTAGCTTCTAGATATATTCTTTATACCTTGCTTACTCTATGGTTAACTTGTGAGGGGTGGTATTACTTTTAATTTGGAGTTTCCATTTTGAAAACTCCCTTTTCTAATTGTTCCCGCATTTAAAGGTGTTAATTTTTAGAAACGCCTATTCACACCCCCCTCTAGGCAGCATCCTAGGTCCTTTCAATTGGTGTCAGAGAAAGGTTCTCACCTAAAGCTTCACCGCCGTGAGAAAAGGATGTCGATGCCTATCGAGTTGGAGCCGGTGCTTCTCTAAAATGATGGTTCAAACTTTCTACCTTGGTCAATTCATGTATTCAATGCTTTTAGGGATATTAGTCCTCTTATTGAGCATATTGTAGATGCAAGCATACCTCTTCCTATAGTTGATTGGAGCAACCTCAAAAATTTGTCAAAAGAGGAAGAGATATGCATGCAACTCAATGCTCAAGCTATTAATGTTATGATTAGTACATTGAGTGCAGAGGTTCAAGATGAGGCAATCTTTAATGGACAACCACCCCCGGAGAGTGATCATCTCATTTGGACTAGACTTTTTGATTTATATGGAAAATCCAAATGTGATGATGCACTTGAGATCGAGTCAATGGAAAGTATGTCCATTGTGTCTTCATGCAGCGAAGAAACCTCACAAGACCTCAAGAGCGCTGAGCCGGAGCAAGAAGTGTAAGCAGGGCATGACCTGCTGTCTGCCTACACATACTGGACATGTTCGGTATGCCTACCTGACGTGTCTAGTATGGCCGAGGCAGCAGAGCAGCAAGCAGTTGTTTGCAATGATACTCAAGCCCGGTGGTGACCAAGTGATGAGTCAACCTCAGTATCTCATGATACTCATCACTTGAGTCTCATGGCCAAGAAAAGCAAGAAGAAGAGTAACAAGAAAGATCAAGAAAAGGAGAAAGCACAAGTGGATGATCAAGATAAGAGTGATGTTAAAGTTGAAGACAACTACAACCTTATCATCTCAACCGCAAGGATAAGTTCATCTTCATGAAGATAGTAGAAAAGAATGATGAGCTTGAAGAAGAGATTGAGAAGCAAGAGCAATCACTTCAAAAGCAAGAATTATTTCTCATCTCCAAGATGGAAGAACTAAAGGCTCTAAGTGAAAGGTATGAAAAATTGTCAATTGAGCATGCTTTAGTTACTAACTCCTTTTCTAGTGTTTCACAACTAGAGAAGGAAAACTTTGAGCTCAAGGCAAGGCTAGATGAACTAGCAAGCAAGTATAATGTGCTACAAGCAAACTATGTTCATCTAAAGTGCTCTCATGATGAAGTAGTAGAATCAAGCTTCATGCTTAAGGTAGCTCATGCGGTTGTGATCACATCGGTAAAATTTTCTCAACCTCTTACACATTCACTCACTAGTATACCATCTCAATTAAATATTTCTTGTATTAATGAGTGTGCTCCTCAAGCAAGTCAATCTTCGATTGAGCTAAATCTTGTAGAAAACATAAAGCTCAAAGAAGAGGTGAAAAGTTTAAAGAAAGATATGATTCGGTTGAAGGGTAAGGAGAAAGCACAACCTTCTCAAGATAACCGTGATAACATGGTGAAGAAGCTTGAGAAGGGTTCAAATCTTGCTTCCTCCAAAGCCCAACAAAAGAATCACATTTCAAGAAAGGCCAACACAACCAAGAGCAAGAAACATGGAAAAAGGTTATGCTATGGTTGTGGATTACATGGACATGAGTGGGCAATGTGTCCACATAAGAGTTGGGCCGACAAGTGTGAAGTGGCCGAACAAAAGGCCTCAAACAAGTTGGCCAACCAAAAGAAAAGTGATGGACAAAGCACTTGTCTCATGGCAAGAAATTGGGGCATCCTATCAAGAAATGCCTAATGTACAAAGAGGCAAGAAAGGAAGCCCAAGTTGCAACAAGAAGATGCTATGGATGTAATGAGATGGGCCACAAGGTTGATAGATGTCCATACAAGCAAAGCAAGCATAGAGCAAACAAAGGTCGCATATGCTATGCTTGTAGAAGAAAGGGGCATTTAAGCTATGAATGCCCAAATAGTAACACACCTAAGCCAAACACATTTGTTTATAATGATATGCTTAGGAAGACCACAAATGGAGTTAGCACTAGCAAGGTGATGTGTTCACCACAAACTAGTGCTAAAGCCATTTGGGTGCCTAAGCACTTGTTGACTAACCCAAAAGGACCCAACAAGAGTTGGGTACCAAAGTGTGCTTAGGTTAATGATATAGGTACTTTGTGATGAGATGAAGGCTTCGGGGTGGTTGAGCAAGTAAATTGAAAATATTCACTCAATCTATCAATTAATTCTCATCATAATCTCCTATATGGTTGACCCAAAGATAATTTAATGAATATATCATTTACTTCATCTTCACCATTGGTAACAAGTACTTAAACCGTTATAGGATAGCCACTTTGTTTGTTTTGTGCTCAATGACTCACAAATAGGCATTTTTGTGAAAATTTGAAAGTGGCTAATTAGTTTTACTTGATAATTATCATGTTTGCCATATGATGCTTTTAATAGCTCTCTAGTAGAGCAATTCATTTGTTGAGTTGCAGGTATACAATAAATAATAGAGCTAAACGAAAAATCACAAGCAGCAAATTAATTATTTCTATCCTACACCTATCGGACATATCTGGTATAACTATCGGACGTGTCCAGTATGGCCAGGGACAGAAAGAAAGTGTTACTGTTCTGCGTATTCCGGACGTGTCTGGTATACCTACCGGACATGTCCGGTATTGCAGGAACCAGAACACTAATTGGATTGCAACTGTGTCTTTAATCCATATATTTTCATATATCATTAATTTACTCAGAAGCTTGTGATTTACCAAATCTAAGTGGATTATGAGCATCCCTTAAACTCAATTTTAAATGTGGCAAATTATTTGGTTATGGTTCAAAATAGAAAATTGACTCCCAAATTCTTAATAGAATAAAGTGCTAGTTAAAAGTCATTCAAATTACTTAAAACATTTATTTAGGGGGAGCTCAGTTTCTATTTTGCACCTAGTGGACTAACAAATTTATCTAGCATTCTTTGTAGTCCTTTGGATGAAAAATTAATTTCGTATCTAGCATGATTATTTTGCTATGTATCTTCTTAGTGGTATTCTTGTGGACTCAAGGCAAAGGTATGTTTTTACATACATGCATTGTAAGTGCATCTAAGGCCCTTTGTATGTTAGAATGTGCATTTGTGTGACATAGGAGAGATGTTTTTCAAAACTCATTACTAGTATGTGTAGGTGGTGTGAATTTGAAAAACTATTTGAATCTTGGTCTTTGTGACCTAGCCTTGTCATATGATAATTATAGCTCTCCTTGATTGTTTGATTGGCTAATTACACATGACATAGCTTTCTTAAGTCCATAATTTACTATGTCTCACAATCTCTCTCAAGTAATCAAAATCTATATATGCCAAATATTTAGAAAAGAGAAGTGATACTCATGGCATTTGGATAAGAAAAGTAATTACACCTTATTTGGATCAAGGACATACATGTTTTTGGATCAAGAAATGATAGAGAAGGGGATTGGAATTAAGTGAATAAAATTTGGAACAAGAACAACCAGCCCACAAATATTGGACGTGTCCGGTATGCGGTATGAGCGGGGTTATAAAACGGTCGGTACCCCTTTGGCCAAGTTAGTTTTGAAATGAAACAACCAGCTCGTAAGAATTAATTAATGAGACATGAGGGATTGCATATGGAATGGTCTCATATTTGAAGCTTGCTAAATTGAAATGAAAAAGATAACAATACAAATGAATGGATGATTCAACACAAGATGTGACTTGATGGCTTGAGATGGTGAAGATAGCAAGGAAAGACTTCGAGGTACTAAGCATGGGTGAAGGGCAAGTGATGGCTTGGCGGCCGAAGAACCTAGCTAGGGTGAAGAAGGAAGTACTTGCATCTAGTTAAGGTACTAATCAAGCTATGATGGTCATGTCAATGTGGAGGATCAAATCACTATTGAAGTGTTTGATGGAAGTGACTTGATACATTTGAGATTATTCAAATTTGATGAATGGAATCAAGTCACGTGCTCAAGATGGCTATGCTCAACTGTAAAGATCAATATCAACATGTTGGCACCCTCACTTGATGAAGATTAGAATACACAGCTTCGGTTGAAAGAGATCAACTCAAAAGGTTTAAATTCTTATACTCTTTAAAATTTGAGTTAATAGGAATGCTATATTATTAAGAGAGATGCATCATGTTGATATATAATGTTTCATAAGTACTCAAGCCAACCCATGTGAGTTTTGAGTGTTTGAGAGACAAAAGAGCTAATCTGTTTTTGCTGGTCTAGCAATACCAGACGTGTCCGATATTTGTCCAGCAATGGTAAAGTTATTGTTCTTGGGTTGGTTCGTTGGGAGTTTCAACGTAAGTTGGGAGTTTCGACGGTCGGGAGTTCCAGCAATGGTCGGAAGTTCCGATGTCTCGCGCTTAACTGACTTGGAGAGTTCACTGTGGTGGTCATACCGGACGTGTCCGATATGGACGGCCAGAGACCAACGGCTAGTTTTCAAATGCCTTGAGGGTCAGGAGTTTCGACGTGAGTCGGGAGTTCTGGCATGCATCGGGAGTTTCAACACCTAACATGCTTTAACTTAGTTACCATGGTTTTCAAATGTGCTGAGGGTTGGGAGTTCCGACGTGAGTCGGGAGTTCTGATAGTCGAAAGTTTCAGCATTCATCGGGAGTTCCGACACCTCACAAACATTACTATAACTCAGTTACCATTGGCGCAGTGTAAGTCATACCAGACATACCAGACATGTTTGGTATGACAACGGCTATAAAACAGCTAGTTTTTGCAAGGGGCCTATAAATACCCCCAAGCCTCCACCTTTGGAGGCTGCTAATTCTGCTGATACACATACATATTTTTGAGCCTTGCCAACTCTCCCAAACCCTCTTTTATTGAGTGTGTGATCCAAATTGCCAAATCAATTAGTGGGTTGAGAGAAATTCAAAAAGAGAGCAACCCATCCACTTGAGCACTTGTGCATATTGTCAATCTCATGATTTGCATTTGTTACTCTTGGACTCTTTGGTCCTAGACGGCTAGGCGTCGCTGGAGAGCACCTAAGAGATTATGGTGTGCCTCAGAAAGTTTGTAACGATCGATTCCGCTGCCTCGGAATCAACTAGTGGAAGGAGGAAAAGGAGTTGAAAAAGACTCGGCTAGAGTGACCTTCATGGTAACCTCTAGGGTTGACCTTCACTGGGTCGCCCATAGCCCCCTCATCGGAGAGTAGGACTCGAACGAGTCCGAACTTCGGTAAAACAAATATCGTGTCTCAATTTACATTTCATTTGATATTTGTGTTGCTCTAGCTCTTGTACAGGTTCTCTATGTATATTGTCATCTCTAGTAAGTACCTGCAGTTTGGCTTGAAGATAGAAATCGAAAGGAGCAAGTTTCGGGCTGCTCTGCAGAAATCGTGTATACCAGACACGTCCGGTATTTCGTACTTATGCTGAAAATATTTATTCTCTGTTCTAACTTTGTGTTGCAGGGTTGTAGCTTCTAGATATATTCTTTATACCTTGCTTACTCTGTGGTTAACTTGTGAGAGGTGGTATTACTCTTAATTTGGAGTTTCCATTTTGGAAACTCCCTTTTCTAATTGTTTCCGAATTTAAAGGTGTTAATTTTTAGAAACGCCTATTCACCACCCTCTAGGTGTCATCCTAGGTCCTTTCAGAAATGGATGTAAGGAAGGGGGTAAGCTCCCAATAACCATTCGGTTAAGACACTTACTCGGATGATTCTGTGTTAAAGGAATCTCATGAGGAGGATCTGCCACAACAACATGAGTCTGACAAGCATCTCCAACTACCGCATTAGGGGAAAATTGAGCATTGGGAACCGTAGGTGCAACCTCCACATCCATATCAGGTTCTGGGATAGGAGGGTCGATGTGTGCCTGCTGACCCATTGGTGGGGAAAACCCATGAGGGATGGGATCAACTAACACCCAACGCACAACTACGTCCAAACATTACAGCTGGCTCTTTATAGCCGATCTCACATAGTTCTCCCACTGATACACACAATCAATTGGGATCATTCGCCTAAGGATGTTGGGAGGAGAACCTAGGTGCAGTACACCCTCAACTGCAATACCATCATTTCCAAGGCAATGCAGCTCCTCCTGAGCCCTTGCAACCATCTCACTAAATGAAGGCCTATCATTGAATAGCACAGGCACGCTTTGCATGTCAACAAACTCAATATATCCATAGCGATCATATTCAACGGTGCATCCATGATATATGGTCACTAGGTTGTCCATCTAGTTCAAACACATAATGAAACACATGTCCTTTAGTCCAAATTAGACGATACATAATACCTAACATGTACTTTCTAACTACAAACTAAGTAAATAAGATAACAACTACATACATAGATACAGTGTACTAACTAAATAGCTAGATCCTATTTAGTTAACTAAATATGTAACTACCTATCTAAGTAGTGAAAGGATCAAGATGCCCAAGAGGGGGGGTGAATTGGGCTAATTCTAAATTTTCTTGCAATAATCAAATCCTATGGTTAGCCCAATTAACCCCTTGTGCCTAGAAAAGTGTTTCTATTAACCTAACGCACAACGGACTTGCAACCTATGTTCCAAACTTACTCTAGCATGGCAATTCTATGAATGTAAAGACAAGTATTGAATTGCTCAAAGTAAATGCTCAAAGTAAATAGAGAGAGAAGAACGCGGCGATGTTTTGCCGAGGTATCGGAGAGTCACCACTCCTCACTAGTCCTCGTTGGAGCACCCGCGCAAGGGTGTAGCTCCCCCTTGATCCACGCAAGGATGAAGTGCTCTCTATGGGTTGATTCTTCGACACTCCATCATGGTGAATCACCCAAAGCCGCTCACAACTTGAGTTGGGTCACCCACAAGCTCCGCCGGGTGATCACCAAGCTCCCAATCACCACCAAGCCATCTAGGTGATGGCGATCACCAAGAGTAACAAGCACGAACTCTCACTTGACCACGCAAAGCCTAATGAGAAGATGGATGCACACTTTGTTACTATTGATTCACTAATGAGGCTACTCTCTTGGATTCTCAAATCTCAATCACCTCACTAGGACCTTGCTCTTCTTGTCACTCACAAACGTGTTTCTCAGCTGTTGGAATGAGCAAAAGTGACTCCACACATGAGTGGAGCTTCTATTTATAAGGCATCCTGAAAAACAAACCATTAGGAGCTTCTGCAGGGTGACCGGACGCTCCGGTCACTTCAACTCGTGAACTAGTGAATATGTGTTGACCGGACGCTGGCAGCGTCCGATCACCACTAATTGGACGCATCCGGTCGCATTAAACCCTCACTGGAACCTTACTGTACTTGACCGGACGCAGAACCCCCAGGGTCTGGTCAGTACTGACTAGACGCGTCCAGTCACAGATTCCCTTCTCTAGAACCTTACTGGAGTTGACCGGACGCTGGACTTTAGCGTCCGGTCAGTTGACCTCTCTAGCGTCCGGTCACACCGAACACAGTCTCTTGATCAAATGAACTGACTGAACCTTGCGGCCAGCGTCCAGTCGCACTGGTGCTAGCGTCCGGTCAGCATTTGACCCTCCATTCACTTCCAACTCTCGATCATATGTGAATGAAGTTTGCTCTAAAGGATCTTAGGCATTCATAGGAGCTACCTAGAGCTAGTTTAAACAAGTGTGCACCACACCTAACTCACTAGACTCAACTAGGTCAAGCTACCCGTTCATACCCCCCTTAATAGTACGGCCAAAGGAAAAACAAAGTCCTACACTACTCTAAGTGTCACTCCAACTCCAATCGACACTTAGAACTAGTCATTCTTAACCTTGTCGTCCATCCTTTAAAAACCAAAACGATTTCCATCGTAGGGGCATGACCACCTCGATTGCCCAATCGATCTCCATTACCATGACCTAACTTAATTGCCTCTGCAAAACAAACGTTAGTCATAGTAATCTTGTATTGACATTAATCACCGAAATCCAACTAGGGGCCTAGATGCTTTCAATCTCTCCCTTTTTGGTGATTGATGACAATACCACCTCGAGTATGTGAAAGAGTGAGGTTTTTGATGGGCTTGGTTCATATAAGCTTTTGTCAATAAGAACAAAAGAGTTAGGCAAGCTTATATGACCCAAGCCAACACAATGTACTCAAAGGATATGAACTAAGCAAGAGTACAAGTAATAAAGCTCATTTGCATCGAAGTATAAATGTGGAAGCAAGGGCAAATGAGCATAACACAAGTGATATGACATATAAATAATGCAAAGTAGAGAGCACATATGTCATATATCACAATCACATATATAGCACTATCACATAGATATAATAGAATGCATGAAAGTAACACACGAATGCATAATAGTAATAGTGTATCACACAAATAGAACTCCAAATGTATATAATAAGCTACTACTAGATAACTAGCTCCCCCTAAATGTCGCTCCTCCTGAGTCTACATACTCGAATCCTCTCCCCCTTTGGCATCAAACACCAAAACCTAAGGGTCGGTCAGCGGGGCTGCAGCAGATGAGCTGGGCGCTGAAGTACGTGGAGCAAGATCAAACTGGGCGCCATCATCATTTGACCCTGAGCTCCGAACAGACTAACCCTCTATGGCTGGAAGCGTGTCTGAAGTGATCTAGGTCTGAGCTAGGGCAGGTGCTGCTGCTAGGACGTCTGTCGTAGGATCAGAAGAGGTGATAGACAAAGGGAGCCTCTGAGTAGTCATGATAACTGGAGCTGCTATAGAGGGACCGGTGGCATGCATATGTGGTGGTGTAGGCATGCCTGTCAACTCATTGAAGGATGCTCCAAGACTCCTAGAGATTGATGTGTTAGGCACAAAAAGCGAGGATGACTGCTCTAGTGTGAAGCCCGTCTAAAAAGGTGTGAACTGCGGGGCTACCACTGGTGAGGATAACCACTAGGACACCTGAACTGTAGGTGAAGCAAATGGTGCTGGAGGCTGTCTCTGACTCTGAAGCCCACTGGGCTGTACAACTGGAGTCGTCATAGTGGTGGCAGACTGAGCAAGCTGGGGCGAAGGCTGTGGATGTGGGGCCCCAAGTGCTGTTACTACATGCTGCATAAATCCCATGAGCTGCTGCTGCATAAGTAACTGCTGTTGATGAAGGAGCTAATGCTTCCACTAGAACTCGTCCCGACGAGCCTGAAACTGTGCAAAGTTGGCAACTATCTCCTGAGCCTGTCGTGCCTGCTCCTGCTGCATTCGCTCAAGAATGACAATCAATGTGGGGTCCGTTTGCGGTGTAGGTGGAGCTGAGCTAGAACTATCGGCCTCTGCATCATGTCTGTGTGGAGGCATCTGAGGAATCGGCTGATAGTCATCATCCGAACTATCACTAGACTTGGTCATCTCCTGCTGTGCCTTAAGCTCCTCCTCCTCTATAGCGGCTATGCCTCTAATGATCTCGTCCTGCTGAGCTGTTGACTCTAGAACATCTGGACGATGGCTAGGCTGAGCGGGTGCCTATGGAGTGCTGTGCCTGATCCTTTGTGCCATGTTATATGCTGGAAACTCTGTGGTGGCACCCTTGTACTCTGCAACCATCTCAAGGGTCCAAACCTGCATAGACTGGAGCATCAGGAATGTAATCCAATGTGCATATGGAAGCTGTCTATGACCCTTGAAGCCCTCAGCTATAGTATCCTCCATCTCTGATAGAAGGAGGTCCCAAATGTCGAACACGGTCTGCTGCATTAGGGCATTAAGGAGCCAGAGCTATAAGTGAGTTAGACCCTCCCTGTATCCCAACCTAAGAAGTAGTGTCCTCCTGATAATGGCCTCTAGCACTCGCACTGAAGGAGTAAGGTCACTGGGGTTCCTCCTCGACCCCTCACCAAAGGGCTCCTTGAAGCAATGGCACACAATATCTATAGGGGGCACCATCCCTCCATGAGGATGCCTAGGAGGCTCCTGCTGTCCATAACATACCTCATGCAATCTGACAGGCTGATCCTGTAGCCTCAGTATCTCCTGGGCCCTGAAACTCATCACCCTGTAGTCTCTACCATTGAATGCAAAGTGTATGAAGTTATGCTGCGGATCAACGTAGAGTGAAGCATAAAACTACCAAACCCAAGATGGTACATATACTCCTGTCCGGCCAATCAGATCTGTCAATCCCGGCAAATATGACAAGTAGAGGCGGATATGCTCTCTGGCTGCTGCCACAATAGACTCTATACTACATACCCGCTGAGATCTAAACACTACCCCACTATTGAGATAAACATTATAGAAATCCTCCTAGAGCAGTGTATAGAAACCCTCTGCTGCTCTCTCATCTCTCCTCGAAGGGAACCACACGTCAAACTCAACAAACCTCAGCTAGCAAACCTGTCTGGTTGTGGCGGCCCTCAAGTCAAGGTGTACCATTGGAGGTAGACCCTGTGGTCTAGGTGGTAGGTGTGAACCCCTGCGCTGTGTAGCTAGCCTCGGTGGAACTATAGCACTGGTACGACCAAAGCGGCGTAGCTAGGGTGCTAGCTTGGTCTCCTCAGCCTGCTGGCCCTCCTGAGTCTCCTAAGCTGGCTGAGGCTCTGCTGGTGGGGGCTGCTGCTGTGGCTCCTGCTAAGACTCCCCCTAACGCTGAGGCTCCTCAATAGCCAAACAACGTCCTACCATCATGATAGTCCCAGGTGGACTACTATGAAGTCGCTTAATCTCCCTTAGTCTGCCCTATGCATCTAGTGCCAGATGATCTGCTATGACAACTCCACTGCGGGCACTACCTCTCTCGGCATGCTCTGTGGCCTCAGCGACTGCTGCTGCTCTTGCTATCTCTGCATCAAGGTACTTCCGCTTCTTAGATGTGACCTGCTTCATCACCTTACCTTTCGGTCCTATAGGCTGGCGAGGCAGGGGCCTCCGATCGTCATCTCCTGGACCACCACCAACGTTCTTGGTGTGAGCCATCTGATCTAACAAGAAGATGAACTACCGCTGATGAAGATCAACTATCAAACTGACACTCCTGAGGCTTGGCCTCGATCCATACTCGCGAGCTTGGCTCCGAGTTGACTGCCAACTGCCACAAGAACCTCAATGGCACCAACTCGCTGCACGATGGAATAGATGGATTTACAAATAAATACAATATGTCTAGTAGATGCGAAAACCCTAAGAGGCAAGCAATGTAGGTACGAAATTGAAGCGACGGGCGTTCTACCTGTGGAACTGGCGATCCGAGAAAAGAAGAGACGTGTCACGCAAGGGAAACCTCGGAACCGGTTGGGGTTAGGGTTGTGAAGAACTTCGATGAACCGGCGGTCCTAGATTATTTGAAATCAGTGATTTGCAATGGACCTAGGTCACAAGCAAGGCAAATTGAAAGCTAGGGTTTGGCCTTACCAATGAGGAGGCAGGGCTAGTGCACGGCAGATCGGCGCGATGGAGCTGCTCGCTGGCTGGCGGAGCCAGGCGCACGGTCGTGGGAGGCTGGAGGCGCGCGGCTGTGGTGCTCGGTGCAACGTGGGATGAGGCATGGCTGTGGTGGCATGAGGTGCTCGGCGGCATGGGCACAAGAGCTACTGTGGCGAGCTTGCGGTGGTGCGTGGTCGCGGGAGGCGCGGAGGAGCTGTGGCAGCGCTGGCTAGGGCTCGGTCACGGCGGTGTATGGGGTTAGGTTAAGAAAAACGTGACGACTGTGGTTAAATGAGGACCCCAATGCGACAGAAAAGGAAATGGAAGAAGAGTCCTGATGCCGCATGAGATCCACTGACCGGACGCTCTGGTGGTAGCGACCGGACGCTACCACCCAGCGTCTAGTCGATTCCAGAGAGGTCCAATTCCTCTGGAATCGCGACTGGACATGTCCGGTGGTCCATGATCGGACATAGGTAGGGCCCGGTCAGTACAGCCTGTTCCTTCTTCAAATGACCGGACGCTGGACCCCTTCCTGACCGGACGCAAAAACACAACGTCCGATCACTCCTTTAGCAGCAGTTCACCTCCTATGAACTGACCGGACGCTGGACAACAACGTCCGGTGCAGCGTCCGGTGGTCCTTTTCCAGCAAATCTTCAAAGTTCCTTCGCGCTGCCTATTCCCAATCAAGTCTCAACTTGAATAAGATCCAAATAAACACCAATTGGGACTGATGCGAGTGACCTCTCTCAAACCCTCATATTTTTCAAAATATTTTGCCTTAGGCTATAATTCTTTTTAAGAAAATAGGCAATAAGAGGGCAAATGGAACAAAATGACAAAACAACATCCATGCATATGCAATACTTTGTAAGTAAATCTAGTTGCTTGTCAAGTTTGATCCAAGGTTAAGCTTCTTCACACGCTTTTCGGTGGTTATCTTAACCATGTTAGACAAGCCCTATATGCATTGCCAAAAATTAAACATGTTGTATATTACAATGAATGCAAGGGACAACACAAGCTCAATGTTTAGTGAAGTTACTAAAATCAAGTACATTGAGCTCATTCCGCAATCTACAAAATGTAGCCACATCTAGCGGTTTAGTGAAGATATCCGCTAATTGATCTTCGGTTCTTACACCTTCTAGTGATATATCATTTTTAGCAACATGATCTCTTAGAAAGTGATGGCGGATATCTATGTGCTTGGTGCGAGAGTGTTAAACCGGATTATTTGCAAGTTTTACCACACTTTCATTGTCGCACAAAAGAGGTACCTTTTCTAGAACTACACCATAGTCTAGCAAAGTTTGTTTCATGTATAAAATTTGTGCACAACAAGCACCCGCGGCAATGTATTCCGCTTTGGCGGTGGACAAAGCCACACTATTTTGTTTCTTGGAGGGCCAAGACATAAGTGATCTACCAAGCAAATGGCACCCTCTGGATGTGCTTTTTCTATCAACTTTGCATCCGGCGTAATCCGAATCGGAATAGCCAATTAATTCAAATAAAGCTCCTTTGGGATACTAAAGACCAATACTTGGTGTGTGCTTAAGATACCTAAGGATTCTTTTTATGGCAATTAAATGTGTTTCCTTAGGATTAGCTTGAAATCTAACACACATACACACACTAAACATGATGTCGGGCCTAGATGCGGTTAAATATAACAAGCTACCAATCATAGAACGGTAGAGAGTTTGATCAACCGGGTTACCTCCCTCATCTAGGTCAAGATGTTCATTGGTAGGCATTAGTGTCTTGATTGGTTTACATTCATCCATCTTGAATCTCTTGAGAAGATCTTTTGTGTATTTCTCTTGAGAGATGAAAATGCCTTCTCTCATTTGCTTAACTTGAAAACCAAGAAAGAATGTAAGTTCACCAATCATTGACATCTCAAACTCCTTCGACATCAATTCACCAAATTCTTTGCATGAGTCTTCATTTGATGATCCAAAGATCATTTCATCAACATATACTTGACAAATGAAGATATGCCCATCAAGCTTCTTGGTGAATAGTATGGTGTCAACCTTCCCAATGGTGAAGCCCTTCTCAATGATGTGATGCATATACAAGTAGGATACGGATGGCTTCTAATCTTGCAACCAGTGCAAAGGTGTCTCCAAAATCCAAACCTTCAACTTGGGAGAACCCCTTTGCAACTAGCCTTGCCTTGTTCCTCACAACAACTCTTTGATCATCTTACTTGTTGCGGAACATCCACTTTGTTCCAATGACTCTTGCACCTTTTGGTCACTCTTTAAGAGTCCAAACTTTATTGCGAGTAAAGTTGTTCAACTCTTCATGCATGGCATTGATCCAATCCGGATCTTTAAGAGCTTCTTCTTCCTTGGTAGGCTCACAGCAAGAGTCAAAAGAGTGATGAGCAATAAATGAAGTTTTTGTGATCGAGTCATTACACCCTTTGATGGACTCCTTATGATGAGATCTTGTGGATGATCTTGTAGGAGAGGTGTATTTCTTCTATTGACCACTTGAGGAGGAGGTTGTGGAGCATCAACATCTTGTGCTTGTACCACCATTTGCTCATGGGAGATATGCGTATCTTCATTTTCTACTCTCCCATCTTTTTCACCATCTTGTGGCACACTTGATGAAGAAGGTTGATCAATGACTTGTACATCATCTTCATCATCTTTTGGCTTGATATCTCCCACCGGAATATTCTTCATAGCCTCCCTCAATGGTTCATCACCTACATTATCAAGATTCTCATGTGCTCCTTGGGAGCTGTTAGATTCATCAAATTCCACATCATATGTTTTTTCAACCAAGCCGGTGGCATGATTAAATACTCTATATGCTTTGGACTTTGATGAGTAACCAACAAGAAAACCAATATCACAACGTCTTTGGAACTTTCCTAGGTGTTGCCGCTTCTTGTAGATGTAGCATTTGCAACCAAACACCCTAAAGGAGACATCTTTCTTGAGCTTCTCATTAACACTCTTGAGCTTGACATACTCATCATAGTCATTGCAATCAACCACTTGCTTGCCTTTGCCACTAGATCATTGCTCAATGCTCTCATCAATTAAATCATCACATGATGTAGCTATATCAATCTTAGCAACATGGTTAGTAGCATCATGTTGCTCATTTGGTAAAAATTCTTGAGCAATAACAAGAGTATCATGATTGATCTTAAGAGTAGTGTATTCATCTTTTAGCTTGTTGTGGCTAGTGATGAGCTCATTGTGCACCGACTCAAGTTTATCATGTTTATCTTTAAGCTCTTTCTTAGAAGATTTGAGCTCCTTGAGTTTGGATGATATAGCATCATTAGTTTCTCTAAGCTCATCATTGGCCTTTCCAATGTATCACATTTTGCTAAAAGTGAATCATTTTTAGCATCAAGCTTTTCATTTTAACTCTACTCTTTCTAATGATCTTAGTGTATTTTCTTAGTATTTTGACAAGATCATCATATGAAGGTGAATCATCATCATCGCTATCGCTATCGCTATCATCATCACTAGCATGTTCATCATCACTACTATCACCATTATTTGATACCTTGCGTTCACCCTTGGCCATAAGGCATAGGTGTGTAGAGGATGATAGCGATGGTGGCGGTGAAGATGAAAGATCAATAGCAATAGCGGCCACCTTCTCATTGTCACTATCATCATCGGATGATCCACTTGATGAATCAATGTCCATGAGCCAATCACCGATGATGTAGGCCTTTTCACTCTTCTTCTTCTTGTAGAAGTCCCTCTTTTTGCCATCTCTCTTCTTGTATGGCTTGTTCTTTTTCTTCTCATCTTCATCTTCATTGCTTGAGTCATCTTTCTTACCCTTGTTCTTGTTCTTGAACTTATCTTTCTTGGGCTTTGTGCATTGATGAGCTAGATGGCCAAGTTCGCCACAATTGTAGCAATCCATCTCGGAGATTGGCTTTCTTCTTGAGCTAGTGAAGAACTTCTTCTTCTTGCCGTCAAACTTGATGCCACTCTTGTTTAGCTTCTTTAGCATCTTGGCGGTCTTCTTCACCATGAGAGCAAGACTTTCTTCATCATCTTCTTCATCACTTGAGCTCTCATACTCAAGTCTTGCTTTGCCCTTATCTTGGCTAGCTTTAAATGCTAAGTCCTTCTCTTTCTTCTTTATAGAGGATGAGTCATCTTGTGGCGTGATGTGCATGTACATCTCATGAGCATTGATCTTTCCCAAGATTTGTGTCGGTGTAGCGGCAGAAAGATCACCTTGATGTAGCACAGTCACAATGTGCCCATATTTGTCAATGGGGAGGACACTCAAGATCTTTCTCACAACGTCGGATGGTGACATTTGAGTAAGTCCAAGCCCATTGACTTCCTCTACAAGAACATTTAAACGAGAATACATCTTATTAGCACTTTCTTTGGGAAGCATCTCAAAAGAATTTAGCTTTTTAATCACAAGATGATAGCGTTCCTCACGCTCACTCTTGGTTCCCTCATGGAGTGCACAAATGTCCGACCATAGTGCATGGGCATCTTTGTGGTTCCTTACACGGTTGAACACATCTTTGCAAAGGCCTCTAAAGATGGTGTTTCGAGCCTTTGCATTCCATTTTTCATAGTTAACCTCATCGCCTTGTAGGTTAGTAGCATCCCGAGGTTTTGGGAAGCCTTGAGAGGTGGCTCTAAGAATACCAACGTCTAGAGCTTCTAAGTACGCCTCCATGCAGATTTTCCAATATGGAAAGTCATCTCCCTCAAAGATAGGAGGAGGTCCATCCCCGTGAGACATCTTGCTCAAAGCGATTAAGCTTAAAACGTGAGCACGAGGCTCTAATACCAATTGAAAGGATCAAGATGCTCAAGAGGGGGGGTGAATTGGGCTAATTCTAAATTTTCTTGCAATAATCAAATCCTATGGTTAGCCCAATTAACCCCTTGTGCCTAGAAAAGTGTTTCTATTAACCTAACGCACAACGGACTTGCAACCTATGTTCCAAACTTACTCTAGCATGGCAATTCTATGAATGTAAAGACAAGTATTGAATTGCTTAAAGTAAATGCTCAAAGTAAATGCTCAAAGTAAATAGAGAGAGAAGAACACGGTGATATTTTACCGAGGTATCGGAGAGTCGCCACTCCCCACTAGTCCTCGTTGGAGCACCCGCGCAAGGGTGTAGCTCCCCCTTGATCCACGCAAGGATCAAGTGCTCTCTACGGGTTGATTCTTCGACACTCCATCGCGGCGAATCACCCAAAGCCGCTCACAACTTGAGTTGGGTCACCCACAAGCTCCGCTGGGTGATCACCAAGCTCCCAATCACCACCAAGCCATCTAGATGATGGCGATCACCAAGAGTAACAAGCATGAACTCTCACTTGACCATGCGAAGCCTAATGAGAAGATACATGCACACTTTGCTACTCTTGATTCACTAATGAGGCTACTCTCTTAGATTCTCAAATCTCAATCACCTCACTAGGACCTTGCTCTTCTTGGCACTCACAAACGTGTTTCTCAGCTGTTGGAATGAGCAAAAGTGACTCCATATATGAGTGGAGCTTCTATTTATAAGGCAGCCTAAAAAACGAACCATTATGAGCTTCTGCGGGGTGACCAGACGCTCCGGTTAGTTCAACCCGCGAACTAGTGAATATGTGTTGACCGGATGCTGGCAGCGTCCGATCACCACTGACTGGACGCGTCCGGTCGCATTAAACCCTTACTGGAACCTTACTGTACTCGACTGGACGCAGAACCCCTAGGGTCCGGTCAGTACTGACCGGACGCGTCCGGTTGCAAATTCCCTTCTCTGGAACCTTACTGGAGTCGACCGGACGCTGGACTTTAGCGTCCGGTCAGTTGACCTCTCCAATGTCTGGTCACATCGAACACAGTCTCTTGATCAAATGAACTGACCGGACCCTACGGCCAGCGTCCGGTCGCACCAAAGCCAGCATCCGGTCAGCATTTGACCCTCCATTCACTTCCAACTCTCGATCATATGTGAATGAAGTTTGCTCCAAAGGATCTTAGGCATTCATAGGAGCTACCTAGAGCTAGTTTAAACAAGTGTGCACCACACCTAACTCACTAGACTCAATTAGGTCAAGCTACCCGTTCATACCCCCCTTAATAGTACGGCCAGAGGAAAAACAAAGTCCTACACTACTCTAAGTGTCACTCCAACTCCAATCGACACTTAAAACTAGTCATCCTTAACCTTGTCGTCCATCCTTTGAAAACCGAAATGATTTCCATCGTAGGGGCATGACCACCTCAATTGCCTAATCGATCTCCATTACCATGACAATTGCCTCTGCAAAACACACGTTAGTCATAGTAATCTTGTATTGATATTAATCACCAAAATCCAACTAGGGGCTTAGATGCTTTCAAGTAGCTATATAACTATATCTATGTACTTATGTATCTATGTTTCTATCTATCTACATATATATCTCACTAGATCACTAACTAAATCAACTACCTGAATCATCACATTAACTAGTAAATAACAAATGCCAAAACTACTACACTATAATCAAAGCTAACTAAGTACGCACATTGTAAATTCACAATTTTTACCTATCCGACGACAGAGTCGCGGACGTCGACGGAGTCGTAGCGGACGCTGGGTGTGGGTCAGGCTGACGGGGGCACGACCGGCCGCTGCAGGTGCCGGGGCCGGCGAGGGCACGACCGACAATGGCGGTGGCGGGCGGCGGGCGCGGGATGCTCGGCGCTCTGCGCGGCGAGGCTGGCTCGGCGGGGGCGCCCTAGGCCAGCGGTGGCGGGCGGCACGGTCATGGTCACGGCACCTACGCGGTGGGGCGTGGCCAAGGTGGGCGCCGGCGACACGTCGGGCGCGGCTCGGGCGCAAGGGCTGGCGAGGGGACCGGGGCGCAGGGGCGTGGGCGTTTGGGCGCGGTGGTCCTGCGCGGCCTCGGGGCGCGGCACGGGCGTCCGGGTGCGGTGGCGGCGTGGCGCGGGCTTTTGGGTGCGGTGGCGGGGCGCGGTGAGGCGCGTGCGCGTGCGAGGGCGAGGCTGCCAGGCTCGGGCGGCTGGTTAAGGGAGAGGGCGCGGGCGGCGGCGACGGCGACAGCGCTCTGCTCGGGCGAAGGAGATGCGAGAGAGAGAGGGAGAGGAAGAGAGAAATGATTAGGGCCCATACGTAAGAAAGGCTCACTGGCGCCGAGCTTCCTGTCATGTCGGCTGCCACGTTTGCTTCGAGCCCAAGAGCTCGGCGCCAGGGACGCTGGCGCCGAGACGTGTTAGCTCCATGCCAGCAATGATGACACCGAGATAAGGGTTCAGATTCTGAAATCTTTCCTCTAGAGACATATTTATGAAAAATTTTCAAAAAAAGGCTTAAAAATAAAAAATTCAGTCATTTGGAAGCGCGTGTGTTTGGCAATATACATGAGACATGACTATCTAGCTTGTACACACAGTGTACTTGTACCAGCATCCGTACCGTTCAAAAATCAATTAAGTAGAAAAGAAAAACAAAACATGTATAATTTAATAAGCTTGCAACTAAAGCAAAAATAAATACAAAATTGAGAAATTGTCCATAAAAGAAAAAGAATAGAATAATTAACAAGCACATTCAACTGTACACATTATAATTCATACGATAATATTAGCTGAACTAGAAACTTTGACACAACCAAAGTCTACTACAAAAGTGCATACACATATATAATCTCTGAAGTTCAGTGCAAATAACTACTAATCTCTGAATCCCACTGAGACTTGAGAACTTTGTGGATTGGCAGTGTAGGAAAAAATTGATACCAAAAAGTTCTAGTAGCAGGTTTGCCCAGCCGCAGAGGGTGTTCATGCAGCGCAACAAAAAATCCTTATATGAACGAACACATTAGTAAAGCATATTAGACATGCTGTGCCAGAAAAATTAGCACGCGCAACTTTTATAAATTGGTAAAAGTTGAACAGAACATGTAGTGTTAGTATAAAAGTCAGCATTCAGAAATATAGGCAAACCCAATTTACTTGTGCAGTAGTAAAAGCAATAAATATTATAGTAGTAGAGTAAACATCAGAAACATTAACACAACGATTTAGGCTAATAAAAACTTTACAACGAACGAAGTGAAGTAATGAAAAAGCAGATTTGCATTGTAGTGTAAGAAAAAAAATCAGGCACTGAGAAAAGAAATTATGAATGAGAATAATATTACATTTCCTCATTATACTTGTGGCCCAATCTAATAAGCAGATTCATATGATTGAAAAATGCTAGAAGCAGTGTTTCAAAATTTTAGTATTGAGCACACACGAGCAGCTCAATTAGACAAAATTATTGTACATCCTCGATCATCTGAAGCCTGACATTAATTACTGAAGTACTTACTAAACCTGAAACATATTTCATAATTAATGAGGAAATTACCACTGGCCCAAAAATAACGACGTGTTAGTTAAAGTGGTTCACATTTGACTATGTTTCTAGTAAATAATATTTATATTTATGGCTCCAAATTAACTTATTATGAAAATATATTTCATAATTAATCTAATGATATTTATTTGATATTATAAATATTGATACGTTTTTATCTATAATTGGTCAAACTTAAGATACTAAAACATGACGTTGTGCTAGAATTGTATTCTTTCTGGGACGGAAGGAGTATTCTGAATTTGCTTTTATTCACTCCTCCTCTGGTTGCTTGTTCGGTCCTTTAACCATATAAAAAAGTCAACCCCTTGGGTATTTATCTTCCCCTAGCTATATCACAAAAGGAACAAATTTTCTTAGACCGGAGGGTCAAGAAAAGTCCTCAAAAGCTGGCTATCTAGGATGTGTCTGCAACACGTATATCTTGTAGACATTACATAACAAGATTTTTTTTTTTTCTATAACCGAGGAATTGGATCCTTATCGGCAGCCTCCTGACCAGAGCACCTACCACCACGCTATTGATGTGTTTGTCTGATACTTCATTGATCCTAAAATAAGTGTCGTTATAATATTTGTATCGGTCAAATTTTCTTAAGTTTGAATAGGTTTGTAGAAAATATTTATAATATTTGTATTTTCAAATATTTTTATTGTAAAAATAGATTCAATAACCTATCTAATCATAATAATTATGTACTATAAATATACGCATAAGACAATTCGCCTCGGGGCCTAGGGCGTACTCCCTCCGTCTGTAAAAGAATACAATTCTAGAACAGTGTTATGGTTTAGTACTTCAAATTTGACTAATTATAGTTAAAAAATATAAATATTTATAATATCAAATAAACATTATTTAATTAATTACGAAATATATTTTTATAATAAATTAATTTAAAGTTATAAATGTGAATACTATTTATTAGAAATATGGTCAAACGTAAAACACTTTAACTAGTACGCATACCATAGTTACTTTCTTTCGCAGACAGAGGTAGTATAGGACAAGATCGATGCAGCAGCTAACAACGGATCGAGTGAGCAAAAGTCAAACACATCTCCAGCTCATTCTAGCGTCTCTCGATAGCACCGGCACAGGCACGGCTCGATCGTTCTGCTCTCCGTCCCCCACATAACACACAGTCACGTGATAGTTAGATCTCGCATGTACAGACTTGCACTAAATGCACTGTTGTCGTGATGTGTTACACGATTCACGAATGCGCCCAAGCGTGCGTGCATGGGTTGACCTGTCAGGGACGCGTACGTAGGAGTAGGTTGCTGTACTATTTCAGTGAACAGATATTATTTTTTATTATAATAAATCAATGAACAACACTTTAAATCATGACTTCTCACCAAAACAAACAGAAACATGTTGCTCAGCATAGCTTCCGTCCGCTTTCCGGTAGGCTGTCAGCGTTGCACGCCCACGCTTGTGCGTAAAGCATAACGCACTGCTGGCCTGCCATGGTCGTCCGTGCGTGCGTGCGCGCGCGCGTGTATATATATATATATATATATATATATATATATATATATATATATATATATATATATATATATATACATTATATTATTAAATTATGAACTAATTAGATTTATAATTTTTGTTTTGTAAAACAATTTTAATTTATATATTTAGTTTTATAATTAATTTATATTTAATACTATATATATATATATATATATATTAAACATCTAAGACAGCGACTAAAAACACCCCGGCAGCTTCCTACGCACAGAATAAAGACAAACGGAGAGTACTGCATGTGTACCACAACTTTACCAGCGGGGTCAGATCAGATCAGGCGTTGTCTTTCACGTACTCCTACCCATGATGCTGCCGCGTGCCGTTTACACACACCCACACACCCACACAGGATGACAAGATATTCATCTTTTTCGATAGTTACACTATTCACTGCATAGTGTAGAGTGTCAGTGACATGTAACTGACCGGGGGTTGTCCACCCAAGACACCGCTACTTTGGGCCTCCTTCTAGCATCCGAATTTGTGAGAAAACTGTGGATGCATGCTAACTTTTCCTTTAGAAAAAATTGGTTTATTTTTAGGTGATTAACACTTGAATCAAATGAATTTATTTCTTGTCTAGATATACAGTGTTTAACACCCAATCAATTTGTAGAAAAAGTTCAGGTATTCTGGAGGAGCTTCATACCCAAAATTTTGTTTGCACCATAGTTACTACAAATTACATAAAAAACAATTAAAATTCCAAATACTCCTCTAAACTAATTTCGGGTTTGATTTACTCCCTCCAACTATTTCTGTTGGTAAAATCTATCCCCTGATAAGATTTTTCTTTTTGTTTCTCCATGTATAAATTGAATTTAAAGTTAAATTTTGTGTGGTCATATAGGGCATCAGACATGTGTTAAAAATACATTATAGATATTTCATCATTGATAGGTTATAGCATATAATAATATATTGAACCCTAGAGGTACACAATTGTATGAAAAATAATGATGAAACTTTATAATATATTTTAACGTAAGTAATAATGTCTAGTATCACCCAAAAAATCATAACTAAAAAGTCAACATATACTCCGAGAAACAGAAGGACAAATCTTTTTAGGGGTAGATTGGACCAATTAAAATAGTGCCAGGGGTAAGGAGAGTAAATTGAGAAAAAATAGTTTAGGGATTTATCCTAACACATGCTAAATTTGTAGTGAGTAATTTTTCTTAGAAATAACACTAAAATGCTATGGGCAAGCACATTGATACACCCTAGCAGTGTCATAAGTTATCTCATGTAGTCTCATAGGATTTTTTATGATGTTGAGAGAGAGAGAGAGAGAGAGAGAGAGAGAGAGAGTAACCGCCTAAGATCTGCTAGGGCTATAAGACAACAGGTGTGCCATTGTACAAGTTATTGCCATGCAACTCACGAACCCTACTTTGTGTTCTATACACAAATTAAGGACACTGGATTACTACAAGACAACTAAAAAGGCAACAATTGTAGGGATTACCTATTAAGTCGTCGCTAGCATGACATGTACAAGACCATCTATAAGTCAACACCAATTTACTTGTTATAATATAACTTAATTGTTTTTTTGATAAGTCGAGGGGGGGGGGGGGGGAGTCCCCCACCTGACATATATTGATAAGGTGGCTCTCGAAGCCTAGTGTTAGGAATACATTGTTTACAATTCAAAGCTTGGCTTTTACATTGCGTTAACTAAAATAGAACACCAGGTGCCAGCTATGTCTCTATATAACTTAACTGTAAATCCAATACGACATAAATGGTATAAGTTGACTATAAAATATGAAAAAAAATCAAGTGTTTGAGGCCTTAAAAGCACTTCAGTTTTGTTTCCCTCTTCTCCATGCATGTAAATTAGGAAGATGAAAGGGGAAGAACAAAATTCAGATGCGTGACATCTCCCATGCGCTATGATAATATACGAGCAAACATTTTATTTAACTTTTCTATTAGTAATTCTTTTATTGTGAATTCTTGGTTGTCAGTAATGTTTATATTGGTGATTTTTGTTTCCGCCCTTAGAAAATGTTCAAATGACACTACAAATCTCCTCGATAATTTGTGGAAAAAATCCAAATATAAATAATAACCATGGGCCACTTGCAAATGGCATTTGAAAAATATTAGAAATTTTATGCTGATTCATATGAATTGAAAAAAGTATTTCAGGTCATAGAGCCAGTGATGTTCTTTTTATTGGTTGATTATTGTCCAGAGTAAGTACGATGGCAAACAGCGAGCAATATAATGCGTTATGCGCATGCATGTAGGGCTAAATACAGCATGTTCGCTTGGTCGTAAACGATTATAAATTTCCAGCCAGAACAATATTTTTCTCTCACACCAAACCAGCCAGCAGTAATAATCCACGATCGTATACGATCGTTTCAGTCCCAGTCGAACAGGCTAATAAGCCTTGATCTACCTCCTCTAAATTAAATGCACACCACACCCAGTTTATCGCATCATAAATATTGGTGGCATGTTAGTTGGGGCATCACCAAAGTGAACCTTTTTCATGTGACATAGTATATGTGAGCTTTTTCTTTGAAGGTGTGAGCATTATCGACGATAATTTGCACTACTAAAATTAACAAAATAATTAATTATAAACATATATATGGACCCATTGGTGAAAAGAGGTAGATTTACATGCGAGAATTCATATTAATCATCATAAAAAAGGGGTGTAATAGGCTAATAGCGAGCCTGTATATGATGTCTTATATATATATATATCCGTAGATGCTTTTTCTGAACTGAAGATCGTTATTCAATTCATCATTGTGATGTGCGTGTGAGTTGTGATGAGGTCAGTCACGGGCTTCACCTGGGCCCTAGCTAGTCACGGTACAGTCCATGCAATGCAAACGCATCAGAGTACAGGATCTCCTGCGCCACTTGTGAGAAGCCGTCGTCTCATATGCCTCTCTTTCTCCGCTCTATAGCCTATACTACACCTTGTAGTTTAGATCGACGATGGAGATGTGCATACATACTGTTGTTGTATATTCTGTCTGCTAGACAAACGGTCAAACAAGATCTTGTTCGCTTCGCTGAAAAAACAAGTCGAAACACGATTCCGGCTGATTTGTGGTGAGAGAAAAACACTCTTCCGGCTGAAAAAAAAAACAAGCTGAAAAATACAGATTATAAGATAAGCAAACATGGCCAAAATGTCTGGAAGTAAAAAACGTCACTTATTTTGGGACGGAGGAAGTATATAGCTAGCTACGTATATGCGCGCTTAGTTTTTCTTAATTATTTGTTCATAAAACGACAGTGTTGTCTCATGCTTTGTCAGTTGTCACCTTTTATAAGGTGTAGTTCAACTTAGCAGGAGTGGAGATATATATAGCTAAGATTTTAAATAAGAGGTTTAGGATTAGGTTGGTATATGTGAAGATGTGCCCATCACTATTATTTGCTTTGCTAGTATGCATATTATTGACATGGCGCCAAGTGGACAGTGGCGCGCGCTGCCCTGTTCCCTCTTATTTTGCAAAGCACCCTATTTTCTTTTCTGCAGCATCGCGCGCGTGTGTGTACACACACACACACACACACACACACACCAAACTATGTTTGGATTGACCCAATACTTATGAGTACAATCCTGTTGACAACAAAATTGGACAAGGACAGGGTATTCACTATTAAAAAAATTTAAGAGACAACCCAACAAAGGCGGACTAAAAATACCCTATCTCCTAAAGTGTCCAAGGATTTCTAGAGAAGGTTAACTAATTTACGGAAACAACCAATAAAGACATGTTTTCTAAAATCAATTAATAGAGATGTGCCTCTTAATAAGAGGGCCATCTCTGTAAATGAGGCCCGACCAATTAGACAACCCTAAAGCCACATTGCCGCCTCCCCCTCATTCCTTACATCTCTCTCAGCCACATGCATGCCCCTCCCTCTCACAGCCGGCGCACTCTCCACCTCACATTTCTCTCTTTCTAGTATGCCCCTAGCTCGACCCTTAACCAACGACAACATGGCCCCTAGTCTCCAAGCAGTTGCACATGGCCTGCTAGGAACCTACGGGATGAAGATAGCGGCAGTCCATCTCCCTCGCATTGGTTGACGACCACGCGAAGGTGGCAGTCGGGCCAACTAGTGCTGCACATATCTGATGGAGGCGATGGCTAGCCTAGCGAGATCAACACGGAGGTGGATACCGTCCCTGCGAGGGCCACGCGGATCCAGAGACGATGGCCTTCCTAGTGAGGTCGATGTGCGTGGAGGTTGCGGACACTGAGATCTCGCTCTATCCCTTCTCTCTCTCACCCTCTCATAGACCTAATTCGTTGTCCTCACCTCTTCCTCTTTCTATTCAGGGTGACAACGAGGTGAACGACTCGGCGATGGTTGTGTGCCTGAGAATAGGCTTGGTGACAGTGGCATGCCTAGGAGCGTTCTCAACGATGGTGGTGCGTGCCTAGAAGCGCGCTTGGCGATGGTGGGGGCAAGGAATGGGCTCGCTGTCAAGCTTTTAGCTGTATTTTTAATCAATTTATAGAGTCAGGCATCATAACCACATCAGAAAACACTAATTAACAGTAACCATCATCAAGAGGCAGTATGTCTACACATATCTAGAAATCTCTTTTGACTGTCTCTAAAAACCTTGAATGCAGTAGTGACTCTTTGAAGGATTCCTAGTGCTCTCTACTAGGACAAGGACTCCAAATTCACAATTCAACCCTATCATTCCTCTCAAGTCAACCGAAGTCAATTCGGAGCCAACTACGGTCAAACTATGGTCACTCGGAGAAGGATGCTAATCAACATCTCTAATATCTAGGAATGATAATAAATGAGAAACCCTTATGTTTACAACAACTTAGTATCAACTAGTGTAAGGGGTGAATATGATAGTAAATGTTGATGCAATAAGCCAAGATAAAGGTAACTAAAATAACTAGTAAGGCATAGCTAGGTGGGAGGGCAACGAGAGAGTAAAGGAATCCTATGATTCAAACTCTACTTGTATGATCTTAACTTAATTACACAATTGAAACATACAGATTAATACCTTACAACATGTATGCTAGGCGACAGGTGATGATAACCAAAGGCAAGATAATGTATAAGTATGCACCACGCTTACACCTTCTCTCACTACTATAATTGTGTACACATAGACCAATTAGAGCACCCTATGACAGGCAATGATTGCATACAAGTGTGGTTACAGGATCACAATCTAGTATATAACTATTATATGCTAATACAAGTCATATCAATACTATAACAAGTATAATATTGCAGTTAGGCTGGTTTTAGTCCAGTCTAAGCCTAATCCTAGGAAACAAGGGGATTTCATGGAGAATTTGTTTTTGTCGGATAAGACCACACTCTCTCTCTATATATACAAGAGGTCCACAGCCGATTACGGTATCCAATCAATCAAAAATCCAATCTCATGCAAATAATTAGATGTAAACACAAGTCAAGATGTCAGTAAATCTCCTAATATTCTTAGAAATGTAACCTATGAAACAGAGGGTTTGGATTTACCTTTTTTTGTACGGGATGATCTCATTTCCCAATTTATAAAAAGCGCCATGCCTAAGGCATGCATGTTAGCAATACAATCTATTATATACTCGCTCTGTCTGCAAAAGCATGCAAAATTCTACTTCCTGAGGTAGTTCTAGCCCTCCTTTATTCCCTGCCAACACGCCCATGTCCGTGCCTCGTTGCTGCCACTGCCCACAGTTTCCCCTATGAGCAGGTCCATCAACACAATGCCGTGGTATATTGCTAAAAACGAGGGACACTGCCTTGCCTTTGTCTCCATGCATGGACCACTGCATATATATGAGCTGCCCGGCCCCATATATGCGTGCATGGGTGCTATCAATTCAGAAATTGTCAGAGCCTTCTTCATTCCTCATGGAATTTGACCTTATTCTTCTGTCATTTCATCCTGCAATCTTCTAGATCTGACTCTTCTGACAGTGAGCAAACTGTACCAACACGGTTACACGGATTCCAGAACGATTAACAAAGAGAGAACAAGGGAAATAAAATCCAATGCAATTATATTTTATCCCAACGGGGGACCTGTATGTTGCCAGAAGATATGTACAAGTATTTTGGTAGTGTGAATGAAAAAGAATTTGTTAAGGAAGCGAGAAGGATGGTAGAAGTAGACATCCACGTCAAAGGCCTGGAAGAGGCAGCCGCCCAAAGCAGGACTCATCTTGCCCAGTCTCTATCCCTCTTTAATTCCACCACTCAGTCCCTTTCCTTCTACTTGGAGCCTGCTGGAGGGACCATGATGTATACAAAGGTCCTGTACAATTTATACACTACCAACACAGCCGCTCCCTCTGTATATGCCATAGCTGCTTTAGGTCCTACTCTTGTTGCCACTTCTTCCTAGCTAAAAGGTCACTGTGGCATTGGTTTCCAATTAGCTAGCTAGCTGGTAATCAAGCAGTTTTCCACTGCACCATCAAACCTTGTTGGACATGGGGATGGGCTATACTCAATTTTTTCAGATTTTTACAAAGAATCCTAGTGGATTTCACTCATCCATTCCAACATATATACCCCTTGCCATTGCAAAATAATA
This sequence comes from Miscanthus floridulus, assembly GCF_019320115.1. Classification (NCBI taxonomy): domain Eukaryota; kingdom Viridiplantae; phylum Streptophyta; class Magnoliopsida; order Poales; family Poaceae; genus Miscanthus; species Miscanthus floridulus. Next base: position 78,341,805 of record NC_089595.1, on the reverse strand, counting down.
TTAGCTTTAATTAAAGTTTGGATAGAAAAACTAAAGGGTTAACAATGTATTGACAATAGGAAAAAGTTGCAGAGATTTATTTGACCTGTTGTTTCAGTAGTGTGATGGATGCATCATATGACGACTCTAATTCTACAAATTTCCATGTTTAGCTTTTGGTTTTACTAACACAACAAATGCAAATTAATGAAACATTGGCCAACTTTTGGCTTGGCACCTTGACTCTAAAGCCTGACTCTTGAAGAAATTAACTTTGAGAAAAAAATAGGAGCCTTAATTTAAGATTTGAATTTTGTATGGCTTAATTAACAAGGTGAACTAATCATAAAAGTACCTCTTAGAGGTCGCTTCTTCATCACATGTAGCTCTATAGAAGCTCGACTTCTCTAGATTCGGCCGGGCTTCAGAGCTCAAGGTGCTACCGGTTGGCCAGTGGAAGATTTCCATGAGTCCAACCATGGGTTTCAACTTTCAAGTGCTACCTTCGCGCAAGGCATCGATCTTTCTTGGTCCAACAAAGAAATGGACTTCATAGATGTTCACCTAGGAAAATGTCAATAGGATTTATATATCATTAAATAAACAAGACAACACTATCTACAGCAAATACAATGAATGATTCATGTGTATTTAATTTGCACATTAACATTTGTCATAGCAGCCACTATTGGCCCACAAGATCACCGGCTCAGACGAGTGAATCACTCACCAGTCTTGCTGAGCACCCGCTAGCCGTGCCGACCACGAACAGGCGTTGTCCGTCCCACTCACTATGTCTAGAGCTAGAAGAAGAAGGGAGAACAGAGCAAGCACGCACAATACAAGACACTAGCGTTGGCCGAAGCCCTGTCTGTGAGATGGCAAATTGGAACTCTCTTTACTGAGTTGCCGTGGTAGTCTATTTATACAACTCTATCTATCTAGTCCTAGTACAGCCCACATGCTGTAACAGTAACTAGATAACATATAGGACTGACTCTGCGCTGTCCACTGTATGGCTACAGTGCTGTAGGTGAGCCGTGTGGCGCCTACACCTGCAGCGGCTACAGTATCACAGCAGGGGGCCTTTCGGTGCCGCCTTCCCTTGCTGTGTTCACACAAGAAAAAGCAGTAGTTTATTCTAACAATCTTCCCCTAAACCTACTGCTATCCCTTGTACCCCTTCTATGTTGATCATCTCCTTCAGCTCCGTGAGTCGAAGTCGTCTGAGCAGCTTGGTGAGGACGTCCGTGAGTTGCCGATCAGTTTTGATGAACTCGATGACAATCTGCCCTCCATCGACACAGTCCCTGAGGAAGTGGAACTTTATATCGATGTGTTTGCTCCGGTCATGCAGAATCAGATTCTTCACGAGGGCGATGGCGGGCTGGTTGTCCACCATCAGTGCTGGTGGGTGAGCTTCCACACCGGTCAGCTCGCTCAGCAGCCGGTGTAGCCACACAACTTGGCACGCCACTGTGGCCGCCGCTACGTACTCTACTTCGCACGTAGATAGCGCCACCACCTTCTATTTCAGCGACAACCATGAAATTGGGGCTGACCCAAGGAAGACGAGCACGCCAGAGGTGCTCCGTCGTCCATTGATGTCCCCCGCCATGTCTGCATCACTGAACACAGTGAGCTGCAGCCTACTCCCACTGGTCTTGGGAAAGATGATCCCTTGATCCACCGTCCCTTTGACGTAGCATAGTAGCCGCTTCATCGTAGCCCAGTGATCCTCTCTAGGATCCTCCATAAAGCGACTGATGTAGCCCACGGCGAACGTAATGTCCGGTCTCGTGTGGACTAGGTAGCGTAGACCGCCGACAATGCTTTGGTAGAGTGTTGCATCCACCTTCGCCGTGATGCTGGCCTTCGTCAGCTTCAGCCGCTCCTCCATTGGAGTCTCGCATGGCTTGCACTCAGCCATGCCGCTCCGCTTCAATAGCTTGGAGGCATACGCACTCTGACCGAGCGTGAGTTCCTCCTTCCCCTGTCTCACCTCGATGCCGAGGTAGTAGGAGAGTGCGCCGAGATTGCTCATTCAAAAATGAGCCGCCATCTCGCACTTGAAGCTGTTGATGTCCTCCGTGCGCGCGCCGGTGACAATCAAGTCATCCACATACACGCTAACCATGAGCTCTTCCTTCCTTCATCGTCGCATGTAGAGCGCATGCTTGGTTGCGCACCGTTGAAACCCATGCTCGCCCAGCGTGGCGTCAAGCTTGGCGTTCCATGCTCAAGGGGCCTACCGTAGTCCGTAGAGCGCCTTGCGCAGTCGGAGCACCCTGTGCTCCTCTCCCTTGACGACAAAACTTGGGGGTTGCCTAATGAAGACCATTTCCGCCAGTTCGCCATTAAGGAAGGCCGATTTAATGTCCAAGTGATGGACACATAAGTCCTTTGCTGCTGCTAAGGCAAGTAGCAAACGGATCGACTCCATGCTCGCTATTGGCGCAAAGACCTCCTCGAAGTCTATGTCCTCGCGCTGAACAAAGCCCTAGGCGACGAGGCATGCCTTGTGCTTGACAATGGTGCCGAGTTCGTCCCTTTTGACCTTGTACACCCACTTCTGGCTGATCGAATGGCATCCTAGAGGTGGATCGATGAGCTGCCAAGTCTCATTTTCCTCGATCGCCTTCATCTCCTCTAGCATCGCCCATCACCAGTTTCCATCGTGCTCGGCTAGCGCGAACGTGGGTGGTTCCTCTGCACTTACGAGTAGCAGCTCTGCGTCGTTGAGCAACCTGCCCACCAGACCTGAGGGACCTGTGTCGCCGACGATGTCGTCTAGCCTACGGAACCGCACCTCCTCACCTTTGTGGTAGGCGTCCACAAACTCAATGATGTCACTTGGAGGTGAGGCGAACTCGATCGGCGTCGATGGAGTTCTCTGTTTCGCCGGAGTGCCCGGCATAGCACCTGAAGTGCTCAGCACTGCTTCTAGACAGCTCGTCATCACTCCTGCAGTGTTCGGCCACACTGTAGGAGTTCCTAGCCTCAGTCTTGGAGTGGTCGGGACCACTGCAAGATGTCTTGGCTCCGCCACGGGAGTGCTCGGCACCCATCCTGAAGTGGTTGCCACCACTATAGAACCTCCTAGCACCACTCTTAGCGTGCTCGGCATCCCTCCAGAAGTGCACAACACTCCTCCCGGAGTGCTCGGCATCCCTCCCGAAGTGCTTGGCACTGCCCTAGGAGTGCTCGACTCTACCACCGGAGTGCTCAGCGCTCCTCCTAGAGCGCTCAGCACCTCTTTCCCAGCGTCTCCACCACCGTGGATGACCAAGTGCTCGACGGCGAAGGTGTTGGTGAAGCCGCCAGCTTCCCACGTGCTCGGACTGCTCCAGTCCCAAGCCGCCTTCTCGTCGAACACGACGTCGCGCGAGACAAGCACTTTGTCTTCGCGTGGGTCATAGAGCCGGTACGCCTTGGTACCATCCTCGTAGCCCAGGAACACCATCAGTGTGCTCCTGTCCTCCATCTTGGTGATGTTCGGCTTCGTCTTCCTAACGTGGCCGATGCAACCGAATGTCCGAAGGAATGACATGTTCGGCTTGCACCCATACCAAGCTTCGAACGGCATCTTGCCCGTTAGGGCCATGGTCGGAGCGCGGTTGAGGATGAACACCGCCGTGGTCACCGCCTCTCCCCAGAACTTTGTTGGCATGCCTTTGGCCTTCATCATGGATTGGGCCATGCCACCACTGTTTGGTTCTGCCGCTCCACCACGCCATTCTGTTGTGGCAAGTACGGCACGGTGTGGTGTTGCCCCACACCCTGATTTGTGCAGTACATAGCAAACTCCACTGAAATGAATTCACCACCACGATCAGTCCTCAGCACGCGGAGCTTCTTGCCGCTCTTAGCCTCCGCGCGCGTCTTGAACTTCTTGATCGCCGCCGCCGCTTCGTCCTTGCTCATCAGGAGTTGCAGCCACATGTAGCGACTTTAATCGTCCACGAGCAGGAGGAAGTACCGCCAACCACCGCATGTAGCAGGCATGATCGGCCTGCAGAGGTCGCCATGAATGAGCTCGAGAGCTTCCTTCGCGCGATACTTGGCCGCCTTTGGGAAAGGTAGCCTCCTCTGCTTCCTGGTCAGGCAGCTGTCACACAGCTCACCTTTGTGCTTGATGTGGGGTAGCCCTCGGACCATCTTTTCTAGTCGACCAAGCGCGTCAAAGCTTAGATGTCCGAACCAAGTATGCCACATCCACAGTTCCTCGGAGTGCCTTGCCGCTAGGCACACCGGCTGCTCTACCTTCAGGTCGAGCAGGTACAACCGGTTTATGGACCTCTTCACCTTGGCAAAAAGTCGCTGCTCCCGGTCCCTGATCCTAAGAACGTCGTCCTTGATCAGTACTTCGCTACTGCCCTCATCCAGCTGACCAAAGCTGATGATGCTGGAACGCAGCTGCGGGATATAGTATACATCCATTAGCGCACGGTGCTCCCCGTTCTGGCATCTAAAGATGATGGTGCCGCACCCTTGGATAGCCACCCTTGAGCCATCACCAAACTTCATCGTACCGGTAACATCGCCGTCGAGCTCGGAGAAGGATTCCTTGAAGCCCGTCATGTGGTTGCTGGCACCGGAGTCTACATACCACCACTGCTCCTGGTCAGCATCCACACGCCCGAGGTGAACTTAGGCGCGTGGTTCGTCGAGGTTGACGGTCTTCAGGGCCCTCCTAGGTCCTTCCACCGTCGTCGCCTCTTCCTTCTCCTCGGCCTCGACGTCGTGTAGTGCACAGAATGTCGCCATCAGGATAGTGGCCTCATCCTCATCATCGGCTTGCGCTAGGTGAGCTTGAAATTTCTTCTCCTGCTTGTGATTTGGGCACTCCCGTGCCCAATGGCCCATCTTCCCGCAACGCCGGCAGGCGTTGGGGTCGATCTGCTTCTTCTCCGAAGAAGCCCTGCCATGGTGCTTGCCCTTGCCACCGCGACTAGAGGAGGCTGCCTTCCCGGAGTTCCTCCGAGCAGCCCACTCCTCTTCCGTCAGCAGGAGTTTCCCGCTGTCCTTCGTTGCTGTCACCTGCTCCAGGCGCTCGTCCACCGCCCGCAGATGGCCTGTCACATCCTCAATGGTGAGGGCGGATAAGTCCAGCATCGTCTCTATGGAGAGAGCGATCTGGATGTACTTTGCCAGAACGGAGTGGAGGTACTTGGAGACCGCCTCCTCTTCGTTGATGGTGGCGCCGTGGCTCTTTAGTTTGCTGATGAGCGTCTGCAGGTGAAGGGAGAAGTCCTCCACCATTTCACCATCCTTGAACTTAAGGATAGCGTACTCCTGCTTCAGAAGCTGGGCCGTCGCCTTCTTTGCGCGGTCGGAACCGACACGCATCGCTGCAATAGCCTCCTTAGCCGGGCTCTTCGTCCCCAACGGCTCCCTGTACTCCGCCGGTACAGCAGCGAAGATAGCCTCCAACGCTGACATGTCATCCTCCTTATTATCGATGCCCTTGTCAACAGCATTCCAGAGCCGTCGGGCTCTGAGCTTGACCTTCATGGTCACCGATCACTCTCCATAGTTGATGCGAGTCAGCGTCGGCCAATTGGTGCCGCTGACCTCCCGCACCGTGCGAACAACGACCTCCCCTCGTGGCTGGGCAGCCACAGCAGTGCCACTGCTGTCGCCCAACTCAGAACCACCCATCGTCGCCATCGGTTAGACTGGCGACGGCACTTGTACGGCTCTGATACCACTTTTTGGCCCACAGGATCACCGGCTCAGACGAGTGAAGCACTTGCCGGTCTTGCCGAGCACCTGCTAGTGTTGCCGAGCACCCACTAGCCGTGCCGACCACGAACAGGCGTTGTCCGTCCCACTCACTATGTCTAGAGCTAGAAGAAGAAGGGAGAACAGAGCAAGCACGCACAATACAAGACACCAGCGTTGGTCGAAGCCCTGTCTGTGAGATGGTAAATTTGAACTCTCTTTACTGAGTTGCCGTGGTAGTCTATTTATACAACTCTATCTATCTAGTTCTAGTACAGCCCACATGCTGTAACAGTAACTAGATAACATACATGACTGACAATGCGCCGGCCACTACATGGCTATAGTGCTGCAGGTGAGCCGTGCGGCGTCTACACCTGCAGCGGCTACAGTATCACAGCAGGGGGCCTTTCGACGTCGCATTCCCTTGCTGTGTTCACATAAAGAAAAACAATAGTTTATTCTAACAGCCACATATATAGCAAAATGTGTGCAAGAGTTCCAGTAGCCCTCACCACAGAACACAGAGGTAGAAAGGCTGTAGCCATCGTCAAGTGGGTACTGGCTACTGTGGATACTGGATACCAGCAAAAAGGACTGATCAGTAACCAAAAACCTCCACTCCAGTATATATCATGCATCATTTCATTTCATCAGTCGTGCGAGCACCACCCTCTTATCCTCTCCTCCCACTCGCCTCGCGCCCCCAAATTCTACGCCTCTCCTCCTCGGCGCAGTGCTCCCCTTGGCGTTGCCCTAGCCCCCACTGGCTCACCGTCGCTTCCGGTGCGCGCTATGCCATGAGCAGAGACCTCGAGGACGGGCACGGCGCCGTCGGCAGCGTTATTGCGGCAGGAGGAGAGGCGGCGGTGGGTGGCGGCGGCGAGGCCGGGGACGCGCACGACAACGACGTGGTGATGCCGGGGTTCCGGTTCCACCCCACGGAGGAGGAGCTGATCGAGTTCTACCTCCGGCGCAAGGTCGAGGGAAAACGCTTCAACGTCGAGCTCATCGCCTTCCTCGACCTCTACCGCTTCGACCCATGGGAGCTCCCAGGTAATCATCATCGATTAATAATAACTCATGCATCATCTGCAAGCTTCGTTCTCTGCTTGAATTGAACTGAATCTCGATCGATCTTGGCTAATTAATTCGTTGTATGTAATCGCTTGCGCGCGGGGTGCTCGATCTTGATTGCTCGCTCGCTTGACGGACCACGGCGCAGCAATGGCGGTGATGGGCGGGAAGGAGTGGTTCTTCTACGTGCCGAGGGACCGTAAATACCGGAACGGAGACCGACCGAACCGGGTGACGGCGTCGGGGTACTGGAAGGCGACGGGCGCTGACCGGATGATCCGAGGCGAGAACAACCGCCCCATCGGGCTGAAGAAGACGCTCGTGTTCTACTCCGGCAAGGCGCCCAAGGGCGTCCGCAGCAGCTGGATCATGAACGAGTACCGCCTCCCGCCGCCACCCACCGACGCCGACCCTTTGATTCCCAAGGTGAATGAATATACTGATGATCCCCAAAGATTAGGGCTTCCGTTCTAGCAGGGAGCTCAATTTTAATTTGCGTGCGGAGTTCTTGCTTGCTTCGTCGTCGTCGCTTCCAAATTCCAGAAAAAAAAAATCTTTTTTTTTTTTTTGGAAATTGATCGAGGTCCAGGCATCCAGCTAGCTCGTCGAGCTGTTTATTTGGTGTGTGTGGTTAATACTAATCATTTGACCTGCTTTTTCGTTCGGTGCTTTTACTTTGGTCGCATGATTTGTATGAATATGCAAGATGCGGATTCCTATTCCTTTTCTTTTCAGATCTATACGAGCTAGGGTTCGCTTTTTGGCACACATTTGCGCAGCACCGGATATGTACAAAAGCTACACTCTAGAATTCCCCTCCTAGCTAGATACCATGTCCTCCAGATTCTGCAAGATCTTTGCAGCCTCAGCCCGGTCTCAGTCATCAAGCTAAAGTGATCGGCTATTCGGCTTCCCTTTTGCTAAATCACTCAGATCTGAACTTTAATTTATTGAGCACTTGATCGCTCCTACCTACACCAAACCAATTAATCTTCAAGTTCTCCATTTCCACGACTAGCTGATCTTAATTCTTCTCTTAATCTCTGACTCTATCTTTGCTGTCTATATATGAATTCGTCTCCTTAATTGAATGCTTGGTACGCGCTGATTTCTTCAGTTTCCTGGAGTACATTTCCTTCCCTTTTCCTTCCAAGAAGAAATGCATGGATATTGACTGACCATTTATTTTTCTGGCGGTGCATGATACAGTCCGAGATCTCTCTCTGCCGCGTCTACAAGCGCTCTGGCATTGAAGACGGCCACGGGCAGTCATCCTCCACCACCCAAGCTTCCTCAGCGCGGCGGACCTCCTCCCGTACTGGTGTGCCGACGACGACCGTTCGTCACGGATCTTCGCCGTCATCGACGCCACTGTCACCGACGCAGCAGCTCGGCAGCTTCCATCTGCTCCAAGGAGAATGCTCTTCTGCGTCACCGCCGGCGCCCATAATGGATCATCAAGTGGTTACCGTGCACAGCGCGCCGCCACCGCAGCTTCTGCCTCACCCAATGCCATGCACGTATGCGCCGGTGACATCGATGTCAACAGCGGAAGCTGCGTCGCAATCGGCACAGGCCGGCGCGGCGACTGCCCTTCCCTCGACCTACTCGCTCTTGAACATGGCCGCCGGCGCCGCAGCTATGGCCGGCAGCTCAAGGTCCGTCGACGAGCTGAGCACGCTTGTTGGTCCCACTCCTACCCAGCAGGCCTACGCCAGCCTCTCGGCCGCGACCGGCGGCCACCTCCTCCCATTACTGACGACGCCGCCACCGCCGATGCTACAAATGACGCCGCATGGTGCGCTGACGATCGTGGCGCCGCCATCGTCTTCATCAGTCGCTGACAAGCTTAGTTGGGACTGGAACCCGATACCTGACACGACAGACCGGGATTACAATCCTTCTGGTTTTAAGTGAGACCAAACTCACTGTTATTATGTTCTGAAAACCTGCCATCAGTGTAGGCTAACATATATACAACGCATGCATGTCGATTAGTATATATGATCAAGGATACTAGCTTAAATGATCAGGATTATATTCAGAACTGAAGATAAGTGGTCTGTAAGCATAATGGGATCACTAAAAATCAGTAGCATGCAAGTTTAATTCCTCCTGATTCCATGCGTGCCTTTAAAAAACTAGTAGTTATTAGAATTGGTGTATTTTTCTTAACTTCCCAAAAGGTTTTGGTAGGTTTCATTTTGCAGTTAAACTGCAAGGTAAGACACATGAAATAATGTGAGCATGATTGGACGCAGATCGTTGCAGCAGGGTTTGTTTGTTTCTGCATGATTGGGAGGAAGACTTGCAGGGGTGGTTAGATAAAAAAGCTTTGCATGTGCCCACAGGAATTGCGTATTCTTTCAGATCTAGTCTTTGTGCATCCATGGAATGATTCATGTGATTGTTGCAACAGCTTTTGTTCTTTACCTTTGCAACAGTGTTTGGTCATTGCTCTTCTTTACTTGGTGCTAACAGAGTAACAGTCACAGAGCACATATTGTGTGTTATTTCTTTTCTGCTGATGCTTAATTACTGAAGAGAAAAGGGCAAACAAGACAAGCAGCTGAGAAGATGCATATTCGGGGGTAAGTTAATTTGGTATGCTAGCTCTTTCAGTTGTACTATATATATATTCAGTCTGATTGATGGAAAAGACGATCTATTTGGCAGATGATCAGCCTACTCAATTTGTTTTATCGATCAATTCAACAAAGATGGGTCATCCATGTTGGATGCATCATATTTTGGTGTGTTCTCTGGAGTCTATAATTCTCGTTGCATTTATATACAGAAAGATTTATGATGTACATATAGTCTACTCAAGGACGTCAGCTCGACAGCTATAAATATTAAATAGCTGGCTGTAGAAGCAGCGGTGTTCCCAGCTGGTAATTATTGCATCACGTTACCAGAGCAAAAAATATGAATAATGCAACTCACGGTCACAAATCTGAATCACACACAGCCTTCTTTGTTTCAGACTAGGGTGTTGCAAAGTTTTTTTTAAGTATTTTTTATGTAGCCGGTAGAAGGACATATAGATGCCCACTACTGCACTAGCTAACAAGGCTGCTAGTTAGCAAAATGGGCAGATGAACCAAACACACGCATGCCCTTATATAATCAGTGTTAGTGTGAAATTTTTACACTATAAGCTAGCTAGCAGTTAAAATGGTCTAACAAAACGTTTCTTTACAATAATGGTCCATAAAAACTAATTTTCCCGTATGCTCTTTCTTAAAACTAATTAAACATGCTCTTCTGTGTTAGAAAAAAAATACAAACATCATTAAACAAAACAGTGTTGAGCTTCCTTTTTAAGTTGCAGGAAAATGATATATAGGTTAGTACTAACAACTCTAGCAATGTTTACTGACAATAAAACATACATATTTTGTTAAATTCAACATGATAATAGATTCAATTGCCTTCACCACATTAACTGAGCCATCTGGATCACCCCTCCGACACATCTACCTATATGCAGGTATGCGCTAATTATTTGAGGTAAGAAACAAATACAGTAAAATACTAATAAGCTTGAGAAGCCACGCCATGAATCTTGCACCGCTTATGAACCAGCCATTTTGATCTAACTGGTAGAATTGCTTTCTCACTTTTGCATGCTAAATTTCATGTCCATGATAGCTGGAAACTAGAAGAGCATGCACTCATCAGGTCACAGGCACAGGAAATCATAGACGATCACCTAAAGATATAAAAGGCTGAAACATATAGGATATACCATTATTTTTATTAATTTTTACCAACACGTTCGCCTGTTCACTATATATATAGTCAGTTAATTAGTCACCATATTATCAGAAAATCGTCAAACAACAGTGCCGCGTGTCTGTAAACTTTGTCCACATGGCATATGATCAATTAGTGACTCTCAAGAACATTATTGTAAGATTTTAAAGTCATTAAAGTATTTCCAAACAGTTCGAAAAGGTAAACATAAAATCATATACATCACTTATCACAAATGCAAGTATATTTAGCTCTAATATGTCCAAAGTCAAAATTTAACTTTGACAATTTCAAATAGACTGACACACAGCACACGATTAGTTCTAATGTAATCCCGAAAAATAATATTTTCATTATATATACATTTATATATATTTTAGTCCAATGGTCATATCAAAGATGTTGTCAGTAACCTAATAGATTTATATTTGTGATTAAATTGTCGAAGCACAAAACTTTAAGTAGCTGTACATAATTAATTTGAGAAAGTGAGACTACATATATATCATTCGGTGGTTTTCATTCATTTTGTGTAAATTTTATTTAGGTTTATATGTCAGTGAAACACTGGCACTTTGCAAATTTCTTCATACTAGCTTTAATTTAGATTAAAAAATTCTAGTGTTTTGTTCCAAAAATGTAGGTCTTTGTTTTATTTAAAACCAAACATTTTCTGTAATGTTGGGCGAGTTTATAGGAAATACACTAACACCTGCGGTGTCAAATTAGTTTTTATCAGATCCACTATGAATTATGTATTATTATAGTGCATTTATGTGTTATTATAGATATTAATATATTTTTTATAAACTGGCCAAAAGCTATAAACTATAACAAGGATCAGATAATTTGTAGTCCTCTGAAGTATATGTACATTAGCTTAGTTACCATACATACTGTATAGTTAAATGCATGATCTATCCTTCCTGTGCTATGCTACTTGCCATGCAAAAGATCCGACCTCTACATTTCGGACATCCAAACATTATACACCTTCACTAACTGATGAAAAGCTAGCATTGACTCTTACATCATGACTCATGAGCTATATCAGCATAGCTAGCTAGCTGGTCCAGCTTCTAGCAAAGCTAGCATGCATTCCATTTGGATCATGCTTTTGTGTGATGATGAGCAAGCATGCAGCACCCCAACCTCCAAATTTCCACAATTCTCGTTTCATCTCTAGCCCCACTAAAACCATGATCGCAAACACACATGCACACCACACTGCAAAGATCCATCATTGACCGCCATCAGATGCGTGAGATCAGGAGGTCCAGTTTTTCAATGCATGCACAGACGACACCAATTTAGCAGAATCACACACATTACCACAAACAATTGGTCGCCGTCAGTATTGGACTACCTTACTGTCGTCGGCTCAGTCTGATGATAGACGGAGAACCAGCTGGATAAGTGGATACTTACAGAGCGCATGAACTCACTCTGAAAATATTTTGACATGCATACTGTGGGATGAATAGTGGTATCTCTTTTGTTATCTGAAACGACTAAAGCAAATTATTTTGAAAGGAACCTCCTGTGTTATCTGAAACGACTAAAACAAATTTTTTGAAAGGAATCTCTTGTGTTATCTTGTTCATGATGTGATGGACAGGGAAATTAGCACGGGCCTACTTGCCTGCTATACCGACAGCAAAGTAGTATAGGTACCGGCTTTTCTGAAACCCCCGAGAAAAAAAAACCAAAAGCTTGTAGAACATTGTCGACACTGTGCCATTGACGCTTGAACCGGAACTGGAAGCCCGCATGCTGGTGTTTTTCTCCTATGTGCTAGTTCAGACTTCAGACATAGTCACATATATGAAGGTTTCAGTCTAAAGAATGCACGAACCAATGTATCTGTGCAGCGAGGACGCGTTTCATTTCGTACTCTTCTTTGACCATTGATCTCAAATTTGAGTTTCTTGCGAAAGATTTGTTGGAGATAGATGCAGTATCGTACTTCTGTACGACTGTATATGCATGCCACAATCATGCATCTCGCAATCAGTTGTACTCTAGCGACATACAGATGCACAGCTTATACTACGATACTGAAGCTAGAACTAGAAGTGTTTCTTGGCGCCTGTATTTCAGAAACATGACTGATAAACTGTATGCACAGCTAATCAGCTATGCAGTCTGGTAACTGAAAATGCAGAGTGTGGCATCTGCTCTTTTGTCCCTGCGGCATTGCGCGTGCATCGGTGCAGGGCCGGGGCAGGGCATGCCTCGAACTCTGACGTCTCCAGTGTTCTGAACAAAAAAGAGGCTCAGACAGGACCTTGCAGTGCAGGCTTGCACATAGGAGTATTGTGTTCACTGAACTGGTGAAGATTAGCAGGAATCCAAGAGACTCCAGAACAGAGCGCACTATGCTCACATAACCAGCTGGCATTCAAAATCCACATATATCCTTGAGCAAGCTGAAGTCAGTAAACCAGCTTGTGTCGATCGAACGGAGCAAAATTGCAGACACCGTGCACCAACTTACTGAGCCAACACCAGATTTTTAACCACAGAGATGCATGCAACGCATGATGTAGCAACGTAACGCTGTGTCTATCACTAAAACTACCTCTCTAATAAGACTGTAACCGTAGCATGACCAAGCGGACAGAGTATCTGCACTGCATGTATATGGTGAGTAAGACTGGGGAGTTCGGACTGCCCCTCTTTTGGTGGTTATTAAAAGCAATCGCGAACACCGAACAGTGAAGGAGAGAGATGATGGAGCGGCTATTAGGCGCGTTTCTTGGCATGTCGCCGGGCGCCGGACCTGAAACGTCGAACGCCGGCGGCGGCGGCGGGGAAGGGAAGTAGGGAACTGTAACTGACCTGTCTGGAAGTGTCGCTGTCTCTTCATCAGGCTTGGTGTTGCCGTGTGGTGTGCAAACCGGCGAAATCTCGGCCGTCCCTATCCGATGAACGGCTCAGATGCCGCCGAGATTAAAGGGAAAGGCACAGCGCCGTTGGAGCATCAGATTCAGAGACCAGGAGCGCGGCGGCCGTTCGAACTTCGAACTGCCCTCCTTCCTATGCATATGCATGCTCCCTCCCGCCGCCGCAGCCGCAATTCGCGCCACGGCGGGCTCGCCGGGGGCCGTACGCCGCGTTCACGAGCGTCTCCTAAAGGAGGGGCTCGCGGACCTCCCCTCTGCGCCGGCGCTCCTTGTGTCCGCCTACGCAAGGTCGTGCCTCTTCCCCGACGCCCGCCGCGTGTTCGACGATGCGCCGCGACGGGACCTCCACCTCTACTCAGCGCTCCTCGACGCGGTCTCCCGCTCCCGCTCCCCCACGCCCGCGCTCGCGCTCCCGCTCCTCCGCCGCATGCTCTCGGAGGACGCGCTCCGCCCGGACCACTTCGTCCTTGCCTCCCTCGCCATCGCCGCCGCCAGGCTGCGCAGCCTCCGCCTCGGCAGGCAGCTCCACGCCCACTTTGTCGCCTCCCCGTACAGCGCCGACGACATCGTCAAGTCGTCGCTTGTCGACATGTGCTGCAAGTGTGGCGTCCCTCAGGATGCCCGGAAGGTGTTCGAAAGTATCGGTGTGAAGAACAGTGTCGTGTGGACTGCGCTGGTTTCCGGGTACGCGTCCAACGGCTGCACCGGCGTGGCGATTGATCTCTTCCGAAGCATGCCTGCACGCGGTCTCTTCACGTGGACTGCGCTCATCTCTGGGTTTGTCAAGGCCGGAAACAATACTGGCGCCGTCGGGCTGTTTGTTGAGATGAGGCGGGACGGTGTCAGGATTGATGACACTTTCGTGCTGGCGACTGTCGTCGGTGGCGCCGCAGACCTGGCTGCGCTTGTGCTGGGCAGACGGCTGCGCTTGTGCTGGGCAGACAGCTGCACGGTTTTGCAATAAGGCTTGGCTTCCTGTCCAGTATGATTGTTGGGAACGCACTGGTTGACATGTACTCTAAATGCAGCGACATACACTCTGCTAGGGAAGTGTTTGAGGGGATTACAGTCCGTGACGTCATCTCGTGGACGACAATTCTTGTTGGAGAGGCACAGCACGGTCGAGCTGAGGAGGTATTGGCTCTTTACGACAGGATGCTTCTTGCAGGGATGAAACCCAATGAGGTGACATTTGTTGGGTTGATCTATGCTTGCAGTCATGCTGGTCTTGTTCAGAAAGGGCGGCAGCTATTTGATTCAATGAAGCGGGAATATGGCATCAAGCCTGGACTGCAACACTATACCTGCTACCTGGACCTTGTTAGTCGCCCGGGCTATTTATCAGAAGCTGAAGAACTCATCACTACAATGCCATATGAGCCTGATGAAGCTAGTTGGGGCGCCCTATGAAGTGCCTGTAAGAAGCACAACGATACTCAGATGTGTCTCAGGGTCGTTGATAATTTACTAGAGCTGACGCCAAAAGATCCTTCTTATCTAATGTCTATGCAGTTAACTGCAAGTGGGATTCCGTGGCCAAGGTAAGAAAAATCATGGCTGAGATGGAGATAAGAAAGGAGCCAGGGTATAGCTGGATTGAAGCTGGGAAGGAATCTCGTATTTTTCATGCTGGGGAGGTTCCCCTTGATGTTGGAGAAGAAATTACTGGTTTTCTTGAGGAACTGGTCTCAGAGATGCGCAAGAGGGGTTATGTCCCTGATACTAGCTCTGTGATGCATGACTTGGAAGAGCACGAAAAGGAGCAGCATCTGTTCTTGCACAGCGAGAGGCTGGCTGTAGCTTTTGGAATACTCAAGTCCCCTCCGGGATCAGTGATTCGGGTTGTAAAGAATCATCGTGTCTGCGGGGACTGTTACACAGTAGTGAAGTTCATCAGTGAGATTGCACAGAGGAAGATCATAGTGAGAGATGCTAGTCGTTTCCACCATTTTGAGGATGGTAACTGCTCTTGTAGTGAATTCTGGTAGCTGATCTGCTGATTTTCAGTTGTATTAGTCTCAGGTATGGTGGAACCTCTTACCTTGCCTTGGTGGCATACTTCTCTGGTAGGTCCATATGGAAAAGCAAAGACATACAAAAACAAAAGAATTTTCAGTCTTTGGGATGTCTACTGTTTATATTGATTGATTGAATGAAGAACTAACTTGTCAAAAACACAAACCTGAAATAATCTTTAGCGCTAAAATCTTATTTTAGTTTCCAAATACTTCATAGGACTTCCACAGCCTATGTAAATCCGCCCCATTTTTAGGACCAGCAACATTGACAAACTAGTGGACTTTTGTGGCTATGGCACAAATATCTTCAATGTTTTCATAGTAGTTGCTGGATGCGATAAAGCAAACAACTGATGGCATGCTTTGTGTTTGCAGTATTTCTATGTACATTACACCATTTTGAGTATTCATCAGAGCCTCAGTTTTTATCATCCTTTAGTCCTTTAGCATTTGTAGTTTTTATGATCTGTTTGGTACTTGTGTTTCTATAAGATGGGATTGCTGGGTCTAAAATGACAGGTATTTATTGATTTGAATTTATCACATAATGTTTGGCAGTCTAGCTGAGATTCCATATACTTGATTGGCTAGCATGGCTTGCCATGTGCTTCTCAGGCTGTATGGTGATGTTATTTAATTCCTTGCTATAGTTTCTGTCATGCAGCATACATTGTCATGCATTCCAATGCTTATGTTGTTGCTACTCCACTTCTGTTTGTACAATATTGCAACGGTGTAAGAGATTATCATTATCTTGCAAAACACATTAAAAGGGTCTGTTTGGATGCAAAGTATTTTTGGAGTTTTAGAAAAATACCATGGTTTTGTGAAATACTTTGGTTTTAGAGTGACATGAAGTGTTTGGATGCAACAAACTTTATAGTTTTGAATACCATGGTATTGCTAAAACTGTAGTCTTTTTGGAGTTTTTACAACTCTACGCTAGGCCTCTTTTTTTCTAAACCATGGTTTTGCACATCAGTGGGTTCTAAAACTGAAGTTTCTCAGTTTTTTTTTAAAAAACTATAGTTTCTATACTAAGCATCTATTTGGATGTTGTAGTATTAAGAAACCATAGTATCAAGAAATCGCAGTTTTAGAACCATCGATGTGCAAAACCGTGGTTTAGAAAAAATAGGTCTAGAGTGGAGTTTTTAAAACTCCAAAAAGACTACAGTTTCATCAATACCATGGTATTCAAAACCATAAAGTTTGTTGCACTCAAACACTTCATGGCACTCTAAAACCAAACTATTTCACTAAACCATGGTATTTTTCTAAAACTCCAAAAAAAAACTTTGTATCCAAACAGGGCCCGTTTTTTTAATACTACAACATCCAAACACGGTCTTGGGGCCTATTTGATAGAGATCCTCTACTCTTGATTCTCTAGGATAAACTATGGGTGAAAAGTGATTTTGTACAAGTGATTCAGAAGAAGCTATCCTTTTTTTTTGCTCCTAGCCTTCTAGTTCATTTCAGAGAATCATCAACATAGAATCACTTCTCTATCAAATACTACTATTTGGCAGAGCTCTTTTCTGGATTCTGCAAGATAATCTGCTGCCCTTGATTGGACTTTTGCTCAAGAGGGTTGGCACTATGGTCAGCTCTTGTTGTACCTTATGTACTATTAGAAGTATGGCAATAGGCCAATATTGTAGTGGCATACATCAGCCATGTAGAGAGTAGTTGGGCTAAGGTCAGCCATACTCTAGTGTACCTTATAGAGGTACTAGACTTGTATATATACTAAGGCATTGCAATAGAGCAAAGTAGTTCAGTTTGCAACACATTTAGAGTTTCAGTTTTGAAGCTGTGAGCTGTGTGTGCTCTGTTCTCAGGGTTCTTCTACTTAGCCATGCGTGAGTGTGTGAGGGTGTTGGTGAGCTAATCACTCACTTGTGCAGGGAGATCGAGGGCCAACAGATTCAACCTGTGTCAAACAGGCCCTAATTCTTAGGAAAGATAGAATTGCAGATATACTAGTAGTACATAGGAGAAATATTTGGCCATTGATCTATGTTCAATTAATAGCCTTTGGTGAAGTAATTGTCATTTTTCTCAATCAGTATCCTTTTGTTAAGCAGTTTTATTGATCAGTGATCAAATCATGCCTCATGCCTGCGAGGCTGAGACCTCGATATGAGCTCAGGAGACTGATTTATGCAAGTGTATTGAGATGCATAAGCGAACAGAACTGTTTTTTCGTTTCTTATTTGTCTCTTGAATACTTCTTTCGAACTTTGCTTTTGTCTCCTTTATTTAATTTAAGCTGTAGGGGCCTCGGCCCCTCCAGATTCCTAGAAAATATGGGTATATAATGCTGATATCAAAATATCCTGAATATCTAATCCTGAGTATCTAACGACTCACTGCCTGAAAGTGAATCAGGCATTATGTAACCTGCAGAAATAGGAGAGCAGTTGTGACAAAGAAGTCCGCCGCTGTACTGGGTGGGCAAGGATTTGCATGTGCGAGCACTTCTGTTTTTCTTTTTCCATGCGTGCATGTGTAACTTGTTGTATATAACATCATTCTTGAATTGTACAAGCATCGCCAGCAGTAGCCTCTAGATTAGGGCCCTTGCATAAAATCTAAGGGCTTCTCTTATAGTCTGAGGTGGTAGACTGGTAGGGTCTTAGAGCATCTCTACCAATAGCTCCTAAAACATGTCAGAGCAACTTCAGTAGACCCCCTACTTGAACTCCCATAGCTAAATATGGGGCTTAGGGTAAAAACGTGCTCCAGCAGGGCCCTTACTCTAGCCCTGAAATTGGGGTGGGCACCCAAATTCTCTCCTCAGACCCCATTCCTGTTTCCCAACACCCTAGCCCTCATCCATCCGTTTCCTCCCGCGCCCGCATGGTACAGGGAAGGGGGATATTTAACTTTTTACCATTATAATGGATGACGGCTCCTCAGACAGTACTATTACGATCGGCGATACGATTTTACCAGCCGAGAGAGAAACAAGCTACAAAAATACCATTTTTGCTCCCGTGGCATGCCACGCCCGCAAGCCAGGATGGCGCTGAGTCATCAGCCAATGCGAAAGACCATGCTGCCCTTCTCCTCTTACTTTCGCCTAGGCCACAGACTAAAGAATGGACAGCTCAGGCTAGCTGTTGGCTAATATACGTATACTTGTATTTTCAAGACATTTCTTCTTTAATTTTCAAAGGGAAAAAGAGCGTATATGATGTCATCAAGATGTCATGGCTAAGAGCAGAGCATGGCGTGGGTATGATTCAGGCCAGCGTTCGGCACGCTCGTACAAGGCCAGCGAGGGGCTCCTCAGAGCCATGATCTTCCGCAGCGCGATGGGCGACGGTGGCCTGGAGAGGAGCAGGAAACGCGTGACGTTCTAGGACCTGGAGCCCGTGCGTGAGGACGTCAAGGCTGCATAGGTCGGCGGCGCACGGTTGGCAATGGGGGCGGTGTTGAGCATCCGGTTGGAGCGTAGTATCTCGACGGCCCCCGCCGTGTCCTCGACGGGCTCGCGGTCGACCCCGAGTGCCGGCACCACATCTTGCGGGGACAACGCCGACGAGGTTCGACTTCGAGGCGCACCACATCGTCGAGGGTGCGGGGCTCTCCGTGTCTACGGCCGCGGCGAAGACGACAAGCATGTGGCGAGCACTGCTCGTCGCTGTGGATTGCAGCACGGTGCACCGCGGCGTGGCCGAGCTCATCCCCTTCCCAGGTTGCGTGGTGATGGTTGAAGGTTAAAGGAGAATCTGACTTGTGGGGCCTGCGTGTCAGTGGCGGGAGGGAGAGGGGGGGGGGGAGAATGGAGAAGCTAGGGGTAGGGGTGGTCATTTTACCGGAGGCCGCTCACTCGTATCCAAGGTGGAATGTCGTGCTAACATGCCACATAAGCAAAAGTGACAACTGTATTTCGATTTTCTCTCTCTTCTGCTAGAACTGTATCATCAATCTTTAGAATGCTATCAGAGAAGGCAACGTATCAAGTGCAAACCAACCTCTCCGTGCAAACCGTGCAAACTAACTGCGGGGGAGAGGTGGGAGGGGGGATTTGCAAAAGTGTAATTACGCGACTCCTAATCACACTTTTGCAAATCCCCTCTCCCACTTCTCCTCCGTATTTGGTTTACACGGTTTGTATAGAGAGGTTGGTTTACACTAGATATGTTCCCGTCAGAGAATGGTAAAAAGTTAAATATTCCCCGCGCAGGCGAGATCCGGCTCCTCCCTCCGTTCCTCCGGCCGGCTAGCGAGCACCAACCATCGCTGGCGAGCTTGGCAGCCACGGCCCTGGGCCCGCTCCTGCCTCCCTCCCTCACTCCTCTGGTCGTCGAGATCCGATCGTCGAGGTCGCGAGATCTGGTTCCTCCCTCCCTCCGGCCGGCCGGCGAGCACCACCCTTCGCCTGCGAGCTCGGCCGCCACGGCCCTGGGACCGCTGCTGCTCCTCCCGTCTGAGCTCCTCAACGAGATCCTGCTCTGCCTCGTCGTCCCAGAGCTCCTTCACGTGCAGCCTCCACCCCGCGCGGCCCCTACCGGAGCTCCTCCTGGCGCAGCGACCGTGGATCCGGACCTTCCGGGTGTCTCCTTCCTCCCCTCCGGCAGTGGCAACGACTGCGGCGCAGGTCTCCTTCCTCCCCTCCGGTAGTGCCAGTAGCGGCCTCTGCTCGGTACTTTGGTTGCGGCCGGGCCATCCATCAGTCCCTGCTTGTACAGAGGAAGAAGGAAGAGGAAGAAGACAGACACAATGATGAGTGGGTCCTCTCTGTCATTCTCTACCGGAATATTTTTTGGTCTCAAATTTAGGTGTTATTGTTGGGGTGGAAGCAAAAAATTAAGGCCCCAAAAGTAAGGGAAACACCCGGATCAAAAGTTGCTCTCGTAACTTTGGGTAACCACCCCTAAATTAGAGCCCCCTAATTCCTATTTTCTCTATTTGTCTACTATGTGTATTCTATCTATTTCACTCGACATAAATTTAATAACATTTTTACTTTATACAAATAATAGTAATCAAATCCACAAATTCAAACACATATTAGTTCACATTTAAACAGCATTGCCCATCGCTGATCTTTTCCACCTTGCTATCCTAGGCTAGTTAATTTGGCTCTCCCACCCTAACATGGCAAGGCTAACTTGGTAAGTGTGGGGAGGCAAGGCCAGTACAGGAACCAAATTGACTTAAGTGTTAATATGTCTCGTGTTAAGAGCAGGCCCAACACAGGCAGATATTGTCATGTGCTTCAACTAAAATCTACTGGCCATAGAAGCCTGGAAGATGCGAGGGCATTCGTTCCCTAACGTTGTGGCACAGGCCTACACTCTGTTAGAAAAAGCCACGTTCTCTTTTGATAGATGTTGTACTTGTTCTCCCTCACATCTCTAGAGAACGCGTGATGAGGTCTCACCAAATTCTGCCACAATGGGTGTTATAGTGGTGTCTTTGAGCTTTTGTCAGTGGAAGCAATAGTTGCTTCTACAAGCTCTTATTACACTCGGTGAAACCACTAACTATGGTGATTTTGGATGCTAGACGCCGACGTGGAGGTTGAGGCTCTCATCCAGCATGGAGCATTGGAGCTGACATACAGTAGTGGCTCGCAGATTATGTTTATTCCCAATATGAATGACCGTAGACAAGCGTCATTTACTATTGCCTATTATATATCCATTAACTGAGATTAAGGGTCTATTTGGTTTAGCTGTCAGGTATGAAAAAGCTATTGTGCGCTATAAGAAAATGTTGTGAACTATGTGTTGTGGAAAGTTATAGGTTATTTGGTTAAAACAACTATAGAACATAATCCTCTCTCTATCTCCTGTGAAACGACTATTAAACATCCATCTATTTTTACTCATTAAAGAAGCATAAAGCTTTTGATCTGATGATGGCTAACACTTTCTTCCATAAGAGACAGTCTTATTTAGTGACCTTTAGTAGTGGCCAGTACTCTAGTCAAATCGACTTTGTCCTTACAAGAAGGAGGGATAAACGAACATGCGTGGACTGTAAGATGATACCTAGAGAATGTGTGGTCGCTCAACACAAGCTGGTGGTGGCTGACTTTCGCTTTTCTGGTGCAAGCTCGTGGGAACAAACAAGCTAGGGTTGCTAGAACGAAGTGGTGGAAATTAGAAGGTGATGCATCAAAGGTCTTTAAGGAAAAGGTCATTGAAGAGGCCCCTTGGAATGATGAAGGCGATGCAAACAACATGTGTGAGAAGATGGCAATATGCGTTCAGAAGGTTGCTTAAGAGGTGCTTGGAGTGACCAAAGGGAGCGGATGCGAATCGAAAGACACTTGGTGGTGGAATGAAGATGTGCAAAAGGCTATTAAGAAAAAGAATGAGTGCTATAAGCGTTTGTATTATGACAGGTGTGCAGACAACATAGAGAAGTACAAGGTGGCAAAGAAGACTGCAAAACGAGCGGTGAGTGAGGCAAAGGGGCGGGCCTATGAGGACCTTTATCGACGTTTGAGTACGAAGGAAGGAGAGAAGGACATTTATAGGACGGCTAGGGCTCGCGATAGGAAGACAAGGGACTTCAACCAAGTCAAGTCCATAAAGCATGAGAGGGAGCAGCTCTTGGTGAAGAAGGATAAGATCATACATAGATGGCAAGAGTATTTTGATAAATTGTTCAATGATGAGAACGAGAACACCACCGTTCAGCTGGATGACTCGTTTGATGACACTAACAGACGCTTTGTGCGGAGGATTCAAGAAGCGGAGGTTAGAGAAGCCTTGAAAAGGATGAAAGGGGGCAAAGCGATGGGCCCTGATGATATCCCAATCAAGGTGTGGAGATGTCTCAGGGATATAGCTATAGTATGGCTAACCAAGATGTTCAACAATATCTTTCGATCGAACAAGATACCTGAGGAGTGGAGAAGAAGCATATTGGTACCAATCTACAAGAGCAAGGGAGACATCCAAAGTTGTACTAATTATCAGGGAATTAGGTTGATGAGCCACACTATGAAGTTATGGGAGAGAGTCATCGAGCAGTGCCTATGAGGAACGACGCATATATCAACAAACCAATTTGGTTTCATGCTCGAAAGGTCAACCACAGAAGCAATCTTCTTAATAATACATGTTATGGAGCGGTTTAGAGAGTAGAAGAAGGACCTCCACTTGGTTTTCATTGACTTAGAGAAGGCTTATGATAAGATACCAAGAAATGTTATGTGACAGTCTTTGGACAAACATAAAGTCCCATCAAAGTACGTGACCCTCATCAAGAACATGTACAACAATGTTGTGACTAGTGTTTGAACAAACGATGGTAACACAGATTACTTCCTAATTAAAATTGGACTTCATCAAGGGTTAGCCTTAAGCTCGTATCTCTTTGCCTTGGTAATGAATGAGGTTACCAGGAACATACAAGGGGATATCCCCTTGGTGTATGTTGTTCGCTGATGATGTAGTGTTAGTGGACGAAAGCCAGGCGGGAGTAAATAGGAAACTAGAGTTATGGCGGCAGACCCTTAACTCTAAAGGTTTTAGATTGAGCAGAACTAAAACCGAATACATGAGATGCGACTTTGGCGGAGTTGTACAGGAGGAGGGAGATGTGAGTTTGAAAGGTCAAGTAGTGCCTACGAAGGATACCTTTCGGTATCTAGGATCGATGATACAGAGGGATGAAGATATTAATGCGGACGTTAACCATAGAATCAAAGCAGGGTGGATCAAGTGGTGACAAGCTTCTGGTATTCTCTGTGACAAGAGGGTACTAGAAAAGCTAAAAGGCAAGTTCTATAAAACGGCGATTAGACCGGCTATGTTGTATGGAGCAGAATGTTGGCCTACAAAGATTCGACATATTCAACAACTGAGTGTTGCAAAAATGTGTATGTTGCGATGGATTTGTGGTCACACAAGAATGGAACGAGTTCGGAATGATGATATACGTGATCGCCTAGAGGTAGCACAAATTGAAGAAAAGCTTGTCCAACATCGGTTGGGGTGGTTTGCCCATGTCCAAAGGAGACCTCCAGAGACACCAGTGCATTGTGAAGTCCTAAGCCAAGCTAATAATATGAGGAGAGGTAGAGGAAGACCAAAATTGACATGAGAGAGGTAATAAAAAGATATTTGAAAGCTTGGGATATACCTAGAGATTTATGTTTGAATAGGAGTACTTAAAAATCAGCTATTGAAGTGCTTGAACCGTGACTTGAGGCTCTTAGTGGGTTTCAGCTCTAGCCTATCCTAACTTGCTTGGGACTGAAAGGCTATGTTGTTGTTGTTGTTGTAAAAAGCATAAAGCAGAGAACTTTGGAAAATTAGCTTCAAGTTCCACTTGTTGAACCAACTAAAATTAGTTAGTAGCTAATATTAGTACTAGTGATCTAAACAGAGATTTTGATAGATTAACTACTCCCTCCGCCCATAAAAGATTGTAATTCTTGTTTTTCGAGAAGTCAAACAATTTGAACTTTGACTAAAGTTATATAAAAAAATACTACCATTCATGATACAAATAAATACCATTAGATTAGTTGTAGAATATATTTTCATAATTAATTTATTTGGAGACATAAATGCTAATAATATTTTATATAAACTTAGCCAAATTTGAGCTAGTTTGAACGATACGGATCCTATAATTACATTCTTTTGTGGACGGAGGGAGTATGTATTAGCTAAAGGGTTGCTAACTATTACTTTCATTAGCAAATTTGTGGCGGCTGCTAATATATGCTAATAGGTTTGAGCCTATTAACAGATGGATTTAAACAGCTCTATGCTAATAATTAGTTAGCTAATAGCTATTTAATTAATAGCCATGGAAGCTGACAAGCTGTCTTTGTTGGGTGTACACACAGCTGTAGCCACGTGAAGATCGACTTTCTAGGCTTCCATTTTGCCCTCGCCGAGGAAAGCTGAAGCCTGCAAGTTCTTTTTTTTTTCATTTTGAAAATAGTCAGGGAGGGCACTGGTGACTAGCCCAGCATGTAACACCTCAGGGAGCCGAGTCTCGCGATGACGGGCGCGCTCGGGCACACACCTGGCGGCTGGCGCCAGTTTTGCCGTGAAAGCTGCGGTCTCACGCGTGCCGGACTTTTAATAGTAAGCAGCGATCAGTGATCGCTCCACATGTGGCCGCTGGGAAGATGAGAGTTGAGTCTGAGACAAACGTGAGCAGCGCCGTCGCCGTCCACTTGTTTTGAAAATCATGAGACCACGCCACCCCCCCCCCCCCCCCCCCCCCCCCCCCCCGGCCCGACACCGAGACAAGACAAGAGCGCTGCGCTGCCTCCTAACTCCTATCCGTTGCCGTCCACCGGTTCCAGCGCCGGCTGCCTTTGCGTGGTCGTCTCTCGGCCCGCCGACTGCCGACTGCCGACTGCCGAGACGGCTCGGCTTTATGCTGCTCGGTCACCGTCCGTATCCGCATGTCACTGGCACTGCTAGGCAGACAGACAGCGCCGCGCGCCGGAGTATTAACCATTTTTCCGTCGGCAGGAAAATCCACTGCCTTCCTCGGTCTCCAAATAATCACACATCTCCATTCTCGAAGAATCAAATCTTTTTAGATTTAACTATAAAATATAAAAAATAGTATCAATATTTGTATATTCAAATAGATTTATTATAAAAATATATTACATGTTCAGACTAATGGTATTTAGTACTATACGTCATATATCCTAATATCTCTGCTAACAAAGTAGTGAGACAGTCGCAAACCAGTTTTTATGTCAGGAAGAAATATTCTAGAAGGAGTAGTGATATTGCATGAAACAATTCTTGAGCTGCACAGGAAGAAGAAGAATTGGGTAATACTAAAATTGGATTTCGAACAAAGTCAATTGGGCCTTTGTGCAGCAGACTCTCAGGATGAAGGGCTTCTCACTAGTGTGGGGTAAATGGATTGAAGAGGTAGTAAGTCGAGGAAGTGTGGGAGTTAAAGTGAATGAGGAAATAGGCCATAACTTTCAGACCAGACAAAGACTTAGACAGCGGATTTCCTCTCACCTATCCTTCTTAATTTGGTAGCAGATATGTTGGCCATCCTTGTTTCGAGAGCAAAGAATTGTGGACAAATTAGAGGCTTGGTACCTAATCTGGTTGATGACAGTCTATCCATTCTGCACTACGCAGACGACACGATACTGATCATGGAGGATGACTTAGAGGAGGCTAGAAATCTAAAACTTGTGATGGTAGCTTTTGAAAAAATATCAGGCTTGAAAATTAATTTTCATAAAAGTGAATTATTTTGTCTCGGTGCGGCTAAAAACCGTGGTATGGAGTATAGGGAGCTTTTCGGATGTGTAGAGGGAAGCTTCCCCTTCAGATACTTAGGAATCCCAATGCACTACCGGAAGCTTTCAAACAAACACTGAAGTTCAATAGAAGAGCGCTTCCAAAAAATACTTAGTAGTTGGAAAGGGAAGCTTCTTTCCTCAGAGGGCAGACTAGTGTTGATCAACTTGGTCCTGTCAAGTCTACCGATGTTCATGATGTCCTTTTTTGCCATCCCTAAAGGGGTCAAGAAAAGACCGGATTATTATCGATCCAGGTTTTTCTGGTAGTGTGATGAATACAAAAAGAAGTACAGGCTGGCAAAATGGAGTATCCTTTGTAAGCCAAGATGCATGGGGGGACTGAGGGATCTTAGACTTGGAAATTCATAATAAGTGTTTACTTAGTAAATGGTTGTTCAAGCTTTTTAATAAAGACAGTTTATGGCAAGATGTACTTAAAAAGAAGTATGTCAAGGACAAATGCTTGTCTCAAATAGAAAAACGCCCGGGAGATTCCCATTTCTGGTCTAGATTGATGGAGGTGAAAGATTTGTTGCTCCAGCATAGAAAGTTCAAGGTAAACGGTGGTCACCAAACAAGATTTTGGGAGGATGTGTGGATTGATCAACAACCGCTAATGCGGAAGTTTCCAGACCTGTACAGGATAGTAAGGAGAAGAGGGTTATCGGTAGCCAGTGTACTAAGCTCGACTCCGCTGAATATTTCGTTTAGGCGGGGAATAGTGGGGGAGAGACTAAAAGAGTGGCTCAAGCTAGTCTCTTTAGTACTACCAGTAAATCTAAACAATGACAAGGATATCTTCATTTGGCAAATAAGAAAAAATGGAGTTTTCACAACACAGTGGTTGTATAGAGAAATAATGAAAACGAAGAAGATTTCAGGGAAAGAAGTGTTCGGGAAACAAAATTGCCTCTGAAAATTAAAATTTTCCTTTGGGGTAATTTTAACAAAAGACAATTTAATTAAGATAAGGTGGAAAAGAGATTCTAAGTTAGTTTTTGTGGCTTAGAAGAAAATATTCAACACATTTTGTTCGATTGCCGAGTGGCTAGATTTGTTTGGAATGTGTTGTTCATCACCTTTAACATTCAACCACCAAAAAGCATTTCTCACATGTTTGGATCTTGGATAAGGAGATTTGCTCCAGGGCTAAGAAATCAAATAATAGTGGGGATAGCGGCCATATGTTGGGTCTTATGGTTGAATAGAAATGATGCGGTGTTCAAAAATTTAGTTACTAATTCATACTTGCAGGTAATTTTCAGAGGAACTTTTTGGACCAGGCAATGGTCCATGCTGTCTAAAGAGGAAGAGGGAAGAAATATGAAAGAAGGCTGCAGGCGTTTAGAAGGCGTGGTGTGTGGAAGAATCAGAAAAGGATAGGACTGTAGAGTCCTTTGTTCGCTCTGCTTGAAGTTGGAAGTTTAGATTTGGTCTGGGATCAGTGGTCTTTTTGATAGTTTGGGATCAGTGGACTATTTGATTTATTTTGTTGCCTTCTGATGTAAGGTCTTAGCTAGGTTATTGTCAGTCTGGACTATCCGGCTAGCCGAGAACTGGGCTAAAGTTCCCTTCTTGTACTGTTAAGCTCTAAGCATTCACTTGTGAATGTACAGGTTGAAATGGTTTGTTCCATAATTAAAAAAATTCTCATCCCACAAGAAAAATAATTAGCAGTAATTATGAGTGACCTGGCCAAGTTGGTGACTTCAATCCACGTGAGAACCTCATTCGATATTTTTTAGTATAGCATTCATTGTTATAAAATATATAATATATATGACCCAATCACTACTAGAGAACAAACTTTAGAACGATGTCCCAATTTGGCATTAGCCTCGGCATTTTTTGCCCCCAGGACTAAATGTTCCTTTAGTCCCGGTTGGTAATACTAACCAGGACTAAAGGTTCCTGCCCAACGGTCGTCCGCGGGTCTCGGTTGGTAATACCAGTCGGGACTAAAGCTTGTAGTCCCAGTTTGGGTGATGCCCCGGAAATAAAGATTAATCTTTAGTCCCAGTTTGGCTCCCTAACCGGGACTAATTATCCCGGCCTATAGACCAGCTCATTTCTTCCTCCCCGAGCCCGAGCCATTCCATTCAAACTCACTGCCTCTGTTCTTCAGCTTGCTGTTGTTCTTGCTCTCTCCCCCTCCATTGGTGTTGCTCTTCGATTTTAGAGGTAACAAACTTAATCCTCTTATGTTTTATCAGTAGCTTATCTCATTTTGCGATGTAGATGCATGTGTAACTTTATATGTTGGACTTTATTATGATTTTATGTCATTTTAGCTCAAAATCACATGATGATTTGCATATATGTTTGGATAAACAAAAGTTAAATTAGTTCATCAAAATCACTTGATAGTTTAGTATTGCTAGTATATGTAGTACATTTCATGGTTTAGTTAGATAAATAAATATTTTTATTTTTTTAATATATTACTTTAGAAATGAGAAATTTACATTAGTTTGCAAAAATAAGTATAGAAAGTAACTTAATATGGTGGATTTGATTATGATTTCTATGTCATTTTTAGCTCAAAATCACATGATGATTTACAATAGTAAAATCACTTGATAGTTTGGTATTTTACTATTATACATAGTACATATTTTATGGTTTAGTTAGATAAATAAATAATTTTAGTTTTGTTTAAATATATTATTTTAGAAAATATGAAATTTACACTAGTTTGCAAAAATAAGTATAGAAAGTAGATGACAACTGGTACCGGATCCTCGGCCTCTCGTTCGGTTGTGAAACGACTGAGGCCAGAACTCCCTCTCATTATCTGCGGCAAGTGTAAGCAGAAGATTGTGATGGAGTACCGAGTCAAGAGACAGGGACCCAACAAGGGTCGTGTTTTCTACAAATGCTCGAATCGTGATGTGAGTTTCTTACGTATTTGATTATTATGGCTAATTGACCTGCTTTTCTTGAATATTTTTGACTAAATATTTTTTGGCTTTAATTTCAGTGGGAGGGCAATGGATGCGATGGTTGGTATTGGGAGGAAGATTATGCTACATACGTGCAGAATTCAGGTGCGCTTGAGGTAGCGGCTGCTGATGATGAGGCAGTGGGCCAGTAGGAGAAGCTTATTGATATTCAACAGACGAATGATTTGTCTGTTTTAGTTGCATACGGTCACGAAATAATTATGTTACTGAAGTGCATTGTAGTTTTAGTTTGTTTAGTGATAGTTGGGATTGCTTACGTTGTAGCCAGGCTTAGTTAATTAATCAACCGTGTGTGTCATCTATGTTGTGTAATAAAATACTTAATTATGTTCAAGGTTTTCATAATTTATCGTGTAATACAGATTATGTCATGTCATTGGATGTACAATGCTGATTGCCGCTCCCAAGACTTTATTGAGGGCGTGCACTATTTCTTAGGTGTGGCCGAGGCAAATAAGCGGGATGGTTTCATGTGCTGTCCATGTGCCATATGTAAGAATTTAAAGGAATATTCAAGCTCAATGAGTCTTCATTCATATTTGCTTAAGTTAGGTTTCATGTCAAACTATATATGTTGGACTAAGCATGGAGAAAGCAGGGTCATGATGGAAGAAGGTGAAGGAGAAGATTTAGACATTGATGACATTATTGCTCAGTATGGTGCCTTTGATGATACTACAATGGGGGGAGATGAAGAAGAGGTAGCGGCAGAAGATGATCTCGGTGATGCTCTTGGCGATGCCATTCGTGATGCACAACAAGAATGCGAAAGTGAAAAAGAGAAAGTTAAGTTCGAGCGTATGCTTGAGGATCATAGGAAGTTACTATACCCGACGGCCGAAGAGGGGCAAAAAAAGCTGGGTACAACACTGGAATTGCTACAGTGGAAGGCAAAGAATGATGTATCTAACAAGGCATTTGAGAATTTATTAAACCTCATAAAGAAGATGCTTCCGAAGCCAAATGAATTGCCCACCACTACATATGAAGCAAAAAGGTTGTCTGCCCTTTGGGATTAAAAATCCAGAAGATACATGCATGTCCTAATGACTACATCCTCTACCATGGCAATGAATACGAGAATTTGGATGAATGCCCGGTATGTAAAGCAGCGCGGTATAAGATCAGGTGCAATGATCCTGGTGACGTCGAGGGTGAACAACGTCCTAGAAAGAAAATCCCTACCAAGGTTATGTGGTATGCTCCTATAATAGCACACTTAAAACATTTGTTCAGAAATAAAGACCATGCAAAGTTGTTGTGGTGGCATAAAGAAGACCGTAAGGTAGACAATATGCTGAGACACCCAGCTGATGGGTCCCAGTGGAGAGCGATAGACAGGGAATTTCTAGAGTTTGCAAATGAGGCTAGAAACTTAAGGTTCACCTTAAGTACAGATGGTATGAATCCTTTTGGGGAGCAGAGCACTAGTCATAGCACTTGGCTAGTTACTCTATGTATCTACAACCTTCCTCCATGGTTATGCATGAAGCAGAAGTTCATTATGATGCCGATCCTCATCCAAGGTCCGAGGCAACCTGGCAATGACATTGATGTCTATCTGAAGCCATTAGTTGAAGAACTTCTAGTTTTATGGAACAAACCAGGTGTACGTGTCTGGGATGAGTACAAACAAGAACACTTTGACCTACGAGCAACGTTGTTCGTAACAATCAATGATTGGCCTGCTTTAAGTAATCTTTCAGGTCAGACAAACAAAGGATATAATGCATGCACACATTGTTTTGATGACCTTGACAGTATATATTTGAAAAGATGTCGAAAGGTCGTGTACCTTGGCCATCGTCGATTCCTTCCTTTGAATCACCAAGTAAGAAAGAAAGGTAAGCATTTTAAAGGTAAGCCAGACCACCAGAAGAAGCCTCATAACCGAACCAGGGAAGATGTACTCGCAATGGTCAAGGATGTGAAAGTAGTATTTAGAAAGGGACAAGGCAACGAATCTGTTCCCAAAGATGCTAAGGGACATGCACCCATGTGGAAGAAGAAGTCCATCTTTTGGGAGCTACCCTATTGGTAAGTCCTAGAGGTCCACAACGCAATCAACGTGATGCACCTGACAAAGAATCTTTGTGTGAACCTGTTAGGATTCATGGGTGTGTATGGGAAGCCAAAGGATTCACTTGAAGCACGCCAGGACTTGCGGGGCATGAAAGAACGAGACAACCTTCATCCAGAGAAGACAGATGATGGACGTCATTACTTAAGTCCTGCTAGCTACACGCTTAGCAAAGAAGAGAGGGACAGCATGTTCGAATGTCTAAGCAGCATCAAGGTCCCATCGGGATTCTCCTCTAATATAAAGGGTATAATAAATATGCCAGAGAAGAAATTCCTAATCTTAAAGTCCCACGACTGCCATGTGCTTATGACGTAATTGCTTCTAGTTGCTTTAAGAGGAATTCTACCTCCACATATACGCCTAGCCACCGTGAAGCTATGTGCATTGCTCAATGCAATTTCTCAGAAGGCAATCAATCCAGTGGAACTAGCTACTCTACAGAATGATGTGGTTCAATGTCTTGTCAGCTTTGAATTGGTGTTCCCTCCATCCTTCTTTAATATCATGACACACCTCCTAGTTCATTTGGTGAAGGAGATTAATATTCTTGGACCTATGTTCTTACATAACATGTTCCCCTTCGAGGGGTTTATGAGAGTCTTGAAGAAATATGTGAAAGTCCGTTCTAAGCCTGAAGGAAGCATCGCCTAGGGCTATGGAACAGAGGAGGTCATTGAGTTCTATGTTGACTTTATTCCTGACCTTGCCCCGATTGGCGTTCTCGAATCACGACACGAGGGGAGACTCAGTGGTAAAGGAACTTTAGGGAAGAAAACATATATTGGCATAGAAGATGATTATTTTAATAAAGCACACTACATAGTTCTTCAGAACTTGTCATTGGTGCATCCATACATCGAGATACATAAGGAGTTCTTACAATCCAAGTTTCCAGGGAAGACTGAAGCTTGGATTAGGCGTTAGCACATGGAAAGTTTCAGTAGTTGGTTGCGAAAAGAATGTCAAGGAGATGATAATATTGATGAGCAACTGTATTTGTTGGCTAGGCAACCATTGTGGCATATCCTCATGTACCAAGGGTACGAGATAAATAGGAATACATTTTACACAGTTGCCCAAGATAAAAGGAGCACCAATCAAAATAGTGGTGTTCGCATAGATGGCACAGATCCAAATGAGAATATACAAACATATTATGGCTGCATAGAAGAGATATGGGAATTAGACTACGTACCTAATTTTAAAGTCCCTTTGTTCCGGTGCTAATGGGTGAAGCTGACCGGAGTAGGGGTAACAGTCGACAAAGAGTATGGAATGACAACAGTGGACCTCAACAATATTGGGTACAAAGACGAACCATTCGTCCTTGCTGCCAATGTGAGTAAGATGTTCTATGTGAAAGACATGTCTACAAAATCAAAGAGAGGAAAAAACGAAGACATCAACTCAATGATCAATGAGCCAAAGCGCTACATAGCTCTTTCTGGGAAAATAAATATAGTGGGAATTGAAGACAAGTCAGACATGTCAGAAGATTATAAAAGAAATGTCCGAATTCCACCCTTCATAGTGAAGAAAGATCCAAGCATCATGTTAAATGATGAAGACACTCCATGATTACGACAAGATCATAACCAAGGGCCATACGTCAACAAAAAATTCACTGTTGTGCCTGTATGATACAACAATACATGTTTAATATATTATGTTTTAGAGACGGATATTATGTAATATGTTATGACTTCACATTGTAATATGTTTAATATATGTTTCAAATTTCACAAGTGTGTGACATAGTTTTAGAAAGTCTATATGAGATTCAAGAATTTATGACTAGTGTTAGATAAAACTTTCTCAAATGGGAAAATGAGCTATGTAACAATTGTAGATCTTGCTGAGATGATGAAATTTGGTATTCAGAGTTTGTTCATCTGAGGTCATTTAGTGTCTCATTTGAGCAAGTTTGACCAAGTCAAATTTGGTCAAATGAAAAAACAACACTTTGACTCTAGTATTATGAACTCTAAATGACTTCAAATTGAAAAGTTTTGAATACAAAGTTCGTTAAACTCATTAAGATCTACAATTGTTGTCTTGGTCAACTTTCCATTTGAGAAAGTTTGGATGGTTCAAATTTATGATTTTTAAATTTTGACGCCTACAAACTAGTTTTTGGAATCCTAGATTGTCTCAAATTGAAAAGTTTTGAATACCAAGTTTGTTCAGTTCATCAAGATCTACAATACTTATATAGTCCATTTTTTCATTTGAGAAAGTTTGAATAAAATGTAGTTCAAATTTCACAAGTATGTGACATAGTTTTAGAAAGTCTATATGAGATTCAAGAATTTGTGACTAGTATTTGATAAAACTTTCTCAAATGGGAAAATGAGCTATGTAACAATTGTAGATCTTGCTAAGATGATCAAACTTGTTATTCAGAGATTTTTCATCTGAGGTTATTTAGTGTCTCATTTGAGCAAGTTTGACCAAGTCAAATTTGGTCAAATGAAAAAATAACACTTTGACTCTAGTATTATGGACTCTAAATGACTTAAAATTGAAAAGTTTTGAATACCAAGTTTGTTAAACTCATCAATATCTACAATTATTGTTTTGGTCAACTATCCATTTGAGATAGTTTGGATGGTTCAAATTTGTGATTTTTAAATTTCAACGCCTACAAACTAGTTTTCGGAACCCTAGATTGTCTCAAATTGAAAAGTTTTGAATACCAAGTTTGTTCAGCTCATCAAGATCTACAATCATTATATAGGCCATTTTTTTCATTTGAGAAAGTTTGAATAAAATATAGTTTAAATTTCATAAGTGTGTGACATAGTTTTAGAAGATCTATATGAGATTCAAGAATTTGTGACTAGTGTTTGATAAAACTTTCTCAAATGGGAAAATGAGCTACGTAACAATTGTAGATCTTGCTGAGATGATCAAACTTGGTATTCAGAGATTTTTCATCTGAGGTCATTTAGTGTCTCATTTGAGCAAGTTTGACCAAGTCAAATTTGGTCAAATGAAAAAAACAACACTTTGACTCTAGTATTATAGACTCTAAATGACTTCAAATTGAAAAGTTTTGAATACAAAGTTCGTTAAACTCATTAAGATCTACAATTGTTGTCTTGGTCAACTTTCCATTTGAGAAAGTTTGGATGGTTCAAATTTGTGATTTTTAAATTTTGACGCCTACAAACTAGTTTTTGGAACCCTAGATTGTCTCAAATTGAAAAGTTTTGAATACCAAGTTTGTTCAGTTCATCAAGATCTACAATACTTATATAGTCCATTTTTTCATTTGAGAAAGTTTGAATAAAATGTAGTTCAAATTTCACAAGTATGTGACATAGTTTTAGAAAGTCTATATGAGATTCAAGAATTTGTGACTAGTATTTGATAAAACTTTCTCAAATGGGAAAATGAGATATGTAACAATTGTAGATCTTGCTAAGATGATCAAACTTGTTATTCAGAGATTTTTCATCTGAGGTTATTTAGTGTCTCATTTGAGCAAGTTTGACCAAGTCAAATTTGGTCAAATAAAAAAATAACACTTTGACTCTAGTATTATGGACTCTAAATGACTTAAAATTGAAAAGTTTTGAATACCAAGTTTGTTAAACTCATCAATATCTACAATTATTGTTTTGGTCAACTATCCATTTGAGATAGTTTGGATGGTTCAAATTTATGATTTTTAAATTTCAACGCCTACAAACTAGTTTTCGGAACCCTAGATTGTCTCAAATTGAAAAGTTTTGAATACCAAGTTTGTTCAGCTCATCAAGATCTACAATCATTATATAGGCCATTTTTTTCATTTGAGAAAGTTTGAATAAAATATAGTTTAAATTTCATAAGTGTGTGACATAGTTTTAGAAGATCTATATGAGATTCAAGAATTTGTGACTAGTGTTTGATAAAACTTTCTCAAATGGAAAAATGAGCTACGTAACAATTGTAGATCTTGCTAAGATGATCAAACTTGGTATTCAGAGATTTTTCATCTGAGGTCATTTAGTGTCTCATTTGAGCAAGTTTGACCAAGTCAAATTTGGTCAAATGAAAAAACAACACTTTGACTCTAGTATTATAGACTCTAAATGACTTCAAATTGAAAAGTTTTGAATACAAAGTTCGTTAAAATCATTAAGATCTACAATTGTTGTCTTGGTCAACTTTCCATTTGAGAAAGTTTGGATAGTTCAAATTTATGATTTTTAAATTTTGACGCCTACAAACTAGTTTTTGGAACCCTAGATTGTCTCAAATTAGAAAGTTTTGAATACCAAGTTTGTTCAGTTCATCAATATCTACAATACTTATATAGTCCATTTTTTCATTTGAGAAAGTTTGAATAAAATGTAGTTCAAATTTCACAAGTATGTGACATAGTTTTAGAAAGTCTATATGAGATTCAAGAATTTGTGACTAGTATTTGATAAAACTTTCTCAAATGGGAAAATGAGCTATGTAACAATTGTAGATCTTGCTAAGATGATCAAACTTGTTATTCAGAGATTTTTCATCTGAGGTTATTTAGTGTCTCATTTGAGCAAGTTTGACCAAGTCAAATTTGGTCAAATAAAAAAATAACACTTTGACTCTAGTATTATGGACTCTAAATGACTTAAAATTGAAAAGTTTTGAATACCAAGTTTGTTAAACTCATCAATATCTACAATTATTGTTTTGGTCAACTATCCATTTGAGATAGTTTGGATAGTTCAAATTTGTGATTTTTAAATTTCAACGCCTACAAACTAGTTTTCGGAACCCTAGATTGTCTCAAATTGAAAAGTTTTGAATACCAAGTTTGTTCAGCTCATCAAGATCTACAATCATTATATAGGCCATTTTTTTTCATTTGAGAAAGTTTGAATAAAATATAGTTTAAATTTCACAAGTGTGTGACATAGTTTTAGAAGATCTATATGAGATTCAAGAATTTGTGACTAGTGTTTGATAAAACTTTCTCAAATGGAAAAATGAGCTACGTAACAATTGTAGATCTTGCTAAGATGATCAAACTTGGTATTCAGAGATTTTTCATCTGAGGTCATTTAGTGTCTCATTTGAGCAAGTTTGACCAAGTCAAATTTGGTCAAATGAAAAAACAACACTTTGACTCTAGTATTATAGACTCTAAATGACTTCAAATTGAAAAGTTTTGAATACCAAATTTGTTAAACTCATCAAGATCTACAATTGTTGTTTTGGTCAACTTTCCATTTGAGATAGGTTGGACGGTTCAAATTTATAATTTTTAAATTTTGACGCATACAAACTAGTTTTCGGAACCCTACATTGTCTCAAATTGAAAAGTTTTGAATACCAAGTTTGTTCAGCTCATCAATATATACAATTGTTGTTTTGGTCCACTTTCCATTTGAGAAAGTTTAGATGGTTCAAATTTGTGATTTTTAAATTTCAACACCTACAAACTAGTTTTCGGAACCCTAGATTGTCTCAAATTGAAAAGTTTTGAATATTAAGTTTGTTCAACTCATCAAGATCTACAATCCTTATATAGGCATTTTTTTATTTGAAAAAGTTATAGAACAAAAATACTATATTTTCTTTATTTTTATAGGTTCAACAAAAATTTTCTGTCATTTTGGTCAAAAAACCGAGAAAAAATTGAAACATTGACGTTACAATAATGTGATAATAAATTTCCTATCGAATAATATTAGTTTTATTAATTTTAAGTTACAAATATATTTTTGCATTAACAAAATACTTAGTATTAGTAACATTTATATTCTATATTCATAAAAGAAATTAAAAACTTTAGGTTACAAAATTTTCCTATTTACAATAAATAATTAGTTAATCAATAGTATTTTTTAAAATAAATTTTACAAAGTATTGAAGTTGCTATAGAATTAATTGATTAACCTAGTATTAAACAAGGAGAACAAAATCAAAATTCTAGGCCTTTCCAATTACTCTGGCGGGCTGCCAAAATTTCCAGGCCTTCAATCCCGGCCCAGGCCAGAAACCGGGACTAAAGGGTGGACGGAATTGCCCGTCCAAAAATACCTTTAGTCCCGGCTGATAACATCAACCGGGACTAAAGCTCCTTTAGTCCCGGCTGGTAAGCCGAGTCGGGACTAAAGGGTTGGACCTTTAGTCCCGGTTCGGCTTACCAGCCGGGACTAAAGGAGCTTTAGTCCTGGTTGGTGTTACCAGCCGGGACTAAAGGGTCCCAGCCTATATATATCGAACGGTTCCTCTGTTCATCTTCTACTTTTCGATCTACACGTCGATCTCGTCTCTGCCGCGCCGTGTCGCATCGTCGTCGTCGTCTACCCCCGCCCGGCCTCGTCGTCGAGCCCCGCCCGGTGGCCGTCGAGCTCGTCTCCACCGTACGTTGTCCTCGCGCGAGGTGCTCAGCTCGGCCCCGTGGCCGGCCAGCACGCCCGCCATTCGCCCCTAGCCTGCTAGCTAGCTCGGCCATATTTTTTTAGATAGTTTTTTAGATAGTTTTTGATATATATGTTAGATTAAAATGTATTAAAATTTAATTAGTAGTTTATTCTTAGTTTTTAGTTAGTTTTTTAGATAGTTTTTGATATATGTTAATTAGATTTAAATGTATTAAAATTTAATTAGTACTTTATTTAGATAGTTTTTTAGATAGTTTTTTATTATAGTTTTTGATATATTTAGTAATTATTATTCTATCTCTCTCTATATATGTGTTAAATTTAATTTTGATTTAGTAATTCTATCTATGTATATATGTTAGGTTTAATTAGATTTTGTAATTAATTCTATCTAGATATATGTGTGTTATTTTATTTAATTGGATTTAGTAATTATATTCTATCTCTCTATATATATGTTAGATTTAATTTTATTTTAGTAATTGACACATGTATATTTTATTAGTAATTCTATCTCTATATCATATGCATATTTTATTTTAGTAATTCTATCTATATACCACTTGGATATTTTATTAGTAATTCTATCTATATCACATGTATCTAGAGAGAGATTCTATATGTATACATATATATGTACTTAATTATTTCTATATGTATATATACATATACTTAATTATTTTCATGTGTTGAGAGAGAGAGAAAATTATATCTAGAGAGACATTCTATGTGTTATCACATGCATATCTAGAGATATATACATATGCACTTATTTCTGTGTTGAGAGAGAGAGAGAAAATTATATCATTTTATGTGTATATATACATGTACTTATTTCCATGTTTTTGGATCAAAAGTGTTTTTGATTCGATTCCAAAGCCTATACCTTATTATTGTTTATCCTTATGAAATATTATGTGTTATTATATTTAATTGGATTTAGTAATTCTATATGTGTTATCACATGTACTTATGTTATGTGCCATAGTAATTCTATCTATGTGTTATCTTGAAGATACAAATGGCTGCTCCGGATGATAACTTGAATGATGACATAATGGCGAATATTATCAATGCCGGCACCAATGCGGATGTAGATGACACGAGTCAGTACTTTGCCGATTATGAGGATATCCTGAATATCCCAGTGGTTGAAGATCAACAAATTGTCGCGCAAGAAAATACTAGCGAGGTATATTCGATTATCTATCATCTCTTATAGATACATGCGTACGTATATTTATTGTTAATCGTTGTGTTTCTACTCATGTAGCCGGTTTCTGAATCTACATCAACCACCGGCAAGAGTAGGAAAGTCCGAGGGCCAAAAAAGCTATTAGAGGGCCGTTTCATAATATCATAATTCGACACCGACACCGGCAAACCATTGGGACCACATGCTCAAACATATGTTAATCAATGTGGGTTCATTATAAGGGATAGGATCCCAGTTAGTGCTCGTGAATGGAA
The DNA here is from genome assembly GCF_019320115.1 of Miscanthus floridulus. Classification (NCBI taxonomy): domain Eukaryota; kingdom Viridiplantae; phylum Streptophyta; class Magnoliopsida; order Poales; family Poaceae; genus Miscanthus; species Miscanthus floridulus. The sequence goes on along the minus strand of NC_089595.1, from coordinate 78,303,182 downwards.
GCAGAAGATATCTGCTCCTAATGTTAGTTTTATATCTAATCATGACAAGAACCTAGCTTAGAGAGATATCACTCAGCATTTCATATTATAAGCAGATGATGCTTTGAAGGAGCTAGTGAGGGATTGGACAATGAAGAAGATGGCAACATTGTTCTAGAGTTGGAAGAAGACATTGTATAAAAAGTTTATCTTGAAGAATGAAACGCCAGATTTCAATGCTAAGGCATTTGTCAAGTTGGAGTCCTATTGGGATGACTTCGTACAATACAAGACATCTCAAGAGAGTGAGGAATGTGTGATGAGGAATCAGCAGAATGTCCGACAGAAGCAATACCATCATCACATGGGATCAGGTGGTTATAGGAGTGCTATTCCCAAGTGGCATAACCTAGAAGCAGAGATTACTGCCAAGGGAATCATACCTAAAACAATAGAGAAGAACTGGCCTCAACGCACGAAGAATTGATTCTATGCTCATGGGGGAAGACTAGATCCAGACACTGGCAAGCTAATTTTTAGCCAAAAAATTGAGAGAGCAACACAGAGACTAGCTCATGCTAGGGAAGAAGCTGATAGTGGTATTTTCAAACCCAACAGAGAGAAGGATGAATTGACATATGCCCTAGAGAATCCCAAACATGGTGGTCGAACAAGAGGCTATGGGGTAGTTCCATGGCTACAAGCATTCCCAGCAGACAAGGATACCTACAAAAGCCGCCAGAGAAAGAAGGATGAGGAGGCAGACTGAATCCGTGTATAGGAGCAATTTGTTAATGAGTCACGACAAGCATTGCTTGAATCACGTGAACGAGAAAAATCTCTTGAGGCAAGAATGCAGGAGGAGATCAAGAGGCAAGTGCAGCTAGTAATGAGTCAAATGCAATCGCAATCAATGTCGAGAGTCACCATTAGCCCCGTTGGTTAGATGAAAAGCAGTTGTGCTTCCACGGAGCTGCCAGTTATTCAAGATGATGCTGGGTTGCGCTTCCCTATTGATGACATTACCGAGCCTCTAACAACATGTGAGCTACACATTCTAGATGGTAATAATGCATCAATCATGGTGGCTATCGGGGTAGTACCTCCAATAGACCGAATGAAGACACCAAGAATCCATGGGTCAGTTATTCAACCTAGATATGCTAGCGTCTCGGTCGATACATGTGGCAGAACCGCCTAATCTAATGCCTCACAGGAGTGCTTGTCTTCCATTAGACACTAAGCACTCGAGAGAGAACACCAAATTACTCGATTCCATCGGGCACACCCCCGGGGAGAACCCGAAAATCCACATTTTTCCCTCAGGATCACAAATGAGAGAATAAAGCTTACATCATTCTTAACTAGTTCTTGCATCACTTTACATGTACATCAGAGTATAACATTTATTATTATAATAGCGGAATGTAATCATATTATCAGAGTTATGAATTATTCAATTGAACAGCGGAATATAAACATGTGAATAGAGTTACAACGGAAATAAATATCTAAACATGACATGAGGAAGTATTGAAATATAAACTACGACGATAGATTATGAAACTTTTGTTTATAAAAGCATTTAGTGAGAGTTATAAATAAAGACTACAGTCGCAGCGTAAAGAAAATCCTCTCTGAGCCCATCCGGAGGAATCCACACACAAAGGTCAGCTCAAGCCTCCACCTGTTACTTGCAATAGGGGGAATAAAACCCTGAGTACTCAATTGTACTCAGCAAGACTTACCCGACAGTAGAAAAGAAAAGACTCCAAGGATATGCATGGCTATCTAGTTTGTGGGTTGCATTTGCAGAAAGCATTACTAAGCGTGCGTCCTTATATTTGATTTTTAATAATAGCCACATTGGTTCATTAACTAACCATTCTATGTAAGCATCTGTGCTACTTTCAAGCAAGTGGTAAGCAATCAGATTTCTTTTTCCATCTTTCATCTTTCATCTTCAGTTCTTACTACGATGCTAAACTGCAGACAAGCCGTACCGGATAGCCCGGCGATTCGTGAATCAATGCCCCAAGCTGGGTACCCCAAAAACACACGCCCCGCTTGTACCCTGGGCACAAGCAGGACCAACCCATCACTCTCCTGTCCTAGGTGTCCAGGTCCCCGTCCAAACTAGGACTCCAAGCCCCGCCCCTGAGTCCCAGACTCAGTGCGGTGCAAAAACCTCCTCCACCAAAAACAAACCCTAACAGTCGGTTCGGAAAGAGCCGGATCCACGACAAGAGAGCAACAAGTCTTACAAGCGCCCATACACAAGTATGTGCTCGGGATAATAAGTCTATGACCTACCTAGAGTCATATGCAATGATCGGTCCTTAACCAACCAGACAGGGAAAAATGGTGTAACCAAGCTATGACCCGCCTCCGCAGTGACACAACTTCTTACACCCACCAATACCCAAACCACATCCCTGTCCGGTCACCATTTTCCTTTCCACCATTTTATATATTCCAAGTGATAATCATATAGTAACATATTTCCTATATCTCGCGAGTGACAGGCAATCACTCGACTTCTACCGGAGTCCTATAGCATAGCAATCTACACGATCCTGTCATACTAGTAAGACTCATAGGATAAAGATATATATGCAAGTGGTTTCATTCAACTACTTAAAACTTAATGCACAAATATAATTTAAACTGCAGAAAAGTAGGGGTTATGCACCGGGGCTTGCCTGGAAAAAATATAATCAGAAGTTAGCTTTCCATCATGGCGACATGATCTTCAAAAGCACTATTCCTCCAGCAACTCCCGACGACTCCGTGATCCACCGACGTCCCTATTATGATATGCAATGTAATGCCATGCCAAGATATAATTAATTGACTCAATCGTGACTCGTATAAATATGCTTTACGCTTCTTAAGTTAGCGAGCTAGTTCTAACGACGACCGTACTTAGGCTACATATACACGTTGTCAAACAAGGCATTATTTCTCAACAATTCTTTTAGTTATATAAACCAACGGTGTTTCTTTATTCGCAATAGGACATTATTATTTATCTAGCAACTAATTATTCTAGAGCTACAAAATTATGGTGAGTAGCAAATAATGCTAGGAACCTACTGTAAAGATTTCAGATCAATTTGTCATGAAAGTTCCTACAAGTTTATATTTTGCAATATTAAATATCTTAGATTAGTTATATGGCTTCCAAAAATATCATCGAACTATGTGAACAAAATATACTAATAGGTAGGTCCTAATTTTAGAGACTCAATAAAACTGGTTTGACATTTATATTATTTTTCTACACTTTATTTTCAATTTTAGAAGAGCATTGTTTTAACAAAATAACCGAGAACATTCAAACAGAAACAGGCCGTACGGGCTAGCTTGGCCCACAGGCGCGTAGGAAGCGGGTAGCCCAAAGGCGCACGTGGCAAGCCGGCCCAGCGCAGGCGCGGTGGCCCAGCAAGCGCGAGCAGCCATCGGCCCAGCAAAGCGGTGCGGGGTGAGCAGCCAGCCAGCCCAGCGGGGCAGGCGGCCCAGCAGACATGGCAACAGAAATTTTGTGAAATGGCCCCTTGCGCTTTCCCTAATCACGCTGAGGTCCACGAGCACTATTCAAACAAGGCACGTATTTACAGCAAGGACCCTACATAAATTTTCGTCTTGGATTCTTACCCTCTTCTACCTCCACAAAGCAGAGCATGGCATAGGGCATCGACCGACATCGGCGGCAATGGTGCATTGGGGCTGGGGAAGACACGACAACGGTGAACCACCCACCGGTGAGCTGCCCGAGGAGCCTGCGCGAGCACGCCAGGCCGCGGCAAGGCTCGAGCGGACCCCAGGCAGCCTACCCGCGAGAGCCGAGGAGGCGGGCACGCCGACCGTAGTAACGCCAGCCAGGCGAGGGCGACAGGACGACACGCGGTGTAGTGGTGCAGGAGGCTCGGGCACGCGGCACGGAGGATGTGGCGGTTTGGAACGGCCGTGGGCTCACGCGCGCTCACACGGAGATGACCGATGACGGCGGGCGAGGGACGCAGTGACAGCAGCCTCGGTGCACGGCGGCATGGCCCTCTAGGCGCGGTGATCCACAGTGGTGGCGCGCGCACTCGAGGAAGAAGGCGCGGTCCGGGACAGCGCGTGCTCGGCCGCTCAGAAGCTCGGCCGGAGAGGACGGCGCGGCCAAGAGATTCGGGGAGCAGAGCTGTGCACGGGTCACGGCCATGGCGTGCTGCGGCATGCGTGTGCTCGCGCGAGGAGGGTCCGGCACCGGACAGCACGGGCCCGGTGGGCGCAAGGCATGGTGCGGAGGCGCAGCCCTGGCGGGTGGTGGCAGTCATGGCCCAATGATGCGGGACTACAACAATGACGAGACCGTGGGGTTCGTGCTTGCCCGCAACGGACCGAGTGACGGATGGTGTGACCACGGCAGCGCTGCAGGGCGTAGAAGATAAAGAGAGGGCACAGACACGCGAGGCAGCAGCGACAGTAGTGGGCCACAACAATGTTGATGTAGGTGGTTGGCAGCCAGAGTGAAAGAGAGAGCGGAGAGAGGTGGTGCGGAGCAAGCGCTCGGCTCATCTCAGAAAAGCAAGCAAAAAAATAGAGGCGGAGATGGCAGAGAAGAACGACACAGAGAAAAAGGACGAGAAGACCTGAGCGAGCTCGTCAAGTAAAGGCATAGCAGTCCGATTGACATCGACCACGGCACGTGGTCTGGTCGGCGAATCAGAAATGGACAAAGGTGCGATGCACTTGAACTCGAAGTGGCCAAACCCGAGTGGGGGCAAGTGAGGCAGGGACACGTCGTCACTGTGACTAAGGCCGGAGAGCAGAGCGGGAGCAACAGCACGTGGGTCAGCCGACTTCCATCACGTCAAATATCAAGGTGATGAGACCATACGAGCAGCGGGTAGACAAGCAAGGCAGGCAAGGTAGGAGAGACGGGGCTAGACAGCCACGAGTAGAGCAGAGCAGGCAACAACGTTTCAATCATCAAAGGAGATCGTGCTGGCCCTAAGCTTTATGTAACTGGTATATACCTATATATCTACACACACACACACACACACACACACACACACACACACACACACACACACACACACACACACACACACACACACACACACACACATATATATATATATATATATATATATATATAACGGTTTACTAATTTACACAAATTGTAACGTCTAGGCGCAGGAAAATTTTTAGCAAAGCTCGAATTTAAATTTGATTCAAACGCTATATATATATATATGTATATCGTTCTATTTATTAATGGATTTTATTTTATTTATACAAGTTGCTTTTCCTGCTTAATCTAACAGAACAAACCGCTCGTCATTTACTTGCTAGAATCATTATCGGACAGTCCCAACTATCTTTACACACTGAGTAATTTAACTTGGCGTTGATTTGAGTCCACGAAACTAAGTCACACTGGATTCGCGTATCGCGTCGAATATGTTTTAAATAAAAAATCCAAGAAACTCGTTTCGAAAACTTTACTAAGGCCTAAATCACGACGCTAAAAAGGATCGTAACACCAGGGTGTTACAACCAACCCCCCTTAAAAAGAATCTCGTCCCGAGATTCGAAGCTAGAACCAGAAAAGGGGAAACACGATTATATTCGTAGATCAGGGGTTACATGAAAGATTACACGACTTCGAATACAAAACCGCATGGGACCTAGGGATACATGGTTAAGAGCAACTTGGTACAACCGAGATCTAATCCAGAAGTCGAGATAGACGAGGACAATGGAGAAACAACAAGATAATGATTATCCAAATCATGGCGTAGCACCAACAAATCCAGAAATAGTCGACTGAGAAGTAAAACATCATGAATCCTAAGGCCAACTAACCAAGGGAACTTGAACTTCTTCGACGAATCGGATCCTTTCTTCTTCTCAGATCACACCATCACCTTAGACAGACGAACTTAGCTTCACAACGTCGCCTAGATTTCGTAGCTCTTATGTGAATGTGAGAGGAATGGGGATGAAGAAGAAGAGCAAGGACCAAGGTGTCTTATAGCGGCGAACGGAGGTGGGGCGCAACACACCGGAGGCGGATGCAGTGGGGATGGGATACACAGATGGTGCATGCTGTGGAGATAAGGTCAGAGACATGGTGCGCTTCCTGTGCGAGCGGCGGAGGGGAAATAAACGAGAGGAGAGGGGGTCCGCTCAACAAGGCAGGCGTGCGGGCGGTCGTGTCACCAAAAGAAGAAAGAAAGGGAAGGGGAAATGGGGGGTCCGGTACAAGGGACGAGGCATGAGAGTCGAGAGCCGACCGGATGCTGGGAAAAGGAGAAGCACATAGTGCACAAGGACGGCAAGCACTGCACGATGCCGCGGCCACACGAAAACGAGGAGCTAAAGACCCAATACAGACAACGTTCGTAGGGCACGCAGCGAAATGACCCAACATGCGTAGCGGTCAACTAAACACAGGGCTTTGGACAAGACATCCACTCAGACTTTTATGACTATCCATGGCTAACCTTCCGTTACTACTCTTTTTTTGCTTTCCTCCCTTGACCACATCCGTCTTTTCTGTATACCCAGTCATGTCATACTTTCCTTCTCCAAACCATCTCTTGTTTACCTTGAGAGAACACCTCTGCATCAACCCGTTGTGGAATTCCTATTTAAACACCTGAACATTTCCAAGGAGAAAATTTTTAAAACAAAACGGTATGGCGGTGTAACTTGGTAAAGGTACTTGGTCAACAACCTCGATACCAGCGCGTGCCGAGCAACGTCACATGTGGCAGCTGTTCCACAAGGAGCCCTCGGTGTCATCGCAGCACCGTAAGCTATTAACCAGGCAACTATTACCAACTTACATGCCATGAAGGCGGTGGGGTCATAGACCACAGAGTAAGGGGAGTATTGCAAGGGAAAATTCAAACAATAAAAGTTCCCTTCACAATAAGGGACAAGGAATTCAAATCCAAATGACGGATTTGTTTTAAAAAGATTCAAGTGTTCTGCTGGGACACCCACAATTAGCTGATACAGTGTCCTATATTATCCAATCACGGCTAACCTGCTAGTATCTGAATGACAACTTCTCTTGTAACTCACTTAACATCGCCCTTGAAAACTTGGAGCATGTCTAACGAGACTTTAAAGTAAATGAACGCAATAAACATAGCGAAATAATTAACATGCATGCTCCAATGATCTTATATGGGTACAACGTACAAACACTCAGGCTCCATTTCACAACATAGCATTCACCTACGGTCAGGCGATCTCAACACTACGGATGACAACAACAGCAAGAGTACAATACCGGAGGATAGTGACGAAAAACACTACTACTACGGGTACAACATCCCAAGGCAACTAATCTACATCCTTGCGGGGCGACGGCTGAGCGAGAGGAATCAAGGGTTCTTCTTCTCACACTTCTGACTGTGGAGGTGTGGGCGGTGCTGCAACACCAGTTCTTCTTCTCTCGGGCGGTTGGATAGGGATCCCTTCCAAGATTGGGGCATCCTGCCTTTCAGCAGCCAGCGTCCTCCGCTTAGCCTCGGTGACAAGATAGGCTACCCATAGCTGATGGACATGCCGATCTTTAGCCTCCTTTAGAGCTTCCAACATGGTAGTCTCCTAGCTCTCAGCAGCTGCAGCACTGGCATGCGCTTCGGTGAGCTGCACCTAGAGCATCCGGTTGAAGATCTCGGCTTCCTCGACGCACCGAAGGCACGCCCTCAGCTCCAAGGCTTGATGGTCGTACTGCTCATCTAGAGTGAGTAGGTACATATTCAAGTGCACCATGGTGGGACTATCCTCTTGCACATCCCGTCCTTGCAAAGCCTCCATGCGGGCCCTCCATGCCCGACGATTCTTGTCCAAAGGAGGAAAGAACCGCATGGGAGTACGAGCAATGGGCTCCTCATAGATCTGGCAGAGGTACCGCAAGGCTTTGCGGGCCACAACCTGGTAGGTGTCGATGAAGTGAAATCCGGTCACGGTCACACTCCAGGCTTCAGTGAGGTCGGGGAACTCCTCACTCTTCCCGATGTAGATGGTAACCTCACACCGCTTAGTGCCATGCTCCTCATACTCACGGCCCTCATACTTGGGGCGATCATTGACTCTGAGCTTTTGTAGAGTGGCATGCAGGATTCTGGGAAAACCCTCAACATTCAGGTAGTAGGTACTAACCCAGGCTCCTGCCATCTTTGGAGGTGGTTGCAAGGAAGGTTGAGCAAAAAGCTGGCTCAAAGGAAAAGCTAAGCGAGCTAAAGTGCGTCGAGTGGTGGTACCAATGGCTAAGCCAGGCTCTACTTATAAAGGCAGAGCATTCAGTGGTCCTGGCGCGGTTCACCAGGGTTCCCGCGTGAGATCACTACGGCGGAGCGACCAAATTCCACGCGTTGGAGGCGAGCGACATGCGATGCCATTACTAACTAGTACGACTGTAGGGCAAGGGTTCGACAAGAGCACAGAAAGGGGTACAGAGAGACGTGGATCATGACCGGTGCGAACCACGGGCGAACATGAAACACGAAGCCATAGTGCAGACCTAACTCTAGAACAGGAACGAGTCATTCGTGCACAATGCGACGCATGCGACACCTATGGATGGTGTATCTACCAGCAATACGAGTGCTACAATGCACAAACAGGATATGCATGAATGCACGTCCTATATGTCCTTGCACTGTTGCCGCATATAGGGCAACCGTTCTTAGAGTTTTGGCATATCGTTCTCTCCCTGTAACTAGCCGATACTATCGGACTATGCTCGAGTCAGTGTACCTGTAGAAACTTGATTAAGTCTACCTAAGTCAGCAGAGTGCCATCTATCCTAGATACATAACCATAGTAATATGACTACTTATATAACTTCGCATACAAACGTCCTAACTTTTTGCAACAATGGGTTGTTAAGTTTTAGTTTAGAAAAGATTTTCGAAGCTTTATTTTCTCATTTATGCTCTAATACCACCTGTGGCAGAACCGCCTAATCTAATGCCTCACAAGAGTGCTTGTCTTCCATTAGACACTAAGCACTCGAGGGAGAACACCAAATTACTCGATTCCGTCGGGCACAACCCAGGGGAGAACCCAAAAATCCACATTTTTCCCTCAGGATCACAAATGAGAGAATAAAGCTTACATCATTCTTAACCAGTTCTTGCATCACTTTACATGTACATCAGAGTATAACATTTATTATTATAATAGCGGAATGTAATCATATTATTAGAGTTATGAATTATTCAATTAAACAGCGGAATATAAACATGTGAATAGAGTTACAACAAAAATAAATATCTAAACATGACATGAGGAAGTATTGAAATATAAACTACGACGACAGATTATGAAACTTTTGTTTATAAAAGCATTTAGTGAGAGTTATAAATAAAGACTACGGTCGTAGCGTAAAGGAAATCCTCTTTGAGCCCACCAGGAGGAATCCACACACAAAGGTCAGCTCAAGCCTCCACCTGTTACCTGCAACAAGGGGAATAAAACCCTAAGTACTCAATTGTACTCAGCAAGACTTACCTGACAGTAGAAAAGAAAAGACTCCAAGGATATGCATGGCTATCTGATTTGTGGGTTGCATTTGCAGAAAGCATTACTAAGCGTGCGTCCTTATATTTGATTTTTAATAATAGCCGCATTGGTTCATTAACTAACCATTCTATGTAAGCACCTGTGCTACTTTCAAGTAGGTGGTAAGCAATCAGATTTCTTTTTCCATCTTCCGTCTTTCATCTTCAGTTCTTACTATGATGCTAAACCATAGACAAGTCGTACCAGATAGCCCAGTGATTCACGAATCAATGCCCCTAGCTGGGTACCCCGAAAACACACGCCCTGCTTGTACCCTGGGCACAAGCAGGACCAACCCATCACTCTCCTGTCCCGGGTGTCCAAGTCCCCGTCCAAACTGGGACTCCAAGCCCCGCCCCTGAGTCCCAGACTTAGTGCGGTGCAAGGACCTCCTCCACCAAAAACAAACCCTAATAGTCGGTCCAGAAAGAGCTGGATCCACGACAAGAGAGCAACAAGTCTTCCAAGCGCTCATACACAAGTATGTGCTCGGGATAATAAGTCTGTGACCTGCCTAGAGTCATATGCAACTATAACAGAACCGACCAATTATACGAGATTAAGTAAGAAAATCTTCCGCCGAAGCAGATAATTTGGCAAACTTAAACCCGTATAACCCGATAGTCCGTGAAACCATGAAGGATTTCAAACCAATCGACACACAAACCAAGATCGTATGAGTTTAGCAAATACCGTCACACGTTACATAAAGTTCACAATGACAGTGGATACATCAGAGTTTAGAACATAAAGTTATTACAATCTGAGTTCAACTGAAATAGCGGAAGTAAATAGTTTTTAAAGCCACACACACACTTTTAGTTTAGATACAGTGCCAGTAGGTAGTCATCTCCAACAAAAGCATCAGATGAGAAATATGGAGTGACCAATTGCCCTTGGTCCTAGTTGTCACCCATCGCCGGATATAGGCAGTTAATGCAATAGCCGTAGTACATTTGACCATCTGCAACAACAATGGGAACAACGCCCTGAGTACGAGAAGGTACTCAGCTAGACTTACCCATCTTAAACCACAATAAAGCGACACCAAGGATTATGCAAGGCTTTCTTTAGTGGACTAGCTGACTTGTTTGCGAAAAGCATAAGCTATCCTAAAACATCATTTTAAATACTTTGCATCCTCTTTATTATAACCTATTCATCTAGGTAAGCACCTGTACTATAGCAATCATATGATTAACCATTAACATCTAGTTACCAATTTAACTTTAGCATGTCCATACCATCTAGATAACCATCATTGTTCCATAATAATTACTATGATGCCGTAGCTCGAGTCAAGTGCTCACTATCCAGGAGCGATGGCGATTCAAATCGATTCCTAACCAGCTGGTGATTTATTCCTCACACAAACCACACCCACCGATCAAGTGAGCTACAGATCACCAATGACACTTTTTAGGTAGCCGCGGGACAATCTGGAGCCGCAGTACCCAGGGACCGCCCGACTGCTAGGAATCAGGTCACACCTGCCCTTGGGCTCACTCTTCACGCCCCTGTCATACCCCCATCAGCACCAATACGCGCACTCGTGTAGATCCCAGCCCGAAATGTGCCACTAGCTTCGTGGTCGAAAGGTACTTTATTCGGCCAGCTAAATGTGAGGCATGCATTCAACATGACAAGAGGGACGAGCAACGATTGGTCCTTAATCGACACAGACAGAAACTAACAGCACTCCAGAACCCTGTCTGGTTGCCTCCAACTTTTTCTGTCCAGTCTCCAGTTTTCCATCACATAAGGTTAATTCCAGGATATCATTCTTTCCATAGCCAATTTCTTCCAGTGACCACCTATAATGTAGGTGATCGAGTATCACCGATCGCTACCGGTCTAAGCAAGGCTAAGCAGTTATTCGATCCTGACCTAACCGGGAAAAGGTAATAAGGTAGGCAAGGATAGCAATAAATGCATCAACGATTTCAATCAACTCCTACAACTTAATGCAATAATATATAACTCATATATATATATATAAAGAATTGCTTTTATAAAGTAGGAGACTTATAATGCTCTGGGGCTTGCCTCGTTCGAACGAACTAGGTTGGTGATCCACGCACTCCGGCAAGTCCTCTCCTTGCTCCTCTTCCTCTGGCACCTCCGGTGCCTAGACTTCTTGTGGATCGATCCTGGTCTGCTCTTCCTGAACTGCCACTAGCAACTCCTCCTACGATCCTGTATGATGCAGATGTATAAGTGCTAATGCAGAGGTGCATCGAAGAGATGACATGTAATGATTATGATGCATGAAATGTATAGGTCATAGCAAAGCTCTTCTACAAGGTAGTCAACATCATCCAAGAACATGTACTACTATCTACTACGACAACCACTGTACTAGCATCCCGAATCACCACAACAAACTAAGATGCTTCAAAGATACACCAAAGCAAACATTATTAGCTAAACTCGCATTAAAGAAGATTGTTTTATTTCATGTTAAATCAGGGCTACCATAGCAATCTATATTTCTAGTGCTTATAAAAAGCTGAGAAAATTATAGTAGCATAGTACTACTCTAAGTAGACTACCATCAAATTTTCATGTCATTTAGATAAGTACAATAGCTTACACAAAAATGACAAGCTATGGCACAAATATGAGCATGAAAATACTTTGCACTATGAAAAGTGTCAAACAATAGGTTTAGTATTTTTCCTATGATCTTCATAGCATACAATCACTGTACAAAAATTATCACATGCCTGTTTTATGCAACTTTGGCTCTTTAGCAAAAATAACAAAAGTCAGCCATTAAAGGCACTTGAACTACACCTCCTAATTTTTCTACAAGACATGCATGGAATATATTTTTCACAGAAAGTAAATCACTCAAGGAAACTAACAAAACTAGAACCATATTTTTCTGAGGTATATTTTATTTACTAGACATTTTCTTAGAAATCAGCACTTATTTACTTTAAATAGAGCTACACAGAAAAGTATCACAAACTTGACATGCAGCATTTTTAACAGATAGATATAGTCACAAGAAGCATAACAAAATTTGTTTCATACATTTTGGAGCAACACAACTTGAGATATACATTTACTAAGCATTTGAGTCAATTCTTGAAACTATTTCTAAAAACCCTTTTCCTTAAAACGAAAAACCAGCGAATGCAAACGTTGGGTGCACCCGGTGCTGTGCACCCAGGGTTTCCCTCAGTCGCTGCAGCTAGGCCCCACATGCTAGAAGGGCCCGCATGACAGCGACACAGAATAGGGGAGGCGGCTCTGCGCTACGCGGCTCGACGCTATCTCGCCGGCGATGAGTATTCCGGCAAGGCCGAGGTCACCGGCGTGCCCTACTCAACAATGCACACTGATTGGGGTAGGTGATGGGAGGGTGGTGCCATTGGAGGTAGCTCGCCGACACCCATGGCGGCATGGTGGAGGAGCCCGGCGGCGCGCCGGCCATCTCCGGCCATGGCGGTGCGAACGGAGATTGGCGTGAGCATCTAGGGTACGTAGGGAAACTGATGGAAGGGAGAGAAGGGAGTGAGCAGGCTCCGGTGGTGCTTGGCCACGGCGAGCACGCACTCCGGTGAGGCACCGGCCATGGCGGAGCTCGCAGAATCAGCAAAAGGGATCCTCACCTGGGCTCGATTGACGCAGAAGCTGGCGCAGTAGGTGCGGCTAAGCAAAGCAGAGCTTGTGGCTCCCTGGAGGCGGCAACGACATGGAGGCGAGTGAGCTGAGCAGCAGCGACTCACCCGGCGGTAATGGCGGAGGCGCGAGCTCGGCTCTGAGCGAACTGGTGAAGCGAGGGAACGCGGGTGAAACAAATAAGCGATCCCTCAGGCACGTGGCGTCTTTGTGGCGGCGTTGGCCTGACCGGTGGGGGCAGCGATGGCATATGGCCACCACTTGGCCACCGCGGCCTGACGATGTTGGCCAGCTGGCCGGCCTGAACCGTCCATCAGAGAACGTCGAGACCGACTGACAGTGCATTTTTAACACTCCAAAACTCATAATCCGTTGATTGCTAGCGAAAGAATTTAAAACAAAAGTTATACTCCTACATACCAGCTACAAAACTCATTTAGAGATCAAGGTCTAATTCGCAAAGGACAGAGAGTAAAATCATGCCAAAGTCGTGTTCAAGAAACTGAAAAGTGGAGTTTTGTACTTAGAAAATTTCTAAGTGTTGAACCCAACCTAATTTCTAACTTGTGGAGCCCTTTAGAGCATGCTGTGCACATTTTCATGACCTGGTCACAAAATAATTTTTGTTCCTTATATAATTTGCTACAACTTTGTTTTAGGTTGCTCAGACATGCAAACATTCTAAGTGATACTTTTTGAACAGTCAAACCAAAAAGTCCTAGGGTCAAAACAAGTCAAACCATTATTTGAAAACTTAATTAGGCAAAATGGTCAACATGAACATTGTTCCTAATGACTTTCTAAGCATAGCTAAGATGTTTAACAATATATTTAGCCATCCCACATATTGGTCACACAAGAATCAAGCATAGAATGCACCGAAACAATGAAAAACAATTGAAATGTTACATTTGTTTCATGGTCATGTTTCACATGTTTCATGATCTTGTTGTATCGTACTAACTAGCTAGGTTCCACTAAAGTAAGTTGCACATGTTGCACTTGAGTGTTGCACACTAATCATTTCATAAACAAAAACAACACTCATGAAATATACAATATGTTGCAATGTTTCGATAACATGTTTCATGTAAAATAAGCTCATGAATGGATGAATGATGCTCATGTTCATGGAATGCAAGTGCAATCATGCAAGCCTAACACCAGGGGTGTTACAGCCCTCCCCCCTTATAAGAATCTCATCTCGAGATTTAGAGTTACGAACCATTTGTTATAAAAATCCTTATAAGCGTTTTGTAGATATTCTCCTGTTTCCCACATCGCATCACCATCATCGTGATGACTCCACTATATCTTATATGTTCTCACCACTTTATTCCGAGTGACTGTGTCCTTAGTGTCCAAAACTCGAACCGGTTGCTCATGGTATTCCAAGTCTAATTTGAGCTGAATGCTCTGAGGTTCTATTCTTTCTTTCGGAATACGCAAGCATTTCTTCAACTGTGATATATGGAAGACTGGGAAGATCGAACCCATTGCTTCTGGTAACTGTAACTTATAAGCCACGGGACCCTTCTTTTCTATGATCTGGTACGGTCCTACAAACCTAGGAGCAAGTTTTCTCTTTACTCCAAACCTTTGCACTTTCTTCATTGGAGTGACCTTTAGATAAACGTAGTCACCAACTTGAAATTCTAGCGGTCTCCTTCTCTTATCGGCATAGCTCTTCTGGCGTGACTGTGCCGCCTTCATGTTTTGTTGGATAATATGGACCTTTTTCTTAGCATCGTCAACAAAATCGACTCCGTAAAACCTTCTTTCTCCCGGCTCGACCCAATTCAATGGTGTCCTACATTTCCTGCCATACAATGCTTCAAATGGAGCCATCTTTATACTCTCTTGGTAGCTGTTGTTGTAAGCGAACTCTGCCAAGGGTAACCATGATTCCCATGAACCCTTAGACGACAACACACAAGCTCTAAGCATATCTTCAAGAATAGCATTAACTCACTCTGTCTGCCCATCTGTCTGTGGGTGGTAAGCTGTACTACGAATCAAGCTAGTACCCAAACCTTTATGAAGATGCTCCCAAAAATGAGCGGTAAATTGTGACCCACGGTTAGACACGATAGTCTTTGGTATACCATGTAAGCAGACAATTTCTGCAATGTACTTCTCAGCATACTGAGGTGGTCAGAAAGTTGTTTTGACTGGTAAAAAGTGAGCTAATTTGGTAAGGCAATCTACGATTACCCAAATCGAATCATTTCCCTTTGGTGTGGTAGGGAATCCGGTGATAAAATCCATACTTATATCATCCCATTTCCAATCTGGTATTGACAAAGGTTGCAACATTCCTGCGGGTCTCATGTGAAGAGCTTTCACTCTACAACATGTGTCGCAACGAGCAACATAAGCTGCAATCTCCTTCTTCATCTTCGTCCACCAATAACGAGGTCTCAATTCTTGGTACATCTTGTTACTTCCAGGATGGATAGATAACTTAGAGTGATGAGCTTCATCCATCAATTTGTTCTTGAGCTCTCATTCCTTTGGTACAACCAAATGGTCCTTAAACCATAACACTCCTTGTTCATCCACTCTAAAGTGCTTGGTTGGTTCTTTCTTTATTTTCTCCTTGATATAGAATATTCCCTTATCTGTTTTCTGACCCTCAATGATCTTGCTCTCTAAGGTACAACTGACCTAGATATTATGCAATACAGCAGGATGTAACAAATTGAACCCATCCTCAAACAATGGTTGCACAGCAAGAGAATGTGACTTCCTACTTAAGGCATCTGCTACTACATTTGCCTTTCCCAGATGATAGTGCACATTCAAATTATAATCCTTTATCAACTCTAACCATCTTCTTTGTCGCATATTCAATTTAGACTGAGTAAATATGTACTTGAGACTCTTATGATCTATAAAGATATTGCACACATTTCTAAGCAAGTAGTGTCTCCAAATCTTTAGAGCATGCACAACAGCCACAAGCTCCAAATCATGTGTAGGATAGTTAACCTCATGCTTCTTCAACTGGCGTGAGGCATACGCAATAACTCTTCCATCTTGCATCAGGACACATCCTAAACCATTCTTGGATGCATCACAAAACATGTCAAACGGCTTCTCTATATCTGGTTGGGCCAGAACAGGAGCAGTGGTTAGCAATTTCTGCAAGGTGCAGAAAGCTGCCTCACACTCCTCTGTCCAAGCGAACTTATGATCCTTTTGTAATAAACTTGTCATCGGCTTGGCAATCTTTGAGAAGTCTAGGATAAAACGGCGATAGTAACCGGCTAATCCAAGAAAACTTTGAACCTCATGAACTATGTTGGGTGCCTTCCAGTCCATAACCTCTTGTATTTTACTAGGGTCCACCGAGATTCCATTCTCAGATAACACATGGCCAAGAAAAGGAACTGTCTTCAGCCAGAACTCACATTTACTAAACTTAGCATACAACTGGTGATCTCTGAGTCTAGTCAAGACAATTCTTAGGTGCTCGGCATGATCTTGTTCATTCATAGAGTATATCAAAATGTCATCAATGAACACAATCACGAACTGATCCAACTCCAGCATAAAGACCGAATTCATCAGATACATAAATTATGCAGGAGCATTTGTCAAATCAAATGACATGACAAGATACTCGTACAAACCATATCTGGTGGAGAACGCAGTTTTGGGGATATCTTATGGCCTAATCTTGATCTAATGGTACCCTGATCTCAAATCTATCTTGGAGAACACTTTGGCTTTTGACAATTGATCAAATAAGATATCAATCCGAGGTAAAGGATACTTGTTTTTAATTGTCACCGCATTCAGTGGCCGGTAGTCCACGCACATCCGTAAGGAGTTATCCTTCTTCTTCTTCACGAACAGTGCGGGACATCCCCATTCTGAGGAACTAGGACGAATCAAACCCTTAGCCAACAGATCATTGAGTTGCTTCTTCAACTCAGCTAATTCATTTGGAGGCATCCGATACGGCCTTCTTGAGATTGGTGGTGTTCCAGGAATTAACTCAATGGCGAACTCAACATCTCGGTCTGGTGGAAGACCAGGTAACTCATTTGGAAACACGTCCGGAAACTCGCACACTATTGGAATCTTAGCTATAAGTGTAGTTTGGACTGCACAAGTTGTACTGGCCAGCTCTATTCTCCGAGGTAAAGTTACTTGAAATGTACCTTCTCCAATAGGTTCTTTGAGAGAAATGTTCCTTCCTCCAACATCAATTACTACTCCCATCTTATTCATCCAGTTCATTCCCAGGATTACATCTAGAACTAACCCTGGCATAACTATCAAGTTAAGCTTATACTGCCGGTTTGCTACACATAGGGTTACTCCCCGGATTATCTGATTAGTTAATAGATTAGCCCCAGCTGAACTGATCCGATAAGCATATTCCATTTCAACTATCTTTTGCTCATACTTCCTTGCAAATGCTTGACTTATGAATGAATGAGACGATCCAGAATCAAACAAAACGACTGTAGGATGATTGTTGATAGAAAACATACCGGCTGTCATGGGTTCTCCTTCCGGGATGTCATCAATGGTGGTGTGGTGCACACGAGCTTGGTACTGATTCTGCTGCTTCTTGGGATATGGGCAAAACTTCGCAAAGTGCCCAGATTGATTGTAGTTGAAACACGGGCCTCTTACTTGAGTAGCAGCTCCAGATGAACTGCCATGTCTGGTCTTGGCTTGTGGCACCGCCATCTTGAATGGCTTCTGATTCCTCTGAGGTTGTTGGGCATTCTGATTCCTATGTTGGGGTGGCCTAAACCTCGCACCAGGGGCAGGCGAATGATACACAGAATGGTTTGCCATCAGGGCCCTTGGCTGGGACGGACCTGACTCAAAAGCTCTCTTGCGAGTCTTGGAAGTAGCATACACATTGTTGTTCTTCTCTTGCTTTAAGCAGTCGCTAACAAAGTCATTGAAACCCGTCCTTGTGTTCGTACCCACGTGCTTCATCATCTTGGGATTCAGACCTCTCTTGAAACTAGCAATCTTTTTGGCATCGGTATTCACCATGTCAAAGGCATAGCGACTTAGGTTGTTGAATGCATGTAGGTACTGGGTCACAGTCTTGGTACCTTGAGTCAGTGCGAGAAACTCTCCAAACTTCATTTCTGTCAACCCAGGGGGAATGTATGTTCCACGAAAAGCTTTAGTGAATTCCCTCCAAGTAATTTGGGCATTAGGTGGAAAAGTGGTGCGGTGGTGCTTCCACCACATTCCTGTAGGGCCTTGCAGCTGATGGGCTACATACTCAGTTTTCAATACCTCGGTCATCCTGAGAACATGAAACTTATCTTCCATGGTGTTTATCCACTCTTCTGCATCTAATGGCTCTGCAGCTTCTTTGAAAATTGGTGGTCTGGTGTCCATAAAGTCTTTGAAACTGCTATGCTGATTCGCTTCATGTCCACCTGGGTTTAACCCACAGCGGGTGTTGTCAGCAATATGGCGCAATGCAGCTTCCATGCTCTGCTGCATGCCCTCCATGTTGCGTTGACTTCCAAGGAACTGTGTGAAGAACTATTCCGCAGTGTATGGTGGAGGAGGAGGTGGTGGTGGTTCATGGTTCTCATTTCTAGCAGCACTACCACCTGCCTCAGTAGCGTCATACACGGTGCAGCGAGTGTTCAGCATCTGCATATTTCAGCAACAGTAATCATTAGGCGATGTTGTAGAAATTACAGGTGAATGGAAAGAGATTATGCCGTACTGAATTCACTGGAGAGAATAAATTCATACAATAAAACAGGGGCACAATAATTCATTCCAATTAACACAACATCACTAACTAGATTACTTAAGCACACACATCGCATCCATTACAACTGGGTTGCCAGCATACATACACTGGACTTTTGTGCGTTCAGATATCGCATTACTAGCCAAGTTCCAATCACATGCCAAGTCTCATAAGTTCGAAACAAGATACATCAGGTTACAAGCGACAAAAGGAAAGTCACCGCAACAGGACCTACACACTAGCGCAAGGCCACTAGACTACTCCTCGGGGCCGTCGTCGGGGTCGGAGACGTCACCATCGCCCCTAGGTGAAACTACAGGCTCATCCTCGTCGTCGATGTCCATGCCAGCGGCGCCTAGAGGAGCATAGGGGCCAACCCCATTATAGAGCGCGTGAAACTCCTCGTGTAGGTTGACGTTGTACTCCTCTAGCTCATCGACCCTCTGTCGCAGAAGGTTCCTTACGTTCTAGGCTTCATTCCTTTCCTGAACCAGCTGTCCAATCATGCGGTCTACATTGTTGTTGGCCTGAGTCAACGTATGCACCCGCTGCATAGCTCTATCACCTCTCTCTGCTGCCTGGTCCCGCTGTAAGCTCATATCAGCCAACTGCTCCTGCAAACTATCTATAGCATGTGCTTGCTGCTTCTTTTGCTTTCTTGCCTTAAGCTTATCATCACCACGCAAACTAGTCAAAGTCCAGTAGGTACACTCAAGACCCTGGTATGCTCTGATAGCGGCAAACATCGCACTCATAGCATGGTTGTCGCTAGCCTGTCCCTCAGCTAGACCTCTGACCAAAGCACTTCCATGAGGCTGAACCCAAATAGCATCACGAGGATCATCCCTAGGAAAAGTGCCAGCTAGAGTTGCTGCCAGCTCTCTGGGAAATCTGCTCATGATGTCCCTGATGACACAGAAAGCTACTCCCTCTGCACCCTCAACAGGAGTGCGACCCTCAAACTCCAAGTGCCAACCATCCCACTCTGGAGCATCACCAAGAGCAGGAACGGTGATCTCTACCATTGCGAGTCCATCCTCTGCTAACTGTCTCTCATTCCAAGAGTACACCGGCTCTTGACCCTCTGGATACCCCACATCATGGAGCACTCTCCAAAGCAAGGTCGGCATGCCAAACTCGCTCAAGAAGGTGTCCATGGTGTGGAGCTCCCTCAGGGCCAACTGACGTCGAGGTGCTCTTCCTCCGGTGGACTTATGGGTAGTCTGCTTCGTGCGGGCCATCTGTAGCAAAATTTTGTTTTATTATCCATGTGATAACAAGGTTAAGTTGTCATTTTTTTATCAAAATGAGATAATCAACTTATAAGAGGAGGAACAATGCCATGAATGATATGTAACAACATGATGCATGCATGTTCCGTATGTTCTCACAAACATAGGAAAATAAAAATGGCTAGCGGCATAGACGGTGGCATACAACGATCTCTCATAACGTAGCTAATACGTACTACACGATAGCGCTGTTATGTACCTACAGACGATCCACTTCAGCCCAAACCCCGACATTATGAAATTTATGCATGGAAGCAGTAAAGTAATCTACTCATTTTACACGTATTCCCAGATACGCGTACAACGGTAGCAACTACCCGAAACATCGTCCTATCGACGGCATTGTCACTACAGGACAGAATTCCCACACATTGGATACCTTCATACAAACACGCGTATGGCATGTAAACAATCCGGCATTATATAAGCACTTCCCTAGATCGGCAGTGTGTCCGACCATGCTCTCACAACTCTCACTTACCGAGGCATAGAGGCAATGGATCCATTCATTACCATTCAAGTGAATGGCACTCATACAATAGCATGCCATATGAGCGACGAAATAGAAATATGATGCAAAGACCCCCGAGTTAGTACTTAAATAAGCCACCTAAAGTCCTTAACTGGGCATATAGGATATGACCACTGGCACACTCTTAAGTTTTAAATTAAAGGTTGAAACACCTATATACTATAAGTTCGTAATTAGTTTTGTAATACAAAACCCTTTTGTTTTAAATACACGCATGAACCGTAACCTACTAAACCTTGCTCTGATGCCAGCTGTAACAGAACCGACCAATTATACAAGATTAAGTAAGAAAATCTTCCGCCGAAGCAGATAATTTGGCAAACTCAAACCCGTATAACCCGGTAGTCCGTGAAACCATGAAGGATTTCAAACCAATCGACACACAAACCAAGATCGTACGAGTTTAGCAAATACCGTCACACGTTACATAAAGTTCACAACGACAGTGGATACATCAGAGTTTAGAACATAAAGTTATTACAAACTAAGTTCAACTGAAATAGCGGAAGTAAATAGTTTTTAAAGCCACACACACACTTTTAGTTCAGATACAGTGCCAGTAGGTAGTCATCTCCAACAAAAGCATCAGATGAGAAATACGGAGTGACCAATTGCCCTTGGTCCAAGTTGTCACCCATCGCCGGATACATGCAGTTAATGCAATAGCCGTAGTACATTTGACTATCTGCAACAACAATGGGAACAATGCCCTGAGTACGAGAAGGTACTCAGCTAGACTTACCCGTCTTAAACCACAATAAAGCGACACCAAGGATTATGCAAGGCTTTCTTTAGTGGACTAGCTGACTTATTTGCGAAAAGCATAAGCTATCCTGAAACATCATTTTAAATACTTTGCATCCTCTTTATTATAACCTATTCATCTAGGCAAGCACCCGTACTATAGCAATCATATGATTAACCATTAACATCCAGTTACCAATTTAACTTTAGCATGTCCATACCATCTAGATAACCATCATTGTTCCATAATAATTACTACGATGCCGTAGCTCGAGTCAAGTGCTCACTATCTAGGAGCGATGGCGATTCGAATCGATTCCTAACTAGCTGGTGATTTATTCCTCACACAAACCACACCCACCGATCAAGTGAGCTACAGATCACCAATGACACTTTTCAGGTAGCCACGGGACAATCTGGAGCCGTAGTACCAAGGGACCACCCGACTGCTAGGAATCAGGTCACACCTGCCCTTGGGCTCACTCTTCATGCCCCTGTCATACCCCCATCAGCACCAATACGCGCACTCGTGTAGATCCCAGCCCAAAATGTGCCACTAGCTTCACGGTCGAAAGGTACTTTATTCAGCCAGCTAAATGTGAGGCATGCATTCAACATGACAAGAGGGACAAGCAACGATCGGTCCTTAATCGACATAGATGGAAACTAACAGCACTCTAGAACCCTGTCTGGTTGCCTCCAACTTTTTCTGTCCAGTCTCTAGTTTTCCATCACATAAGGTTAATTCCAGGATATCATTCTTTCCATAGCCAATTTCTTCTAGTGACCACCTATAATGTAGGTGATCGAGTATCACCGATCGCTACCGGTCTAAGCAAGGCTAAGCAGTTATTCGATCCTGACCTAACCGGGAAAAGGTAATAAGGTAGGCAAGGATAGTAATAAATGCATCAACGGTTTCAATCAACTCCTACAACTTAATGCAATAATATATAACTCATATATATATATATATATAAAGAATTGCTTTTATAAAGTAGGAGACTTATAATGCTCCGGGGCTTGCCTCGTTCGAACGAACTAGGTTGGTGATCCACGCACTCCGGCAAGTCCTCTCCTTGCTCCTCTTCCTCTGGCACCTCCGGTGCCTAGACTTCTTGTGGATCGATCCTGGTCTGCTCTTCCTGAACTGCCACTAGCAACTCCTCCTGCGATCCTGTATGATGCAGATGTATAAGTGCTAATGCAGAGGTGCATCGAAGAGATGACATGTAATGATTATGATGCATGAAATGTATAGGTCATAGCAAAGCTCTTCTACAAGGTAGTCAACATCATCCAAGAACATGTACTACTATCTACTATGACAACCACTGTACTAGCATACAGAATCACCACAACAAATTAAGATGCTTCAAAGATACACCAAAGCGAACATTATTAGCTAAACTCGCATTAAAGAAGATTGTTTTATTTCATGTTAAATCAGGGCTACCATAGCAATCTATATTTCTAGTGCTTATAAAAAGCTGAGAAAATTACAGTAGCATAGTACTACTCTAAGTAGACTACCATCAAATTTTCAAGTCATTTAGATAAGTACAATAGCTTACACAAAAATGACAAGCTATGGCACAAATATGAGCATGAAAATACTTTGCACTATGAAAAGTGTCAAACAACAGGTTTAGTATTTTTCCTATGATCTTCATAGCATACAATCACTGTACAAAAATTATCACATGCCTGTTTTATGCAACTTTGGCTCTTTAGCAAAAATAACAAAAGTCAGCCATTAAAGGCACTTGAACTACACCTCCTAATTTTTCTACAAGACATGCATGGAATATATTTTTCACAGAAAGTAAATCACTCAAGGAAACTAACAAAACTAGAACCATATTTTTCTGAGGTATATTTTATTTACTAGACATTTTCTCAGAAATCAGCACTTATTTACTTTAAATAGAGCTACACAGAAAAATATCACAAACTTGACATGCAACATTTTTAACAGATAGATATTGTCACAAGAAGCATAACAAAATTTGTTCCATACATTTTGGAGCAACACAACTTGAGATATACATTTACTAAGCATTTGAATCAATTCTTGAAACTATTTCTAAAAACCCTTTTCCTTAAAACAAAAAACCAGCGAATGCAAACGTTGGGTGCACCCGGTGCTGTGCACCTAGGGTTTCCCTCGGTCACTGTAGCTGGGCCCCACATGCTAGAAGGGCCCATGTGACAGCGACACAGAACAGGGGAGGCGGCTCTGCGCTACGCGGCTCGGCGCTATCTCGCCGGCGACGAGTATTCCAGCAAGGCCGAGGTCACCGGCGTGCCCTACTCAACAATGCACACCGATTGGGGTAGGTGATGGGAGGGTGGTGCCATCAGAGGTAGCTCGCCGACGCCCATGGCGGCATGGCGGAGGAGCCCGGCGGCGCGCCGGCCATCTCCGACCATGGCGGTGCGAACGGAGATTGGCGTGAGCATCTAGGGTACGCAGGGAAACTGATGGAAGGGAGAGAAGGGAGTGAGCAGGCTCCAGTGGTGCTTGGCCATGGTGAGCACGCACTCCGGTGAGGCGTCGGCCATGGCGGAGCTCGCAGAATCAGCAAAAGGGATCCTCACCTGGGCTCGATTGACGCAGAAGCTGGCGCAGCAGGTGCGGCTAAGCAAAGCGGAGCTCGTGGCTCCCTGGAGGTGGCAACGACGCAGAGGCGAGCGAGCTGAGCAGCGGCGACTCACCCGGCAGTAATGGCGGAGGCGCGAGCTCGGCTCTGAGTGAACTGGTGAAGCGAGGGAACATGGGCAAAACAAATAAGCGATCCCTCGGGCACGTGGCGTCTTTGTGGCGGCGTTGGCCTGACCGGTGGGGGCAACGACAGCATACGGCCACCACTTGGCCGCTGTGGCCTGATGATGTCGGCTAGCTGGCCGGCCTGAACCGTCCATCAGAGAACGTCGAGACCGACTGACAGCGCGTTTTTAACACTCCAAAACTCATAATCCGTTGATTGCTAGCGAAAGAATTTAAAACAAAAGTTATACTCCTACATACCAGCTACAAAACTCATTTAGAGATCAAGGTCTAATTCGCAAAGGACAGAGAGTAAAATCATGCCAAAGTCGTGTTCAAGAAACTGAAAAGTGGAGTTTTGTACTTAGAAAATTTCTAAGTGTTGAACCCAACCTAATTTCTGACTTGTGGGGCCCTTTAGAGCATGCTGTGCACATTTTCATGACCTGGTCACAAAATAATTTTTGTTCCTTATATAATTTGCTACAACTTTGTTTTAGGTTGCTCAGACATGCAAACATTCTAAGTGGTACTTTTTGAACAGTCAAACCAAAAAGTCCTAGGGTCAAAACAAGTCAAACCATTATTTGAAAACTTAATTAGGCAAAATGGTCAATATGAACATTGTTCCTAATGACTTTCTAAGCATAGCTAAGATGTTTAACAATATATTTAGCCATCCCACATATTGGTCACACAAGAATCAAGCATAGAATGCACCGAAATGATGAAAAACAATTGAAATGTTACATTTGTTTCATGGTCATGTTTCACATGTTTAATGATCTTGTTGTATCGTACTAACTAGCTAGGTTCCACTAAAGTAAGTTGCACATGTTGCACTTGAGTGTTGCACACTAATCATTTCATAAACAAAAACAACACTCATGAAATATACAATATGTTGCAATGTTTCGATAACATGTTTCAAGTAAAATAAGCTCATGAATGGATGAATGATGCTCATGTTCATGGAATGCAAGTGCAATCATGCAAGCCTAACATCAGGGGTGTTACAGCAACGATCGGTCCTTAACTGACCAGACAGGGAAAAATGGTGTAACCAAGCTATGACCCACCTCCGCGGCGACACAACTTCTTACACCCACCAATACCCAAACCACATCCCTGCCCGGTCACCATTTTCCTTTCCACCATTTTATATATTCCAAGTGATAATCATATAGTAACATATTTCCTATATCTCGCGAGTGACAGGCAATCACTCGACTTCTACCGGAGTCCTATAACATAGCAATCTACACGATCCTGTCATACTAGTAAGACTCATAGGATAAAGATATATATGCAAGTGGTTTCATTCAACTCCTTAAAACTTAATGCACAAATATAATTTAAACTACAGAAAAGTAGAGGTTATGCACCGGGGCTTGCCTAGGAAAAATATAATCAGAAGTTAGCTTTCCATCATGGCGACATGATCTTTAAAAGCACTATTCCTCCAGCAACTCCCGACGACTCCGTGATCCACCGACGTCCCTATTATGGTATGCAATGTAATGCCATGCCAAGATATAATTAATTGACTGCAATTAGGACTCGTATAAATACGCTTTACGCCTCTCAAGTTAGCGAGCTAGTTCTAACGACGACCGTACTTAGGCTACATATACACGTTGTCGAACAAGGCATTATTTCTCAACAATTCTTTTAGTTATATAAACCAACGATGTTTTTTTATTCGCAATAGGACATTATTATTTATCTAGCAACTAATTATTCTAGAGCTACAAAATTATGGTGAGCAGCTAATATTGCTAGGATCCTACTGTAAAGATTTCAGTTCAATTTGTCACGAAAGTTCCTACAAGTTTATATTTTGCAATATTAAATATCTTAGATTAGTTATATGGCTTCCAAAAATATCATCAAACTATGTGAACAAAATATACTAATAGGTAGGTCCTAATTTTAGAGACTCAACAAAACTGGTTTGACATTTATATGATTTTTCTATACTTTATTTTCAATTTTAGAAGAGCATTGTTTTAGCAAAATAACCGAGAACATTGAAATAGAAACAGGCCGCACGGGCTAGCTCGGCCCACAGGCGCACAGGAAGCGGGCAGCCCAAAGGCGCACGTGGCAAGCCGGCCCAGCGCAGGCGCGGTGGCCCAGCAAGCGCGAGCAGCCATTGACCCAGCAAAGCGGTGCAGGGTGAGCAGCCAGCCAACCCAGTGAGGTAGGCAGCCCAGCAGACATGGCGACAGAAATTTTGTGAAATGGCCCCTTGCACTTTCCCTAATCGCGCTGAGGTCCACGAGCACTATTCAAACAAGTCACGTATTTGCAGCAAGGACCCTACATAAATTTCTGTCTTGGATTCTTACCCTCTTCTACCTCCACAAAGGAGAGCACGGCACAGGGCATCGACCGGCGACGGCGGCAATGGCGCATTGGGGCCGGGGAAGACACGACGACGGCGAACCACCCACCGCGCGAGCTGCCCAGGGAGTCTACGCGATGACGCCAGGCCGTGGCAAGGCTCGAGCGGACCCTAGGCAGCCTACCCACGAGAGCCGAGGAGGCGGGCACGCCGACCGCGGTAACGCCGGCCAAGCGGGGGCGGCAGGACGACGCGCGGTGCGGTGGTGCAGGAGGCTCGGGCACACGGCACGGAGGATGTGGCGGTTTGGAACGGCCCTGGGCTCGCGCGCGCTCACGCGGAGATGACCGATGACGGCGGGCGAGGGACGCAGCGACAGCAGCCTCGGCGCATGGCGGCATGGCCCTCCAGGCGCGGTGATCCGCAGCGGTGGCGCGCGCACTCAAGGAAGAAGGCGCGGGCCAGGACGGCGCGTGCTCGGCCGCTCAGAAGCTCGACCGGAGAGGACGGCGCGGCCAAGAGATTCGGGGAGCAGAGCTGCGCGCAGGTCGCGGCCATGGCGTGCTGCGGCATGCGTGTGCTCGCGCGAGGAGGGTCTGGCACCAGACAGCGTGGGCCCGGTGGGCGCGAGGCACGGTGCAGAGGTGCAGCCCTAGCGGGTGGTGGTGGTCATGGCCCAACGCTGTGGGACTACAACAATGACGAGACCGCGGGGTTCGCGCTTGCCCGCAATGGACCGAGCGACGGATGGAGTGACCACGGCAGCGCTGCAGGGCGCATAAGATAAAGAGAGGGCACGAACACGTGAGGCAGCAGCGACGGCAGCGGGCCACAACGACGTCGGTGCAGGCGGTTGGCAGCCGGAGTGAAAGAGAGAGCGGAGAGAGGCGGTGCGGAGCAAGCGCTCGGCTCATCTCGGAAAAGTGAGCAAAAAAATAGAGGCGGAGATGGTAGAGAAGAACGGCATAGAGAAAAAGGATGAGAAGACCCGAGCGAGCTCGTCAAGTAAAGGCAGAGCAGTCCGATTGACATCGACCACGACACGTGGTCTGGTCGGCGAATCAGAAATGGACAATGGCGCGATGCACTTGAACTCGAAGTGGCCAAACCCGAGTGGGGGCAAGTGTGGCAAGGACGTGTTGTCACTGCGACTAAGGCCGGAGAGTAGAGCGGGAGCAGCAGCACGTGGGTCGACCGACTTCCATCACGTCAGATATCAAGGTGATGAGACCATACGAGCAGCGGGCAGACAAGCAAGGCAGGCAAGGTAGCAGAGACGGGGCTGGACAACCACGAGTAGAGCAGAGCAGACAACAACGTTTCAATCGTCAAAGGAGATCGTGCTGTCCCTAAGCTTTACGTAACTGGTATATACCTATATATATATATATATATATATATATATATATACGGTTTACTAATTTACATAAATTGTAACGTCTAGGCGCAGGAAAATTTTTAGCAAAGCTCGAATTTAAATTTGATTCAAATGCTATATATATATATGTATATCGTTCTATTTATTAATGGATTTTATTTTATTTATACAAGTTGCTTTTCCTGCTTAATCTAACAGAACAAACCGCTCGTCATTTACTTGCTAGAATCATTATCGGACAGCCCCAACTATCTTTACACATTGAGTAATTTAACTTGGCGTTGATTTGAGTCCACGAAACTAAGTCACACTGGATTCACGTATCGCGTCGAATACGTTTTAAATAAAAAATTCGAGAAACTCGTTTCGAAAACTTTACTGAGGCCTAAATCGCGGCGCTAAAAAGGATCATAACACCGGGGTGTTACAATAGAGTGCTCAAAGGTTATAGCAATGTTCCTCTTGACATTGAAGGCGGTGATGGGGAGAAGACACTAGGAGAAGCAGAGAAGACATTTATTCAATGGTGCAAACGCTTCATCATCATTCCTGGGGCGCCTCCGCTTTCCCTACCTCACCCTAGGTACGAATGAAAGTGAATAAAATATTATTTTTCATTAATTTTATATTGGCTTCAAAAATAATTGACTCACAACTTGTTTTTGTAGCAGGGTCTTCCCCCAGCCTAGCCCAATCATTCATTCCCCATCTCATCACAATGTCGCAGAGGGTGAGACGACTTCATCCCCACGGCGATCTCCAACTCCTACACCAGCCCCATCGCCTCCACAACGATCTCCAACTCCTACACCAGCCCCACCGCCTCCACAACGATCTCCAATGCCTCCACGCCAGACTCCAACACCGGCCTCATCGCCTCCACGCCGGTCTCCAACACCGCCCCCACCCTCTCCACAGCGACGCACTACAGAGACGTCTAAGGTCCCGGCAGCAAAGAAGACCCCGAAAAAAAGAGTTATTTCTCAAGAAATACTTCCTAAAAAGACTGATGAGCAAATAGCAGCTGAAGAAGACAAAAAAGTGAAAGATTTTTTTATAGATATCCAAAAGTAGAGACAAGCGAAGCTTAAGGAGAAGCCGTACTTTTACATACCATGAGATCTGCTGAGGTAGAAGGTCGAAGCTCACAAGAAAAAGATGCTTGAAGTTCGTAAGCCTCCACCATTATCAGACTATGACAGCTCCCTCGTGAAGTCACATGATGCACATAAGAAAAGGAAAAGAGCATCAGGGAAGGATGTCCCACAGCTCGGACAACAGAAGCAATCAATGCAAAAATCTTGTTGTTGCTAATGAATATGGTTCCAACATAGAAGTCTATCGACCAGACAACTCTGGAGAAGTGTCGGTTCAAGACCTTAATGCTTTTTTTGAACTAATTGGTTTAACCTTGGATCAATTGACGAGCAAAACTCCAATCCAGAACCTAGAAGTTGATACCTGGAAGACTTATAAATTTGGCAAAAGTCTGTACAACCCTGCGGCTCTGAATGAATTGGGTACGCAAATGTACTTGCTCAACAAGTGGTACATGCAGGCGTGTGGTAGGGGTAAGGAGTGGATCTTTGTCAGATTTAAAGACCATCATTACTTCCATGGCAATGACATCTTGCATATTAGTTTCGAAGAATTGCATCAACTATACTACATGGACGCTCTGGACAAATCAATCATTAGCTCCTTTTGTTTGTAAGTGATTCTTACTTTTATTTAATAAACTCACTTCTATGCGTACGTGTATATAATTATCCTCACATGTAACTTATATTTATATACAGATTCCAGATGTCAGAGCTCCAAAGAATACAAGACACCAGTGTTGGCTTCATTGATCCTTATATCGTATTCAAAACCGATATTATTGTCAAGGAGCAGTGGGTATCTGAAGCACAGAAGAATATCATGAAGTTCTTCGTAAAGCAGCACGACAAGACAACAATACTTTTCTCGTACAACTTTGAGTAAGTGTTAATAATAATGTAGTCTACACATTTTATGTAATATCAATACAACTTATATGCATGTACGTGTGTGTATAAACCAATGCAGGTTTCACTGGATACTCATTGTCATTGAGTTAAACTCAAGCCGGTTAGTAATCTTGGACTCGTTGAAAAAAGAGCGGGCACTATACCAAGATATGATAGATATTATCCAGGGGTAATTTCGATCTCTCGCGCACAACTATTATTAAATAGACTTTGCCATAATTTATTAACGATCGTACATTATTGGTCGCACAGGGTTTGGAAAGAGTTTATTCAGCAACACCGCAAGGATTGCAAGGCACCACTTAATGTAGTTGAAATACCAGTAAGTTGTACTATATATACTTCCCCACGTGTTTAATTACTATATCGTACTTCAATTTACGTGTGAGATGATGAGAATAATCTTTTTCTCATACAATGATGTTTGCGGCAGCAACCAGGTAATAACTTGTGTGGATACTACGTTTGTGAATTTATCACTGCACACATAAGAAGAACTCCTGAAGATATCCTCAGAGTACGTATATATCAATTTTTTATTTATTTTTAAATGAATATATATATATATATATATATATATATGTATTAATACTTTTCCTTTTATTTCAAATGCAAGACTAAATGGTTGAAACAAAGGGTCATGCAAAAAGACCATCTGAAAGCAGTTCAAGAGTCAATAGCAGGATTTCTTCTAGAAAAAGTACTAAATCCCAACGGTGAGTTCTACTTTGATCCTAAGGAATAAATAATGTAAATTAAATGTTTATTGATATCATTATTTTCGAGAACAAGATTATGAAAGTGTTGTATATATACATATATATCTATAATATATATAGTTTCATACTTTATTCGAATATAATAATGCTCGAGATGAGAATTAGATGTAATTCTATGCGTGCGTGTATTTATATTAGCAGCGTAGAATACATACATAAAAACATATTATATATTAAACAAAGATGTGTAACTGAACTAAAAACAAATTAAACAAAAAAAAAGGAAAAGAAAAGGAACCTTTAGTCCCGGTTGGGGTTACCAACCGGGACTAAAGGGTGCGGCCACGTTTGCTCGCTTGGAGGGCCTTTAGTCTCGGTTGGTAACACCAACCGGAACTAAAGGTCCCTCTTTAGTCCCGGCTCGATGACCCGGGACTGAAGGTTCCACCTTTAGTCCCGGGATCGTTGTCCCGGCGCGGTAACCAGGACTAAAAGCCGTTACCGCCCGGGACAACAAGGCCATCCTGTAGTAGTGAATAAACTTTATAGCCGGCCCACATGCTCAGAGTATAATAGAATACTAGCTGGTAAATTAAATACTCTCTTCTGTCAAAAAAATGTCGTTTATGATAAGATTAGGTCAAACGTTGAAAACTCTAAATATTAATAACCATTAAATCTTTTAGTTAGGGACATGCATGATGTATGTATATATAGTTTCCCTATTGGAGAAAATCTCTTTTATTCTTTGAACACGCATCTTACTAGCACTTGCATACGACAGGCAATGTCGCCTGCCATACTTAACCATTTCTATGAGTTCATGCAATCATATGTCAGTACACCTCTATCAGTGTCCGAGAAGTTATCAGTTACAAGTGGACAGTCACTAGGTCCTGAGGATTCCACTAAATATAGGAGTATAGTGGGAGCTCTACAGTATCTAACATTGACTCATCCTGATATCTCCTTCTCAGTCAATGAAGTCTGTCAATTCCTTCATTCTCCTACCACAACACATTGGGAGGCCGTCAAGCGTATCTTGAGATACTTGAAAGGCACATTTGGTATAGGACTGTGGATTGGTAAGTCCAAAACTGTGGTGGTTAGTGCCTTTTTTGATGCTGATTGGGCAGGATGCCCTCATGACAGACGGTCTACTAGAGGTTTTGTTGTTTATCTAGGCGCTAATTTGATCTCTTGGAGTGCAAGGAAGCAAGCAACTGTCTCTAGGTCAGAAGCGGAGTATAAGTCCATGGCAAATGCTACAGCAGAAGTTATGTGGGTGCAAAAATTGTTGGATGAGTTAGGAGTTTCTCATCCCATGGCAGCCTGTCTTTGGTGTGACAATATAGGCGCCACTTATCTGTCAGTAACCCAGTCTTTCATGCCAAGACTAAGCATATTAAAATTGATTTTCATTTTGGTAGAGAACATGTTGCTGCTAAACAACTTCGTATTCGGTTCATCAGTTCTAGAGATCAAGTTGTTGATGGCTTCACCATAGCGCTTCCAATACAAAAGCTGCGGGAGGTCAGGAACAATCTCAATCTCACAGCTAAGTTGTGGTTGACGGGGGTGTTAACAGATGAGGTTTAGGCTTCGTGTTAGTTGTGCTGTATTATCATGTATAGGTTGTTGAGGTAGGCTTGGTGGATTGTTACAGTATCTAGTTTCTTGTATAGGAAGTAGATCAAGATTGTAATCTATTGTTTATCCATTGCTTGTAACGCAAGTGTGTAACGCCACGCTTGGGGCTGTTTCTAGTCTATTTAACACGAAGCCGTGAGCCTGAGAAGGCATCAAGTTACACCTATCTTCACAAGTTGCATCTCTTGTCCACTCTTTTCTTTCATATGCAATTTTTTTGGTTGTGTATCTTGTTGTGTGTTTGAGATATTGTATGAAGCTTGTGATATGTTTAGTTTTGTCATAGTGTGGTTCACTTGCTAGGCTTCTTTCTCATAATTCTAATATATAAGGACTCTTTGCTCACGTGATTCAAATAAAGACATGCTTAAAAGTTTTATGCCAGGTTTTTGTATCACGCGAGCAAAGAGTCACTACAAATGTTTTGCCTGTTAAAAATTTATAGAAATGTTCCAAAGCTTTTGAATAGTAGCCCCCTGTCGGCCCATGGGCGGCCGACAGGTGAATAGGGGCAGGAGCCGGAGCCGCCGGAGCCCTGCCAAAGAGGGCCATAGTCAGGGGCAGACACAGCGGTGGGGTGGGGGGCTCAAGCCCCCCTACCCATATCGCAGCAGTGGAACCTCCTGTGGAGCCCCATGATTTTTTAGGCAAAGTTCTATATTGTAGGGGGGCTGAGACTTAAAATTGAACAACAGTGTTGTTCAGCCCTCTGAAATATTTTCTGGGTCCGCCGCTGTATATAGTTTCCCTATTAGAGAAAATCTCTTTTATTCTTTTTTTGACACCTCTCGTCTGGGTACAGCTATAGTATCTGTTCATGTACAGACTCACACCAACCTTACACTCACACTATGCATACACGAACAAACATATAACTACATTCAGATCACATCGCGTTCTTCGTGAGATCACCGGGTCCATCCATGGCTCCATTAATGACGGACACGTCACATTTCCTTTAGGGCAGTCCCAATGGTGTATTGATGATGGTTTCTATCCTCATTAAATGACTTGCCACGTAGGCAAAACGTTGACATGGCAACGTAATTAATGATGAAAGAGAGCAAAAATCCTAGAAATGGTTTCCTCATGAAGAAATCAGGTCTTCTCTTGACCTAATGCACCAAGAAACTATGAAATCGCCATTGGGGAGAAACCACCAGTTTCTAGCAGGCTCGTGCCGCACTTCCATTGAAGGAAAAAGATAGAGTTGGGAGAGAGAAAGAGAAAATAACTATTACTTATAGAAACTATGAGTTAGAAAGCAGTACTTTTTTTTTTTTGATACGGTATCCTATATTATAGAAATTACTAGTTTTTTTTCATTAGAATTGTCCTTATGGCTCAATATATAAGAGGCAACCTGATTTATTGGGGACGTACCTCGGTGGGAGACGTGAGTGCCATTTATATGAATCGAACTCGCTTCTGTTCCCTTGCTCGCAAGGCACGTCTGTGACCACGGTCTGTTCCCTTGCTCCCAAGGCACGTCTAGTCAACGTCAGTTTCCACAAATTCAAAAAAAAAAAAAACATCAGTTTCCACCAATTTTAGGCCTGCGTAGAAAAAGAACGCGTAAAGAGTTTTTTTTAGGGGAGAACGCCTATATAGTTAGTCCTTCCTAGAAGCGTTTTCACGAGAAACCGTACAAGAAAAAAATTTAATTAAAATAAATTAGTCTGACTCAGCATCTCTATTTTGTTTGTAGTAAAAATAGAGGCTACGTGAAAAACGCGGCTAGAAAAAACTATTAAAAAATAGATACTATTTTTAATTTAAACAATTTATAAACTGTATCACAAACACACTACTCATTTTGATGTTTTCGCTACTTGGACAGCTATAGCCTAAGAAGCTACAGTGAGCAGGCTATTTATGTTTAGACACACGAATTAAGAAATAGTAAAAATGTTTAGTCCATAAAAAATAAGAATAAGAAATAGACAGAAATAAAGATGTACATGTGTTGAAAAGAAAATTATCAAAAGATAAGAAATATATATTAAAAATTATTATTATTATTATTTTGGAACAAATTTGAATGCCAGCTAAGTCCCTAGCCGCGAGCGGTGAAGCGATTGCCGAAAAAAAAAAGGCCAAAACAAACACGGTGGTCGGTGGAGCGCCGCGGCTGTTCTCAGTTCTCACTCTTAGCCTGGACTGGAGCAGTTCCTCAGTTCTCAGCTTCCAGTACTAGTAGGAAAGTAGAAATTCCTAGCGCGTAGCGCCGCTCCTTCCATTTCCGCCTCCGCGCGCGACCAGCCCCGCCGCGCCCGAGCGTTTCCTTCCGGGAGCGGCGAGACGGTTCACGTGGGACACGCGAGCCCTTTATTTCGACGCTTTCTGCGGGGGGCAAGGGAGGCCGGAGCGGGGCTGACGGGCGATGGCGGCCGAGGGCGAGGCGGCGGCGCTGGAGTTCACACCGACGTGGATCGTCGCGGCGGTCTGCTCGCTCATCGTGCTCCTCTCGCTCGTCGCCGAGCGATGCCTCCACTACCTCGGCAAGGTGTGTATGCATGCGATGCGACCACTGCTCTGTTTTCCTGGAATCACTCGGCCATTCTGTTCGATACGCCGTCGTCGTCCATGGCGCTGATCTGGGAGACCGGCCTGGGTCGTGTCCTGCAGATGCTCAAGAACAAGAACCAGAAGCCGCTCTTCGAGGCGCTGCTCAAGGTCAAAGAAGGTGCCCCCATTTCTTCTCCATCTTGTTTCGCTCCGACGCTTATCGTAGGAGTATTGCATGCACAAATGGTTTGATTGTTACTAAGAACACAGGTGATTGTTTTTTTTATAACAAACACAGGTGATTGGTTGTCCTCTGGAGAAGAGGATGACAAAGAAATCTTTATTTTTTATTAAGAAAACTTTTGATTCAAAAATTTGTGTTATTTTTCTTTCATGGGTTTCCTTGAAACCGGGTGATTGGTTCAAAGAATGTTTGATTGTGATGGTTGGTTCTCTATTGCACACTAAAAATCATCTCAGAAAAAACTTTTGTGATTTAACGGCAAAAAGATGCAACTTTCTCAAGGTCTGCGATGCCTAAACCAATGGGCCTGTTGCAAAATCTTCGTCTTCCTTTCCTTTCCTTTCCTCTATGATTCCGGACAAGATAAATTAAGATGTTTACCACACAAACTTTAGCTCTTTGTCTTTGTGTGATGCAGAGCTGATGCTTCTGGGGTTCATCTCCCTGCTGCTGACGGTGTTCCAGGGGATGATCCAGAGGACATGCATCCCTGAACACTGGACATTCCACATGCTGCCATGCGAGAAGCCAGATGAAAAGGCCGGTGAGACCGCCACCACGGAGCATTTCGTTGCTGTCGGGACCCTTGGCAGGATCGGCAGGCGCCTGCTGAGTGAAGGCGCTGCTGGGGCTGAGCACTGCCAGAAGAAGGTGATCAGACTCTTGGAATTGGAATTTTGGCGTCCATTGCAATTATTTTTGTCTTTGTTTGATGAAGTGGCGTCAAACATCTGGTGTCCTATGCGACAAAAGAGTATACAGAAGCTAAAAGACAAGTTTTATAGGACAGTAATTAGACCTGCTATGTTGTATGGTGTAGAATGTTGGCCTACGAAAAGACGATGTGTTCAACAGATAAGTGTCGCGGAAATGCTTATGTTGAGTTGGATTTGCAGTCATACAAGAAGGGATTGAGTTTGGAACGATAATATACGTGATAGATTAGGGGTAGCACCAATTGAAGAAAAGCTTGTCCAACACCGGTTGATATGGTTTGGACATGTCCAACGAAGACCTCCAGAGGCACCGGTGCGTAGTGGAATCTTAAGCCAGGATAGTAACGTGAAGAGAGGCAGAGGAAGACCGAAGTTGACTTGGGTAGAGGCAATAAAAGGAGACTTGAAAAGATGTAATATAGCCAAAGACTTAGCCTTAGATAGAAGTGCTTAGAAAACAGCTATTCACGTGCCTGAACCTTGATTGTTTCTGCTGGGTTTCAACTCTAGCCTATCCCAACTTGTTTAGGACTTAAAGGCTTTGTTGTTGTTGTTGTTGTTTGTTTGAGCCGTGACGGTCGGTTAGATGAAAATTAGTAAGATATGATGTTGACTTGCATCCACCAAATAATTTGTTAGACCTCCATAGCTGGAATGACACATGTTGGATAGACCAACTAAACATGATTAATGTTGTTTCAGTTTTAGAACGTGATGAAGCCATGTTCTGCTGTCAATTTCTAATTTTCTATGTTTGTCGCTTTGGGCTGGCTTCCAAGTTGGAATACTGTAATTCAGGTGGAGAGACTGGTACATGCGACTTGGTAGTAGTTGGCACCATTGACAGAAAATGAGGGTTGGCATGATGCCTTTCTCTAGTATAAATCTTTTAATCTGTGTTAGATGAGGAATTTATTTAGACAATTCAAATTGATGATTACAGTACTATGTTTTTTAGAGGAGATCAGATGAGCACATGATTGGTTAAAACATTCAAGTGTTTTATCATCACGTGGTTGCTTAAGATGTTACTCCTTTTTAGCGTAGTCCTAGATTGAAAACAACCTTCCTACAACTTAGTTGTTGCTACCTTTCTTTTTTAGCATAGATGATAACTTCATACCTTTCTTTTCTCTCTCTTAACTAGTAAATGGTGCTAGAAAGATTCATCAATCGAGGTGTTTCTTCTTACTAATGTTTTAATTTTAATGGTGTATCTAAGTTGTACTGTTTATTTCTTACAGGGAAAAGTTCCACTTCTGTCCCTTGAAGCCATACATCAGCTGCACATTTTCATATTTGTTCTGGCAATCACACATGTTATTTTCAGCGTCACAACTATGCTTTTAGGAGGTGCACAGGTATGCAGCTTTTGGCATGCCTTGCAGTTTAGCAGCAACTACTTTTGCTGTCTGTTTCTTACTGTATTTTATTACTCAGATACACCAATGGAAACAGTGGGAGAATGGAATTCAAAAAGATGCTCCTGGAAATGGTATCAGGATCTAGCTTATTACTCATATTTTATTGCAGTGCCAGACTTGCATCTGAAGTAGTCTTTTAGTCTTCTTGTGTGACTGCAAATCGATTTAAGGAGCTTTTTTGTTTTTGAGATCTTTTATGCTCCTTGAAAAGGTACCAAAACTATAACATGGGAGGTACCAAAATTTAGTATATGTGGTACTGATTTCTGGTGCTAGTGACTAAATTTTGGTGTCGGTGCCTCCCTAGTTGTAATTAGTGGTACATTTTGGTACTTCTATAATAAGGATCATAAAAAGGGTGTTCTTTATGATATGTTTATATTTTTTCTTTATGATATGTTTATTTGTGCTCGTAAAAGAAGAAACACTTTTTTTTAGTATATAAAATGGACTGAAATTTCAGGGCCTAAGAAGGTAACCCATGTACGTCATCATGAATTTATCAAGAAACGTTTTAAGGGTATTGGCAAAGATTCTATAATATTGAGTTGGCTGGTAAGTAATGTGTTTCATGTATTCTTTTATCTTCTATCTTTTTGTATGTGGCAAAACTTCGTTTATTAGTCAAGTTTGCATACACATTTTTTATCTTATGGTAATTGCTTTCTGTTACCATTGGTGAACTTTTTACAAAAGACTGTATTCACTTTCCTTTCTTTTTCAGCATTCTTTTGGTAAGCAGTTTTATAGATCATTATCTAAATCAGATTACACCACAATGCGTCTTGGTTTTATCATGGTAAGGATCGGCCCAAATGATAAGCTAATGTTGAGTTCTTTCCTGGCCTGTAAACAAGGTTTTTTTTTCCCTCATTGCAGACTCACTGCCCTGGAAATCCAAAATTTGATTTCCATAGATACATGGTAAGGGTTTTAGAGGCTGATTTTAAGAAAGTAGTAGGCATAAGGTAATCCATAGAATGGCGCACATGTTTATATATTCTTTTATTAAGTTTGATGCAAATCTTCTTTCGTGAATAAACTTAACCGTGTTGTTTCTATTCCCTTGTAGCTGGTACTTGTGGGTCTTTGTGGTTATATTTCTATTGCTGAATGTTAACGGTAAAACTTAGCTACCCTTTGTTAACAGAAAAGACCTTCATTATTTCTATTTTCCCGCGCTGTCTGTGCATGACGAGTTAATTTGTCCTGTTCAACAGGCAGCTAGGTACTGTTGTAATATTTCAGTATGTATTTAAGCTTCTGAGAACAACTTACCACTTGTTCCATTAACCTGCAGGCTGGCACACATACTTTTGGATTGCTTTCCTTCCCCTTTTTGTAAGTGCTTAAGTTTTGTTGTTTTAAAGTGCCAATCTAGTTTTCTCTAATGTCTAAATTATGAAGATCGCTAAAAAGGACCCATGAACTCTTGCATTGGAGACATATGTCAATACTTGCTTGCTTGATGTTAACTTTTGACCATTTTAACTTGGCCTTTACAGGGGAACTAAACCTGGTACCCTTTTACCGTGTACTGATTTTCTCAAAGTCATGATGAAATAAATCATTTGCTTTAATTATAGGCTGGGCTTTGCACATAATCTGAACAATATAATTAACTGTTGATGATCCTTGACCACTGCATACCTATTCAGTATTAGGTGCTTACTGGACAGCTCTTTACTTCTTGCAGCTTCTGTTAGCTATTGGCACTAAGCTTGAGCATGTCATAGCTCAGTTAGCCCATGATGTAGCTGAGAAGCACACAGCAATCGAGGGTGATGTGATTGTAAAACCATCTGATGAACACTTCTGGTTCGGCAAGCCTAGGATTATCCTTTACCTGATCCACTTCATCCTCTTTCAGAATGCATTTGAGATTGCATTTTTCTTCTGGATACTGGTAAGCAGTTTGATGCATCATTCGTAAACTGCACCGAGATGTGATAACTGAACACGAACAACATTGTTGACCCTCCTTATCTTTTCTAGAGCACTTATGGATTCGACTCATGCATCATGGGACAAGTTCGTTTTATTGTGCCGAGGCTTGTCATCGGGTATTTTAATCATTTCAAATGCCTCCAGTTTATTGTCCATTTATGCCATGAGGAAAAGGCAAACCTCAATATGTTCTCTTGACACTTGCATCCACGCTTTGTACTTGCAGGGTTGTTATTCAGCTTCTATGTAGCTACAGCACCCTACCTCTGTATGCAATTGTAACCCAGGTGCGTCAGCTTTCACATGTGGTTTGTTTATACAGACTGTTATCCTCAAAACTCCTATTTCGATGATTAAACGTTTTGTTCCCTTGTGCATAAAGATGGGGAGCTGCTACAAGAAGGAGATCTTCAACGAGCATGTGCAGCAGGGCGTCCTGGGCTGGGCTCAGAAGGTCAAGATGAGGAAGGGACTGAAGGGAGCTGCAGCTGCTACTGCTAGCAAGGACGAATCGACGATCAATGCCGATTCGGCAGGACCTTCTGTTAAGATTGAAATGGGGAAGGCTGGGGAGGATGTTGAGGTCGTTGGAAACACAGGGTGATGGGACAGTAGGGTGCTCGTGTTGTAATGATGTAATATGTTCATATGCCATCATTTTTTTGTAG
The DNA here is from genome assembly GCF_019320115.1 of Miscanthus floridulus. Lineage (NCBI taxonomy): Eukaryota > Viridiplantae > Streptophyta > Magnoliopsida > Poales > Poaceae > Miscanthus > Miscanthus floridulus. The sequence goes on along the minus strand of NC_089595.1, from coordinate 78,263,288 downwards.
ATGGTTGTTGCAGCAGCCGTGAAGTAGTGTTCTAGTTTGTCGTAATATCTTGAAGCCATACAATGGCAGTTGTGGTCTGTGCATGTCATCACCTGGACCCTGGGCCTCCTAATAGGATTAGGAGTGGGTGAGTTTAGGCCCGTTAGCGTTGTCTGTTGTTGGTCCAGTAGGAACCAGAGTCCTATATATACTAGCATGTCTGAATGGATAAGGGGATATCAGATGATTTTTTTTTGTCGAAATCTTGTTATCTGTGATGACTTTGATGATTGCTACGAGTATGTTCCCGTTGCATACATCAATTTCATCAGCTGAAGGCCAATTTATGGCCATTATCTGCAAGGGGAGGGATGCTCTTGGCCAATAACTTCAGATCATCAATCTTATTGTCGGTCGCAGAGAGGAAATCAAGACATACTTGACGGTCATCGCTTCAGATGCGTTTCGGACTGGTTTCGAAACGTTAGACCTTGCGGCATGTCTAATGTATTAAGGTTGATCGTTGGTTTCAACATAAGGACTACACTTTGGTTTCGGTGTTCCATAAAACTCTATTATGCATCGAGTAAAGCCACTAGGGAAAATGGTGTTCCATAAGACTATTATGCATCAAGAAAAACCTCTAGGGAAAATGACGAAGAATCTGGATAAAACATAGTATCCTTTTTATTTGAGATTTTTTATGTGTAATTTTAGGATGTACTGAGCTAAAAGCAGCTCTAAAAACCTCTTTATATCCTTCATAATTGATAGGAATATAGATTTTTATATCGCCCAACAACTTTTTTAATTGAATCTCCGAACATAGTCATATTATATTATAAATTTCTTGTTAGCTAAAAATGAGGATTGAGGCTGTCTTTCTAGACTGTGTACAGGTATAGAGAAGTTGACAGATGAAAAGATTTAGAGAATGATTTTTTATTAAATGACTGTCTAAATGAAAACTTAGAGAGCGAGTTTAAGAAAGATTCTTGAAGTTGCTCTAAGTTTTAATATAGTTTCTCTATGCTTTGAAAAAATGAAAATGAAAGAAAATAGCGTACACAACGATGCGTCGCCGTGGCAAGCGCGTCCGAGTCTGCATAGTTTTGATTACACAATGACACCTGGCCTAATAATTAACAAACATCCAAAGACAAGCTTTACTCGCTAAGAGGCAATCATCGACCTTGGTCGTCGCGTCGACCATGACCCAAAGTTTTTCGTTTGCTGGGAGAAAGCTGACTCCAGTCTGCCTCATGCTCCGCTGGTGAGTGACCTGGATCCAGTCTCTTCCAAAGCCTTTCGCTGGCCGTTGCTCTCACCGTCCCAATGATGAACTGACGATCGTAAGGCAAACTGGCGCCACCACTAACCTCATCACACCCGGCATTATTGGCACCGTACATTGGCCGGATGTGTGTCAAGCGGTGTTGCGTTCAAGACATTCAGGCTTAGATATGATGTCCTTTTGTGTTCTTCGATATTCTTGTCTTAGGTTTATGCGTGACTAATTTTATGATATACTGCTGGAGTGCTGGCTGCTGCTGCGCCATTCCAATTTCCAAACAGATGCGTCTGTCATTCTACGGCGGGATTGATAACTGCTGTTCCCAATTTTTCCAAAAAAAGAAAAAGTGCTGTTCCCACAAGCGCAAAACTGCACGAGACTGCGGCGGTGCCTAGGTCTAGGTATGCAGCAAGCCGGCAATAGCATCTATCGAGGTTTGGAGAGGTCCTCGATGATCTACCGGCTTCTTAGTGTATGGTGATCTAAGGATCTACGTCAATGTCGACGTAGGTTACCGGCAAGTAACCGAACCTAGGAGAGAACCTCGGAGAGAAAATCTTTCTATCACTTGTCCTCGTTGGTTTGCACTCTCAACACTTGCAATGTATACACAATCCTAATTGAAGGACCGGAAACGGCGACCAGAGGGGGTTGAATGGGAGCCTCAAATGTCTTTCGAAATCTGCTCCCTCAGAACACAGCGGGTCACCACAGAGCAAACGAAACACAGATCGAAGCCCAAACGAGCAAACTCCCAAAAGAAAACAGCACTGCTCCTGCAAATATCGGATACGTCCGGTATTTTCGGACACGTCCGGTAGTTTCAGCAGCAAGCTGACCAAAAGAGAAAAATCCAAAACCCCGTCAAATGGTGTCCAAAAATTATAAAATTTTAACCATAGCTCTTTAGACACCAAGGGAAGGTCTCCACCAAATTTCAGCTCAAAACTCCAAAGTGAGAAATATCGGACACGTCCTAGATCATATCGGACGCGTCCGGTATGAACGAGCAGTTTCTCGGAAAAAATCAAATCAAGCCATAACTTGATCAAATCAACTCCAAATGACTTGAAACTTTGCACAAGGGTTCACAAGCGAGTAGAAAGGCAACTTCTAAAGGATCATGGCCCGAAACAAACTCTAACTCCGTGAATCGAAGGAATTGAAGAATCCCCCAAAAAATAGGTCAAGAACTTAAATTGCCCGGATCTGCGATCTCGTGAGGAATTAGTTGATTTCCTTCAGTGGAAAGCTTCTACTCATGTCATTGATCGATCCAAGGCAACAAGAACGAACCAAAACCATCCCAAAATGAAGAAACGAGAGGGAAAACAAGAGGGGACAAAAGGAGCTCGTGAAGAACACCAAAATCACATCAAGAACACAACTAAATCATGAATTCCGGAGGGCATACGGTGGTTACGGCCACCGATTCCTTCAAAACTAAGTCACAATTTGAGTTGTGGACCTCTCTCATACATGGAAGCAAACTAGAGGAAGAAACCCTAAAGGAGAAAATGAAAACTAGAGGAGGTGAGGGAGATGGGGGCTCCCTCATCCTATTTAACAGGGCTATTACACATTCCCAGTTTTGCCCCTGGATACAAATGAGTTGAACCGCTAAGCCCAAGGGCGTTGTTGTCCAACCCGGTGTAATCTTGATCCGACGGCCACCGCGCCTTCTCACCGGTAGCTTCGCCTCGACGCGAACTCCCCGATGCCGCCACGTGCCGTCCGTCCCTCCTCGGAACCTCCGCCCAGGTTTTGAGGCCCAAACCCGTAAACCATCCGCGGGTAGCGTACTCCATACGCGTTCCCCGCCATCCGACGCGTGTCACCGCCGTCCTCGACCGGCCGGCCCGCCAAGTCCTCCTGAGCCTCGCTCGACTCACGCGTCCGCCGTTTTGACCCGGTCAACACCGTCACTCCATGTCTTCTTGCACTTGTCGATGTCCCAAGTGTCAGCCACCGTGGCTAGTCACCTGGCCTCTGGGTCCCTCGGTCCAAGCCTCACGTTCGTCCTTCACCGCTCCCGGTCTGTCGGCACGGCACGTCCTCCTTGACCTTCACCTCGCCGTCGACCACCGCATCCGAGCTCCACACCTGCACAACACAAGACAAAAGACATGTCGCACACATAGCTTTCGCCATGGTAGGGTTAGTCACCACTCAACCTACTTCGTGGATCACATTGACAATCACTCATCACAAAACGAACACACAAGAGTACTTGTCAACCTTGTGTTCGCAATCTCCCCCTTGATGAGTGCATTGTCAACACCAATACATGAACAACTTGAGCAAAAGAAAAAGAAAAAGAAGAGAAAAGAAAGAACTCACCCAAATGACCAAAAGCCAAAGAAAAGCCAAGAACTGGGTCATTTGAAAGTGAGCAAAACTTGGTCCCCAAAGACATGGGCAACGGCTTGACGCAACCAAGTAAAACAAAGCTAGCCCTCAAGAAGAGGCAACGGGCTCAACACCACTAGCAAAGCTCGAAAAACCAAAAAACTGCTAGACCCTCCAGAAGAGGCAAAGGCTCGACACATCTAGCAAAACACCTCAAATGCAACTCCCCCTGAACAAGTGCAATCTCTCTCAAATGAATGCATATCTCTCAACTTTAGGTGAAATTGGAAGTTTCTTCCCCTTTTCTGAATATTTCTCCCCTTGTGTCATTGTGAGTGTGGAAAACTTCTCCCCCTTGTTGACACATGCACTTATCAAGCTAGAGCCCAAAGATTGCATCTCCCCCTCAAATCATGCTATGAATGCAGAAATGCACGAATGCAGAAGCTTCAAGATTATAGTAAGTAGATTGAAAAGAGGCTCTAGTTGATGCTGTCATATATATATAGCAACACATACAAGTGCTAGCAAATGCTCAAAGTGACCAAATGAGACGAAATATGGCATTTAAGCAATTTTGATCAAGTTTGAGCAATTTTAAAAGAGGGTTCACCACCAAAGGAGCACATAGCAAAAGTAGACAGGAGATCGACCTTGTGCTACACATGTATGCAAAGTGGACTACCCCAAACAAAGTTCACACATCATGTCATGAGACAAACTTGTGGTTTGATCAAATTTTAGACACCAATTGAAATTTATCGGAGTTATGCAGCTTATTACCAAAGTTTGTCAGGCAAGTGTGTGCGGGAGGTTATCTGTGCCATCAAAACCTGACTTAGCGACCATGTCAAGCCTATGCCAAAGGCAATCAGAAACTTAAGACAATGATCTCGGTATCTATTACAGAGCTCAAGTTCACCAATAAGTGCAATTTGGAGCTGTCTCGATACTCTGACATAGGATAGTATAGACCCATCCCGATCTTTTCAAATCACTGAGTTGATTTTCAAGTTTTAGCACAAATTCAAGTTTCTCAAGCAAGTGTGTAACTCAAAGTATGAGCCGTAGCAACTAAGCATATACATGAAGCAAGAAAAAGATCTTGACACATTCTACACATGCTAGTGCCACAAGTAGTGGTGAACACATTTCATGTTACAATAAGTTTTAATCAAGTTCACAGTTTGGAAAACAACCTTAGCTCATAACATGCATCAATTGATCAAAAGGAGCCTAAGCCAAAAGCACATCATGTATATCCATAACATCCCCAACAAGAGCATAGTGTCAATCTAGCTACTATAAGGATGAAGCTCAGGATGCAATATGATACATGATGATATGATATGCAAGAAAGATATAAAAATAAAAACAAAGGCTAAACTTCAAAGAAAAACAAAACTAGAATACAACAACCAATGTTTCCCTCCTCTAAAAAGGGAAACAAACTCCAAGCTCCCCTCGCAAGCGAGCAAACTGGGCTTGGTCAAGTGGTTTGGTGGAGATGTCTGTGAGCTGGTTTTGGGTATCAATGTGGTGCAGATCGATATCACCTTTTTCATAGTGGTCACGCAAGAAGTGAAAGCGAACTTCTATGTGCTTTGTCTTTGAGTGAAGGACTGGGTTTTTGGCTACACTTATGGCACTGGTGCTGTCACAAAACAAAGGCACTCACCTAAACTCTAACCCAAAGTCTCTCAGAGTAGCTATCATCCAAAGCAACTGGGAATAACAAGCAGCAGCAGCAACATACTCAGCTTCTGTGGTGGATTGGGCGACTCTAGACTACTTGCGAGAAGACCAAGACACAAGAGAAGATCCAAGAAACTGATAAGTCCCCGAAGTGGACTTTCTCTCAACACGACAACCAGCATAATTCACATCAGAATACCCACAAAGAGAAAGAGAGGAGGAGGCTAAAAACCAAAGACCAAACTCGGGTGTGAAACGAAGGTACCTGAGGATCCGCTTGATGGCTTGACGATGAGACGTGCACGACGAAGACTGAAAGCGCGCGCACAAGCAGACTGTGAACTGGATGTCCGGTCTCGTCGCTGTTAGGTACAGCAAGGACCCGATCATGCTTTGGTATTCCTTCTGGTCCACGGCTTCTCCCTCCTTGTCCTCATCCAGGGCCGTCGTGGTTGACATGGGCGCCGAAAGAGGCTTGGCCTCACCCATATCAAATTTCTTGAGCACGTCCTTGGTGTACTTGCCTTGGTGCACGAACGTCCCCTCACGAGTTTGCTTGATTTGCAGCCCGAGGAAGAAAGTCAATTCACCCATCATGCTCATCTCAAATTCCCTGCTCATAGTATTTAAAAACTTGGCAACAAGAGCATGAGAAGAGCCACCAAAGATTATATCATCCACGTATATCTGAACCAAAAGGATATCTGTGTCTTGCTTGAGGAGGAACAAAGTCTTATCTATGGAACCCATCCTAAAACCCTTATCAAGCAAGAAAGCTTTTAAACGCTCATACCAGGCTCTCGGGGCTTGTTTCAAACCATACAAGGCTTTGTGGAGTTTAAAAACATGGTTGGGGTACTTTGGATTTTCAAAGCCAGGGGGTTGCCTCACATAAACCTCTTCCTCTATGTACCCATTCAAGAAGGCACTCTTTACATCCATCTGATACAGCTTGAACCCTTTCGAAGCTGCAAATGCTAAAAGAATCCTAATGGCTTCTAGACGGGCAACAGGAGCAAAGGTTTCTTCATAGTCTATTCCCTCTTTTTGGCAAAAACCCTGAGCCACTAATCTCGCCTTGTTTCTCACCACCACCCCATCCTCACTCTGCTTGTTCTTGTAAACCCACTTTGTACCTATGGGGTGGCACTCTGGTGGAGGTGGAACTAAAACCCACACTTGGTTCTGCTCAAAGTTCTCTAACTCCTCGTGCATAGCATTAACCCAATCGACATTAGATAGTGCGTGTCCAATATCTCGAGGCTCAAAAGAAGCTACAAAAGCATAATGAGCGAAATGGGAAATATGATAAGACTTGGAATGCATTACCCTTTCGTCGATGTCGCCGATCATGGTCTGAGGAGGATGGCGTCGCTGGATATGTCGAGGTGCACCCAAAGACGAAGTCGCCTCCCCCTCATCCACAGCTGGGGCCTCCTCAGTCGATTGAGGAAGCGGCTCGCACAGACCCCATGAAGTAGAGGTGGAGGGCTCGGGGCCGTGAGCCGAAGTGGTCGAAGCTGGCTCGATCGGGGCAGCTGGTTGAGATGGCTTGGGATCATCCCAATCGATGTCATCATCATCCTCAATGAAAATGCTGTCACCCATCTCTTCATCACCTGCACGTTCAAAGACAGAAATAGAAGAGGGCATGGTTTTGTCGAAGGTGACTTCACAAGTCTCCACGACACGGTTAGTCTCAAGATTAAGCACATGGTACGCATGTGAATGAGAAGCGTAACTGAGGAATATACCGTCCGAAGATCTAGATTCAAACTTGTCAAGATTACCTTGCTTAAGAATGAAGCACCTGCAACCGAAGACTCAAAAATGACTCACCTTGGGTGGACGCCCAAACCGCAACTCGTAGGATGTCTTCTTTAAGAAAGCACGAAGAAAAATGTGGTTTGAAACATGGAAGGCGGTGTTGATGGCTTCGGCCCAGTAACGCCTAGGAGTCCTATGCTCATCGAGCATCGTCCTGGCCATTTCAACCAAAGTCCGATTTTTGCGCTCAACAACACCATTCTGCTAAGGGACATAGGGCAAAGAAAACTAATGTTCAAGACCCAAGGAAGCACAAAAGGTGTCAAACTGAGAGTTTTTGAACTCAGTGCCATTGTCACTGCGGATAGCTCGTATGGCATTCTTTGGTAACTCAGTTTGCAACCTCAAGATCAAGTCACGAGCATGAGAAAATGCTTCGTCCTTGCCCTCCATGAAAAACACCCAAGAATAGCGAGAAAAATCATCCACGATCACAAGAACGTACCACTTCCCTCCCTCTGACCGAACCCGAGCTAGACCAACAGTGTCCATATGGAGTAGCTCACCGGGTCTCATGGTCATGACCTGAGTCACTGGAGGATGGGAAGCAGCCACCATCTTTCTGTGGCGACAGGGATGGCATACCAGATCCTTCTCAAACTTAAGTTTGGGCAATCCTCGGATCATGTCAAGAGAACTCAACCTCACTAGGAGATCAAAGCTCAAGTGACCAAGTCTCCTATGCCACTTCCACAAATCAGAAGAAGATCCGGCAACCAAACAGTGAGAAGAACCGAAAGACTGAGAGAAATCAGCTCTGAAAACTCGACCGAAAGGAATGATCTGACAAACTAGATGTCCCTGAGAATCGAGCACACGAGAAAGTCCAGTCTTAAAGCGCACCTCAAACCCATCTTGAAGGAGTTGTGAAACCGAGAGCAAATTGAAATGCAGGCTTGAAACCAAAGCAACGTCCTTCAAGATAAAAGACTCATTGACCCGAATGGTCCCACGAGACAACACCTTACCTTTGCTATTGTCCCTAAATGTGATGTACTCCTTGTATTGCATGGGGTCGAGGCTGGAGAACTATTTGGAACTTCCGGTCATGTGGCGCGAATAGCCAGAATCAACAAGCCATGTGTTCTCTAGGCCTCCGCTCTGCATCAATAGAAAGACAGGGGGTGAGCAAATGGCACAACACTGGGGTTAGTGAAATGAGGAGAATACCAGTGTTGAGTCATTTGCCCTAGAAAAGTGTTAGGAAAAACACCATACATGCCATGTCCCATTGGAGAGAAGCGATCACCACATGGGGGAAAATGTGGTCCGCTAGGAGTGTGGGACTGAAAGCCACCATCGCGAGGTCCAGAGTCATATAGATCATGACTTGGGCCACGCCGGGCACGACCACCACGTGGTCTCACCACCTGAGGCCTAGCACCTTGAGGCATTGCACCTCTAGGCCTAACACTGTGCCTCTAAACAGGCGGTACATGTACACCATGGGGAGGACGGTACATGTTCCAGTTGTTCAACTCGTACTCACGTCGCTCATCTCTCTTCCTCCTAAAGCAAAACTCAGCCAAATGACCATCTCTATGGCAATAGTCACAGTGGTACCTCACCTCTCTCTTGGATGGTGGTTGACTCACTCTCTTGTGGATGTGGTTCACTCTCTAAGGCTTTTTGGCTTTAGGAAGGGGTGCACTAGAGATGTTGGGTAGAGTATCGAGTGAGTTCCGAAAGTGGTTCGGTTTGGGAACCCAAACTTGCTTAGATGGTGGAGCTTTTGGTGGTTCTTCAAACACACCATCTTTGATCATAGGCTTGGTAGACTCTGGTGGAGGGATCTTGATCAATTTGGGAGTGTTGGTGGGTTTCTCACTTGGGTTCAAACCACTATGTTCACCAACCTTGCCATAGACATGCTCACCCTTCCCACCTATAGCAAAGCCTACTCCCGATGAGTTAGTTCCCCGCCTGAACTGGCTCACCATCATGCCCAACTGAGGCTCACTGCACAACACCCAGCTCAAGATGGACCGAAGTTGTGTGTTTTCTTCCTCGGTTCCCATCTTGTCATGCCTGCAGGACTCAAGCTCCAACACCAAAGCTTCACATCGAACACATGTAGTGGTGGCGCTATCTGAGTTGGCCTTCTCAAACTTAGCAAGTTTGGCAACCTTCTCTGCCAACTCAGATTGCAAGCCTGAGCAGGACTTGCATGCACCGAGCAACCCAAAATGAGACTTCAGCTCATCACATTCATCAAGCAAAACAACATACTTGGATTGCAAGTCAGAGAGGTTAGACATGTGTATAGCGCACTCATCGCACTCCTCCTCCTCTAACACCACTACACCACTCTTGGCAAGCTCCAACTCCTTCAAAGCAACCTCTAGCCGGTCCTTAAACTCTTTTCTCTCGCGGGCAGCATGCTTAAGCAACTTATCTTGACTCATCAATGTATCATTCATAGTATCAAGCTCAAGCATAAGTGAGTCAAGTGTGGGCGGTACCTCATTTTCGTCGTCGTCGACGTCGACGTCCTTTTTGAGCTTTGCTCCACCGTCAACCGCCATAGGGCAAAACCCACCATGGTTTGCACCGGCAACAAAGCAGAGACCGTTGAGCTTGTCCTCGTGCTTCTTCTCGGACTCATCGTCGGCTGAGGGAGAAGAAGAGTGATCATCGTCAGAGTCATCGTCGAGGTCGCCGAGGGAGGCGAGGAAGGCGCATTCTTGAGCTTTGGCCTTCCTGCGGTACGCCTTCTTGATCGCCTCCTTGTCGAAGCCGCCCTTGGCCTTGTGCTTGCCGGAGGTGTAGTCGCGCTTATCCTTGCGCTTGCCGGAGTCGTACTTGTTGGTGAAGGGCTTCTTCTTGGGGCAGTGCACGACAAAGTGGTCTGGATCTCCACATCCATAGCATCCCTCCTTTGGGCCACCACTGCGTCGGCGGTTCAAACGGTTGTTGTGAAACCGAGAGAACCGACTGATGACGAGTGACAACTCATCATCCCCAAGAGACTCCAGCTGCTCCTCTGTGACTGACATCAAGCACGACAAAGAGAAAGAAGCTTGTGAAGGGTTAGTCAATGAACTTGAACCACTACCTGAGACCAAAGCCATGGTTGGTGCAGAAGGATTCTTGAGCTTGGCTTGGGTTTGGTAGTCGATCTCTGTGGACTTGAGCTTGCTGAAAAGCTCGTCGACGGTGAGGGTATCGTAGTTGGTCGACTCGATGATCGCCGACACCTTCACATCCCATACCTTTCGATCAAGGGCATAGAGAAGCTTGAGCGCCCTCTCATGATCACTATAAGGTAGGTTGGCCTTGTTCGCTTTCATTTTGTTGACGATAGTCTAAAAGCGGGAAAACATGGCATCGATGGACTCGCCATCAAGCTGAGAGAAGTTCTCGTACTCGTGCTTATACGTCTCGTAGAGTCTGGTCTTGACCTGTGCGGTCCCCTCGTGATAGCTCTGAAGCCTCACCTAGATCTCTCGAGCTGTAGTACAATCGGAGACACGCTCAAACTCAGAAAGCGAAAGACTCGAGAAAAGCACACTACGAGCTTTGCTATTTGCGTTGTGCCGATCCTTCTGATCCTGGGTGGTACGGGCCGCAACAGGGAGCACAACGTAAGTAGCATCCTCGCAAATTTCCCAGACGAGCCAATCAATCCCCTAGAGACGCGCAGACATGCGGATCTTCCAATAAGGATAGTTGGACCCATCAAAGTACGGTGGTTTGCCGGAACCACGCTCTATGTCGCCTTCGTGGATCACGGACCGATTAAGGTAGAATGATCCTTAACCGGCTCTGATACCAATTGAAGGACCGGAAACGGCGACCAGAGGGGGGGGGGTGAATGGGAGCCTCAAATTTCTTTCGAAATCTTCGACCACTGTCCCAACATCAATCCCCAAAAAGCATACACGAAAGACTTGATGACCACGACCCTAGAGAAGGGTGGATGCTCCCTCAGAACACAGCGGGTCACCACAGAGCAAACGAAACACAGATCGAAGCCCAAACGAGCAAACTCCCAAAAGAAAACAGCACTGCTCCTGCAAATATTGGACGCGTCCGGTATTATATCGGACACGTCCGGTATTTTCAGCAGCAAGCTGACCAAAAGAGAAAAATCCAAAACCCCATCAAATGGTGTCCAAAAATCATGAAATTTTAACCATAGCTCGTTAGACACCAAGGGAAGGTCTCCACCAAATTTCAGCTCAAAACTCCAAAGTGAGAAATATCGGACACGTCCTAGATCATATCGGACGCGTCCGGTATGAACGAGCAGTTTCTCGGGAAAAATCAAATCAAGCCATAACTTGATCAAATCAACTCCAAATGACTTGAAACTTTGCACAAGGGTTCACAAGCGAGTAGAAAGGCAACCTCTAAAGGATCATGGCCCGAAACAAACTCTAACTCCGTGAATCGAAGGAATTGAAGAATCCCCCAAAAAATAGGTCAAGAACTTAAATTGCCCGGATCTACGATCTCGTGAGGAATTAGTGGATTTCCTTCGGTGGAAAGCTTCTACTCATGTCATTGATCGATCCAAGGCAACAAGAACGAACCAAAATCATCCCAAAACGAAGAAACGAGAGGGAAAACAAGAGAGGACAAAAGGAGCTCGTGAAGAACACCAAAATCACATCAAGAACACAACTAAATCATGAATCCCGAAGGGCATACGGTGGTTACGGCCACCGATTCCTTTAAAACCAAGTCACAATTTGAGTTGTGGACCTCTCTCATACATGGAAGCAAACTAGAGGAAGAAACCCTAAAGGAGAAAATGAAAACTAGAGGAGGTGAGGGAGATGGGGGCTCCCTCATCCTATTTAACAGGGCTATTATACATTCCCAGTTTTGTCCCTGGATACAAATGAGTTAAACCGCTAAGCCCAAGGGCGTTGTTGTCCAACCCGGTGTAATCTTGATCCGACGGCCACCGCGCCTTCTCACCGGTAGCTTCGCCTCGACGCGAACTCCCCGATGCCGCCATATGTCGTCCGTCCCTCCTCGGAACCTCCGCACGGGTTTTGAGGCCCAAACCCGTAAACCGTCCACGGGTAGCGTACTCCATACGCGTTCTCCGCCATCCGACGCGTGTCACCGCCGTCCTCGACCGGTCGGCCCACCAAGTCCTCCTAAGCCTCGCTCGACTCACGCGTCCGCCGTTTTGACCCGGTCAACACCGTCACTCCATGTCTTCTTGCACTTGTCGATGTCCCAAGTGTCAGCCACCGCGGCTAGTCACCCGGCCTCTGGGTCCCTCGGTCCAAGCCTCACGTCCGTCCTTCATCTCTCCCGGTCTATCGGCACGGCACGTCCTCCTTGACCTTCACCTCGCCGTCGACCACCGCATCCGAGCTCCACACCTGCACAACACAAGCCAAAAGACATGTCGCACACATAGCTTTCGCCATGGTAGGGTTAGTCACCACTCAACCTACTTCGTGGATCACATTGACAATCACTCATCACAAAACGAACACACAAGAGTACTTGTCAACCTTGTGTTCGCACTAATCATTGTCCGGATGGATAATACAACACTGTCAGCTTGTCTCTGATCCAGCTATGATTAGGGTTAGACAAAATACTCGCCCTCGCCAACTCGCTCGACTTGTGTCCGGCTCGTTTTAACTTTTTCACGAGCTGAGCTAGAAGTCTAGCTCGTTGTTTTAACGAGCCAGCTCGTGAGCTGCTCACGAGCTCAAACGAGCTGAGGCCTATCAGCCTACGACCATGAATCCAGAAGATGATAATGCTGACCTAAAAGTGTACACCTATTCCATTGATGTGTAATCCTTATTTTCAGCTGTTTCATATGAATTTTGATTTTATAATTGATGTGGTACTTAAATGTTGATTTATGAATTATTTTCCAGGGAGAAGATGATGATGCTGACATTGAATTTGTGTACTTTCCTAAGTCTGTGATGTCAAGCAACTAGTAAGTATGTTGGAACTGCATGGATCATGGATGGACCAGCTATGTTGCACGGTTGATACTTTTGATGAACCGGATATGTATTAATCATGTATGGTTGCATAACGGTGGACATCGCCTTCTGAAATTATTGTGGCGTGAACATTATAAACATGTGTGTCCTATTTTTTCGTAGCTCGCGAGCTAAATGAGCCAGCTCGAGCTCGCTAACGAGCCGAGCTGAGCTGCCCCTCTAGCTCGTAATATTAATGAGCCGAGTCGAGCTGACTCATTAGCCTAACGAGCCAGCTCGAGCTGGACCGAGCCGAACCGAGCTGGCTCCATATCCAACCCTAGCTATGATAGTCCCAATAGTTGGACACAATCACGATGGAGGTGTCCCCCGTTGGATAATACACCTATCCATGTTAGCAGATAATTTATTTTAATTCTTATTGATTCTCATAAAAAAATAGAGTAAAGGTATGTGAAAATGTTCCAAAATACTAGTCAGCCGGTAAAAATGGTAACAAAAGACCATAGAAATTATTAAAAATATTTGTATAGGATACTGATATACAATAACAAAGATTTTAGAATAAAATTACATAAACAATAACATAGATCTTTTTCCGACTATATAATTGTTAGCATCAAAGTCTACAAACACATGTAACATAACCACCTCACAAAAATTCTTCTAGAACCTATGCAAGTGGGATCTCGAAGGTGGAAGAGGATGCGGGAGGGGGTGGAGGAGCCACGATGGCTGCAAGCTGTGATGAATCTATGCCTCTAGTGGCGGGTCTAAGAACAACTTGAAGAGCATGTCAACTTCGAGGAGCTGCCCAACAACAAACTGGGCGGCCCATGCTACAATGAGGGTGCCCGAGAATAGCTCCCAGGGTCCCTAAGATTCAACATAGCTCTATCTTCATAAACATTCTTCTAATACCTTTCATGTGCATCATCTTGACTACTCATAATGAAATGTGTATGTGAAGAGCTTTCTCCCACAGAGAGCTCATATGTATGGATACTATAAGTGGCGAAACAATATGAGCTACATCTCTCTTGCATACTATAAATTGGCCAGTTGGGGGTTGTCGTGGAGACGTCCGGATGCCGCTTTTATACCCGAAGTAACGGTGGTAGGTGGGATCATTAACGGTGGAGAATCAAAGTTACAATAGTTAGGTGGACCCAACGATTGAAAAGAATAATGACGGGCTACAACAAAAACCAAGAGTGATATGCAAAATATCACTTTTGGGTAGTGGCTTGACCCGGCAGTGACATATCACTGCCGGGTCATGGCATGGGCCGGTAGTGATATCTTAGTTATCATTGTTGGTCGTAGCTTCTACGATCAGTGATATAACACTGCCGGGTAGTGAGTGGCTTGACCCGGCAGTGATAGGTGCCATCACTGCTGAGTGATTAGCTTCCCGTCAATTTTCTAGATTCTAGACTTACCACCCGGCAATGATAAGTAGTCACTGCTGGCTCTAGCATAACCCGTGTTCTAGTGTAGTGATCATAATTAATTTAATATAATGTAAATTGGTTTCATGATAGCTCATGCATGTATTCTAGTAACTATCCCTATCTTATCATACTTTGCATGCATTTTTAGTTCAAAACATATATACACGCTCTCATTCTTGGATTCTCGAACGTCCACCTATGAACTATAAACCACTTACAGGCTTTCAAAGGGGGGAAAAAAACTAAACCACTTACAGTGTAGATATTCTAGTAATCCATATATGTCCAGTAGCTTACGTGCATGCCGCAACGTAGAACCCGAAACGATCGTCTAATCAACAACTCCAGTAATTACTCATATTATCCAATCATCTATGCGGCCGGGTCGTCTGGATATATTTCTCTACAAGATCGGCTCGCCTCAAGCTGCCCGGACGCTGCGATGAGCTCGAACCTCGAATATGAAGGTGGAAATGGAAACTTGGGACACATCCAAGCTGCGATCATCAGCTCGAACGTAACCTCGAATAATACGTCGTAACAGCTGCACGAATCCAAGCTACTAAGTAACAGCTATTCAAGCTGGCAGTTGGAAACTTGGGTATATATATATACATATACAGGTACAGCAGCTGCAGCACAGGCCAAATATTAAGCGAGTCTGCCCCGCGTTTCCTTCCGGGAGAGGCGAGACGGTTCACGTTTCCTTTATTTTGACGCTTTCTGTAGGAGTAGTGGAGGCCGGACGGGGGCTGAATGGCGCACGAGGAGGAGACCGAGGTGATGGCGCTGGAGTTCACACCGACGTGGATCGTTGCGGCGGTCTGCTCGCTCATTGTGCTCATCTCGCTCTTGGCCGAGCGAGGCCTCCACTACCTCGGCAAGGTGTGTATTATGCTCTGCTTTCCTGGATTCACTCAGCCGTTCTGTTCGATAGGAGAGCAGTGCTGACGGCCATGGCGCTAATCTGGGTGACCGACCGGCCTGTCACGTCCTGCAGAAGCTCAAGAAGAAGAAGCAGAGGCGCCCGCTCTACGAGGCGCTGCTCAAGATCAAAGAAGGTGCCTCCATTTCATTTCCTTGTTTTTCACTTCGGGATAATTAATAATGGCATAGCATAGATGAAAAGAGAGGATAAAAATTTTGCGGGATAAAATAAGTTTTATGGGGATGAAACTCGCATATACGGAGTCTTCCGCATTATGGTTTACCGCACAAACCTTAGCTCTTTGTCTTTGTGTGATGTGATGCAGAGTTGATGCTTCTGGGGTTCATCTCCCTGCTGTTGACGGTGTTCCAAGGGAGCATCCAGAAGACATGCATCCCTGAAGGATGGACATTCGACATGCTGCCATGCAAGAAGACAGATGAGCACGCCGGTAGGCGACATGCCACCAAGAAGCATTTCATTGATGTCGGGACTACCCTTGGCAGGATCGGTAGGCGACTGCTGAGTGCAGGCGTTGGGTCTGAGCACTGCCATAATAAGGTGATCAGACTCCGGAATTAGAATTTTGGAATAAACCTTATTGTCCATTACATTTTTTTCTGTTTGAGCCATGGTGGTCAGTTAGATGAAATTTAGTAAGATATGATTTTGATTCGCATCCACCAACAAATTTGTTAGACGGAAAGACGAGTTCAAGATTCTGTTATTCCGTAACGACTCACATACAGGTCCGGCGCCTTATATTTCCGGCGCAAACCATTACAAGGCCACCTGGGCTGACCGAGTTAGCCAAAGGCCCGAAACGAAAGCCAAACATAAAAGCTAAGAGCCTAACTTAGCCACTCGAGTTGGCGGTCATGACAGCCACCTGTTGGCTAGACCAACTAAACACGATCAATGTTTTTTTTTTCAGCCTGAGAATGTGATGATGCCATGTTCTGCTGTCAATTTCTAAATTTTCTATGTTTAGGGCTTTGGGCTAACTTCTAAGAGACTATTTGGATCCACCGGCTAAACTTTAGCCGGCTAAATTTAGCTGCTAGGGATCCAAACGGCATAGCTAAAAGATCAGCTAAAGTTTAACTCGGTTTAGCTGTTTCAACCTAGCTAAACCTAGTTAAAGTTTAGCTGAGTCTATTAGCTGGTGGATCCAAACACCCTAGCTAAAATTTAGCTGGGAGAACTTTTAGCTGGCTAAAGTTTAGTTTTAAAATTTTAGCTAGCTAAACTTTTGTTGAGTGAATCCAAACAAAGCCTAAGTTGGAATACTATAATTCAGGTGGAGAGACAGGGACATAAGACTTGGTCATTATTGGCACCATAGACAGAAAAAGGAGAGTTGGCATGATGCCTCTCTCTAGTATAAATTCTGTCGATTTCTATTAGATTGGGAATTTATTTAGACAATTCGAACTGATGATTACAGTACTATTTTTCAGAGGCTAACTATATTTTCTAAGATCAGATGGGCACATGGTTGGTTAACACAACAAGTGTTTTATCATGATGTACTTGCTTTGCTTATGTTGTTACCCCTTTTTAGCGTAGTCCTAGATTGAAAACAGCATTCCTACAACTTAATTGTAGGCTTTGTAGCTACCTTTCTTTTCAGGTAGAGGGATAACTCATACCTTCTTTTATCTCTCTTAATTAACTAGTAAATGATGCTAGAAGGATTCGTCAATCGAGGTGTTTCTTTTTACTTATGTTTTAATTTTAATGGTATATCTAAGTTGTACGGTTTGTTTTTTACAGGGAAAAGTTCCACTTCTGTCCCTTGAAGCCACACATCAGCTGCACATTTTTATATTTGTTATGGCAATCACACATGTTATTTTCAGCTGCACAACTATGCTTTTAGGAAGTGTACAGGTATGCAGCTTTTGGTATGCCTTGCAGTTTAGCAGCAGAACTCTTTCTACTTTTGCTGTCTGTTTCTTACTGTATTTAATTACTCAGATACACCAATGGAAACAGTGGGAGGATGAAATTCAGAAAGATGCTACTGAAAATGGTATCAGGATCTAGCTTGTTACTCATATTTTATTGCGGTGCCACACTTGCGTTTGAACTTGTCTTTAGTCTTCTTGTGCGACTGCAAATCGATTTAAGGAGCTTCTTCGTTTCCGTGGTCTTTTATGGTCCTTGAAAAGGTACCAAAACTATAACATGGGAGGTACCAAAATTTAGTATATACGGTACTGCTTTACGGTGGTAGTTACTACAATACATTTTGGTGTTAGTGTCTCCCTAACCTCTTGGCCTCTTGGCACTTCCATGAGGATATAAATAGCCTCACTAGTCTATGTTGTTTGGGCTGTGTTGATGTCTCGATCCAACCATTTGGTGCAGTTGTTGTTTTTAGTTGCCAATGGAGTCATGTTGCTCTGTTGTGCTTCTTTTGTTTTATTATATCCAGTCTGGATTGAACTTCTTTTTAATATAACAAGCAGGTCTTCTACTTGGTTCATTTAAAAAGATGTTCTTATGATATGCTTATTTTTACTTGCAAAAGAAGAGTCACTTATATTTTTGTTAAAATATAAAATGGACTGAAATTTCAGGGCCTAACAAGGTAACCAATGTACATGACGAATTTATCAAGAAACGAACTATAATATCGAGTTGGCTTGTAAGTAGTGCATTTCATGTCTTCTTTTATCTTCTATCTTATGTCGCGTAACTTCATTTATTAGTCACTGTTTGCATACATGTTTTTTTTATCTTGTGGCAATTGCTTTCTATTACTATTGGTGAACTTCTTACAAAAGACACTATTGGTGAACTTATTAGCCTTCACTTTCCTTTCTTTTTCAGCATTCTTTTGTTAAGCAGTTTTATAGATCAGTATCTAAATCAGATTACACCACAATGCGTCTTGGTTTTATCATGGTAAGCATCTGCCGAAATGATAAGCTAATATTCTGTTCTTTCCTGGCCTGTAAACATGGGTTTTTTCCCCTCATTACAGACTCACTGCCCTTCCAACCCAAAATTTGATTTCTATGAATACATGGTAAGGGCTTTAGAGGCTGATTTTAGGAAAGTAGTAGGCATCAGGTAATCCAAAGAATGGTACACATGTCTATATATTCTTTTTAAAGTTTGATGCAAATCTTGTTTCCTGAATAAACATAACCATGTTGTTTCTATTCCTTTTTTAGCTGGTACTTGTGGATCTTCGTGGTGATATTTCTATTGCTGAATGTTGACGGTAAAACTTAGCTATCCTATGTTAACACAAAAGACCATTATTATTATTTCTATTTTCCTGCCCTGTCTTTGTGCAGGACGAGTTAATTTGTCCTGTTCAACTGACAGCTAGGTATTGTTGTAATATTTCAGTATGTATTTAAGCTTCTAAAAACAACTTACCACTCCTTTCCATTAATCTGCAGGTTGGCACGTATACTTTTGGATTTCTTTCCTTCCCCTTTTTGTAAGTGCTTATATGTTTCTTTTCTCCGCACACTACTGCTTCGTATCTTGTATTTTTCTCCTTTCTTAACACAATGACATATGCAGGTCTTCTGCGTGTTCAGAAAAAAGTGCTTATACTTTGTTGTTTTAAGTGGCAATCTAGTTTTTTCTCTAATGTCTAAATTATGAAGATCGCTAAAAAGGACCCATAAACTCTTGCATTGGAGAAATATGTCATAGTTGCCTGATGTTCACCATTTTTGCTTGGCCTTTACAGGGGAACCAAACCTGGTACCCTTTCACCGTGTATTGATTTTCTCAACGTCCTGATGAAGTGAATTATTTGCTTTAATTATAGGCTGGTCCTTGCACATACTCTAAACAATATGATTAACTGTTGTCTATTGATCCTTGACCACCGCGTGCCTAGTTAGTGTTACGTGCTTACTGGATAGCTCTTTACTTGTTTCAGCTTCTGTTAGCTGTTGGCACTAAGCTGGAGCACATCATAGCTGAGTTAGTCCATGATGTAGCTAAGAAGCACACAGCTATCGATGGCGATGTGATCGTAAAACCATCAGATAGGCACTTCTGGTTCGGCAAGCCTAGAATTATCCTTTACCTGATCCACTTCATCCTCTTTCAGAACTCATTTGAGATTGCATTTTTCTTCTGGATACTGGTAAGTATATTTTTAAGCACCATTTGCAAAGCGCACAGAGATGTGATAACTCATCGCAAACAGCATTGTTTACCCTCCTTAATGTTTCTAGACAACTTACGGATTCGACGCATGCATCATGGAATCTGTTGGTTTTATCGTGCCGAGGCTTGTCATGGGGTATTTAATCATTTCAGAATCCTCCACCTTATTGCCCATTCATGCGATAGGGAAAATGCAAGTCTCAGTATGTTCTCTTGACACTTGCATCCACGCCTTGTACTTGCAGGGTTCTTATTCAGCTTATCTGTAGCTACGTCACCTTGCCTCTGTATGCAATTGTTACTCAGGTGCGACAGCGTTCAGACTTCAGATATGGATTGTTTATACAAACTGTTATCCTCAAAACTCCTATTCCGATGATTAAACGCTTTGTTCCCTTTTGCACAAAAGATGGGGAGCTGCTACAAGAAGGAGATCTTCAACGAACATGTGCAGAAGGGCGTCCTGGTGTGGGCGAAGACGAGTAAGAGGGCGTCGGGGAGGGGGTTGAAGGGATTTGGTGCTGCTAGCAAGAAGGAATCGACGAACAATGCCGCTTCCGCGGAACCTTCTGTTAAGATTGAAATGGCGAAGGCTGGGGAGGATGCTGAGGTCGTTGGAAACATAGAATAATCAGAAGATGGGACAGCAGGGTGCCCGTGTTGTAGTGGTGTAACAGGTTTATATGTCATCATTTTTACTGTCGCAGCAGCCGCGAATAAGTGTCTTAGTTTGCCTTAATATCTTGAAGCACATATAAGGATTTAGGCTACAAATAAAAAATACCCTTTGAAATTTGAATACACAATTTGCACATCTTCGGCCTGACCCTGGTATTTCTTCATCTCATAAACATAATATGTAGGGTTGCTAAAAAATCTTGTCGATGTTGCATCAACGAATCCTGTCGCGGTTGTGTCAACCGGTCTATAATAAATCCAAAGGATAAGGAGAATATTGCCTTTTATGCATTGCCATCCACTACTTTCATATTCAATCTCTCTGACTAGAAATATATTGACCATCAGATATATCTTAGCTATCACAGTTGTGAAATGTGATGGTCTTATATACGTCCGACCGACACTCATTCTTGACGCGAGCACGCCAGTAGGGATAGCCATTTACGCGTTCTCTCTCTCTCTCTCTCTCTCTCTCTCTCTCTCTCTCTCTCTCTCTCTCTCTCTCCGCGTACCCATCTTCCTCCTCCCGCCCGCCCCCTAGGTCGCCGGTGACCTCACCGCCCACCTACAACAGCCGCCAAACGAACCCACCTGTCCTTAATCCCAATCCAGGAGTTCACGAGCAACTCCTTGCCCCCGCCACCGGCACTGCCCATTCGGTTGTCTCCCTCCACCCGCTTGGCGGCGCCACCGTCGCCTCGCTCACAGCCCCCCTCAACCCGCCACCACTACCTAGCCGGCCGCCGCCCCAGGCACCTCTTTCTAAGGCTGTCAGCGATGGATGGTTGCAAATATTGAAACCCTAACCACTACCGGTGCCGCCACCGCCGTGTCGACGACCACACCGGCCGCGAGCCCATGACGACCTTGCCGCTGGCCGTTTTGCTCATCCCCAGCCCTTGCCCCCTTCGTCCTCGGTTCTGGCGATGTGTGTGCCGCTTCAGTTAGCGGCGCACGCGTGTCCAACCCATGGTCACGATATGAGATTTATAGCACATATGAGTGCACCTCTTCAGTGTAGGCCTACACAATACTAATATATATGTGTACATAAGTAGACGGCGTACAAATTTTTGGTGCGAGTGCGTTTGTGTGCAACTTTTTTTTGTGAATTACACAACTCAACATATGCGCAAACCCTATCTCTATGAGCACCTCCAAAAGACTGTGCCGGCACATCTCGAGATTGACGAAGTCACCATAGGCGCCTTACTGTCGGCGGGGACGTCGCCTACCACTGAAAGCACAACGCCGTTAAATCCTGGAATAAATCCAGGAAAATACGAGCACTTATGCCAAGCTAACAGCTGAACCCGGGTGGACAGGTTCCACCACAAGGAAGGCTCAGTTCGCATGTGTACGTTTTTCTTCTAATAAAAAATGAAGTCTTATAAAATATAAAGGTCACACATACAATGGATATATTGCAACTAATATCTAGTATTGTTGAAGATCCAACGGTATCCTGCTAAGAGATTATTAGCAGCCTTAATCACTTCTCCAATAACAAGCCCTCAATAGTCTAATACAACTATCAACTAGGATCAATTTGGGAACAAGCAGCAAGCAGTATAGTAGGTGCTAGGAGGAAGACACTAGGAGGTTCTAGAAGATACTGTAAGTAAGAGATTTGGGTACACGAGGGAGAAGAGTAAGAGAAACGGTACACTGGAGATGGAGATGTGTGTCTGGTTCGCTCAATTTAATCATCAATGCCTTCTCTTCCTGACCGTTCCCTTTGTACTATTGCCTCTGTTGTGCCAAACAGTCTGGCTCCATCCGGTAGGTAGTACTACAAGCGATCAGGCAGCGGTAGCACCTCGCCGGTGGCGATTTGGTAGTGGACGTTCGCTAGCATGTAGAGCATGTAGCGACGCTCCGACACGGTGGGGTTTGGATCCAAACCGAGTTGGACCTACCGGGAGAGGACCTCAAGGTTAAAAGCCCTAGTTTGGTTTTGATTAATTGATGAAATCTATTGGACTAACTCTATGTCTAAGTGTGATTATGAGATAGGTTGGTCCTTAAGTCCAAGTGACGGAGCTAGATGACACACAAGTGATGGAGATGGCCAAAAGATGAGATAAAGTGCTCTAACTTGGAAAAGAAGAAAAAGAAAAATAAAACCGTATGCAGATCAAGGCAAATGTATAAATAGGGATTTTATTTTGCCGGTCAAGACACAATAGAGTGCGTGATTAGATTTAGGATAGATGGTCGTACTATTAAGAGGGATGCTCTTATCGGACAATTCGGTCATCTAGTGCCACTAGGTGTTGGATAACTATGCATTGCATTTAGGCCTGATGCACAACGGAGAGCAAGCGAAAATGTTCATGAAAAAACTATTTGGAAATGCTAACTTGGCTCTAAATATGTTTGTGAAAATATTTAAGAGTTAGCATCGCTTGCAAGGTTGTGTTCGGGCTCTTGGTGCTGCCACTGGGTGGCACCGGACTACCTGTCTGGTGGGTCTCGACAGGGTCCATGAGATGCCGCGGCACGTGCGCATGTCTGCTTGGAACCTTGATCTAAGGTGCACACCGGACAGGGCACCGGACAAGCCGTCCGATGCACCGCCCTATTTTTTCAAAGAGTAGAGTTTTCGGGAACTTGGTGAAAATGGTCATCGGACAGGGCACCGGATAGGCTGTCTGGTGCACCGCCCTATTTTTTAGAGGGAGGAAAATGTGATCGTTGTGTCTGTGGGTCACCGGACTGGCTGTCCGGTGCACCAGACATGGTGTCCAGTGCCGCTGACACCGACAACGGTCGATTTTTCAACCGTTGAAACTAACAGTTGGAGGGCACCGGCCGTTGCTGTCTGGTGCCACCGTTGTTGTCCGGTGCCCACGCAGTTTTCAGCTCCAAGGGGTAACAACTCTATTTCATGGTGGGGGTTATAAATACCCCCTTGCCCGGCCATGGCCACTCTCTTGAACCTCAAACTGTTGAGAAATCCTATTCTGAACAAAAGAACACAATCCACTCCATTGCATCACTTGAGATCACATTGTAGATTGAGATTGAGAGCCTCTAGTGCATTGCATCGAGTTCTTACATCTTGTGGCACTGGGGCGAGTTGAGCTGGTGGTGCTCTTGTTACTCTTGATGATTTCCGTCACCTAGCCGACCCGGAGCTTGGAGGATCATTGAGTGGAAGTGGTGATTGTTTCCGGCTCGGATCGATCGATTGTGAGGGGTTGTTGTGCCTATTCTCTGCAGGAGCCACGAAAGGCAACTCTAATGGATTGCTCGTGACTTATGTACCCTCGTATTGTGTTGGTTCTAATGGCGCTCAAGTGTTGGGTTAGGTGTGTGAAGCCAGCGTGTGAGCCACCAAGTGAGTGTGTCGTCATAATGCGGACTAAGTTGCCGGCAAGCAACAGAACCACAGGATAAATCATTGTGTCATCTTGGTATTCATTTGATTGGTTTATCTCTTGCCCGGTTCGGTATATCACCCTCTACTTCACTTGTATTACATTCATTGATACACATCTCTTGTGTAGTAGTAGCTTATCTTACTAGTTCAGTAGCTAGAAGTAATTTATTGTATCTTGTTTCTTGCTAGCTCACTGGTGGTAGAAGTAGTGACATAGCAAGTTTGTTCGTGTGATTGACATAGAGATCATATACACGCATTTGGTAGGTGGCTTGCATAGCACTTTGTAGAGCTAGAGCAAAACCTCTTTTATCGCCTTATTGTTGTCTAACAATTTGCTCTAGTGTTTTGTAGAATTTTTATTAGGTTATTCACCTCCCCTCTAGCTATTTTGGACCTTTCAGAAGTGCGCTCCTAGGAGCCCCGGTGGGGAACACGACGCCAGAGACTCGTTGTCTACAGGCATGGTCTCCACGAGGGGGTGGAGCTTGTTGTAGCAATCAACGATGTAGGCCAAGCTCTCAAAGTTGAGAACTTGGCCCGGGATGAAGCCACCGGCGGCGACGATGACCTCGCCGGAGAAGCGGACACCGCCTTCTAGGGCAGCACTGCCTGCTCCCATGACGAGACGCGGGTGGCTCCGACCACCATAGAGTTGTAATCACACTCGACACACTCCCCTACCTGGCGCGCTAGCTGTCGCGGGTTTGTTGCCGTGGCAATCATCGTGGTCGTTCGTCGGATGTCAGAAGTGTGGGTTGTCTCCGGTGGCTCGGGTACTAAAAAACATAAGGGATACATAGCGGTTTATCTGCCCTACGTCCAACAGTGCGGTTTTGTTCGTGTTCAGGAGCACCCGAATCGGGGGGTTACAACAGAGGAGAACGGGGATTTGGTAGAGGATCGCTTGGTGCTATCCTACGGCTCGTCGGCGATGAGGTTTCTTCCCGGCAAGTGAGGAACCGGTCTCTCTCTAGTCGGGTGGTCGGCGGAAACACTCTGTTGTTCCTCTGCTTCTAAGATGGGATCTCTCTCTACTGTCGGATCGGACTCTTAGCTATGTTCTGTTGCCCTCTCGGCCTCCTTCCCTCTCTATGGGAGCTAGCCCTCCCCTTATATTCTGAGGAAGGTCGGGTACAAATCAGTTTGGGGTTTCGACTATGGTCTTCATGCGCCAGGTGCAGGAGAGGAGCTGCTCACGCCACCTGACCCTGCTGCCGTTGCCTGGCACTTGACCGTCAGGGTTGTGTGCCACGGTCCCTGTAGGAGTGAAGTTTATGTTAGGGAGGGACATATGTTCAAGTTTTTGTTTTCTCTTATTTTGGTTTTCCAAGAAATCAGAAACCTCCTAACTAACGCTTCCGAATTTTAAGTTGTAAATTTTAGATTCGTCTATTTCATCTTCCCTCTAGGCAACATTCGTGGTTGTAAATTTGAGATTCGTCTATTCATCTTCCCTTTTGGCAACATCCATTTCTGATCTTCCAAATTACGGACACTAAGCCCCATCAACACCTTTAGAAAGGCACACATCTGGTCCCATGAAACAAGACATTGAGGCTTCTGGCATTTGTCGTCCAAAGAAAGGAACGACGCTTACCGTCAATCGGTCAATGATCTCTCTAACATCTTGAGAAGAAACATGGAGAGCATATATGGCGAATCGGTAGACTTCCCAGGGCAGCATTAACAAGCACAACTCGACCACCATAGCTGAGAATTACCGATCAAAAGAGCAAATGAGAGGTTGAAAAACAGAGGACCCAAATAATGTTGAGGAAAAGAAGAAATAGAACAGCCCAGGAACTAGGACATGGCACTGGCATTGACATCAATGTTTCAAGGGGATGAAAGTGGATTTATGAAAGTTGATGGAGAGGTCCATGACCCATCTGTTTTTATTAGTAAAAAGATAAACAAATTTAATTATATTTGGAGTTTTGGATAGAATTTTGTTTCTCGAGTTATGTGGCCATGCTACGAAGCTGCATCCACCACCGTTTAAAGCTCCGAGACAACGGCTCCCCAACGGTGAGCTGCCGTCCACCGGTCTCATATTCCCAGGCCCACCTGAAAGCTCTTCGCTCCTGGGGCAGTGGGCCCCACTGTCGCCTTCCACTATCGCGACGGCACCACGTGCGTCCGGTGGCGTCTCGACGGCATAAAACGAAAACCACGGCAGAAGCGCCGAGCGCGCGCTCCTGGAGACCTGGACTAGCAACCAATCAGTCTTAGAAGGAGAGCGGGGTCGGGAACAGGTGGACGGCCGGACGGACAATGGCGGAGGCCGACGAGGCGGCGGCGCTGCAGTTCACACCGACGTGGATCGTGGCGGCGGTCTGCACCATCCTCGTGCTCATCTCCCTCGCCGCCGAGCGGGGCCTCCATCACCTCGGCAAGGTACGTACGTAGGCCGTAGGCAGAGCTGGAGCTCTTGCTTGCTTTTCAGCTGCTTGCTAGCTGCTACGAGCTGTGACGGTGATGCTGATGAGCTGAGAGCTTCACTCACTCTTGCATGCAGACGCTCAAGAAGAACCATCAGAGGCCGCTCTACGAGGCGCTCCTCAAGGTCAAAGAAGGTAACTACTACTAGAAAAAAAAAGTTTTTTTTATTTGCTCTTCTACTCAGAGACGTACGTGCGTCTTCAATGATTTGAGCTCTTCTGTGTGTTTGGTGTGTATTGTTTGCAGAGATGATGCTTCTGGGGTTCATCTGCTGCTCACGGTGTTGCAGGGGACGATCCAGAGGACATGCATTCCTCCCAGCTGGACAGACTACATGCTGCCGTGCCAAAAACCGGGGCACGACGAGGCTCCATCGGCGGCCGTCATGGCGGCGCGTCTTGTCGCCGCCGATATCCTCGGTGGGATCAGTAGGGCACGGATGCTCAGCGAGGCTGGAGCCGAGGCCGGGCTGTGCGAAAAGGAGGTGAGGAACTGACTGAATAATCCTGCGACTCTGATATATAGCACTCGCTGTTCATATATTTTAGTTTTTGCAAGACATTGGCTGTCTATGTTTTATTCATAATACAGCTAATAATATAGAATTAATCAAACGAACAACATGGCGTCTTGATGTTTCCTTCTTTTTTGGTATGCGTTTGTCCTGACAGGGGAAAGTTCCACTGCTGTGCCAAGAAGCCTTGCATCAGCTGCACATCTTCATATTTGTTCTGGCTGTCTCGCATGCATTTTTCTGTGCTACAACTATGCTTTTAGGAGGTGCAAAGGTAATTAATTAAGCTGCTTATGACATAAGCCTGCAGAGTTGCAGTTAATAAACTGTGGAACTCTTGTTGCTTCTTCTGCCGGCTGCTGATACTGTTCTTTTTTTTTTACTCAGATACACAAATGGAAAAAGTGGGAGGAGGAAATTCAGAAAAACGCTGCAGGAAACGGTATCACGACCCAGCTTTGCTGTTGTTGCTCATATTTTAGTGCAATGAGACACATTGGTTTGAACATCTTTTTTTATTCTGCGGAAACTGGAAACATGTAATTAATCATTGTGAAAACAAAAGCTATGTTTATGATGATCTGGTTAATTATTTTCTTCACAAGAAAAAGGAACAGTTGTTTGTTATCTTCGTAAGATAGAGACCTGTTTGTTGATAGGATTGATAAAATCAGATATGTGAAACTGCAGGATCTAAGAAGGTGTTACCTATGCATCAAGTTTCATTTATCAGAGCATTATGAGGTTATTGGCACAGATTTTAAGACGTTGTGTTGGCTGGTAAGGTGTACATTCATGTGTTCTACTGTCTGTATATTGAAAAATAATATTTACTCCCTCCAAAGAAAAAAAACTGACGTTTTAAACTATAGTGTATATTTTTCTTACAAAAGCCGTCAAACTATATGTGATGTTTGGGCATCAATATCCTTTGACACACTGAGATTAAACATTTGAAAATTATATGATGAGATATTTTTTAAAAGGTGTCTTTTATGTTCTGCTATATATCAGTATATCACAATAGAATTATATGTTTTGGAGGCCACGTCAATGTCCAAAATGACTCTCTTTTTTCACAGGGGCGAGTATTATCTAAGTTTTCAATTTGGCATGCACACTTTTTGCCACCTATGGTGGAAATTACTTAATTATGCTTTTTCTTGGGTTATTTTGTACTGATGAATTAACCCTCACATAATAGTCTATTGGTGAACTAATAGCCTTTCCTCTTGCTTTTTCCCATTCAGCGTTCATTTCGTAAGCAGTTTTATGGTTCAGTAGCTAAATCAGACTACGCCGCAATGCGTCTTGGTTTTATCATGGTAAGCACCATTGGATATCAGGATAATGTTCTGTTATATTCTTTATATGTAAACATGCATCCTTTTGGATTTCAGACTCACTGTCGCGGGAACCCGAAATTTGATTTCCACAAATACATGGTGAGGGTTTTAGAGTCTGATTTTAAGAAAATAGTTGGTACAAGGTAATAATTCGATTTTAAATTTTGAGGGAAATTTGCTTCATGAATAATAAACTTAACCGTGCTGTTTTTGTCGCCTTTTAGCTGGCGCTTGTGGATCTTCGTGGTGATATTTCTGTTGCTCAATGTCAATGGTAAACCGTTATTTCAACCTTTGCAAAAAAAAAAAAAAAAAAAGTTTTTTTCTGTTACTGTAAATTCTTCCCCGGAACTAGTTTGACCTTTTTAACAGGCAGCTAGGTCCTTTAGCAAGATTTCAGTATTTATTCAAGATTCTCAAACTACTCACGCTTCACTTTGTTAATCTGCAGGTTGGCACACATACTTTTGGATGGCTTTCCTTCCCCTTGTTGTAAGTGCAGACTTTGAAGCAAGTTCTGAATTATAAGCATTCAGGGACTAGGTGCTTAATGAAGGGCGTCTAATTACTTGTTGCAGCTTCTGTTAGCCGTTGGCACAAAGCTGGAGCACGTGATAGCTCAGTTAGCCTACGACGTAGCCGAGAAGCAGACGGCGGTCGAGGGCGATCTGGTTGTGACGCCATCAGACCAGCACTTCTGGTTCGGGCGGCCGCGGATCATCCTGCACCTCATCCACTTCATCCTCTTTCAGAACGCGATTGAGCTCGCCTTCTTCTTCTGGATACTGGTAACTACTCCTACTAAGCATTACTACGACACACGGTTTCTGATTCTGAAGTGTGCTCCCTCCGATGCCCATGACTGAACGCAACGACACTGTGTAACTTTCCTTTTGAAGATGACGTATGGATTCGAGTCCTGCTTCATGGACAACATCGGTTTCCTGGTGCCCAGGCTCGTCCTCGGGTAATTCGCCATGGCCTCCCTCCAGTACATCTCACAGGAATTCAAAGGGCAGCTGTACATGTTCATGTTCATGTTCTTCATTCTGACTCCTGCATCCATCCTTGCATGTACCTGCAGGGTCGTCATTCAACTTCTCTGCAGCTACAGCACACTGCCTCTTTATGCAATTGTAACCCAGGCCTTGTTTAGTTGGATGAAATTTAGGAATTTGAATACTGTAGCACTTTTGTTTTTATTTGGCAATTAGTATTTAATTATGGACTAATTAGGCTCAAAACGTTCGTCTCGCGATTTCCAACCAAATTGTGCAATTAGTTTTTTTTTCCGTCTACATTTAATGCTCCATGCACGTATTGCAAGATTCGATGTAATGATTACTGTAGCATTTTTTGAGAAAACTTTTTAAAACTAAACAAGGCCCCAGGTGCGTGCGTTGACAGTTTTCTTGGTCTCGGTATCCGTTTGTGGTCGATGCACTTGTTATATACAGTATCCTTCAAACACTGATTGATGGGCTGTGCTCGATCAATCAGATGGGGAGCTACTGCAAGATGGAGATCTTCAACGAGCATGTGCAGCACGGCGTCCTGGGGTGGGCAGAGAAGGCCAAGAAGAGATCGGGGTTCAAGGAGGGCGGCAGCTCCCCGACCGCCGAATCCATGCACGGCGAAGATGCGGCCTAGGATTGGAATGGTGAGGCCAACGGGTAGCTGGGGAGAACAACGAGGCAGAGGAAAGTTAAATCTGCCGTTAAAGGCATGTGCTCCCACCTCATGTATTTTTGGACGTGCATGCACATCGAAAGATGCATGGAGTGGGGGCACATGCTCTTATGGGCAAAAGCATGAGGCAGCAGTTGCAAACACAGAGAGCGATAGTAATAACATGCTTCGTTTGCTCTACAGAAATGGCTCGTACGTATCATACTATCATGTGTGGTTTTTCTGCTGTAAAGCACAGAGGAGCTGTAATTTTTGCAGATAGCTTCACTCGCAGCAGCCGTAAAAGTGTAAAACACTGCTGGTATTATGGTATATCTAAAATTTTTGATCTCACGAGTAGTAAGTCATCTCATCTGTGCCCAAAATTCCTTAGAAGATCCTGAACTCAATAACGCTGCAGCGTTACCTTTTGTAATGTGACTCGCCAGAAACCATTTACTAAAACATGTCATGAACATCATGTTTATGTGTTAATGCATATGATAAAGTGTGTGATCAATTTCTTATAACTTAAAATAATCAATAAAATGTTAAACGAAAGTTGATTCAATAGTTCAGGTATATCAAGTAGGATTTAAAACCAATTTTTATTAAGTAAAAATGCTATAGAACATGTATGTGACACTTAAATGAAGTTTGAAATGTGAACTTTGTAGATGACAATAAAATACTTGGTATTAAAAAAGAATATTGCTAAGTAATATTTTCAGTAGCTTAGAAATGCAATCTGAAATTAAGATTAGCTCAAACACTTAGAAAATTTCTAAGCTTGTGGACAGCTAGACGCTGCTATGTTTAGCAATTTATTTGGAGAGATTGGGTTGAGGAGTGGTGTAGTGCTATGATTCGATTTAGTAGTTCCATATGCCATCTTGAGTGTAGTGAAGCCGGTTTAGGTTTGGAGCAACAGTTTAGTCGTAATCAGCGCTTTAAAATTTGTGCACGTCATAGCTTTGTGCTATCTAGCACCGTGCACGTGGTCACCACGCATGGCCGACCCGCGTGGTTGTGCCGTGCGCGCGCGCGTGGCCACGCACCGGCTGGTCGTGGCCGTCGTGGCCTTGCCGCAGCTTGGCTGCTTTGGCCGCACCGCTAGGCCGCCGGTCCGCTCTGCGCCTGACCGCCCTGCCACCGTGGCTGCCGCTGGTGCCACTGCCGCCACCGTCACATCACCACGCTCGCGCCTGCCGCTGCGCTGCATAGCTAGCCCGCCTTGACGCTGTGCGAACGTGGCCGTGTCACCGTCGCCTTGCCATTGATGGCACTGTGGCGCGTGGGCCACGCCGGTCGCGAGCATGCGTGTCTGTCGGCTAGTGCCTGGCCACGGGCTGCGCCGGTCGCACTAACCGTGTCCCACCAAGGCACGCCCTTGCTGAGTCGCTGGCTGCCCCTCCCCACCGCTCCCTCGCTCTCTCTCTCTCTCTGTGTTCTCTCTCTCAAGTCGATTTGTCGCGTTGTTGGCTCTGTCGCACATCTGCCTAGATACCCGTCCCCACCCCGCCTTGAATGGCTCTCGATCGAGCTCTAATTTTGGAGTTTCCCCGCTGCCGTGCCGATAAGGCCATGTCCGGCCACGGGTGTGGGTAGCTCTCGCGTCGTTCCTCCCATGCCAATTCACCTGCACCACTAGCATCGCCTTGACTCCCTCTCCACCTTGCACACCTTAGTCGAACCACTACCGCCTCCCCTTCGTCGCTGACACGACTGTGCCGTCACGGTGCGCCGCCACACGGCTCGGCCGCACGTGGTCAGCCTTCCTCCATCATCTTCTGCCCTAACTGTCACCATACCCTGGTCCATGGTAGCCTCCTGACGCTCACGCGCTAATCAATTAGGCCTATAGCTACCCTAGCCCACCGGAACAATGGCGCCGTCGTCATGGATGGCCGCGCGCCGCTGCAGCCTTCCCCAGCTAGTCGTGTCACCCTACACCGCCTCTTAGCGTAGCCGCTCGGGTCAGAGATGGTGATCGGCCCGTTAGGTGGGCCCACATAGGTCCCAGGTGGCCGACGTAGGCGCTCAGTGCTGTCGCTCACCGCGCCGCCGTGCACTGAGTCGTCGGGGGTGCACACGGGTGAATTAGGGAAAGGCCAGGGGGTTAAGTGAGAAGTTATGAGGGAGGGGGAAATAATGTTAGTACTTAGTTGTAATTCGGAAGAAGTGTGAGGTCTATTTTGCAAAAACGTCAGCGTGCGCGGGGTTTCTCCATCGTGGGCCGTCTCCGCATGGGATGGCGCCATGTGGACCGCACCGTGGGACACCGCGCGCTCATGTACATGCGTTGTGTCGCGTGGGCCACGCGTGTGGGCCGCGCGGGAGAATTTATTTTTCTTTTTTCATAAGGAATTACAAATAGTTTTCTAATATAATTTTTGAGTTGATCTTTGGTAAATCATATAATTTTTTAGCAGATCTTTGGTAAAGATGATAGTTAGCTCAGTGCCTTAGTCATTAGAGCTAGCTTAGTAGCTTAGTATGTGTTGGTGCAGAAAGTAACCAACACGTAAATATTTGTAGTTTTGTCGTACGTTGTGATCGGATGTGGCCTAGCACTTAATGACATGGGGTTTATACTAGTTTAGGCAACGTGCCCTACGTCATGTTTGAGTCGGTCGATGACTTTATTCCTGAGCCTAGGTTCTTGAAATTTGATGTGGGGTTACAAATGAGAGGGAGTAAGATGGGGGGTGCAAGAGGTCCGGTCGGACTCTGGACCGAAGGGCCGAGAGCGATGGGAGCTGCTACGTGCGCTAAGTATTTGAGCGTGTGCTCTATTGGAGTCATTCGTTGGGTGTTACAATTGATTGGATCCCTATCGAGTCATTTGTGAATCGATCCTGGTGGTTGAATTGTTTGTCTTTTAGAGAGAGCGCATCTCCTTTTATAGATGAAGGGGATGGCCTTACAAGAGAGAATGTGAGAGAATGAGTGTGTGTGTGTGATACCTAGTCTTGTTGCCCACGCCGTTGGGTACAAGGCGGTTTGTTGGCACCCATAACACTATTGGTGTTTGGATGCAAGTGGTTGGTTCCACCGTCTTCTTCTGGTATGGCAAATGTCGGCGCCTACCATACTGTAGGATAAATGTTGATGCCCACAATATTGTCCATGTTCTAACATGTCTGAAAGGTTGTGGTGCATCCTTCTGACATGGCCTGATAGTACTATCCTATAGGTGCGCAGGGTACGGCCCTTGATATTGCGGTTGACTAGAGCGCCCTGTCTTACTTGCTCTGTTCATTTCCTGGGTCTTGATCGAGCGGGCGTCCTCGGTCGGTCGTTCCCTAGTCGGCTCTAGCCTTCCGATGGGACAAGAGCTGTAAATAGAGGTTTGATGTACTCCCAGTCAGAGAAGCAAGTTGGAGTCGGAGGCGAGCGCCGTTCCTCTTTGGCTAGGCCATCCGGTCGGAGAGGCAGGCCAGAGTCGGAAGCGAGTGTCGAAGTCAGAGGCCAACTAGCCAGGCCTACCGATAGGAGAGGTGGGCTGGAGTCAGAGGTGAGCGTCGTTCCTCCTTGGCTAGGCCTTCTGGTCGGAGAGGTGGGCCAGAGTCAAAGCCGAACGTTGTTCCTCCTTGGCCAGTCCTTCGGGTCGGAGAGGCGGGTTGGAGTCGGTAGCGAGCGTGGTTCCTCCTTGGCTAGGCCTTTTAGTCGAAGAAGTAGGCTAGAGTCAGAACCGAGTGCCATTCTTCTTTGGTCAGGCCTTCCGGTCGGAGACTGAATCGTTCTTCTGGCCTATCTTTAGGTTTTTGGGCCGGCCCAGGAGTTGCGCGTCGTTTGCAACATCATCTACTGGGCCGAGCATTTGCTGGGAAGTAGGTACATGAGGGACCCTGGGTTTATGAACCCGACAGGAGCCCCTAAGACCTCGGGCGATTTGGGTAGAATCGTCTGGAGGATTTTTGTCTTGACGGTAGGTGCGTGCGAGCGCACCCGTGGGTGTAGCCCTTGAGTCCCCAGGCGATTCGGGTAGAATCATCTAGGGGATTTTTTTGTCTTAGCAGCGAGGGAATTCTTCGTTTTGACAGTGGGTGCGCGCGAGCGCACTGTGGGTGTAGCCCTCGAGCTTGCGTTCGACTGGTGAGTCGGTTGGAGGCTAAGCATCTTGGTACTCTTTTCTAGGGCCATAGACCGTCGTTCGGGGTGTTTGTCCCGCCCACGACCTGCGCAGTCGATTCATTTCCTGAGTCAGTGTCGGGCGACCTAAACCCCTGAGCCCCGTTGGGATTGGCGGGGATTGGTCTAGTTCCATGCATTACCCTATCTGTGGTTTCTGCAATCAGAGGGGCTGAGCTAACATTGCTTGCCTCGATGGCTCAAGCGATGCACTCAGTGAGCTCGCTAACGGGTATGTTCGAGTGGAATCTGGGTCCATCATTCATGACGGGGTTAGCATAGCCCTCATGTGGCATTCCACTATGCTTTAACCCGCATCCCGATAGATGCTTGGGTCATTCCTGAGACCAACTCGGGTGGCCCGCTAGCCTCCCCTCGATGGAGATTCTATGGGCATGGCTCGAGGTTAGGATCAAACGAGAAGGTTGAGATGTGTGGCAGAATTGCCTAATCTAATGTCTCCTAGAAATGCTCTTCTATTAGACACTAATTACCCAAGGGAGAACACTAAATTACTCAGTTCCATCGGGCACACCCTAGGGGAGAACCTAAAAATCCACATTTTCCCATCAGGATCACAAATGAGAGAATAAAGCTTACATCATTCTTAACCATTTCTTATATCACTTTTAATACAATATCAGAGTATAATATTTATTATTATAATAGCGGAATGCAATCATATTATCAGAGTTTATGAACAATTTAATTGAATAGCGGAATATGAACATGTGATCAGAATTACAGCGGAAATAAATATCTACTCATGACATGATGAAGCATTGATGTATAAACTATGACATCAGCTTATAAAACTTTTATTTAGAAAACATTTAGTGAGAGTTATAAATAAAAACTATGATCGCAGTGTAAAGGAATCCTCGCTGAGCCCACCAGGAGGAATCCACACACAAGAGTCAGCTCAAGCATCCACCTGTCACCTGCAACAGGGGGAAATAAAACCCTGAGTACTCAATTATACTCAGCAAGACTTACCCGACAGGAGGAAAGAAAAGACTCCAAGGATATGCAAGGCTATTTGGCTTGTGGGTTTATTGCATCTGTAGGAAGCATTACTAAGCATGCGTCCTTATATTCAATTTTTATTATAGCCCCATTAGTTCATTAACCAACCATTCTATGTAAGCACCTGTGCTACTTTCAAGCATGTGGTAAGCAATCAGATTTCCTTTTTCCATCTTTCATCTTTTAGTTCTTACTACGGTGCTAGAGTTAAGACAAGTCGTACCGACACAGCAGCGATTCGCGAATCAATGTGCCCAGCTGGGTACCCTAAAAACACATGCCCCGCTTGTACTCCAGGCACAAGTAGGACCAACCCACTACCCTCCTGTCACGGGGTCTAGGTCCCCATCCAAACTAGGACTCCAAGCCCCCGCCCATGAGTCCCAGACTCAGTGCAGTGCAAGGACCTCCTAACCCAAAAACCACCATGATAGTTGGTCAGAAAAGAGCCAGAACCCATGACAAGAGAGTAACAATTCTTTCAAGCGCCCATACCCAAGTATGTGCTCGGGATAATAAGTCTGACTTGCCTAGCGTCTTATGCAACGGCCGGTCCTTAACCGACACAGACAGAGAAAGCTGTGTAACCAAGCTATGTCTCGTGGCCGCAGGACACAACCTCTTACACCCACCAATACCCAAACCATTTCCCTGCCTAGTCACAATTTTCCTTTCCACCATTTATATTTTCCAAGTGATAATAATACAGTAATATATTTCCTATCTCTCCTGAGTGATAGGCAATCACTTGACTTCTACCGCAGTCCTGTAGCATAGCAATCTACATGATCCTATCATACTAGTAAGACTCATAGGATAAAGATATATATATGCAAGTGATTTTATTCAACTCCTTAAAACTTAATGCATAATTATAATTTAAAGTGCAGAAAAGTAGGGGTTATGCACCGGGCTTGCCTAGGTAAGATATATACTAAAAAGTTAGTACCTGCATCTTCAGATCATCCACCATCAACTAAATAGAAAGACCATTGCATCATCTCCTAGAGAGAAAATCATTACACCATCTTTGGATTCCCAATTATCCTTCAATTGATCCGTTGATCCATCATCGTACCTATATGATATGTACTGATGTAAATGCATAGATGTAAATAATCGATTGCAATTGTGACTCGTAAAATACGATTTACGCTTCTCAAGTTAATGAGCTAGTTCTAACGACAACCGCACTTAGGCTACATATCCATGTTGTCAAATAAGACATTATTTCCCAACAATTATTTTAGTTATATAAACCCAAGTGGTTTCTTTATTTCATTTTATCGTTTTAACCTTTATTCTAAATAGGGCATCATTATCTATCTAGCAACTAATTATTCTGGAACTACAAAAATTATAGTGAGTACCTAATATTGTTAGGAGCCTACTGTAAAAATTTTAGATCCAACACTATTACCAATTTATCACGGAAATTCCTACAAGTTTATGTCTTAACGATATTAAATATCTCAATTTAATTATATAGCTTCCAAGAATATTATCAAACTATGTGAACAAAATATACCAACAGATAGATCATAATTTTAGGAGACTAACAAAATTGGTTTCATAATTTTTTGGACAACGACACAAATTTATATTGATTTTACAAGTTTCAGCCATTTTAAACAAAAACTAGAAAAAGAGATGGGCACTTGGGCCGGCCTCGGCCAGCATGACCCACGTGGCCAGGCAAAAGGCCTAGGCACCCACAGCCCATCCAGCCTGGCAGGCGGCTCACCGGTGCGCATGCGCAGCGGCCCA
Source organism: Miscanthus floridulus (assembly GCF_019320115.1). Taxonomy (NCBI): domain Eukaryota; kingdom Viridiplantae; phylum Streptophyta; class Magnoliopsida; order Poales; family Poaceae; genus Miscanthus; species Miscanthus floridulus. Next base: position 78,226,720 of record NC_089595.1, on the reverse strand, counting down.
TGTGCATCGGCCACCGACTGGCCCAGCACGCGGCATGAATGGCCCAGCAAGCTGGCCCACGCACGGCCTGCCCAAACCAGACTGGCGGTTATGCAGAAACATCCCTGTGTTTACCTCTATTCAACTCAAGATCCACTGGCACTATTCGTATGAGTCACGTATTTAGCAATCAGAACCCTATATTAATTCTATTCTCATTTCTCACCTTTCTCTACCTCCCAACAGTAGCGCGCGGAACAGAGAAGTAGAAGACGGTGGCTCCGGTGACCAAAATCCGGCCATAGGGCTACAAACTAGCGGTGAGGGCGAGCTACACGACCACACGACAAGGCGGCGTCTGACTGCACCCATGCCTGGCCCTAGCCTGGCCCACAGTAGTCCGTGGTGGCCCGGCCACGACAGCTGGCGGCTGCCGGTGGACACGGCATGCGGCAGTGGTGCTACGTCAATGGAGGGGGGCGGGGAGGCGAGGTGCAGGCTCCTAGGCACTGGTAGACCTGGCGCACACCCAGCTGGGTGGTACCATGGAGGCAGAGCAACATAGGCACGCGAGAGGAAGGCGAGGAGCCATGCACGGGCTCGGGCGCGCCTGCACGCGCGGTGGCCGGGTAGCGGCGATGGCGGCAAGCCAAGGTGGGCGCTCGTGCGAGGTAGCAGCAGCGTGAGGAGCCAAGCGAGAAAGCAAGCGAAGACAACGAGCAGGGCAGGGTTGCCTCCCATTGGTAGTAGAAAAGAAAAGGGGAGAGGAGGAGGAGCACTGGGGAAACTAACAACAGCAGACGTAGCCAAAGCTGGTGCTCGGCTTAGAAGAGAAATCGGAGATGGAGATAGACAGGCACACAAGGGTAGGGCATGAGCTACCGGGGTGGCCTGACACCTTAAGTGAGGCCAAGGCAGAGGCAGGCACCTATCGTGGCTTTAGTCTAGGAAGGAGGTAGAGAGAGGAAAATGGACGTGAAAGGATCAAGATGCCCAAGAGGGGGGGGGGTGAATTGGGCTAATTCTAAATTTCTTTGCAATAATTAAGTCCTATGGGTAGCCCAATTAACCCTTTATGCCTAGAAAGTGTATCTATTGATCTACCGCATAAAAGTTTAGCAACCTATGTTCCAATCCTACTCTAGCATGACAATTCTATGAATGTAAATGACAAGAATTGAATTGCTCAAAGTAAATAGAGAAGGAGGAACACGACGATGTTTTACCAAGGTATCAGAGAGTCACCACTCCCCTCTAGTCCTCGTTGGAGCACCTGTGCAAGGGTGTAGCTCCCTCTTGATCCATGCAAGGATTAAGTGCTCTCTATGGGTTGATTCTTTGACACTTCATCATGGTGAATCACCCACAACCGCTCACAACTTGAGTTGGGTCATCTACAAGCTCCGCTGGATGATCACCAAACTCCCAATCACCACCAAGCCATCTAGGTGATGGCGATCACTGTGGGGGTATTAACCCCTATACCCTTACGGCTAGGATTGGGCCGGCCCGGACCAGGGGGTCTGGCCCATTAGAAGACGACGCACGGCTCGGCCAATCTGTTCAGAATCCCGCACAAGGAATCAAGGCAGATTTGGAGATCAAGCAAGATCTTGGTCGGTTAGAATAGGAATCCTTATCCGGCCACCTATGGCAATTGTAACTGGTTAGGATTAGTTTCCAGATCCGTAACCCTACCCCCCGGACTATATAAGGTAGGCAGGGGACCCCTCTAAAAAACATCTCTCATTGACATACAGCAATACAATCAGACGCATGACATAGGTATTATGCCTTCACGGCGGCCGAACCTAGATAAAACCTCGTGTCTGTCTTGCGTCACCATCTTGTTTGTAGCTTGCGCATCTGTCTACCGACAATCTACTATCTTGGGCATACCCCTAGGTAGACTGCCGACCATATTTCATCGACAGTGGTGCGCCAGGTAGGGGGTATGTGTACTGCTCTCCAGGCGAACAAGATGGTCATCATCCTCGATTCCATGGCTACGCCGAACGGCCTCACGTTCACCATCGATCAGATCACCTGGACCACTGGCTCCGACGACTCCATCGCCATGACCACGGAGGAGGAGCGGATTCAATCTGCGTCGACTACTGCTTCACCTGCATCGGCTATGGATCCGACCACGGTGGATCTAGCTCTAGCCATGTCAGCATCGTCTTTAGCCACGCCGACAACCCGTCGTCCGCTTCCTCGCTACAAAGGGAGGCAGATCGACAACACCGACCTGCTCGACTCCATCGATCGGGTCGGCACCAAACTTGCTGAAATCCTAGCTCTGGTAAGTTTGATTCAAAGTCAACCTAATGAGCAGGTAACCACTACCCACAATAGATCTACTCGACCAGCTCAAGCCAGTCATTTTGCACGACTCGGTATGGATCTCGTGGTCACATCTACTCCTGAAGGGTGCTCCATTCGTCGCCGGCCAGTCCTCGCGATGGGTCTTTGGCTCTTTGAGTACGAAGCCTCGATGGAGAACTACTAGGCCCAACCCTATGGCCTACGCAACTTCATCAACATGGTCCGGATTGAGGATTATCAAGAAGGATCCGTCCACACGGTTCAAGAGGGTGGCTCAAGCTCCTCGTCCAGCATCGCATCTAATGCCTCCATCCACACCAAGCTCTGGCATCATGACAATGAAGGCGTTGAATACGATTTGGATATCCCAGACCACACCCCAGGGTTCCCATGATTCCCATCCTTCCCACCAAGGCAAGGGGACTTGATCAATGTTGTCAGTAATGACGAACCACCAGTAGTTGGCAAAACAGAACAAGAAAGGCTAGCACGCGAAGCACGCAATATTGTCCGGTTTAATCGCCGACAAATCAAAGCCGAAGCAGAAGAGGAGGCACAATGCATAAGGGTCTAGCCACGTGACCTTAACAATGCCTTTGACAGGGTGGGGGACAAGTAGGTCTTCAGGACTCCAAGCGGCAACGTAGCTATTGCTATGGCAACGATGCAACGACTACCCAATACCCCAAAAACCTAGGCAGTTCGTGATGATATACAAGCTTACCTGACATCTACTATGGCCCAGACCGCAGAGATTGTAAATCAAGCCCGGGCTCCATCTGTCTCAATCGAATCAAGCCACAGCCGCTAGTACTCAAGTTGTTCACAGCCACCCAACCAACGTGGCTCATGTAACAACGACCCATCAGACAACCGTCAAGGCAGAAACGGTGGCCATGATGGTGGTTGGGATGACAACCGCCGCAACTACCGGGACGATAACCGCCGAGACAACCGCGATAATCACCATGATAACCGTAGTCGTTGGGTTAACCAGGGTGGCAACCGAGATCACCGTGATGGCAATAACGATCTCCGCCATTACCTTGGAGAACACGATCTACGCGATCACATCAACCAAAGAGCCAACGATCATGCATCCCACGAAAGCTATCGCCGTATGGAATATGATACTGCCCATGGCCCTCTGAGTTTGAAGCAGTTTACTCCACACCTTTGCCAAGTCATATGGCCCAAGAACTTCAAGCTTGAAAAACTTTAGAAGTACGATGGCAAGGAGAACCCTGAATTATGGGTCATGCTCTATGAAACCGCGTGCAGATCAGCCATGGCTGATGAGCATGTCATGTCTAATTACTTCCCAGTCACCATCGGCCACGCAGGCCACCAATGGCTAGTTAGCTTGCCGGCGAACTACTTTGATTCTTGGCAGGAGCTCAAGCAAGCATTCATCGACAACTTCATTGCTACTTGCAAGCAACCCAGCAACAAATATGATCTATAGTGGATTCGAGATCGCAAAGATGAGACACTGTGTGAGTACGTCTGACGCTTTTCGAAGATGCGCATCAAGGTCCCATCAATCTCTGACAACGAGGCAATCGAGGCTTTCATCACTGGTCTCCGCTTCCACAATGCCCTAAGGGACAAGCACCTCCGCAAGAGACCTAAATTAGTCATAATGCTCCTAGCCACTGCTAAAAAATATGCAGATGCCGATGATGCTAAAAAGATAATTATCGAAGAAGCAGCAAGGGTTCCACACTTCGACCACCCCCCACACCGCGATGACTACCGCGGCAACCGTGGTCGGAACAACAATTTTGATCGCCGCAACTAGCACAACGATCCTCGCGACCACCGTGACCAGCGTAATCAGCGGCGTAATCGCCGTGACGATTACAGGGGCAAGCATGCTCGGGAAGACGACGGCGAGGTCAACACCGTTAAAAAAAGTGGCGGACGTCGCAACTACAAAGACGACTACACCAAAGCATTGAAAGGACCCAGCCAGCTCCATCCCAAGTCGAACCATACCATGGAGAATTGCCGCGTTCTCAAGTCTATCTACACACATCAATAGGCTCCGGATACATCCGACAAGCCTAACGACGCAGGGGAATAGCGCAACAAGGACAACGATGATGAAGACACAGATCCCCATCACAAGAACGTCAAGCCAACTGATCACATCCACACCATCATTGGGGGCAAAGTGTCCATTGAGACCAAACGAGAACGCAAGTTGCTCACCCACGCCTGCTTGAACGTGGCCAACGTCGACAACCTCATCGCCGATCCGTGGCTTCCTCCTTGGTCTCACCGCAAGTTCTCCTTCAGCAGAAAGGACCAATGGGCTGCTATACCTGAGCCAGGGCGTGTTCCCCTGGTTCTCGATCCTTGTATCAACAAGGTTCAGTTTGACAGAGTGCTAGTTGACGACGGCGGTTCCATCGATATACTGTTCAAGAATAGTTTGCCAGCCCTAAAGATAACCCAGGTTGATCTCAAGCCATATGAGGCATAGTTCTGGGGCATTCTCCCCAGATAGAGCTCTACACCTCTCGGGTAGATCACGCTACCTATGCAACTTGGTACCCCAGACCACTTCTGCAACGACTATGTCAACTTCGTGGTCGCCGACTTCGAAGGCACCTACCATGCTATCCTTGGTCGACCAGCGCTCACCAAGTTCATGGCCATACCTCACTATAGGTATTTGGTGCTCAAGATGCCTACTGAGAAGGGGGTTCTAACTCTCAGGGGCAACGTGTACGTAGCTTACACCTATGAGGACGACAGCTTCAAAATAGCAGAGGCTCACGACCTCTCTATCCACATGGCCAAGACCACATTCGACGCCAAGAAGACCCCAGCCGATCACCTGGAGATCCCAGAGCTCAAGGCCCCATGCAAGAACATCAAGTCCAAGGAGCATAAAGCAATCTAGCTGGTCGACGGTGAGCCCAGCAAAACAGCCCTTATTGGGGCCAACCTGGATCCTAAATAGGAAGACGCGCTCGTTAGGTTCTTGAGGAGCAATGTGAGTGTGTTTGCATGGAAACCCACTAACATGCCCAGTGTACCTCGGAACTTGATCGAGCACTCCTTAAATGTCAATGGCAAGGCCAAACCTATCAAGCAGAAGATATGACGGTTCGCTCATGACAAAAAGGAGGCTATTAGGGTAGAAGTTACATGGCTTTTGGCAGCCAGATTTATCAAAGAAGTGTATCATCCATAGTGGTTAGCCAACCCAGTTCTTGTATGCAAAAAGAATAATGAATGGAGAATATGCGTTGATTACACCGATCTCAACAAACACTGCCCTAAAGACCCCTTCGGCTTACCTCGCATAGACGAGGTCATAGATTCAACTGTCGGTTGTGAGCTGCATTCCTTTCTTGATTGCTACTCTAGTTATCACCAGATCGCTCTCAAAAAGGACGACTAGATCAAGACATCTTTCATCATGCCTTTTGGCACGTACTGCTACATGACCATGTCGTTCAGGCTCAAGAACGCTGGGGCTACCTACCAACGCGCCATACAGGCCTGCCTCAAAGACGAGATAAAAGATGACCTCGTCGAGGCTTATGTTGATGATGTAGTTGTCAAAACCAAGGAAGCATATACCCTTGTCGATAACCTAGAACACACCTTTGCAGCCCTTAACATATTCCAATGGAAATTAAACCCAAAGAAGTGCATCTTTGGTGTTCCTTCTGGTATACTGCTTGGCAATATCGTCAGTCACGATGGCATATGCCCTAACCCAGAGAAAGTCAAAGCTGTCTTGGACATGAAGCCACCCAAAAAGGTGAAGGATGTTCAGAAGCTTACCGGATGCATGGCTGCCCTCAGTCGTTTCATATCAAGACTAGGCGAGAAAGGACTACCGTTTTTCTAGCTGCTCAAAGCATCCAAGAAGTTTGAGTGGTCGGAGGAAGCAGACACTGCCTTTACACAGCTGAAACAGTTCCTTACATCACCTCTGGTCCTCATTGCTCCCAGAGAAGACGAAACCCTCCTGCTTTACATCGCGGCAACTAATCGAGTGGTCTCCACCGCCATGGTGGTCGAGCGCGATGAGCCCGGTCACGTCTATAAGGTACAGCGACTAATTTATTTCATTAGTGAGGTGCTCAATGAATCTAAGACCAGGTACCCACAGATTTAGAAACTAATCTACACCATACTAATTACATCCTGAAAGTTGAAACATTACTTTGATGGATATCGTGTGGTGGTCATGACTGAGTACCCTCTGAGAGACATCATTCGCAATAAGGATGCGAATGGGCGCATCATCAAGTGGGCAATGGAGCTATGCCCTTTCTCCTTGGAATTTGCAAGTCGTACTACAATCAAGTCTCAGGCACTTGTCGATTTCATCGTCGAGTGGACAGACTTAAGCACACCTGCCTCTTAGGGGCCCACCGAGTATTGGAAGATGTACTTCGACGGCTCTCTCAACATCGATGGCACAGGAGCAGGAGTCCTTTTCGTATCATCGTCCAAGGAGCAGCTCCGATACATCCTCAGGATTTATTTCTGGCGTCTAATAACGTCGCCGAGTACGAAGCATGCCTACATGGTCCGTGCATTGCGGTCGAGCTCAACATCAAATGTCTCTATGTCTACAGAGACTCGACTCTAGTCATCAACCAACTCAACAAAGACTGGGATACGACCAGCGAAAAGATGGATGCATACTACAAAGGATCAGAAAGCTGGAAGGCAAGTTCTATGGTATCGAGTACACACATGTGGTCCAAGACAAAAATCAAGCAGCAGATGCGCTGTCAAAGTTCGGATCATCCCGAGCCAAAGTCCCACATGGCGTATTTGTTCAAGACCTACTCACGCCTTCCATCAAAGAAGAAGATCCTACGGTCGACAAGCCTCCAGACCAGCTATTGGTGGCTATGGTTCCAACATTAAACACCACCGAACCACCTCCGACCACTAAGGAGCCTGACTGGAGAGTACCTTTCATCAAGTACCTGATAGATGGTAGCGGTTACACCGATCGAATAGAAAATGAATGTCTGATGCATCACAGTAAGCAGTATCTGCTCATCGATGGCAAATTATGGCGCAAGAACGCGAAGGAGGAAATCTTGATGAAGTGTATAACCCAGGAGGATGGTGAACATCTCCTAGACCAAATCCACTCTAGCTCCTATGGCAACCACACGGCCTTGAGAGCGCTGGTTGGCAAGGCTTTTCGAGCAGGGTTCTATTGGCCATCAGCCATAGCCGATGTAGAGAAGCTAGTCTGCCATTGTGAAGGTTGTCAGTTCTTTGCCAAGAGGATCTACGTACCCGCACATGAGATTTAGACGATACCAGCCTCTTGGCCCTTCGCATGCTGGGGACTGGATATGATCGGGCCTTTCAAACTGGCCCCTAGGAAATTTACATGCGTCTTTGTGCTGATCGACAAATTTTCCAAGTGGATAGAGTATATGCCCCTGGTCCAGGCATCTTCAGAAAAGGCTGTCACATTCATCGACTAGGTCATCCACTGATTTGGCATACCCAACAGCATCATCACTGATCTAGGTACTCAGTTCACTAGGAACGCTTTTTGGGACTTCTGCGATGAAAGGAGCATAGTAGTAAAATACGTCTTGGTGGCGCACCCTAGAGCTAATAGACAAGTCGAGCGGGCAAATGGTATGATCTTGGACGCACTTAAGAAGAAGATGTATAGAGAAAATGACAAAGCTCCTGGAAGATGGCTCAAAGAGTTACCAGCCGTGGTCTGGGGTCTCAGAACCTAGCCCAGTCGCAATACCGGCGTATCACCATACTTTATGGTTTATGGCGCTGAGGCAGTGCTCCCAGCAGATATAGCCTTCAGATTAGCACGAGTAGAAAACTTCTACGAAGACAAGGCTAATGAAGTACGGGAGCTAGAAGTGAATAGTGCAGAAGAGAAGCGGCTCGATTCTTGTGTACGTACAGCCAAATACCTCGCTGTTTTGCGTAGGTACTACAATAAGAACATCAAGGAGCAGTTCTTCGTGGTTGGGAACCTAGTCCTGAAGTGGAAGATGAATCAGGCTGGTGTCCACAAACTCGCAACCCCATGGGAAGGGCCCTTCATGATCAAGGAGGTTACACGCCCAACGTCTTACAGGTTAGCTCATCTGGACGGTATAGATGTACCCAATTCATGGCACATCGACAAGCTTAGGTGTTTCTATGCTTAACTACTAAGATATGTACTCCTCTTGTACTTTTGATTTAATTCAATAAAGCTATTATGATTTCTCCAACCACTCTAATGTGTCGCTTCGAAGTCTATTGTTATTCTAACTCAACCCATTAAAACCGACCACCATTCCTTCTTGGGTTTTTGGAGCAGGCCCTATCTCTGGTTCCTCCCAATGTGTGCATGGGATCCGCTCTCTATGCTACAGGTGATTGACAAGTCTCCTCTGGTTTGACTTGTGTGTGTCTACCTATGCATGAGCTATGCACCTCACACTCCGACCATAAGACAAACCAGGGCCATACAAACCTTTCAGGATGACGTGTCGACTAAACTGGTACAACTAAATAGAACGCTAACATGTTCTCACTTAGTTACACCAACATGATATCCAAGCTTAAATATGTTTTCTACAAAACAAACAAGCTTATGCTGATATACAGTTACGTTATTACAAGCTTGCTTGAAAAGGTTCAAGTTTACAATAACACAACTACATCTTCTTCTATAGCTATAGCCTACACTAGTGGCTGGTCGGGGGACGTGGCACCTGCTGCTCGCTGGGCCTGACATCGTGCAAGGGTCTTAGAGACTCAGGCATTGATCGAGCTGAAGAAGATGGCCCCGCCGATGCCTGGCTGGTTGAGACCACAAGCTTCGCCAGTTGGCTTAAAAATGACAGCGCTTCTAGCTGACTTGATGGCGTTCCCTGTACAGGTGGTGTCGCGCCTCCACATAGGTTAATGTCGCCAATTATTTTTGCCGACAAGTCTAGCTAGGTCATCCGTAGCTCCTCAACCTTGTCTAGATCTACCTCCTTTAGGTATCCAGCCTCCAGGCGCTTGAGATCGATCAAGGGGTAGTGAGCACGTACCATGCTTAGCACATGTGCGCCTGTGTACTCACCCTCCTCCTTCATGAACTCTTGAAACCATCCCCATGCCTTTCGGCATCTCTCGATCAATCCCAGTTGTGGCGTCCTTGGCATGTCCTCTGTTAGTGTCGGATCGATGAGGTTAAGGATCGACAAAATGCCCGTTGCCACCTCCTGGCACCGGTTTTTCCAAGTGTCATGATCCTTGGTGATCTCTTGGCACTGCGCCTTCCAGCCATCACAGTCTTTTATCATGCCCTCCAGATGCTTCTTTGCATTACTTTTTAAAACTGTAGATCGTACATGCTATTAAGATGCTATATTACGCCAAACTACGGTAAGCAACCAAAATGAGCAAAGGGGTTTGCAAAACTTACTTTTTAGATCCTCTGTCATCTTGGTCGTGTGGTCTCGGAGCTACGACTGGTCTTGCACTAGTTCTCTGTTGTCCTCTTTCAGACGATCACACTCCATGACCACATGACTGTTCTCCTCTCGGAGATGGATCACTTCAGCTTCTAAGCCTACACTACAGCTGTTACTACCAACAATGCAACAGCACTTGTCAGTAGTCGGTATGATAAAATGGCTACTTACTTGTTCTTTCCTACTCTTTATTATTGAGCTGGATGACCAGGTCCTGGTTCTAGGACTTGTGCACCATCTTTTCATGGTTGGCGGCTTCAAGCTGGTGGCGCAAGCGTTCAACCTTAGCTGTCAGCTCATTGTTGCTTGCAGTGATCCCCTCGATCTGGTCGAAGCATTTCTTGTGGTATCTTGTGGTCTTCATTAAGTCATGTGTGTAGATTGCTAAGTAAGACATCTGTGACTAGACTTCGAGATCAGGGGGTGAAGTGAAGCCTACCTGCACTTCCATCACCAGCCATTTCGCCGCCTGTTCAACTTTTTGGTCTCTTTGACCTCTGGGATTTCCTCATGGACAACCCATTCGTCATTCCGCCAACGCAACACATACACATGTTGTCGGTTGTCTTGTGGATGGCCTAGGACCTCCTCCACTTCGTCCTCTTCGGGCTCTTCTTCGAATTTTGGTGCTGGTCCGACGTTAGCAGCTTCTACGATCACTATGGCCTTCCCATGGGCTGTAGCATCGACTAACGTGCTCTGTGCTCTCACCTCTAGCCGCTGCTCCTCTGTCTGTTCTGTTACCCTCGATGCTGAGGTGCTACCCTCAGCAGGTTTAGCGCTCGGAGCACTCGTGCTCGGCTTGGCTCTTCCCTCGACCCCCTGCTCGGGGACTATTGTCGGACTGTTTGTTTGCTAAGGCCCCGATGGATCTTCTGCTATGGTTTCCTCGATGGCCGGCTGCTGGGCAGTCTGCTTTGAAATTAATGGTGAAGCCATGAAACTTCTGGCCAGCTGGTCCAGACTTTTGGTGGACGCCGAACTAGTACATCTGAGATAAGTTCAGAAGGTAACCATATTCAATACAAATTGCTAGCTTACATCAAGGTTACAAATACTTACATGTTGGAAGCGCGGAATGATGTGGCGAAGGCGCGTCTCTTTGGCCATGCTTGCTCCACGTGATGTGCGGGTGACACCTGGTCTCTCTCTACATCCAGCACCGTCGTTGGGCCTTGGTGCTCTACCCCTCCGCCGCTCATCCTTCACGCTGTAGTGGTCGGCGATGTAGGTCCCACTGGCACGGAGGAGCCACCTTTCTCCATCGACTCCAGTTGCCTCCTCCTCTTTCGAGGGACGAGTCAAAAGGTGTCTGCATCCTCTCCCTCCTCTGTGTCATCGTCTAACAAAGTAAAAATCGCCTGATGATGCTTGCTGGCCGCCGGTCGCTTACCAGTAGCTTTGGCCGCTGCCTCCTCTCTAGCTCCGAGCACGACCTAGTCGACGTCCTCGACCCCGACGCTGGTCTGGGTGGTTGGGTCAGCTCCTTGCGGCCAATCTACTCCAGGGGGTGGTGACACAAACACTGTCGCTCTATCCTGACAATTAATCTATGAAACAAATGGGAGTGAACACAGTAAGTTTTGACCACAATATAAGACTATGGGTATAAGGCAAGATGAGTTACCTTTGGGGGAGGTCGGGCGAGCTTGAAAGCGTGCTCAATGTCGCTTAATCTGACATAATTTGGATTAGCTAAGTTAAATAGCTCTCCAATTCTGGCTCTGACTTCGTTTTTGTCAAGCGCCCCCTGCCTTGTCCTCGTTGGGTCCGTGCTACCTTGGTACTCATAGCCAGGATGTACCCTCCTCTAGCAGGGCTGGATCCGTCGGCTGATGAAGCTCCCGACCACACTCGGACCATCTAGTTTTTTTCTATGGGATCATCCCAAATATTTCTAGAATCTGTTCCAGATGCTCAAGCTTCTCTGACCAGCTTGTCCTCTTCTCCGGAATGAACCCCACATCGCACAGTGTGATCGTGTTTGGCTCTTCATGGATGTAGAACCATTTCTTGTACCAGTCGTCAAGCGACGTGTTCCATGGGCAGTGCAGGTATTGGGCTTTCATCCCATCATTGATGTTGAGGTACACACCTCCGGCTATCTTCGAACCGCCGCTTCCTTTCTTCCATAGACAAAAAAGATGAATGAAAGTGGCGACAAGGAGGATCGAGTTGGGATGCAAATTGCAAATCCCAATCTCGTAGTAAAGACAGAGCCCCTGAAGAAAAGGATGTATCAGAACCCCAAATCCCCACTTAAAGAAGTCTTCGAACACCATGATCTCACCTGGTTGTGGATCAGGGTACCCCTTGCCCTCCGGCACATGCCATCCTACGAGCTCCTTGTTGTGGAGTACCCCCATGGTGACGAGGTCTTCAATGGTCTGCTCGTTGCTTCTCGATTTCCATCACTCCTTCGCCATGACTCCTGCTTTCTTCTATGCATCACTTTTTGCCATGAATGTGGCCTTGCTGATGAATGAGGAAATGGTGGAGGATTGATCGGTGGTGATTTCAGAGGTATTAGGGTTGGCAAGAGGAAGAAGAAGGCTGCGGCTACGAATGGCAATGGGGTGCAGTAAAAAGTAACTTACCTATCCTATACTGTATTTAACCCAAGAGTTATGCCGTTTTGTCTGCCTGAGATTCTTGGAAGATGTGCGCATGCGCCGTAGACGGTTGTTTTCACAGCCTCAAGATCTATTCCAATATATGCGCCTCTTCATTGCCAGTGTATGCGCCTCTTCGTTACCAGTGTGAGAGGGCCCACGCTGATGCACCTACTTACAGGTGCCATGCAACTATTTGCTTGAAAAGACAAGAAGGCAGTATGACGTGCTATACCCGTCTACTTTTTTGACCAGACGTGTCAGATTGGACTTGACAGAGCAAGTAAATAAATAAATACACAACGTAATAGTATAAGTGGCATATGGTTTTCGCCGCACTTCTCGTGCTCGGGGACTGTCCAGACCACCATCGTGCTCGGGGACTGTCCAGACCACCATCATACCCAGGGACTGTCTAGACCACCATCGTGCATGGGGACTGTCCAGACCACTATCATGCTTGGGGACTGTTCTGACCACTCTCATGCTCGGGGACTACCTCGACCACTCTCTGAACATTGCTCGGAGACCGCTCTCCTTGGCTACATGTGATTTGTACTCACATACAGTCGAGAGGCATTTATTTAGACCTTGCTACAAGGCTGATACCTCACCTTCCATCAAGCTCGAGGACTACATCAGTACGATGCACCTGCTTGTACTATTATTGTATTCTCAACTTCAGTGGGAATTCTTTTTAGACCCTGGCACCACGTGCCAACGTCACCTACTACTAGGCTTGGGGACTAAGTGGGCACACTTCACCTTGCGGTGAATGTGCTTATTTTATCGACCCCTACGCTCTGACTATTTGCCAGAACTACTATTGTCCAAGGGTCACTTACATTTCTTTTCAGAAATACAAGTGGGCACACTTGATAAGGAAAGAAATCTTTTTCTTTTTTCTTTAGAGCACCATGCATTCTTCGAACAACCGGAATCTTCGACTATAATCATGGTCTACTGCTCTCTATTCTGACCAGAATACTAGAACATTTGATTGGTCAATGTTTCAACCAGTTGGAGATGACATGAAGATGTATCGCATTAGCTGAAGAAGATCGAACGACGTGTCGTAGCATAATACATGGTGCTCGGGGACTAGCTGTGGGGGTATTAACCCCTATACCCTTACGGCTAGGCTTGGGTCAGCCCAGACTAGGGGGTCTAGCCCACTAGAAGACAACGCATGGCCCAGCCAATCTGTTCAGAATCCCGTGCAAGGAATCAAGGCAGATTTGGAGATCAAGCAAGTTCCTGGTCGGTTAGAATAGGAATCCTTATCTAGCCACCTATGGCAATTGTAACTAGTTAGGATTAGTTTCTAGATCTATAACTCTACCCCCCCCCCCCGGACTATATAAGGTGGGTAGGGGACCCCTCTAAAAAACATCTCTCATTGACATACATCAATACAATCAGATGCAGGATGTAGGTATTACGCCTTCACGGCGACCGAACCTGGATAAAACCTCATGTCTGTCTTGCGTCACCATCTTGTTTGTAGCTTGCGCATCTATCTACCGACAATCTACTACCTTGGGCATACCCCTAGGTAGACTGCCGACCATATTTCGTCGACAATCACCAAGAGTAATAAGCATGAACTCTCACTTGACCACGACAAGCCTAATGAGAAGGGTGGATACACACTTTGCTACTCTTGATCTCACTAATGAGGGCTCTCTTTGTGATTCTCAAATCTCAGTCACCTCACTAGGACCTTGCTCTTCTTGGCACTCTCAAAAGGTGTTTCTTAGCTGTTGGAATGAGCAAAAGTACCCCCACACACGAATGGGGGAAGTATTTATAAGCATGGCTGAAAAACAAACTGTTATGTGCCTCTGTGGGGTGACCGGACACTCTGGTCATATTGACCAAACGCACCGGTCAGTTCTCCCCAAACTCTAGTGTTTAAGTGGTGATCGGACGCTGAACAGTGTCTGGTCAGCACTGACCGAACACGTCCAGTCGTGATTTTTCCTCTCTAGACCCTTACTGGAGTCGATCGGACGCTGGGACTCAGCGTCTGGTCAACACTGATCGGACGCATTTGGTCATGATTTTCCCTCTCTGGAACCTTACTGTAGTCGACCGGATGCTTGGACTTAGCGTCTGGTCACTTCACCTCTCAGCGTTCGGTCACTTCCAGATGACTTCACCTTTATCAAATAAATTGACCGGACTTTGTGTCAGTGTCTGGTCACACCAAAGCCAATGTCCGGTCAGCATTTGACCCTCCATTTACTTCCAACTTTCGATCATATGTGAATGAAGTTTGCTCCAATGGATCTAAAGGGTTTTTAGGAGCTACCTAGTGCTAGATTTAGCAAGTGTGCACCACACCTAACCCACTAGACTCACCTAGGTCAAGCTACCCATCCATACCCCCCTTAATAGTACGACCAAAGGAAAAGCAAAGTTCTAAACTACTCTAAGTGTCTCTTCAACTCTAATCGACACTTAGAACTAGTCCATCCTTAACCTTGTCATCCATCCTTTAAAAACCGAAATGATTTCCATCATAGGGGCATGACCACCATGATAGCTCAATCGATCTCCATTACCATGACCTAACTTAATTGCCTCTGCAAAACACACGTTAATCATAGTAATCACGTATTGTCATTAATCACCAAAACCCAACTAGAGGCCTAGATGCTTTCAATCTCCCCCTTTTTGGTGATTGATGATAATACCACCTTGAGTATGTAAAAGAGTTGAGGTTTTTAACATGCTTGGTTCATATAAGCTTTTGACAATGAGAACAAAAGAGTTAAGCAAGCATATATGACCCAAGCCAACAGGATGTACTCAAAAGATATGAAATAAGCATGAGTACAAGTAATAAAGCTCATTTGCATCGGAGTAAAATGCAGAAGCAAAGCAAATGAGCATAACACAAGTGATATGACATATACAAGATTCAAAATAGAGAGCACACATGTCAAATATCATGATCACGTAGATATCACTATCACATAAATATAGTTTGATGCACAAAAATAAGCACACGAATGCATAATAGTGTATCACACATAAAAACCAAATATAATAGATAAACTAAGCTCCCCCTAGATAAGTAGTCGCTCCCCCTAAGTCTAACATACTCGATCCCTCTCCTCCTTTGACGTCAAACACCAAAACCTATGGGTCGGTCGGTGGGGCTACAGCAGACGAGTCAGGCACTGAGGTACGAGGAGCGAGCTAGAACTATGTGCCATCATCATCTAACCCTAAGCTCTGAGCTATCTGACCCTATGTAGCTAGAAGTGATGCTGAAGCGGTCTAGGTTGGATCAGAGACTAGAGTGGCTATAGACTGTGCAGGTATCACTGAAGCAGGCGGCTCTGATGACACAACGGAAGAAGGGAGCATCTCTGTAGTCCTGGTAATAGGTACAACTATAGAAGGACCTGGGACATGTAAATATGGTAGAGTAGGATGCCCTATCAACTCACTAAAATTTGCTCCAAAACTCCTAGAGACTGAGGTATCTAGCACTAGCAGCGAGGAAGTCTGAGGCGGTGTGAAGCCCGTCTGAAGAGGTGTGAACTGCGGGGCTAACACTAGCGAGGCAAACCACTAGGACACCTACTCTGTAGGTGAAGCAAACTATGCTAGTGGTTGTCCCTAACTCTAAAGCCCACTAGGTTGTAAAGCTGGAGTCATAGAAGTGGTGGCAGGCTGACCTAGCTGGGGTGAAGACTGTGGCGGTGGAGCCCCAATAGCTATCACAACATGCTGTATAAATCCAAGGAGCTGCTGCTGCATGAGGAGCTGTTGCTGATGCATGGCCTGCTGCTACTGCTGTATAGACTGCTGCTGCTATCGCTGGAACTCATCCTGCCTAGTCTAGAACTATGCAAAAGTGGCAGCTGTCTCCTGAGCCTAACGAGTCTAATCCTACCTCATCCGCTCAAGTATGGTAAGTAGAGCGGGGTATGTCTGTGGTGTAGGTGGAGCTGAACTAGAGCTATAGGCCTCATGGTCATGTCATCGTGGAGGCATCTGAGGAATAGGCTGGTAGTCATCATCTGAGCTATCACCGGGGTCGCTCACAACAATCCCCTCTTGCTGAGCATCAAGCTCCTCCTCCTCTATAGCTGCTATGCTCCTGATGGTCTCATCCTATTGAGCTATAGTCTCTAGCACCTCTGGACGTCAGCTTGGCTGATTGGGTGTCCTCACTGCACTATGTTGGATCATCTGAGTCATGTTGTATGCAGGGAACTCTGTAGTAGCACCACTATACTCTGCCAGCATCTCTAGTGGCCTCACAGTAACTGCCCTGTGGATTAGGAATGTAATCCAGTGAGCATATGGCAGCTGTCTATGACCCCTAAACCCCTCTGCAATAGTATCCACCATCTCTGATAGAAGAAGATCCCAAATGTTAAATATTGTCTGCTACATCAGAGTGTTCAGTAACCATAACTGTATGCGAGTCAAGCCCTCGTGATACCCCATCCTCGGAAGCAGTGTCCTCCTCATAATGGCATCAAGCACTCTAGTAGTGGGAGTGAGATCACTGGGTGTCCTGCTAGATCCCTCGCCGAATGGCTCTGTGAAGCAATGGCGGACTAGATCTGTAGAGGGAACCATACCACCATGAGGGCATGTGGGGGGCAATGTCTGTCCATAGCAAACCTCATGTAGCCGGACAGGCTGCTCTTGAAGCCTGAGTATCTCTCTGACCGTAGTGCTCATCAGCCTATAATCTCTGCCACTGAATGCAAAGTGTATAAATCTATGCTACGGGTCAATCCAGAGTGTAGCATAGAACTGATGGACCCAAGATGGAACATATAAGCCTGTCCATCCAAGTAAATCTGTTAGCCCTAGTAGGTAAGATAGGTAAGGGCGAATATGCTCTCCAGCTGCTACTATAATGGTCTCAATGTTGCACACCCTCTGAGATCTGAATATCGCCCCACTATTAAGATATGCATTATAAAAATCTTCCTATAGAGGTGTATAGAAACCCTCTGAAGCACGCTCATCCCACCTCGATGGAAACCACTGCTCAAAGTCCACAAATCTGAGCTGATGAACCTGCTTGGCCATGGTGCAAGTGAGTCACTGGAGGCAGACCCTATGGTCTAGGTGGTGGATGTGAACCCCTCCATTGTGTCTCTGACCTCAGTGTGACTAGAGCACAGGTACGACCAGAGCGGCAAAGCTATGGCTGAGGTGCCTGCTCTATCTCCTCGGTCTGCTCTCCCTCATGAGTTTTCTCTACTAGCTGTGGTTGCTGCTATGACTCCCCCTGAGGCTAACTCTCATCAATAGTCACATGTCGTCCTCCAACCATGAGAGTCCTAGCTGGACCACCATGACGATGCTCAACCTGCTCAAGTGCAGCCCTCGTAGATGGAGACAGCTGATCTACAATGACAACGCCACTCTGAGCACCTCCTCTCTCTGCATGCTCTGTAGCTTCTACAACTATGGCTGCTCTCGCTGTATCCAAATCAGGGTACTTGCACTTCCTCATTGTGAGCTTCTTTATCGCCTTGCCTTTTGCATCTGTAGGCTAGCGAGGCAGAGGCCTCGGATCCTCATCACCGAGACCTCCTCCAACATTCTTGACACGAGCCATCTGATGAAGCTAAAAGGAACAACTGCCCTGACAAGAATCAACTGCCAACTATCACTTCTGAGGCTTGGCCTTGATCCGTACTCACGAGCTTGGTCCTGAGTTGACTAACAAATGCAAATAGGACCACAATGGCACCGACTCGCTGCATGATAGAATATATAGGATATACAAATAAATACAATATATCTAAAGATATGAAATCCTAGGAAGCAAGCAATTAGGAACAAAATTGGAAACGAGGGCTTGCTACCTAACGAACCGATGAAATGATGAGAATAGGAATAGATCAGGGAACCACCAGGTCGGCTAGGGTTTTGCAGTGGCATGGATCAGCGACAGAGTATGCAGGGCACATCAATGTGGCTCGGGCACATGAAGTAGAAGCACATGCCTGGGCTAGGGCAAGAACATGATGGCTCTAGAACAGAGGCTCGGCGGTGCTAGGTCAAAGGCGCGGTGGCGGTGCTAGAGCTACGCAGGCGCATTGTTCGACGGCGTAGGCAGGGCATGGCATGGTGTGGCAGCGGCACTGGCAAGGTGCGGCAGTGCGAGGAGCAAGGTGTGGGAGCTGCGCAGGCGACAGCGCATGTACGGGTAGGTGCGGTAGCGGGAGCAGGGCACAGGGCGAGCGGTGGAGAGGTTGGGCAGGGGAGGCGTGAGCGGTGGTGCAAGAAGAAAACAACAAATTAGGTCAGCGTGCATGGAGATTATATGGTGGCTCCCATGGATTAGAAAAGGAAACGGAGAAAAGAGTTTGACTCTAGCATGTTTTCTACTAACCAAACGCTCCAGTGGCAGCGATCGGACATTGCCACCCTACATCCAGTCAATTTTAGAGAGGTCCAAAACGCCTGGAATCATGACCGGACGCGTTCGGTGAACACTGACCGGACGTAGCCAGAGTCTAGTGCAAGCTGTCTCTTTCATCTTCGATCGACCGAACGCTGGATCGCCATCTGATCGGACACTGGGAAAACACTATTTTAGTGTCCAGTCACTCCTTCTCAGCAGCAGTTCACCTCCTGTGAACTGACCGGATGCTGGACTTTAGAGTCCAGTGCAGCGTCCGATCACTCTTTTTCCAGCAAATCCTCAAAGTCCTTCATGTTGCTGGTTCCCAATCAAGTCCCAACTTCAATAAGATCCAAATAAACATCAATTGGGACTGATGTGAGTGACCTCTCTCAATCCCTCAAATTTTTCAAAATATTTTGCCTTAGGCTATAATTCTTTTTAAGAAAATAGGCAATAAGAGGGCAGTTGAAGATAAATGACAAAGCAACATTCATGCATATGCAATGCAATACTTGAAAGTAAATCTAGTTGCTTGTCAAGTTTGATCCAGGGTTAAGCTTCTTCACACGCTTTTTGGCGGTTATCTTAACCATGTTTGACAAGCCCTATATGCATCACCAAAAAAGTAAACATGTTGTATATTACAATGCAATGCAAGGGACAACACAAGCTCAATTTTTAGTGAAGTTACTAAAATCAAGAACATTGAGCTCATTCCGCAATCGACAAAAAGTTGCCTCATCTAGTAGTTTAGTGAAGATATCCATCAATTGATCCTTGGTCCTTACACCTTCTAATGAAATATCATTCTTTGAAACATGATCTCTAAGAAAATGATGGCAAATATCTATGTGCTTGGTGCGAGCGTGTTGAACTAGATTATTTACAAGTTTTACCGCACTTTCATTGTCGCACAAAAGAGATACTTTTTCTAGAACCATAGTCTAGCAAAGTTTGTTTCGTGTAAAGAATTTGTGCACAACAAGCACCCATGGCAATGTATTCCGCTTCGGCGATGGACAAAGCCACACTATTTTGTTTCTTGGAGGACCAAGACACAAGTGATCTACCAAGCAAATGGCACCCTCCAGATGTGTTTTTTCTATCCACTTTGCAACCAGCATAATTCGAATCGGAATAGCCAACTAATTCAAATATAGCTCCTTTGGTGTAACACCCTAGGTGTTAGCCTTGCATAAATTGACTTGCATTGCATGAGCATGAGCATCAAGCATTCATATTTAAGCTTTTACAATTGAAACATTTGATTGAAACATATGAAACATGCTTGTTATTTCATGTCTCCTTGTATCTATGCATATGATCATGAGTGAATACATGTAAATGATAGATGTGAGTCACTAAAACATATTAGCTACACTTATGATGACTAGTGGAACAATGTCCATCAAGATCATTTTGTCTAATCAAGTACTCAAGTGATGCTATGCATGTGGACGTGGATGGCTCTATGTGTGACCAAAGCATGAAATGCATGTGTGACCTTACCAATAGCTTAAACATGTTTAGAAGACCATTATGAACAACTTTGGTATTCATGGTTAGGGGTAATTTGGTCACTAAGCCATAGTTTAAGTGTATACCATCATTTGAATGTAGCATGTTTGACCAAGTTTGAACTATGTGCTAGAGACTTTGCATGGAGGTGGTCACTAAAGCAAAGTTGTAGTATTTGGCAAAAGGAACAACTTTTATTTTTGGGTCATAGACTGGTTTAGCTCCTAACATGCTTGAATTAGGCTCACAAGAATCATCAATTCCTCGTTTTCAACACTTAGAGAAATTTGCTAAGTCCTTTTTACTGACAGTGCTGACCAGCTCAACTTTGGGATGAAATAGCTTGAGTTTGGTTGAGAATTAGGGCATAATTTCTAAACAAGAATTTGAGATGGTACTTAGGGCTACGATTTTTGTTTTAGAGTCATCCATTGAATCACTTTGTATCAGGAGTAATTTCACCTTGAAAACGCTCTGTCAGGCTTGCATCGAGGTGCTGATGTCTGAACCCACCCGTTCATCGATGGCTGACCGGCTTCAGAAGTTGGCCGCCATGTGGACATGAGGATGACCGTGCATCGCCGGTGTCCTGCCCAGTGTGGCTGTGTCAGGCCCGAGCATGCCCTTATCCCCCCCAGTGCTCGCCCGTGATGCCCACACTCCCATTTCACCTTGCACTGCCTCCTCCTTCACCATTCACAGCAGCGTAGCCTCACTGCCAAGCATGGCATCACCTCCGCCGTCGCCTCGCGTGCGCTCCACCGCACCACCACCGTCTCCATCATGTCTGTAGTTGTGCCACATCCACCTCCACCGCCTCGACATATTGGCTGCGTCAATTGCGCTTCAGTGAGGGCATATTGCCTTTTTCCCCTCTCGCTAGAACCTCGGTCGCCATGGCCGCCTCCACGGCAAGCTTGCCACCGCTCGGCTCGCATGCGCTTTTCTTTCAGTTGTTGGCGTTAGAGCTTGGTTAGGATGGGTATTAGCTTGTGTTATGACGTTACCTCCGTTAGTGGTCCCACCAGTGCGGAACACGATGACCCGCGCCACCGCGTTCTGACCTCCGTGCCACCACGCCATGGCCATGCTTTGTCGAAGCACCTCCTACTGCCTAGGTCGTCTAGATAGGTTCGCACGGTCACCGTGATGCTGTAGCGCACCTCGCCTGGCTTCGCCGTAGCCGGTGATGACTGGCGCACCGCTGAGCTGCACCGCCATGCCACCATGGCCGACGACGAGCATGCTCCGCCCACCCTCCACTGCCACCACCTAGGTCATTCGACGCGCGCTGCTCCGTAGATCACGTAGGTTCACTTGTCCCCACCGGCGAGCTCACCAACGATGAGCCGTGGCCGGACCACGTCGCACCATGCCATGTTCTTGTTTCACTGACATGTGGGGTCGTCTGACAGCGGGTCCCGCCTGTCATTGACTGTAGTGCAGTAGGCTAGTTCATTTGTTCTTATTTTTGTATGCAACTTTGAAAATTTATAAGTTGAGCTATAGAGATCCAAAATTTGTGAACCAAATTTTGTAGTGTTCCTTAGGAAGTGTAGTATTTATGAAAAATATGATATTAGCATTTGTAGTAGAGTTTTTGGAGGATTTAAAATGAAACTTGAAATGTGTTTTTAAATGTAAGTAAACTTGTTTAATTTATATCTAGAGTTCCTGTGCTCCAAAAATTATGACACTTATGTGTTGAGCTATTCTTGATAAGTATCAGCTCTAGTAAAAAATTGAGGGTCAATGCATGAATAGATTTTTAGTTATAGATTTTTCTTTTATAATTAGGTGATCCTTGTGTGAATTTTTATAAATTATTTATGAATCCAATATTCATGAAATTTATTGGAGGTTGTCCTAGTACCATATGGGTACTAAGAAAAATATAAAATCTATTGCTTGACACTTTTCACTGGGGTTTTCTATTTATGCTATTTTAAGCCTTTATGCCTTATCATTTTTGCATAGGATGCTTTCCTTAGTAAAATGGCATGAAACTCTTGCAGTAGTCTACTGGTAGCACTAGTAAGCCACTGTAAATTTTTGAGAATTTATGATACACCCTTGATATATGTTTATTATTTTCCCTAATTATTTAATTAAATTAAGAAAGGCAATTAAATAATTAGATTATGATTAAGCATAATGTTTTATATGGTTCTTATGTTGCATAGTAACTATTGATATTAATGGTAAGGCTTAGAAGCCATTGATTGTATACAAATGACTAATTATCGCTTTATCATTTAAATACAAGACTACATGTATAGTTTTGATTGTGTGGATGATTTCATATGGATAATGGTCTCTACTGTAAAACTTATTAATAAGAAAGTTGTAGATAACTTGCTAATCTATCTTGTGTTAAATTTTCAGTCATAGGACTTAGGGTTTTCGAGTTCTAGCTGTTACAAGTTTGCTGTCCGAAAGGTTTACTTTCTTGATAGATTTGATTGAATAATTTGTTTGCCCAATTTAACTCTTGAATCACAGTGAGAGTATTAAAGGAAAGTTGTAGATAATTTTGTAAGATTTTGAGAAAGTCCAAGATCACCATAATTAGATAAGTAAAACTTCAGTTATGAGTAAAACGAATAGCTGCTGTTTTGTGATACAGTAAATGCATTGTTGAAGTAGTTGATTAAATAATCAAGAAGAGATATGCACATACTCAGTAAATGTGATGCACTTGTTATCACTTAACACCATGTTGTTAAGAATGCTTGCAAGAATCCATTCATCATGTATCATCATACTATACTTGTCAACATGAATGCATTCGCAATATCTCATGTCATACTCATGCATCTAGGATCAATGGAGGAGATAACGTTGCTGGAGTTCGACGAAGGAGAGGAAGGGGACCAGCAGGAGATTACTCAAGCCACAACTTCTGAAGGTGAGGAGCAGAACCCAGAAGAGCTTCCAGAGTGCCCTGATCACCGCCCTACTTCCTTTTTGAAAGGCAAGCCCCGGAGCATTTTAAGTCTCCCAATATTTTACAAAATATTACTTAAGCCCCTATGATTGATGCATTAGGTTATAAGAGTTGATTTGAAACCACTGATGCATATAAATTCCTTATCTAGAAAAGTACATTTAACCCTATATAGGTCCAGGATCAAATATATGCTTAGCCATGCTTAGGCCGGTAGAAGTTAGGTAATTTCCTTTCACCTGCGAGATATAGGTGGATACCGAAGCACAGTTGGCTATAATTGCTATCGTGGAAAAGAACTATGGGGTAAGGTAAATCGAGGCTAGATAGAGTCTATGGTAGGTTAACTCATGTGATTCCGTCTGTGTCGATTAAGGACCGTACCATTGTTGGACCTTTTGACAAGATTGAACGCGTGCCTATCACTTAGCTGGCTAGATGACTCGTTCCGACCGCAAAGCCGAGTAGCTCAACTCAGGCTGGGCCCCGCTCTGTCAAAGTGCGCACTCTGGATGGTAGTAAGGATGTGCGGGGAGACAGACTGAGCCCAAGGGTAGGCCGGGCCTGAATGTCCTGGCATTTGGTTGTCCCTGATTGTGCGGCGCTGGGCGAACCCACGAAATGTGTACTTGAGTTGTACCAAAGGTGACCTAAGGCTACCATGGCTGGTAGACCCAGGTTTGTGTTAGGAATAAATTCCTAACTGGTTAAAACCGATTCGAATCGCCGTCTCTCCCGGATAGTGAGAAACTTGGCAAGCTCCAACCATGTACTATGGAACATGATGGTTCGAATGAACATGGAATTACAATACCTGCTATGGTTACTATTGTATGCTCTTAAAATGATATACCACATGTTTAGCACAGGATAGTTGCTAATTTAGAGATGGATAGTCATAATTAACTTGATAACAGAATTATAATTGTATAACTGAGTTAATCGCTTTTTATGCAAAAATGTTGTCAAGCTACATCCACTTATACAGCCTTGCATGATCCTTGGAGTCATTTTATTTCTGGTTTACGATGGGTAAGTCTAGCTGAGTACCTTCTCGTACTCAGGGTTTATTTTTCCCATTGTTGTAGATGGCACTATTTATCATGGTTATTGCAAGAGTTGCTTCTATCCTGCTATGGATGAGGAGTAAGCCTTGGGCATGCTTCTTTATTAATCCCTCTACATGCTTTTGTGGACTGTGATCGTTTGTTGGCACTGTATCAAACTATGTTGGCAAATGCTACTTTCAAACTTATTTTGCTTCTGCTTTTATTTATCAAACTTGGTTTGTAATAACTTTGTTTTATACTCTGATGATGGAAATATATCTATGAACTTTATGTAATATGTGACATGTATGTTGAATCATGTATGATCTTGGTTGTTGTAAATCATTTATCGAGACCCGTCGTGGTATTCGACGGACTACCGGGATTATATGGGTTCAAGTATGACAGTGCGACCGCTTGCGGGCTGCCATTATACTTGTACTCTTATAAATTGGTTGGTTCTGCGGCATTTGGGATACCAAAGGCCAATGCTTGGTGTGTGCTTAAGATACCTAAGGATTCTTTTAACAGAAATCAAATAAGTTTCCTTAGGATTAGCTTGAAATCTAGCACACATACACACACTAAACATGATGTCGGGCCTAGATGCGGTTAAATATAACAAGCTACCAATCATAGAGTGGTAGAGAGTTTGATCAACTATGTTGCCTCCCTCATCTAGGTCGAGATGTCTATTAGTTGGCATTGGTGTCTTGATTGGCTTACTATCAATAGAATATCGTCGGCAGTCCTCCGAGGGATATTCCATGAAGGTAGATTGATTGGTAGAGGAGCACGAGATCAAGAACAAGAAGGCAACAGAGACACACGAGTTAGACAGGTTCGGGCTATCAGTATGACGTGATACCCTACTCCTGTGGTCTGTTGGTTTGTATTAGCTATCATATGATATGCTATGAATTTATAGGGGGTCCCTGCCCGCCTTATATAGTCTGGGAGACAAGGTTACAAGTCGGTTAGATCTGAGAGATAATTGGAAAGTAATGACTAATTACAGGAATCTTGGGATCATACATATCCTAATAGATCTCGTAGTATCTTTAGGATATCTTCTGTGGCAAAACCTCTTAAGAAATCGGGCCCACGTGTACCTATCATTGTCTTGACAGACCCCGGATAGCGAACACGAGTTCCCAATAACTCAACAGGTCTGTCGGGTGTCCTTGGGAAACCCAAATCATCCACGATTCTCTTTTCAAACAGGATCCTAATCACAGACATTACAGATTACAACAGTTTATTCAAATATATATACCAGAGTAAAAGATAGCGGAAGTCTTAAGATAACATAGTTACAAACCAGTTGTTTTCAAACTTACAATACCATAAGTGTCATACAACCATAGTAGCGGGATAATATTACATTAATTTTATTTATCAAACAAACTAGTGCCTTGTCCAAAGGCCATTCATCACTCCTCATCATCATTGACTTCAAACATAGTCATGTAGCAGGGACCAAAACAAGCCTGCGCATGCGACTCACCTGCAACAAGGGTTAATAAACCCTGAGTACTAAGGTACTCAACAAGACTAACCCGACGTAACGGGTGTAAGACTTTAGGGATGCAGGGGTTTGGGACAAGGTAAGGATGTAGCAAAATTCAAAGTCCTTTGCCAAAAGCTTACTATATTTATCATATTCTCAAATTTTACCCCTAAGTCCTTTTAGTTCATTATCTCAACCAAATATACATTTCCCATATTCCATTCCTTCTCATTCCATTCTTTTTCTCATATTTTAGTAATTCACCAGTCCTGCATTGCTTCTGTAATGAATCGAGTCTCCATATCCGCGGAGCATCGGCAATTCGAATTGATTCAAGTCCCAGCTAGGGATTCCTTATCACACGACATATGTAGAACTCAATCTTGCATATATCAACCTCGCTACCAGATCCTCCTATACTAAGCTGTCTCCACGCCACCCGAGAGCACAGCACACCTCAAATCCGGCCACATTCCAACCACGAGGGTACACGCTACTCCCGCCATTTCTCCACTCCTAGTGCGTGGGCATTCGTCTTAGCATCAGATTAGCCGAAGTAGGCTTACCGGAGTATGTGACCAGTACTACAAAGTGTCTCGTTCAAAAGATCCACAATGAGTGGCCTTTAAGCGACATAATCAGCAACATTACCCAACATTCAAGATAAGTCAACCGACTAGTCTCTAGTTCATTCTACCTTCTTTCTTTCTTTGGCTAGTATGCCATCTTTGATTGTATCAAAACTTTTACTTTGAAAGCCTACCATAAAGCATACTAAGCATTCTACGCCTTTGTAAAAGAAAACATCTTCAAGGATGGTAAACAATTAACAAGGTAGGCAATGCATCAAGTAGGCAACATTTGAATCAATCAACTTAATGCAATAAGTAACATAGGTGATAAGCTTTTCAAAGTAAACAAGGTAATGGTTTAATGCATAAACCGGGGCTTGCCTTCGTTGATGATCTCAGGTTCCGGATCAGTACCACGATTATCGAATCCCATGACAACCGAGGATTCTTCCAGAACTTGCTCAACTAGAATCGTTTCACTCTCGGGTTCGTGATCACATAGGTAGATTCGGTGAAGGCGAAGATGTACTGGATCGACGGGACCACGTGAGACCGAGGATGGCGGAGCTCCGGCCGGCTCCGAAGAAGACAAAGTCGCGTGGCGGCGCTGGACTTCTAGGAGCGACACGATCAGGCTTGGGAGGAGCAGGAAGACGAGGTGGAGCTTCTGGCCAAAGCAATTGGCCCTAGATACTACGGCGAGGACGAATTGCACGAGTGCAGGTAAGACACCGGCGGCGAGCAGTCGACGGAAAAACTCTGAAATGACGACGGCATGCTCCTATTTATAGCAAGAAGGAGGGCGTGCGGTGTTGACAGCACACGGGCGAACTCGCTACGGAGGTATTGGCGTGTTACTATGCATGAAAGCGGTGAAATCCGATCGGCGGTGATCTCCGCGTGGCGCCGGCGGCAAGCAGAGATGTGGAGGTTGATTTTTGAAAAAATTATAGAACTGCCACTGCATCCATTTTTCAAATTACTCACAAATTTTCTAAAGAAGTTGAAAATCTCCAAAAATGAAAGTTGTTCAATTTTTCAAACTCTACAACTTTGCTTCTAGAAATATTTTCAAATTCTGCCTCCATTTTGAAATTTGAATTTGGGGTGCATTTGAGCATTTGAATAATTTCAAAATGACTCCAAATTTTATATGTAAACTTGAAAAACTTTGAATACCAAAGTTGATCTACATAAAATAATCTCCAACTTTGCTTTTTGCCTCAACCCCAAATTCCACATGGATTTTGAATTAGTAAAAAGGGGCAAAAAGGACTTTTATAAATTGAATTTGAATTCAAATTTGATTTGTCTTCCTTTTACTTAAATTTTGATTTTTGACCAGTAACATGGCCCATTAGGGTTATTTGAGTCAAATGACACATGGCCTCACATGATCACATGAAATTTGACCCTTGTGGTCATGATCTTTATTTAGGGTTTTTGAAACACATCACATGAAATAACAACATTATGAAATGAACCTTATTTAGTGAATGCATTCAAAACTTTATACTATATGAATGCTTTGCAATGCACATGATGACATGTCAATTTTTAGTGCTAGGTCCAAACACCAGATGTGTTACAACCCTTCCCCCTTAAAGAAATCTCGTCCCGAGATTTAAAACTTAAGGCTAAGTAATGGAAAAGGAAATGTGTCAAGCTAACACATCATAACTTTATTCAAAAGGCTAGTGAGGGGGTTTTCCATTCGCTTATCAACAAGACAAGTTACAATATAGACAAGGTATTGCAGCTAGATAGAAGCGAAGAAGTCAGGAAAGTTCTCTTCTAAGTAATCCTCGGACTCCCAAGTAGCTTCATCTTCCATGTGTTGATTCCATTGTACTTTGTAGAACTTGATTGTACGTCTGCGAGTGACTCGATCTTTCTTATCTAAAACTCTAATGGGGTATTCGGCATAAGTCAAATCAGGTTCTAGTTTTACACCACCAAAGTCGATCTCCTGGTCAGGTACTTGAAGACACTTCTTTAACTGAGATACATGAAAGATATCATGCACCGCTGACATGTGATCTGGTAGTTTGACGTGATAGGCGACTGGTCCACATCGTTGTTGGATTTAAAAAGGACCTACATAACGGGGTGCCAACTTTCCCTGAATCCCAAAATGATGAACTCCTTTCATCGGTGATACCTTGAGGTAGACATAATCTCCCACTTTGAATTCTAGCGGCCGTCTCCTCTTATCAGCATAGCTTTTCTGTCGGGATTGAGCTATCTTCATATTAGCTTGTATGAGTTTAACTTTCTCTTCAGCTTCCTTGACCACATCCGGTCCAAAGAACCAACGTTCTCTAGCTTCTGACCAATTTAAAGGTGTTTGGCACCTACGGCCATATAGTGCTTCGAATGTTGCCATTTTAATGCTCTCTTGATGGCTATTATTATACGAGAATTCAGCTAAGGGAAGGCATTCATCCCATTTAGCACCAAAGGAAAGGACACATACTCTTAACATATCTTCAAGAATTTGATTTACCCTTTCAGTCTGTCCTTCTGTTTGCGGATGATAAGCAGAACTATGGATAAGTTTAGTTCCTAAAGACTCATGTAGACTTTTCCAAAACTTGGATATGAACAATGACCCTCTGTCAGAGACAATGGTCTTGGGTGCCCCATGCAGACTGAAGATTCTATCAAGATAAATCTTTGCATACTGCTCCGCTCGATATTTATCTCTGACTGGTAGGAAATGAGCTATCTTGGTTAGACGATCAACAATAACCCATATTGAATTGTAGCCTGCAGATGTCCTAGGCAACCCTACTATGAAGTCCATACAGATATCTTCCCACTTCCAAGATGGAACTGGCAATGAATGTAAGGGACCTGCAGTCTTCATATGAACTGCCTTGACTCTCTGGCAAATATCACACTTGGCCATATATTGAGCTATTTCTATTTTCATTTTGGTCCACCAATATCTCTTTCTCAAATCATGATACATTTTATTGCTACCCGGATGAATGGAGTATCTTGTAGAATGAGCTTCATCAAGAATCTACTTTCACAGCTCTAGATTTTTGGATACTACCAATCTATCCTTGAACCATACGACATCTGATTCATCAATCTTGAAACATGTTGGTTTTCCATATCTGACTTTATCCTTAATATGGGCTATGCCCTTACTTTTCTGTTGAGCAGCAATGATCTAATCTTTGATAGTGGACTCAACTACAATATTGGACAGGGAACCTTGTTCTATGATTTGTAAATTCAGATGCTCCATCTCTTGACACAATGTTCGCTGCATCGGTTCTACAATCAGGCAATGACAATGACGCTTGCGACTCAAGGCATCGGCAACCACATTAGCCTTGCCCGGATGATAATGCACTTCTAAATCATAATCTTTGATAAGTTCTAACCATCTTCTTTGCCTCATATTCAACTCTGACTGAGTGAAGATGTATTTCAAACTTTTGTGATCCGTATAGATATGATAGACATTGCCCAATAAATAATGTCGCCAAATCTTGAGTGAATGGACAACAGCAGCTAATTCAAGATCATGGGTGGGATAATGTTCTTCATGCTTCTTGAGTTGTCTGGAAGCATATGCTATGACTCTGCCTTCTTGCATTAGAACATAGCCAATACCAATTCCAGATGCATCACAATAGATATCAAACGGCCTCTCGATATCAGGTTGTGCTAATACTAGGGCAGTTGTCAACAACTTCTTCAATGTTTGAAAGGCCTTCTCACATTCTGTCAACCATACAAACTTAGTTTGACTTTTCAATAGTCCAGTAATTGGCTTCGCAATTCTAGAGAAGTCAGGGATAAACCGACGGTAATACCCTACCAACCCCAGGAAACTACGAACTTGATGAACAGTTGTAGGTGCTTTCCAATTAAGGACTTCTTCTACCTTACTCGGATCAACAGCTATACCTTCAGCAGATAGTACATGACCCAAAAATTGTACTTCCTCCAACCAAAATGCACATTTGCTGAATTTGGCATATAATTGGTGATCTCTTAATCTTTGTAGAACAATACGGAGATGTTCCGCATGTTCCTCTTTGCTCTTAGAGTAGATAAGAATGTCATCAATAAACACCACGACAAACTTATCCAACTCGGGCATAAAAACTGAGTTCATTAGGTACATGAAATGAGCCAGGGCATTGGTTAGCCCAAAAGACATGACTAGATACTCATATAGACCATATCGGGTAGTAAACGCTGTCTTCAGCACATCTTCTCGTCTGATCTTAATCTGGTGATAGCCTGATCTTAAGTCTATCTTTGAGAACACCTTAGCTCCTACAAGTTGATCAAAAAGCAAATCAATTCGGGGCAAGGGGTATTTGTTCTTGATGGTGACTTCACTTAACGGCCGATAGTCAACACATAACCTTAAGGTTTGGTCCTTCTTCTTCACGAACATTGCAGGGCATCTCCAAGGTGATGAACTGGGTTGAATGAAACCCTTGTCTAACAACTCTTGTAGTTGCATTTTTAATTCTGCTAGCTCTTTGGGTGGCATCCTATATGCTCTTCTAGACGCTGGTGCTGTCCCTGGTTTTAGATCAATTCTGAACTCTACGTCTCGGTCTGGTGGCAGACCAGGCAGATCATTAGGAAAGACATCCATAAACTCACATACCACTGAAATTTTCTTAACTCCTTCAATAATAGTTGCACAGACTGTTTCCACTGTACTCTTAGGAAAAGGAAGTTGGATGAGAAGTTGGGTTTTGCTGTCGGGTACATTTAACCTTATGGTTCTACGCAGGACATCTATGATAGCCCCGTGTTGAGTTAACCAGTTCATACCAAGGATCACATCTATATCTTGATCCTTTAATATCAGTATATTGGTAGGGAACTCATATCCTCCCAAATCAATAGGTACATGCTGAACTACCTCCCTTGTATAGATTCATCCCCCAGGTGACTGTATATGATAGGGTTCTTTTGTTTCCCCAATAGCTATCCCATGCTTCACAACAAATGTACGATTGATGAATGTATGGGATGCACCAGAATCAAATAAGGTAATTGCAGGATGCTTAGCAATGGGAAACATACCCATCATAACTGGTTCTCCTTCTGGAATAGATTCCACTTGAGTATAGAATACCCTTCCAGTTTTCTTCTTAGCCTGACCCTTCTGATTGTTCTGAGCATTGCCCTTGTACTGATTTTGAGCTTGATTAACAGGGGCTTTGGGTGCATCAAGATTATTCTTCCTAGGATACAGACATTCTCAAGAAAAATGTCTGGGTTTACCACAATTATAGCATGGAAAATTGTGATTCTGGGGAGTAGCATTGCGGTTTGCATTATTTGTATTGTTCTGCTACTGCGTGCTTGATGAGTATAAGGCGTATTAGTTGCAGGGCGAATGAAGATCTGTTGCCTGCTTTGGCCTTATTGTGGGCGGAATGGTGCACGGCCATGATTCTGAGGATGGTATATGATCTTCTAACGCTTTCCACTCGATGATCCGGAAGCAAATATTTTATTCTTCTTTGCCTCCTTGTGTCGGTGGTAATTCTCCTCTGAAGTGATAGCAATGTTGATTGTCTCGTGGTAAGTTGCGTTACCACAAGTTGTCATCATGGTCTAAAGTTTAGTGTTCAGGCCTCTAAGAAAATGATTCTTTTTCTTCCTATCAGTATTCACATACTCAATAGCATACTGCGATAGGTGGTTAAAATGCCTAACATAATGCATCACTGGGTGCTCCTCATCCTTAAGAGCCAAAAACTCTTCTAACTTCATGGTCATCACACCGTCTGGAATATAGTGTGCCCTAAAGGCATCCTTGAACTCCCTCTAGTTGATTTGGTGACCAGTGGGCTATACTGCTACCAAATTTGCCCACCAGGCACCAGCAGCTCCTCGAAGTTGCTGTGCCACAAACCTTGGTTTCTAAACCTCGGTACAGTGAATTAGCTTGAACTTTTGCTCTATTGTCCTAAGCCAATCGTCTGCTTCTAAAGGTTCATCTACCTTAGAGAACACAGGCAGACGTGTGTCAGTAAAATCCACATAGGTTGACTCGTCATTTCCATTATTACGAAGGCCACGATTAGGGTATGGTGCCTGCTGGTTCTATGCCAACTCCCTTAATAGCCTAGCATTCTCTACCGTTGCGTTGACAAGTGCGACTATGGCATCTGCCATAGTCGAGGGCATTGGTGGAGGATTTGGGCATTCATCATCGTCATGCGAGCCACTAGCACTGGTTTGGGTAATAGGACGAGGCATCTGTTTAGGGAAACACATTTACTTACATTTTTCTTTATTGAAAGCATTAAAAAGGTTTCATGCTACAAAGGGTTACTTATTTAAATTACATGTCTTGTATCCCACAAGACAACCCTGGTTTACTAGGAAAGTAGTAAAAGAACTACTTCTACTCCAAGCTCTCAGTCTTCGGCATCCATGCCCATATCGGACGAAACCTCATCTTCATCTGAGAAGTACACCAACTCCTCAGGATCCTCCTCCTCTTCTTCATTCTCGACTTCTCCTAGAGCTACAATCATTTCTTCATCAGTAACTTCACCATCCCCATGAGGTGGATGAAGTTGAGCGTACAACATGTGGACATTCTCATGAAGAATAGCATTGTCCATCTCCAGGTCCTCTACGTAGAACTCCAACTCATTGACGTGTTCATTGGCCGCATCCTCTCATGTCCAGGCTTCATTCCACAGCTCCATGGTCATGGTGATACCCCTTTGCATATCCACCAGCTCTTCTTGATCTTTGGCATGAGCTCGACGAAGAGTGTTGAGCTCCTTGTTAAGGTTCTCGATGTTGGTGGGGTTACTTGAAGATCCTTCCTCTCCAAGGTTCTTGGAACTTCCTTCACCAAGCTCATGATTTCTTGGTGCCAATTGGTGATGAGGGACTCCATGAGGTCCGGTGGACTTGCATGCGGTTTTCTTGGTCTTTGCCATAGCCTGTAGGATTTAAGGTAGGACTATAAGAATAGCTTGAGGATAATGGAGGTTAGCAAGAATGGGATTGACATTACTTACCCAACCACTATTAAGGGGAATTATTATGCAATGTGCTCAAGCATGATGCATGAATCGATCTTATGAATCTAAGTACAAAAGATTTATATAATCATAAGTACTAGATTTTTAATACATAGGACAAACCTAAGCATATTATCCGCCACAAACTTTCAAATAAGTCAAGATTGAGTCTAGATCAAAGGTAAGAAGAAAGAAATTGAACTTTCAAAATATCAAGTTTACTTTCTTTGATCCAAATCAATTTGAAGGTTTTCCAAAGTAACCTACAATGATCTTAGATGGGAACTGCTCTGATACCAGCTGTGGCAGAACCTCCTAAGAAATTAGGCCCATGTGTACCTATCGTTGTCTTGACAGACCTCAAATAGCGAACACGAGTTCCCAACAACTCAACTGGTCTGTCGGGTGTCCTCGAGAAACCCAAATCATCCATGATTCTCTTTTCAAACAGGATCCCAATCACAGACATTGCAGATTACAATAGTTTATTCAAATATATATACCAGAGTAAAAGATAGCGAAAGTCTTAAGATAACATAGTTACAAACCAGTTGTTTTCAAACTTACAATACCATAAGTGTCATACAACCATAGTAGCGGGATAATATTACATTAATTTTATTTATCAAACAAACTAGTGCCTTGTCCAAAGGCCATTCATCACTCCTCATCGTCATTGACTTCAAACACAGTCATGCAGCAGGGACCAAAATAAGCCTGCGCATGCGACTCACCTGCAACAAGGGTTAACAAACCCTGAGTACAAAGGTACTCAACAAGACTAACCCGACGTAATGGGTGTAAGACTTCAGGGATGCAGGGGTTTGGGACAAGGTAAGGATGTAGCAAAATTCAAAGTCCTTTGCCAAAAGCTTACTATATTTACCTATTCTCAAATTTTACCCCTAAGTCCTTTTAGTTCATTATCTCAACTAAATATACATTTCCCATATTCCATTCCTTCTCATTCCATTCTTTTTCTCATATTTTAGAAATTCACCAGTCCTGCATTGCTTCTGTAATGAATCGAGTCTCCATATCCATGGAGCACCGGCAATTCGAATTGATTCAAGTCCCAGCTAGGGATTCCTTATCACACGACATATGTAGAACTCAATCTTGCATATATCAACCTCACTACCAGATCCTCCTATACTAAGCCGTCTCCACGCCACCCGAGAGCACAGCACACCTCAAATCCGACCACATTCCAGCCACGAGGGTACACGCTACTCCCGCCATCTCTCCACTCCCAGTGCGTGGGCATTCGTCTTAGCATCGGATTAGCCGAAGTAGGCTTATCGGAGTATGTGACCAGTACTACAAAGTGTCTCGTTCAGAAGATCCACAATGAGTGGCCTTTAAGCGACATAGTCAGCAACATTACCCAACATTCAAGATAAGTCACCCGACTAGTCTCTAGTTCATTCTACCTTCTTTCTTTCTTTGGCCAGTATGCCATCTTTGATTGTATCAAAACTTTTACTTTGAAAGCCTGCCATAAAGCATACTAAGCATTCTACGCCTTTGTAAAAGAAAACATCTTCAAGGATGGTAAACAATTAATAAGGTAGGCAATGCTTCAAGTAGGCAACATTTGAATCAATCAACTTAATGCAATAAGTAACATAGGTGATAAGCTTTTCAAAGTAAACAAGGTAATGGTTTAATGCATAAACCGGGGCTTGCCTTCGTTGACGATCTCAGGTTCCGGATCAGTACCACGATTATCGAATCCCATGACAACCGAGGATTCTTCCAGAACTTGCTCAACTAGAATCATTTCACTCTCGGGTTTGTGATCACATAGGTAGACTCAGTGAAGGCGGAGATGTACTAGATCGACGGGACCATGTGAGACCGAGGATGGTGGAGCTCCGGCCGGCTCCGAAGAAGACGAAGTTGCGTGGCGGCGCTGGACTTCCAGGAGCGACACGATTAGGCTTTGGAGGAGCAGGAAGACGAGGCGGAGCTTCTGGCCAAAGCAATTGGCCCTAGATACTATGGTGAGGACGAATTGCGCGAGTGCGGGTAAGACATCGGCGGCGAGCAGTCGACGGAAAAACTCCAAAATGACGACGGTGTTCTCCTATTTATAGCAAGAAGGAGGGCATGCGGTGTTGATAGCACACGGGCGAACTCGCCACGGAGGTATTGGTGTGTCACTGCGCATGAAAGCGGCAAAATCCGATCGGCGGTGATCTCCGCGTGGCGCCGGCGGCAAGTAGAGAGGTGGAGGTTGATTTTTGAAAAAATTACAGAACTGCCACTGCATCCATTTTTCAAATTACTCACAAATTTTCTAAAGAAGTTGAAAATCTCCAAAAATGAAAGTTGTTCAATTTTTCAAACTCTACAACTTTGCTTCTAGAAATATTTTCAAATTCTACCTCCATTTTGAAATTTGAATTTGGGGTGCATTTGAATAATTTCAAAATTACTCCAAATTTTATATGTAAACTTGAAAAACTTTGAATACCAAAGTTGATCTACATAAAATAATCTCCAACTTTGCTTTTTGCCTCAACCCCAAATTCCACATGGATTTTGAATTAGTAAAACGGGGCAAAAAGGACTTTTATAAATTGAATTTGAATTCAAATTTGATTTGTCTTCCTTTTACTTAAATTTTGATTTTTGACCAGTAACATGGCCCATTAGGGTTATTTGAGTCAAATGACACATGGCCTCACATGATCACATGAAATTTGACCCTTGTGGTCATGATCTTTATTTAGGGTTTTTGAAACACATCACATGAAATAACATTATGAAATAAACCTTATTTAGTGAATTCATTCAAAACTTTATACTATATGAATGCTTTGCAATGCACATGATGACATGTCAATTTTTAGTGCTAGGTCAAAACACCAGAGGTGTTACATCTTCCCGATGTCTTGCGGAAGGCACCGAGCAGAGTCGTGCCCCATAAGGCTTCTTCTTGTGGGCTGGGCCACCCCTAGGGGCGCAGCCCATGTGGTCTGCCATGGGTATCCGGGGTCGTACACCCCATAGCTAGTCCCTGAGCACCTTGTACCCATTGTGCAATGCCGCCTCAAGCTTGTCTGAGCAGTTGCGAATGACACCGAGCAGTCAAGCTCATGGTCCAACCACCATGCTGAACTGTCAAGCAGCATGAACCATCGCCGAGCAGTGTGAACCGTTGCCGCACAGCACGACCTATCGCCGAGCAGCGTGAACTGCCACCAAGCAGAGTGACCCAAGTATGGCTTGCCATAAGGGTGTAAGGAGCTCAAGTTTAGAATCGAAAATTTCTCTGCAATGAACCAAGTGTGCCCACTTAGAGTCCGAACATAATTGAAGTAGTCAATCTTCCTCTATAGGCATGTAGTCTTCGAGAAAAAAATCCCGCACACTCACCACAAGGTGAAGTGTGCCCACTTAGTCCCTGAGCCTGACAGCAGATGATTTAGTCATATGGTACCAGGGTCATAAACTAGAAGAAAAGTAGAAAACCAGCCGAGCAGGCAGCCAGTCCCCGGGCGTGGCCCAAAAAGAGACACAGCACATTCACCACAAGGTGAAGTGTGCCCACTTAGTCCCTAAGTCTGACAGTAGGTGATGCAATCACGTGGTGCTAGGGTCAGAAACAGAGAAACAACCAAGAACCAACGGAAAAAACCACCAGTCCCTGAGCTGCAGGCGAAGTTATCGGAGTAATCCAACCATGGAGGAAAAACCGGAGTAACAGCTGGACAGTGTTAGGTACTGAGCCTCAATAAATGGTAGAGAAGTCAGCGATATTTAGGCGAGGAGCAACTGAAGGCAGCGATAAATGATCGCCACGGACTGTGGTTTGCGCGGAAGCCTAGGTAACGGCCCATTTGCCGCATCAGAGAAATCAGAGCGACACAGATCGTGGGAACGGTTTTCTAAAAACCCTTGAGTCATAAAAGTGGGGAAAATGCTTTATAACAGTACCACCACCCCCCATTCTCCCACCTTTGCCACTTCACCATTTCATCTTCCATCTCAGCCACCACACCTCCAGATTCATAGCCACACACGCTGCCGATGCTAGACCGCATCCAGATCTGAGTGATGATGTCGAAGAGGAGAGCCACGAACTCGAAGAGAATAAACCCAAAGAAGGCGGGAAGCGGAGCCAGCCACGATGAAGAGTGGACATCGTCGCGCACTAGAGAAGCAGAGCTCGAAAGAATGGTGACAGCGGGCATGCTTCCTAACTGCATCACTGGCGGATGGCGTCCAGCCATTGGTGAGCCCTTTCCAATGCCTAACACCGATGAAGTTGTAGTCTTTGAAGATTATTTTTGGCATGGATTGGGGTTCCCTGTTCATCCTTTCTTGCAAGATCTGTTGGTATTTTGGTCAATTAGTCTGTGCAATCTCCACCCCAACACTATACTACACATCTCGATCTTTATTCACTTCTGTGAGGCATTTCTTGGGATTCTGCCACACTTCAACCTCTTTAGACATTTATTTTGGTTAAAGAAGAAAGGCGGTGGCGGCTCCAAGGTGGTCGGCAGAGTATATCTACAGCTCTGGGATGGAATGGCTAGCGATTATATCAGTGTACCACTGAACACTTCCTTGAAAGGGTGGAATGCCAAGTGATTTTACATGAAATAGAACCACCCGGCCGTCCGCTGCGACGTCCACCATATCCCGGAGAACCAAAGAAGCTGGTCAGAGAGACCAAGAAGTATCGACATGGAGCAAGTGAAGGAGCTTCTTAACTTGATTCAAAGTGTGGAGTTGAGAGGTGAACTTGTGGCAGCAAGCTTCATAGTATGCCATGTCTAGCCTTGCAAGGAAAGGGCCTACCCTGCTTTTGACTACAAGGGCGACGATGATGGAACCCAGGAGAGACCTGAATGGCTATCAAGGAAAGAAGTAATAGGTCGTGCCATAGAACTATTCACCTCTAGCGCCTCATTTAGCTGGCCAAAAGAAACAAAGGCCTTCAACTGTACCAACCCACCTCCTCAGGTAATAATCTTGTCCTGCATTGTTCAAATGTCGATTTGCCAAGCAGGGAACTGACTTACTTATGCAAAGATCCATTCATAAGACAGAGCAGTATATTTTTTAGACATGCCGAGAGTTGAATGGCCGCCAGTAGTGGATGTTTGACCAACAGAACACCCTAAAGAAAGTTCTGTCAGTATCTCGTTAGAATCCAGAGATTTGGATGTTGACCATACGGCATGTCCCCCCCCCCATTATCAGAGAAATCTCAAGGAAAATGGGCAGCGGCAGACAAGCCAGCCCAGAAGAAGAGGAAAATGGCGATGGCTGCTCCCCGCAAACTGGGTGGTATATCACTAGGCGGTGACCAGACCAGCCATCTGCGGAGGGCCATGGTGATGGAGTGGTCTGATGATGATGAAAATATAGTTCCCCCTCCCCCGAGCGTGCAAACAACTTCACGTAGAACACATGCGGAGGAGCAACCAAGGGGAAGCGACGAAGTCCTCGAGCAGCAGGCAACAAAAACCCTCGTAGAGCAAGCAACGGGAGTCCCCAAGCATCAGACGGAGCTAACCCGGTGGTACAGGCGGAGCAAACACTAGACCAACAGGCAGAGCAGAGGCCAACTGTAGAGGAGGACAAACCTCCCCCCGATAACACAGAGGTCGACCCTAGAGCCGCACCCTAGGGCTCGAACAGGCCTCGCCGATTCAAAAAAGCACACCAGCAGACCAAATGGTAAGTAACCTTGCATTGTTGTTGTCTTGCTATCTGATCTCAGTTTTTTGGGTGATTGACCAAATGTTCTGATGCAGCACAAGGCACATGGATGATTCGAAATCACCCTCCCAGACTAACAAGCAGTCTCGAGCTGATCCCAAGGAGGAGGTAGCGCCTGCCACCCCCGTGTCAGGGTCCCCCAGTGCTTGGCAATCAATGGAACAAACAACAACCGCTGTAGGTGGAGCTAGAGACATTGAGGGACCAGCATCAGTAGAGGCCAGTTCGGCAACAATGCCCGAAGCAATGTCGGGTAGCACCAGACCCTCGGTAGCTGAAACTGTAGTTGCCAGCGAGGCGAATGAGTCTGGGTTGGCGAGACCATGGGTGCCCGAGGAGCTAATAGTGCCCCCTGAGGGGTCGCATGTCATGCTCGGACCCACTATCCGGCCACAGAGCCCCCCTACGGTGACCCCTACTGCTGCGGAAGAGGAGGACGAGATCGAGGAGATCGTTGGTGATGAGCCTCGAACCCAATCCATCTGAATCCTTTGCAAGTGCGGTGATGAAGTGGTAGTTGTCGAGGAAGAGGACACCCCTAGAGAAATGAGGAGGCTAAAATCCGCCCTCGGTGGAGTAGTAAAACAAATCGAGGTTGATACTAAATCCCAAAAATTCTTCGTTGTCATTGTTTGTTTCCTTCTATCATTGGCATTGTTCATTTCCAGGGGATAACTCGAACTACCGAGCACCATTACTAGTTGATTAAGAGGATGGAGCCCCTCACTGAGGAGAACAAAAAACTCAAGGATGCGATGAACCTTTCGGAGAAGAATATTCAAAGGGCCCAGCGCGAGCGAGACCTTGCCGAGTCCAACGCGCAGGACCTAGAATACCAGAATGGGGTCCTATCTGAACAATTGGTGACTATGAAAGAACAACTTCGGAGCAAGTCCGAGCAGCTGATCACTGCCTCTACACAACTTAAAGATGCTTCTGAGCAATTGGAAAAGCTGCAAAAAATCTCTGAGGAGAAGAGAGGTACGTTCGATCCATAAAAATTCCTCACATAGCTAGACATGATTACTTTTGGTGATGAATGATGTACTTGTAGAACAAGACGTGGAGCTCAGTCAACTGCGTCAAGCCCTCAAGCAACTCTGGGAGGAGAAAGCGAAGGAGACAGAACAAGCGAACAAACTGATCGAGGAGCTGGACAGTGAGTGCCCCATGGTTGGGGTTTCTGCTGAGGTAATTGTCTTCCCTGATGGAACTTCAAAATGCATGCAGACTACCGTCAGAGGGTCAAGGCACAATTCGATGTGTTGGAGCAAGACGCCCGTACCCAGAGGAACAAATTTGACACCGTAGTTGTCGGAATCAAACCAGTGCTCGACTGCATCAAACTAGAAACTGCTCCTCATCCCGACGACAGGCCACCTCGCCTAGATATTATCATCAAAAGATGCAAGACGGTGTGGGAAAGCTTTAAAAGCTTCAACCGCGACACCGTTGTTTCTGCCGCTACCCACGCCCTTGCTGTTGTTCGATCCCACTATCTAGTCACTAACCTAGAGGCGATAGGGGGCGGGTATGCCGAAGGGCTAA
Source organism: Miscanthus floridulus (assembly GCF_019320115.1). Taxonomy (NCBI): domain Eukaryota; kingdom Viridiplantae; phylum Streptophyta; class Magnoliopsida; order Poales; family Poaceae; genus Miscanthus; species Miscanthus floridulus. Next base: position 78,185,997 of record NC_089595.1, on the reverse strand, counting down.
GCGAAGCGGAGACCTAGTGGCTTGAAGATGAGGTAGAGGGCGCGGCGAAAAAGTTGGCCGGCGATATATACCTGTTCGGAGAGAATGATGGTAGTGGCGAAGCATAATGATCTCCTCGGTGGACATCATCTGTAATATCTTGACAATATAGTTAGAATGCACGAAAGCGCAAGAAACAAATACTTTTGAAATATTTGTCATTAGGTGCTTGTATATGTAATATATGTAGTTTGCTTATAATTCGGCGAAATAATCTTCAAAGTTCCAAACCGAACACGGTTATACGTAGTTCAACTAACATCCGACCAGTTGGTCTATGGCTGGTCCCTATGGCCTTGGCCAGCCCATAATCCATAACGTCGAGCGCGGAGCCTGTGCACATGTAGGAGTAACAGACATGACCCAGGAACCGCAGCCGACCACCCATGACGTAGAGCGCAGAGCCCGCGGCACATGTAGGAAAAAATTGGTGGTGTAGTCTTTTCCATAAAAAACAGCACTGAACGTGTTCTGGTCGGCAGTTGTTAAACGAACACGAAGATAAAGGCAACACAAGCGGCATCCGAGCAATGTATTCTATGTTGAACTCTTGGCCTTGGCTGACCCATAATCCATAACATCGAGCACGGAGCCCATAGACATGTAGAAAAAATAGGTGTGACCAAAGGACCGTAGCCGACCACCCATAACGCAGAGCGCGGAGCCCGTAGCACGTGTAGGGAGAAATCGAAGACTAGGTCATCTCCGAAGAGATCAAAAAAAAGAAAAAATGTTGCTCTCCGATCAAAGAATGTTTTCGCTATATGGGAAACATGCTCTGTGATTTGGAAAAATCGAGCTTGGCGATTTGGAGAAAACATGGTCGGCATTTTGGAGAAATCGTGTTCGGCGTTTTGGAGGAATCATGTTCGGTGTTTTGGAGAAATCATGTTTGGCGTTTTGGAGAAATCATGTTCGGCGTTTTGGAGAAAACGTGTTCAGCATTTTGGAGAAAACATGTTCGGTGTTTTGGAGAAATCATGTTCGGTGTTTTGGAGAAAACGTGTTCGGCGTTTTGGAGAAAACATGGTCGGCGTTTTGGAGAAATCGTGGTTGGCATTTTTACGGTGATTGCATACTGGAGTTTGTTATGAAGTAGCATATAGCTTGGTGACCATAAGTGTTTGTTAATCCACAATAGAGACAAAACGGAGACAAGTTATGGAGACCAAAAAACATTACTGAATATAAATTTGTAGAGTATATATCTGTAGTGTTTCAAGAATAGAAACGTATAAAGTGTTCGATGTGCCACGAGTTGGGAACATCAACTCCTTCTAAGTCACTTAGGCGATAAGATCCTAGTTGAGTAACCTCTTTGATGATATAAGGTCCTTCCCAGGGGGAAGAGAGCTTGTGCAAACCGTCAGTCTTTTGTTTTCTATGGAGGATGAGATCGCCAACAGCAAATGAACGACCTTTGACATTTCGGTTGTAGTACCTCCGCAAGCCTTCCAGATACTTAGCTGTATGAACATAGGTGATTAGGCGCTCTTCCTTGGCTCTCTCGACGTCCTTAGACCGAACAGCCTCAACCTGCTCTTCATCATAGTTTTCCAATCTAGGTGCTCAGAAAGTAACATCCGCTAGTAGTATGGCTTCTGAGCCGTAGACCAAAAAGTATGGAGTCACGCCGGTGTTGCGACTAGCTTGAGTACACAGTCCCCAGACTACAACTAGAAGTTCCTTGAGCCATCTTCCCGGGTGGTTTTCTTCTTTTTGATACAATCGTTTTTTAGGGCATCAAGTATCATACCGTTCACCCGTTCGACTTGACCGTTGGCTCTTGGATGGGCAATAGAAACATATTTGACAGAGATGCAACAGTCTTCGCAAAAGACCCAGAAGTGATGTCCAGTAAACGTAGTTCCAAGATTGGTGATGTTGTTGTTTGGCAGACTAAATCTGTGGATGATATCTTCAAAGAGCTCAACTGCCTTTTTTGCAGTAGCCGAGATGAGCGGTTTATATTCAATCCACTTGGAGAACTTGTTAATGGCGACATACATGTACCAGAAACCACCTGGTGCTGGCTTGAAAGGCCCGATCATGTCTAGTCCCCAGCATGCAAAGGGATAGGAGGTTGGGATGGTTTGCAGCTCTTGCGCCGGAACGTGTATTTGCTTAGCGAAGAATTGACATCCTTCACAACGTCGGACGAGATCTTCTGCATCAGTGATGGCTGTGGGCCAATAAAAACCTGCTCGGAAAGCTTTGCCGACCAATGTTCTCGAGGCTGCATGGTTGCCGCAGGAACCAGAGTGAATTTCAAGAAGCAACTTCGCTCCCTCCTCTTGGGTGATGCATTTCTACAGTATCTCTTCCTTGGTACTTTTCCTCATCAAGCTGCCGTCCACCAGCATGTAAAGCTTGCTTTGACATACTAGACATTCAGTTTTAGTCTTGTCGACGGGTACTTCGGCGCTGGTGAGGTACTTGATGAATTGTTCCCTCCAATCGGCGACCGGCGAAGGTACCGCAAGTACCAACTGCTCGGCAAGGGGAACTTCTTCAACTTCCTTATCTTCCTTGATGGATGGCACCAGGAGATCTTGAATAAAAACCCTTGGCGGGATCGCGGCGCGAGAAGAACCGAGCTTGTATAAGTGCTCAGCGAGTTGATTTTGGTCACGTACCACGTGGTGATACTCGATACCATAGAATTTTCCTTCAAGCTTTCTAATTTCAGCACAGTAAGCATCCATCTTCTCACTGGAAAAAGACCAGTCTTTGTTGAGCTGATTGATAACCAATGCAGAGTCCCCATACACCATTAGTCATTTGACACCAAGCTCGATGGCTATACGAAGACCATGGAGACATGCTTCATATTCCGTGGCGTTGTTGGAGACCGGGAAGTGTATCCGAAGAACATAATGTAGCTTATCCTTGGTCGGCATAATGAACAGAATGCCCGTACCAGCACCATTAATGTTAAGGGCGCCATCGAAGTACATCGCCCATGTTTAGGGCAAGCAGTGGCGATGGGCTCTTGGATCTCGGTCCATTAAGCGACGAAGTTAGCGAGCGCCTGTGACTTAATGGTAGGTATGCTTCTAAATTCAATGGAATAGGTACCAAGCTCAATAGCCCATTTAATGATATGGCAATTGGCTTCTTTGTTGCGAAGAATGTCCCCCAATGGGAACTTAGTGACCACGGTGATCTTGTAGTATTCGAAGTAATGTTAGAGCTTGCGTGACGTAATCAGAATTGCATATAACAGCTTTTGTACCTAAGGATAATGAGTTTTTGTCTCATTAAGTACTTCACTGATAAAGTAGACTAGACGTTGTACCTTGTAAGCATGCCCGGCTTCCTCGCGTTCAACGATGATAGTTGTGCTCATGATGCGAGAAGTGGCGGCGATGTATATTAGTAGAGTCTCATATGGCCTTGGCGCTGTCATAATCAGTGGCTTTGTTAAGAACAACTTGAGCTGCTTGAAAGCTGAGTCTGCCTCCTCCAACCAGGAAAAGTGCTCGGAGGCCTTGAGGAGCTTAAAGAAAGGTAGTCCTTTTTCGCCGAGGCGTGATATGAAGCAGCTTAAAGCAGCCATGCAACCTGTAAGCTTTTGTATATCCTTGACACATGTTGGCTATTTCATATTGGTGATGGCGGAGACCTTGTCAGGATTAGGCTCGATGCCTCGAGCACTGATGATGTAGCCCAACAGTATACTGGATGGAACTCCAAAGATGCACTTTGAAGGGTTCAGCTTCCATCGAAACTTGTTCAGATTAGCGAAGGTTTCTTCAAGGTCAGCGATAAGGTTGTCGGCTGTCTTGATTTTGACGACCACATCATCGATGTATGCTTCGACGTTGCAGCCGATTTGCTAGTCAAGGCACATTTGAATGGCCCTTTGATAGGTAGCCCCAGCATTCTTGAGTCTGAAGGACATAGTTTTGTAGCAGTATGCTCCGAAAGGTGTAATGAACGATGTCTTTATCTGGTCTTCTTCCTTGAGGGAGATCTGATAATAGTCGGAGTAATAGTCAAGGAAAGAGAGTAGTTCACAGCCGGCAGTAGAGTCTACAACCTCGTCTATCCAAGGCAAGTCGAAGGGGTCTTTAGGGTAGTGTTTGTTAAGATCTGTATAATTAACGCACATTCTCCATTCTTTATTCTTTTTTTGAACGAGAACAGGGTTTGCTAACCAATCTAGATGATACACTTCTTTTATAAACCCGGTAGCTAAGAGCCATTTTATTTCTACCCTAATAGCCTCCTTGTCTGGCATGAATCGGCAAAGTTTCTGCTTGATCGGTTTGGTGGTCGGCAAGACATTCAAGGAGTGCTTGATCTTCTCCCATGGTACCCCCAGCATGTCTGTAGGTTTCTAAGCAAACACATCAGCGTTGGCACATAGGAAGGAGACGAGCGTGCTTTCCTATTTGGGGTCAAGGTGAGCCCCAATCTTCATGGTCTTGGAAGCATCATTGAGGCCAAGGCCGATCTCCTTGATTTCCTTGGACTTGGCAGAGGCGCGGGGAAGCTCTAGATATAGAATCTCCATGTCATCGGTAGGTACTGTCTTGGCTTCGACAACCACGCTAGCCATCTAGATGGAGAGGTCGGTGGCTTCGGCAAGGGCGAGACTCTCTGTCTTGTAGGCGTAGGTGATGGAAAGGTTGGCCCGTAGAGCTAGGACTCCTGCAGGCGAAGGCATCTTCAACACTAGATACGCGTAGTGCGGTACGGCCATGAATTTGGCCAGAGCTGGCCAACCAAGTATGGCGTGGTAGGCGGTGTCGAAGTTGGTGACGTAGAAGTTGATATGCTTGATGTGGTAGTTGCTTGCCATGCCGAACTGTACTGGCAGGGTGATCTCTCCAAGTGGCCTGGATGCCCTTCCAGGTACCACACCCTAGAAGGAGGAGTCTAAGGGTGTGAGATCTAATATCATGAGGCCCAACTCCCTTAGGGCTCCGACGAAGAGTAGGTTCAAAGCACTACCACCATCAACAAGGACTTTTCTGAATAGCACCTTCTGGACGATTGCGTCGAGGACGAGGGGGAAATGCCCTGTATATGGTATGTTTGCCCACTGGTCGGCCCTGCTGAAGGTGATGGGGATCTCGAACCATGGGCGATAGCTAGGGTCGGCGGTAGTTTCTTCTGAAGCGACGGCGAGCACTCGTCGAGCGGCAAGCTTCTGTTCCCTTTGACTCTCAGTGGAGGTGAGGCCCCCGAAGATGGTGGCGACCACCTTATTGTGGTCCTAAAAGGTGTTGTTGTTGTTCCTAGGCGGTTGGTGACCTCCTATTCCATTATTGGTGTCGTCATCGAGCCTCTTGTCCTAGAACTCCCTAGCTAGACCAATGCAGTCCTTCATCTTGTGTTTAGCGTTCTTGTGAAGAGGGCATGGGCCATTGAGTATCTTTTGGTGCTGCTCATCGTAGTTATGCTTGGCGCGAGGTTGACTAGCGGCGGTGAAGATGTGTTCTGGCCGGCGGTAGCAATTTTGGCTAGGCCTATGTCCTCCTGTTCGATCATGGCCGCTATCACGATGATAGCTGCGGTCATCGGGGCTGCGGTCATTGTGACGTCGGTCGTCGGGGCGATCATCATATCGGTGAGGTGGTCACTGAGTGCCTGCATTCTCATTGAAGCGCACCTCTGCTTCCTCTACATTGGTGTACTGGTTGGTGGTAGTTATCATTTTGCTAATACTGGTTGGCGGCTTATGGTTGAATTTGGAGCGAAGCTCACGATGGTGGAGTCCTTGGATAAAGGCGGTGATGACTTTCTTCAACTCTTCCCATGAGCCGATGGAGTCCGGCGCAAGGCTGGTGAACCAGCTCATGGCGGGTGGCATGAGCATGATAGGGAGATAATTTGCCATAACACTGGTGTCTCCTCCCATGGCACGGACGGCAGTGGCATAAGCCTGCAGCCACTGAGTTGGGTTCATTCTTCCTTCGTAGGGCTCGACCTCGGTGATCTTAAAACCACGGGGCCATCAAAGCATTTGGAGTGCCTTTGTGAAAGCCGGAGGCCCCTCAGGATTGTTGACACCAAAATCTATAGCGTTGTGGTCGGGGATAGGCTCGAGGGCTGAGTCTAGGTTGTCGTACTCCCTTTTGTAATCCTAGCGGCGATGTACTTCGTCTTCATGGCGACCAAAGCGATGGTGCTCGATACACCACAGTGCATCCTGGAGGTTGCTGAGATGTACTCTAGCATCCTGTTCAACCTCTTGGTCATGTTGGCGATGGTGTTCGGTGCGATGCCCCCCGAGTCCCCCTTGGAGAGGTAATGACTGGTCGGCGAAATGGCTTTGACTCGGGCGGCGATTGGACCTTGGCGTAGCTGATCGGTGAATCATGCTCGTAGAGCACGAAGGTCTCTAATCCTCATGGATCTCATTGACCTGATAGTGAGCCGCTTTAAGTATGGCAGTGATCTTGGCGAGCTCGAGCGTTTGAGGGAAACGAGCGAGCTCATTGGCGGCTACTGCCAAATTGGCGCTTGGAGTCTTGAAGATGTTGTGGCCATCGACGTGGAGAAATTCTTCATCGAGGTCGTAGTAGAGCGGGAGCGGTCTTCCTTAAGAGTCAAGCGGATTATTCTGAGCAGCCTCAGCCCTTGCAATGGCTGCCTTGTTCTCTCGCCACTACGTGTGGTTGACGTTTCGGTTCTCCCGAGCAAAGTGTTCCTCCTCGATTTCACCGTTCCGAGGAGGGCTGTCGATGCTAATGTTGAAGATTGCACCACCCCGAAAGGGTGGGAGGAGAAATTGATCAGAGAAGGTTTCGGTGAGGGTCTCCGTAGAGCCCTGAGACTCAGAGCCTAGAGTTTCTTCTGAGATGGTCTAGAGGTGCGCCCCAGGGCTTCGGCCTAAGTGTAGCATGTTGACAGCCAGCGGGAGCTGGATGGCAATCTAGTCGGCGAATTTGCCCCTTAGGGCATGCTAGTAAGTGGTGGCTATGTTGGAGAATCCAAAGGGCAAGGCCATAGCCCTTGCAGTTTCCTTAGCACCCTCTGATAGATCTGGATCAGAGGGTGGTCGGCGCTGAACCAGAGTGTTCAGTGCCGATTCGGCGATGGAGAGACAATCAATGAGCTTCAGTCCGACCCGATCAATGGATTCGATCGATGGATTCGATCAGATTGTCATTGTTGATTGGCCTTCTCTGGTAGTGAGGAAGCGAACGATGAGTTGTTGCCGAAAGAGATCTCAGAATCGCCTTCGAGATCAGATCTATAGTTGCAGGTGCGGGGGTGGCCGATGTAGAACCGATCTGCTCTGGCTCAAGGAGCTCTCTAACTCTGTCAGTGTTGATAACCCACAAGATGGATCTGACCATGAAGATCTGGCTAGGCTCTAGATTGGATGAAGAGCCTACAAAAAAACTATCTTGTTCGACAAGGAAACAGCACGCACACCCCTACCTGGCGCGCCAACTGTCCAAGATCATTTGAGAAGATCATTTGTATATTTCTCTTGAGAGATAAAAATCCATCTTGAATCTCTTGAGAAGATTATTTATATATTTCTCTTGAGAGATGAAAATCCCTTCTCTCATTTGCTTGACATGAAAACCAAGAAAGAATGTAAGCTCTCCAATTATTGACATCTCGAACTCCTTCGACATCAATTCACCAAACTCTTTGCAAGAATCTTCATTTGATAATCCAAAGATGATATCATCTACATACACTTGACAAATGAAGATATGCCCATCAAGCTTCTTGGTGAATAGTGTGGTGTCGACCTTCCTAAGGGTGAAGCCCTTCTCAATAAGGAAGTCCCAAAGGCGCTCATACCAAGCTTTTGGGGCTTGCTTAAGCCCATATAACGCCTCGAACAACCTATAAATATGATTAGGATATCTAGGGTCTTCAAACCCGGGAGGTTGATCAACATAGACTAGTTCATTAATAAAGTCATTTAAAATGCACTTTCACATCCATTTGATATAGTTTCATGTCATGATGTGATGCATATGCAAGGAGGATATGAATGGCTTCTAGTCTTACGATCGGTGCAAAGGTCTCTCCAAAATCCAAACCTTCAACATGAGAGAACCCCTTTACAACTAGTCTTGCCTTGTTCCTCACAACTACACCTTGATCATCTTGCTTGTTGCGGAGCACCCACTTTGTTCCAATGACTCTTGCACCTTTTGACCGCTCTTCAAGAGTCCAAACTTCATTGTAGGTGAAGTTGTTCAACTCTTCATGCATGGCATTTATCCAATCCAGATCTCAAAGAGCTTCTTCTACCTTAGTAGGCTCAAAACAAGAGACAAAAGAGCGATGTGCAATAAATGAAGCAAGTTTTTGTGAGCGAGTCATTACACCCTTTGATGGACTCCCTATGATGAGATCTTATGGATGATCTTGTAGTAGAGGTGTGTTTCTTCTATTGACCACTTGAGGAGGAGGTTGTGGAGCATCAACATCTTATGCTTGTATCACCATTTGATCATGGGAGACATAAGTGTCTTCATTTTCTACTCTCCTATCTTTATCACCATCTTGTGGCACATTTGATGAAGAAGGTGGATCAATCACTTGTACATCATCTTTAGGCTTGATGTCTCCAACTAGAATGTTCTTCATAGCCTGCCTCATTGGTTCATCACCTACATCATCAAGATTCTCATGCGCTCCTTGGGAGCCGTTAGATTCATCAAATTCCACATCATATGTTTCTTCAACCAAGCTGGTGGCATAATTAAATACTCTATATGCTTTAGACTTTGATGAGTAACCAACAAGAAAACTAATATCACAATGTCTTTGAAACTTCCCTAGGTGTTGCCGCTTCTTGTAGATGTAGCATTTACAACCAAACACCCTAAAGAAGGAGACATCCGGCTTCTTCCCATTGAGCAACTTATAAGGTGTCTTGCCAAGGAACTTTTGAAGGAATAGGCGGTTGGACGCATAGCATGCGGTGTTGATAGCTTCCGCCCATAGAGCTTCGGGGGTGTTGTACTCATCTAGCATTGTTCTTGCAAGACTGATCAATGTCCAGTTCTTTCTCTCAACTACACCATTTTGTTGAGGAGTATATGTTGCAGAGACCTCATGCTTGATCCCAACTTTATCACAATAGGCTACAATGTTTGTGTTGTTAAATTCCTTCCCATTGTCTCTTGTAATTTTCTTGAGCTTCACTTCAAATTCATTTTGTGCTCTCTTGGCAAACTTCTTGAAGCAAGATGCAACTTCGGATTTGTCATGAAGGAAGAATACCCATGTGTATCTTGAATAGTCATCAACAATCATAAGACAATAAAGATTTCCTCCCAAACTCTTCTATGTTGTTGGTCTAAATAAGTCTATGTGAAGGAGTTCTAGCACTCTTGTGGTTGACATGAAAGCTTTTGTTGGATGAGTATTTGCAACTTGCTTGCTGGCTTGACATGCACTACAAAGCTTGTCCTTCTCAAACTTCACATCCTTCAACCCTCTCACCAAATCATTCTTCATTAGCTTCTTGAGTGAGCTCATCCCAACATGAGCAAGTCTTCTATGCCATAGCCACCCAAGTGTTGTTTTGGTGAATAGACATGTTTTCAAGTTAGCATCTTCAGAGGTGAAATCCACTAAGTATAGGTTGTTGTATCTAAATCCTTTGAATATCACTTGATCATCATCCTTCTTAGATACAACAACTTCCTTCTTAGTGAACAAGCATTGGAAGCCAAGATCACATAATTGTCCAATGGATAGCAAGTTGAAGCTCAATGAAGCAACATAGAGCACATTTAAGATAGAATGATCATTTGATATTGCCACTTTGCCCAATCCTTTAACCTTGCCCTTAGAATTATCTCCAAATGTGATTCTTTCTTGTCCATCTACTTCTTCATCTAGTGATGTGAACATACGAGGATCACCGGTCATATGTTGTGTGCAACCACTATCAATAACCCAATGACTTTCACCGATCTTGTAGTTCACCTACACATAAGAGATCAAGCTTTAGGAACCCAAACTTGTTGAGGGCCCTTCACCTTCTCAACAAGTGACTTTACAGCCCAAATTTTCTTAGGCCTATTCTTGTTTGGAGGTCCTAAGAACATGACTTTCATCTTTCCACTAGAATCCTTTGTAAGCATGTAATGAGTATTGAAGGCAAAAGGTCTAGCATGCTTGGGAAAGGGTTGTTGTGGTGAAGTTTGGCACTCATGGGCAAAGTGGCCTTTTTGTCCACATTCAAAACACTTCTTTGGCTTTGGCTTTTGTTGTTGTTGAGCTTGAGCCTTCTTCTCTTTGTTTGCCATGTACCCAATGCCACTTCTATCCATCTTCATAATGGTGTTCATTAGTAGCTCACTTTGAAGATGCTTGCCTCTTGTGAACTTGCTCAATCCAATCTTGAGATGCTCTTTCTCCAACTTGAGCTTCTTGTTCTCTTCCTTGAGAGCATCATTATTTTTCTCTTGCTTGAGCTTCTTGTTCTCTTCTTTGAGCTTCTCATTCTCAAGAATCAAGTCACCATCATGATCACTAGTCTTAAGTACTATGGTGTTGGTGGTCTTGAGCTCTTCAAGATCTTTCTTGAGCTTTTCATTGTCATTCTTGAGCATGACAAACTCATTATAATCATCGACCTCAACCACTTGCTTGCCCTTGCTACTAGAACTTTGCTCAATGCTCTCAATGATCAAATCATCACATGATGTAGCTATATTAATCTTAACAACATTGTTAGTAGCATCATGTGGCTCATTGGATAGAAATTCTTGAGCAGTGACAACATTATCATGATTAATCTTAAGAGTAGTATATTCTTCTTTTAGCTTATTATGGCTAGTGATGAGCTCTTTGTGCATCCCCTCAAGTTTATCATGTTTATCTTTAAGCTCTTTCTTAGAAGATTTGAGCTCCTTGAGTTTGGATAATATAGCATCATTTGCTTCTCTAAGCTCAACACTAGCCTTTTCGGCTATATCACATTTTGCTAAAAGTGAATCATTCTTAGCCTCTAGTTTTTCATTCTTAGCTCTACTCTTTCTAATGATCTTAGTGTGTTGATTTAGCAATTTAACAAGATCATCATGAGAAGGTGATTCATATTCATCATCATCACTATCACTATCATCATTGCTAGCATGTTCATCACCACTACTATCATCATTTGATACCTTGTGATCACCCTTGGCCATAAGGCATAGGTGTGTAGGGGATGATGGCGGTGGTGGCGGTGAAGATGATGAAGAGTCAATAACAATGGCGGCCACCTTCTCATTGTCACTATCACCATCGGATGAGCCACTAGATGAATCAATGTCTGTGAGCCAATCACCGACGATGTATGCCTTTCCACTTTTCTTCTTCTTGTGGAAGTCCTTTTTCTTGCCATCTCTCTTCTTGTATGGCTTGTTTTTCTTCTTCTCATCTTTTTCTTCATTGCTTGAGTCATCTTTCTTACCCTTGTACTTGTCTTTCTTGGGCTTTGTGCATTGATGTGCTAGATGACCAAGTTCTCCACAATTGTAGCAATCCATCTTGGAGATTGGCTTCCTTCTAGAGTTTGTGAAGAACTTCTTCTTCTTGCCATCGAACTTGATGCCACTCTTGTTGAGCTTCTTGAGCATCTTGGTGGTTCTTTTCACCATGAGAGCAAGGCTTGCATCATCAACTTCATCATCACTTGAGCTCTCATACTCAAGCCTTGCTTTGCCCTTCTCTTGGCTTGCTTTGAATGCTAAGTCTTTTTCTTTCTTCTTAGTAGAGGATGAGCCATCTTGTGGTGTGATGTGCATGTACATCTCATGAGCATTGATCTTTCCCAAGATTTGTGTTGGTGTAGCAGTGGAAAGATCACCTTGATGAAGCATAGTCATAATATGCCCATATTTGTCAATGGGGAGGACACTCAAGATCTTTCTTACAACATTGGATGGTTGCATTTGAGTGAGTCCAAGCCCATTGACTTCCTCTACAAGAACATTCAAGCGTGAATACATTTCATTAGCACATTCTTTGGGAAGCATCTCAAAAGAGTTAAGCTTTTTCATGACAAGATGATAGCATTCCTCGTGCTCACTCTTTGTTCCCTCATGGAGCGCACAAACGTCTGACCATAGTGCATGGGCATCTTTGTGGTTCCTCACCCGGTTGAACACATCTTTGCAAAGGCCTCTAAAGATGGTGTTTCGAGCCTTTGCATTCCATTTTTCATAATTCACCTCATCGCCTTGTAGGTGTGTAGCATCCCGAGGTTTTGGGAAGCCTTGTGAGGCGGCTCTAAGTATTCCAACATCTAGAGCTTCTAAATATGCCTCCATGCGGATTTTCCAATATGGAAAATCATCCCCCTCAAAGATAGGAGGAGGTCCATCCCTGTGAGACATCTTTCTCTAGGTGGTTAAGCCTAAATACGTGAGCACAAGGCTCTAATACCAATTGAAAGGATCAAGATGCCCAAGAGGGGGGTGAATTGGGCTAATTCTAAATTTATTTGCAATAATTAAGTCCTATGGTTAGTCCAATTAACCCTTGTGCCTAGAAAGTGTATCTATTGATCTATCACACAAAAGTTTAGCAACCTATGTTCCAATCCTACTCTAGCATGGCAATTCTATGAATGTAAATGACAAGAATTGAATTGCTCAAAGTAAATGCTCAAAGTAAATAGAGAAGGAGGAATGTGGTGATGTTTTGCTGAGGTATCGGAGATTCGCCACTCCCCACTAGTCCTCGTTGGAGCACCCACACAAGGGTATAGCTCCCCCTTGATCCGCGCAAGGATCAAGTGCTCTCTTCGAGTTGATTCTTTGACACTCTATCACGGTGAATCACCTACAACCGCTCACAACTTGAGTTGGGTCATCCACAAGCTTCATCGGATGATCACCAAATTCCCAATCACCACCAAGCCATCTAGGTGATGGGGATCACCAAGAGTAACAAGCATGAACTCTCACTTGACCACGACAAGCCTAATGAGAAGGGTGGATGCACACTTTGCTACTCTTGATCTCACTAATGAGGGCTCTCTTTGGGATTCTCAAATCTCAATCACCTCACTAGGACCTTGCTCTTCTTGGCACTCTCAAAAGGTGTTTCTCGGCTATTGGAATGAGCAAAAGTATCCCCACACACGAATAGAGGAAGTATTTATAAGCATGGCTAAAAATGAACTGTTATGTGCCTCTATGGGGTGATCGGATGCTCTGGTCATATTGACAAGACGCACCGGTCAGTTCTCCCCAAACTCTAGTGTTTAAGTGGTGACCAGATGCTGAACAGCGTCCGGTCGTGATTTTCCCTCTCTGGAACCTTACGGGAGTCAACCGGATGCTGGGACTCAGCGTTTGGTCAACACTAACCAGACGCGTTCGGTCGTGATTTTCCCTCTCTAGAACCTTACTGTAGTCGACCGGATGCTGGGACTAAGCGTCTGGTCACTTCACCTCTCAGCGTTCGGTCACTTCTAGATGACTTCACCTTGATCAAATGAACTGACCAGACTCTGCGCCAGCATCCAGTCACACCGAAGCCAGCGTCCGGTCAGCATTTGACCCTCCATTCACTTCCAACTTTCGATCATACGTGAATGAAGTTTGCTCCAATGGATCTAAGGGCTTTTTAGGAGCTACCTAGTGCTAGATTTAGCAAGTGTGCACCACACCTAACCCACTGGACTCACCTAGGTCAAGCTACCTATCCATACCCCCCTTAATAGTACGGCCAAAGGAAAAGCAAAGTCCTAAACTACTCTAAGTGTCTCTTCAACTCCAATCGACACTTAGAATAAGTCCATCCTTAACCTTGTTGTCCATCCTTTGAAAACTGAAACGATTTCCATCGTAAGGGCATGACCACCATGATAGCCCAATCAATCTCCATTACCATGACCTAACTTAATTGCCTCTGCAAAACACACGTTAGTCATAGTAATCACGTATTGTCATTAATCGCCGAAACCCAACTACGGGCCTAGATGCTTTCAGGACAGAGGCAATGAAGGCAAACATGCGAGAAGGCAAGTGCACATGGCCTCCTGCACTCATCTAGAATAATAGTAGTGCCTAGCAGAGAAAAGACACGTAGAGTCTTGCGAGCAGAGAAACAGAGGCAGACAGAGACAACTAGAGCATTCATGACATCGTAGAGTGAAGCGATGGAACAAGCAGACGAACGGTGGCGCTTAGCGAAGGAGAGAGAGGCAATGGCGTAGGCAAACCGGTGCACCAAGGTGTAGAGCCATGATAGGAGATGAGCTGATGCACAATTGCAAAGCAAGGCGAGTACGTTGTACGCCGCGCCAATAAAAGTAAATGAAGCTACTGCACTCTCTCTCTCTCTTGTTTGTTACGTGCTTTCACCAATAAACATTTCATGTGATAGCTCAAACTCCGTACCAAGCTATGGAACAAAATATTAGGGTGTTATGTTATTATTTGCGCAACACAAATCGTCACACCACGCTTTTAAAGATAATTTCACATTTCTACCATGGACGCGAGAAACTGGCTTTTAAATTTTAAACTTGATTTTTGAGCTGGCAATAACCCTAGTTAACACTATTTGTCCTCCAAAACCAAAGTTGCATTTTCCCTTGACACAACATGCACTTAAATTTTTATTTAAGTACCAATCACAAGTTATATTTTATTTTTGTTTATAAAAATTGTTTTTCATGCTTAATCTAATAGAACAAACTGTTCACTATCTATCGGCTAGAATTGTTGTCTGGCATTCCTAAATATCTTTACGCACTGAGTAATTTAACTTGGGCGTTGATTCAAGTCCACAAAATTGAGTCACTGGATTCACTCATCGTATCAAGTACGTTTTAAATCAAAAATCCGAGAAACTCATTTTGAAAATTTTTCTTAGACCTAAATCGTAGTGCTAAACAAGATCGTAACACCAGGGTGTTACAAGATGAGCTTGTCTGCTTCAGAGCAGACTGGATGAGGGCCGTTGGGGCTCATCTATGTTTTCCCCCTGGCTCTATTTGACGCGAGGTGGCCTCGAGCCCTTCACGAGCTGGCCTTCGAACCCTGGTCGGTCGTTGCTCATGTTGAATGAGGCAACTACAGTTTCGTGATGCAACACAAAGCGTTGTAATGCATTAGCTGCATATGTGATGCTTTGGATGTATAGAATGAATGAATGATTGTGTAAATGAATGCGTGAATGCATGTATGAGTATGGATGAATGAATAATCATGTATCGGAAAAATAAAGTAGGAGGGATTGGTAGAGTTACCTTGATGACCCGAGTTTCAGGCCTGAGTAGTTTTTACCAGATATGTCCAAAACAGGATCCATGCTCATCATTTGTTATGGAGTCAGCGTGGCCCACATGGGTGTCCCTCTCCTCCTAACCTATCCATCGGTGTTCGCCTGAGCCGTCCGATCGACTCAGGAAGCCTGTTGGTCTCTCTTTGGCGGAGATCCCATTGTTGGGCCCTTCCAAGTCTTGCTTGGGAAGGCAAAGAGCCGCCTACGCACAATCATGCCTTATTTCCTATGCCTAGTGTACAGTAGTGGTGGGCCCAGCCTAGGCCACGCCCCATCTAACAAGGCACCGTCTCATCAGGTAGGGCGCATCCCATCGGTCAGGACGCATCCCATCACGTTCCATCCGCATTGAATGGGGAAGGGAGAGGGTTTTTCATCCCAATCCTTCGCCTTTCCCCAACAGCTATGTCTCCTCTTTAAATACGGGAAGGGAGAGGGCTTTTGTCCCATTCCTTCATCTATTCCCCATCTACCGCCTTTCCTCCTTCTTCTTTCTCGCCAAGAGCATTCCTGTGCCACGGCGGTTCCTAGGAGAAAAAGGGGAGAGCGAGGGAGAGGAGAAACTCAAAGATCCATTCATGAATCCAGAGCGCAATGTCAAACTAGAGGTCACCTTGCGTTAGTGAGTCGATGTTGGCCACCTTCGCCGAGAAGGGGTGCTATCACCGAAGGAGGTGGCGCACTGGAGGGCTCCTACGGGGGAGGATTTCCCACGACCTTAGGTTGGTGAGGATGTCTCCTTCCTCGCCTTCCATGAGCGTGGGTTAGGATACCCCATGCACTGGTTCCTGTGTAGGCTCCTCAATGAGTGGGGCTTAGAGCTATAGCACCTCAATCCGACTGGGGTGCTGCACATCACCAGATTCGTCACCATGTGCGAGGCCTTCCTTGGGATGGAGCCGCACGTGGACTTCTTTCGACAAATCTTCACCGGGCGAGGTTTGTCGGAGGGGAAGCCAGCCAGGACCACGCCAGTTGGTGGCTTCACCCTATAGAAGAAGCTAAGCTCATCGGGCTCGTACCCCGCGTACACCCCCTATGATTCCAATCGGGGGTGGCACGGGGAATGGTTCTACATCAAGAACTCGATGGAGGTGCCATTCCCACCTTTCATCGGTAGGAGGCCAGAGAGGTAGGAGAGCTGCTCATGGGGCCCTGCCAGCTGGTAGAATAAGCTAGAGATTATCGAGGCGGAGCTCTAGAAGCTGATGTGGCACAGCCTTGATAGGGTGCGGGTGTTCCACACATTCTTTTGCTGTCGGGTCACCCCACTGGTGGAAGGGACGTGGCCAATGTGGATGTACACCGGCCCAATAAACCCTGACCGCGCGTTGTCGAAGGAGTTGCCGACGGACGTGGTCTGGAGTCGTCTTGATCGGGTGCTGCAACTGAGGGCCAAAGAGACCCTTGATGGAAAGCCCAGACCTCTTCACGCCATGAAACTGTCTAATCTAGCATGCTCCCCTCTCCTTACCCCATGTTCTCTTCCTTTTTGCACTTCTATATCTTGACTTTGAGTCATCCATTTCAAAGGGACTCAAAGGTTACAAGTCTCAGCCGCATCTTTAGAAGGGGCCAGATGGCATGGCTTGGCAAGCCACCCTAAAGGAGGCGGCAGTCGAGAAGAAGAAGAAGAGACCTAAGAAGGCTCAGAGGCGGCACCAGAAGGAGTGGGATATCGCCGGGTGTGTGCGCGCCGGGGAGAATAGGAGCGACATCAAGGTGGAGCTCGAGTTAGAGGATCCCATGGAGACGGGTGACGACGTGATCTCCTCCAAGGATGAGGGGGCCAGGAGATCATCACGACCTCAGTGGAGCGTCACGAGCCTACGGCTATGTCCACCGGTGGTGGACAGGAGGCAGAGAGGCACGGTGATGTTCCTGCATCGAGAATGCACGCCGCGAGCTCGGACACCATTGGCGAGTGGGAGGCGAAGCAGACATGGTCGCCATGCCCTTCGAAGGCATTGTTAGCCTTGTCCCTGCCTACTCCAGGGCAGATGAGGCGGTTGGAAGAGCAGGCTCACACCGTGCATTTTTAGGGCCTACGCCGGCGTGCGACCCTCAATGGGGGGATGCCTTGCTAGCTGCTTTAGTGGGCACACCTTGAGACGGTGGTCGCGGCGACTCGTGGGCTAGTCGGGAACCGACTGGGTCAACTCCTGTAAGGTGTGGTAGAACCTCCTAAGGAATCGGGCCCACGTGCACCTATCGTTGTCTTAACAGACCTCAGATAGCGTACACGAGTTCCCAACAACTCAACAGGTCTGTCGGGTGTCCTCAGGAAACCCGAATCATCCACGATTCTCTTTTCAAACAGGATCCCAATCACAGTCATTGTAGATTACAACAGTTTTATTCAAACATATATACCAGAGTAAAAGATAGCGAAAGTCTTAAGATAACATAGTTACAAACTAGTTGTTTTCAAACTTACAATACCATAAGTGTCATACAACCATAGTAGCGGGATAATATTACATTAACTTATTTATCAAATAGTCTAGTGCCATGTCCAAAGGCCATTCGTCACTCCTCATTGTCATTAACTTCAAACACAGACATGCAGCAGGGACCAAAACAAGCCTGCGCATGCGACTCACCTGCAACAAGGGTTAACAAACCCTGAGTACAAAAGTACTCAACAAGACTAACCCGACGTAAAGGGGTGTAAGAATTTTAGAGATGTAGGGTTTGGGGCAAGATAAGGATGTAGCAAAATTCAAAGTCCTTTGCCAAACGCTTACTATTCTTATCCTATTTTCAAGTTTTACCCCTAAGTCCTTTTAGTTCATTATCTCAAACTAAATGCACATTTCCCATATTCCATTCCTTCTCATTCCATTCTTCCTCATATTTTAGTAATTCACCAGTCCTGCATTGCTTCTGTAATGAATCGAGTCTCCATATCCGCGGAGCACCAGCAATTCGAATTGATTCAAGTCCCAGCTAGGGATTCCTTATCACACGACATATGTAGAACTTAATCTTGCATATATCAACCTCGCTACCGGATCCTCCTATACTAAGCCGTCTCCACGCCACCCGAGAGCATAGCACACCTCAAATCTGGCCACATTCTAGCCACAAGGGTACACGCTACTCCCACCATCTCTCCACTCCTAATGCGCGGGCATTCGTCTTAGTATCAAATTAGCCGAAGTAGGCTTACCGGAGTATGTGACTAGTACTACAAAGTGTCTCGTTCAGAAGATCCACAATGAGTGACCTTTAAGCGACATAGCCAGCAACATTACCCAACATTCAAGATAAGTCACCTGACTAGTCTCTAGTTCATTCAACCTTCTTTCTTTCTTTGGCCAGTATGCCATCTTTGATTGTATCAAAACTTTTACTTTGAAAGCCTACTATAAAGCATACTAAGCATTCTATGCTTTTGTAAATAAAAACATCTTCAAGGATGGTAAATAAGTAACAAGGTAGGTAATGCATCAAGTAAGTAACATTTGAATTAAACAACTTAATGCAATAAGTAATATAGGTGATAAACTTTTCAAAGTAATCAAGGTAAGGGCTTAATGCATAAACCGGGGCTTGCCTTCGTTGACGATCTCAGGTTCCGGATTAGTACCACAATTATCAAATCCCGTGACAACCGGGGATTCTTCCAGAACTTGCTCAACTAGAATCATTTTGTTCTCGGGTTCTACACGAAATGATAACATATGCTTTAACATGATGATAATGTAAACATGATGCTTTCACGGTACATGAAATGTAAAAACACCCGCAAATGATTTTATTTCATGGTACAGTTGCAAGCCAACAAAACCAACTTGCAATCCTACCATTAAAATCCACACATGTGACTTGACCAAATGGATCTTGGAATCCTACTAGTCACAAAACATGACCAAAACAAGATCCAACACTAATCAAACACTTAGGGTTTGTCTTTATTTATTTTTGAATTAATTTGGAATTAAGCCCAACAATGAACTTGTTCCAAATGACCTGAAAATTTTATGTAAGATTCCTCATAACAAATTAGTGTACCAAAACAAATTTCATGATTTTTGGAATTATACAGTGACCTACAAAAATCATGGAAATTGCATTTTTCAATTAATGGACTGAATATTTGAACATTAAAAATTTATTCAAATTTCAAGTTTCAAATTTTTAAATCATACTATCATGAATTTCCTACAAATTCCCAAAGTTTCAGCACTATTCACAAATTCAGAAAATAAAAATCATCACTGTTCTTCTTCCTCACTCGTACTGACAGGCTGACCCCACTGTCAGTGACTCAAAGCAATCATGGCGGCGCTACCCTCACTGACCGGCCGCAAAATGCGCCGACGGTGACGCTCCAGCGAAACAGACCTCCCCAAAATGATCTACTACTTCCCTCGAATCAATCTCAGCTATCAGAAAGGAAAAAGGTGCACAGGAGACACCTCCACGCCGGGCATGGCGGACTGAGCACGATGGTGAATGGCGTAACCATGGTGACGCTGTAGTAGGGACTAAAGTGAAACGGTCTTCACATTTAGGAGCTCACTGTGATCACGTAGGTAGACTCGGTGAAGGCAGAGGCGTACTAGATCGATAGGACCACATGAGACCGAGGATGGCGGAGCTCCTACCGGACTCGGGGAAGACGACGTCGCGTGGCGGCGCTGGACTTCTAGAAGCGACACGATCAGGCTTGGGAGGAGCAGGAAGATGAGGCAGAGCTTCTAGCCAAAGCAATTGGCCCTAGATACTATGGCGAGGATGAATTGCGAGAGTGCAGGCAAGACACCAGCGGCGAGCAGTCGACGGGAAAACTCCGAATGATGATGGCGTACTCCTATTTATAGCAAGAAGGAGGGCGTACGGTGTTGACAGCACATGGGCGAACTCGCTATGGAGGTATTGGCGTGTCACTGCGCGTGAAAGCGGCGAAACCCGATCGGCGGTGATCTCCGCGTGGCGCCGACGGTAAGCAGAGAGGTGGAGATAGATTTTTGAAAAATTTACAGAACTGCCACTGCATCCATTTTTCAAATTACTCACAAATTTTCTAAAGAAGTTGAAAATCTCCAAAAATGAAAGTTGTTCAATTTTTCAAACTCTACAACTTTGCTTCTAGAAGTATTTTCAAATTCTGCCTCCATTTTAAAATTTGAATTTGGGGTGCATTTGAGCATTTGAATCATTTTAAAATTACTCCAAATTTTATATGTAAGCTTGAAAAACTTTGAATACCAAAGTTGATCTACATAAAATAAGCTCCAACTTTACTTTTTGCCTCAACCCCAAATTCCTCATGGATTTTGAATTAGTCAAAGGGGCAAAAAGGACTTTTATAATTTGAATATGAATTCAAATTTGATTTGTCTTCCTTTTACTTATATTTTGATTTTTGACCAGTAACATGGCCCATTAGGGTTATTTGAGTCAAATGACACATGGCCTCACATGATCATATGAAAATGACATATATTGCCTAATAAATAATGTCGCCAAATCTTGAGTGAATGGACAACAGCAGCTAATTCAAGATCATGGGTGGGATAATGTTCTTCATGCTTCTTAAGTTGTCTAGAAGCATATGCTATGACTCTGCCTTCTTGCATCAGAACACAGCCAATACCAATCCCAGATGCATCACAATAGATATCAAATGGCCTCTCGATATCAGGTTGTGCTAATACTAGTGTAGTTGTCAGCAACTTCTTCAATGTCTGAAAGGTTGTTTCATATTCTATTGACCATACAAACTTAGTTTGATTTTTCAATAATCCAGTAATTGGCTTCGCAATTCGGGAGAAGTCAGGGATGAAACGATGATAATACCCTACCAACCCCAAAAAACTACGAACTTGATGAACAGTTGTAGGTGCTTTCCAATTAAGGACTTCTTCTACCTTACTCGGATCAACAGCTATACCTTCAGCAATAGCACATGACCCAGAAATTGTACTTCCTCTAACCAAAATGCACATTTGCTGAATTTGGCATATAATTGGTGATCTCTTAATCTTTGTAGAACAATACGGAGATGTTCCGCATGTTCCTCTTTGCTCTTAGAGTAGATAAGAATGTCATCAATAAACACCACGACAAACTTATCCAACTCGGGCATGAAAACTGAGTTCATCAGGTACATGAAAAGAGCCGGGGCATTGGTCAGCCCAAAAGACATGACTAGATACTCATATAGTCCATATCGGGTAGTAAACGCTGTCTTCAGCACATCTTCATGTCTGATCTTAATCTGGTGGTAGCCTGATCTTAAGTCTATCTTTGAGAATACCTTAGCTCCCACAAGTTGATCAAAAAGTAAATCAATTCGGGGTAAGGGGTATTTGTTCTTGATGGTGACTTCATTTAATGGCCTATAGTCAACACATAACCTTAAGGTTTGGTCCTTCTTCTTCACGAAAATAGCAGGACATCCCCAAGGTGATGAACTGGGTTGAAAGAAACCCTTGTCTAACAACTCTTGTAGTTGCATTTTTAATTCTGCTAATTCTTTCGGTGGCATCCTATATGCTCTTCTGGACACTGGTGTTGTCCCTGGTTTCAGATCAATTCTGAACTCTATGTCTTGGTCTGGTGGCAGACCAGGCAAGTCATCGGGAAAGACATCTGTAAACTCACATACCACTGAAATTTCCTCGGCTCCTTCAATAATAGTTGCACAGACTGTTTCCACTGTACTCTTAGAAAAGGGAATTTGGATGCGAAGTTGGGTTTTGCTGTCAGGTGCATTTACCCTTATGGTTCTACGTAGGACATCTATGATAGCCCTGTGTTGAGTTAACTAGTTCATACCAAGGATCACATCTATATCTTGATCCTTTAATATCAGCATATTGGTAGGGAACTCATATCCTCCCAAATCAATAGGTACATGCTTAACTACCTCCCTTGTATAGATTCATCCCCCAGCCGACTGTATATGATAGGGTTCTTTTGTTTCCCTAATAGCTATCCCATGCTTCACAACAAATGTACGATTGATGAATGTATGGGATGCACCAGAATCAAATAAGGTAATTGCAGGATGCTTAGCAATGGGAAACATACCCATCATAACTGGTTCTCCTTCTGGAATAGATTCCACTTGAGTATAGAATACCCTTCTAGTTTTCTTCTCAGCCTGACCCTTCTGATTATTCTGAGCATTGCCCTTGTACTGATTCTGAGATTGATTAACAGGGGCTTTGGGTGCATCAGGATTGTTCTTCCTAGGATACGGACATTCTCGGAAAAAATGCCTAGATTTACCACAATTATAGCATGGAAAATTGTGATTCTGGGGAGTAGCATTGCGGTTTGCATTATTTGTATTGTTCTGCTGCTACGGTGCTTGATGAGTATAAGGCGTATTAGTTGCAGGGCGAATGAAGATTTGTTGCATGCTTTGGCCTTGTTGTGGGTGGAATGGCGTACGGCCATGATTCTGAGGATGGTATACTATCTTCTAACGCTTACCACTTGATGATCCGGAAGCAAATATTTTCTTCTTCTTCGCCTCCTTGTGACGGCGGTAATTCTCTTCTGAAGCGATAGCAATGTTGATTGTCTCATGGTAAGTTGCATTACCACAGGCTGCCATCATTGTCTAAAGTTTAGTGTTCAAGCCTCTAAAAAAAGGATTCTTTTTCTTCCTATCAGTATTCACATACTCAATAGCATACTGCGACAGGTGGTTGAAACGCCCAACATAATGCATCACCGGGTGCTCCCCTTGCTTAAGAGCCAAGAACTCTTCCAACTTCATGGTCATCACACCGTCCAGAATATAATGTGCCCTGAAGGCATCCTTGAACTCCCTCTAGTTGATTTGGAGACCAGCGGGCTGTATTGCTACCAAATTTGCCCACCAGGCACCAGCAGCTCCTTGGAGTTGCTGTGCCGCAAACCTTAGTTTTTGAACCTCAGTACAGTGGATCAGCTCAAACTTTTGCTCTATTGTCCTAAGCCAATGATCAGCTTCTAAAGGTTCGTCTGCCTTAGAGAATACAGGCAGATGTGTGTCAGTAAAATCCACATAAGTTGACTCATCATTTCCATTACGATGGCCACGATGAGGGTATGGTGCCTGCTGGTTCTGCACCAACTCCCTTAACAGCCTGGCATTCTCTGCTGTTGCGTTGACGAGTGCAGCTATGGCATCTACCATAGTCGAGGGCATTGGTGGAGGATTTGGGCACTCATCATCGTCATGCGAGCCACTAACACCAGTTCAGGTGATAGGACGAGGCATCTGTTAGAGAAACACATTTACTTACATTATTCTTTATTAAAAGCATTTAAAAGGTTTCATACTACTAAGGGTTTTTATTTATATTACATGTCTTGTATCCCATAAGACAACCCTGGTTTTCTTAGGAAAGCAGTAAAGGAACTACTACTACTCCAAGCTTTTAGTCTTTGGCATCCGTGCCCATATCGGACGAAATCTCATCTTCATCTGAGAAGTACACTAACTCCTCAGGATCCTCCTCCTCTTCCTCATTCTTGACTTCTCCTAGATCTACAATCATTTCTTCATCGATAACTTCACCATCCCCATGAGGAGGATGAAGTTGAGCATACAGTATATGGACATTCTCATGCAGAATGGCATTGTCCATCTCTAGGTCCTCTACGTAGAACTCCAACTCATTGACGTGTTCATTGGCTGCATCTTCTCGTGTCCAGGCTTCATTCCATAGCTCCATGGTCATGGTGATACCCCGTTGCATTTCCGCCAGCTCTTCTTGGTCTTTGTCATGAGCTTGACGAAGAGTGTTGAGCTCCTTGTTAAGGTTCTCAACGTTGGCAGGGTTACTTGAAGATCCTTCCTCTCCTAGGTTCTTGGAACTTCCTTCACCAAGCTTGTGATTTCTTGGTGCCAATTGGTGACGTGGGACTCCATGAGGTCCGGTGGACTTACGTGCAGTTTTCTTGGTCTTAGCCATAGCCTGTAGAATTTAGGGTAGGACTATAAGAATAGCTTGAGGATAATGGAGGTTAGCAAGAATGGGATTGACATTACTTACCCAACCACTATTAAGGGGAATTATAATGCAAGGTGCTCAAGCATGATGCATGAATCGATCTTACGAATCTAAGTACAAAAGATTAATATAATCATAAGTACTAGATTTTTAATACATAGGACAAACCTAATCATATTATCCGCCACAAACTTTTCAAATAAGTCAGGATTGAGTCTAGATCAAAGGTAAGAAGAAAAAATTTAAACTTTAAAATATCAAGTTTACTTTCTTTGATCCAAATCATTTTGAAGGTTTTCCAAAGTAACCTACAATGATCTTAGATGGGAACTGCTCTGATACCAGCTGTGGTAGAACCTCCTAAGGAATCGGGCCCACATGCACCTATCGTTGTCTTAACAAACCTCAGATAGTGTACACGAGTTCCCAACAACTCAACAGGTCTGTCGAGTGTCCTCGGGAAACCCGAATCATCCACGATTCTCTTTTCAAACAGGATCCCAATCACAGTCATTGCAGATTACAATAGTTTTATTCAAACATATATACCAGAGTAAAAGATAGCGGAAGTCTTAAGATAACATAGTTACAAACCAGTTGTTTTCAAACTTACAATACCATAAGTGTCATACAACCATAGTAGCGGGATAATATTACATTAACTTATTTATCAAACAGTCTAGTTCCATGTCCAAAGGCCATTCATCACTCCTCATTGTCATTGACTTCAAACACAGACATGTAGCAGGGACCAAAATAAGCCTGCGCATGTGACTCACCTGCAACAAGGGTTAACAAACCCGGAGTACAAAAGTACTCAACAAGACTAACCCGATGTAAAGGGGTGTAAGACTTTTAGAGATGTAGGGTTTGGGGCAAGGTAAGGATGTAGCAAAATTCAAAGTCCTTTGCCAAACGCTTACTATTCTTATCCTATTTTCAAGTTTTACCCCTAAGTCCTTTTAGTTCATTATCTCAAACTAAATGTACATTTCCCATATTCCATTCCTTCTCATTCCATTCTTCCTCATATTTTAGTAATTCACCAGTCCTGCATTGCTTCTGTAATGAATCGAGTCTCCATATCCACGGAGCACCGGCAATTCGAATTGATTCAAGTCCTAGCTGGGGATTCCTTATCACACGACATATGTAGAACTTAATCTTGCATATATCAACCTTGCTACCGGATCCTCCTATACTAAGCTGTCTCCATGCCACCCGAGAGCACAGCACACCTCAAATCCGGCCACATTCCAGCCACGAGGGTACACGCTACTCTCGCCATCTCTCCACTCCCAGTGTGCGGGCATTTGTCTTAGTATCGGATTAGCCGAAGTATGCTTACCAGAGTATGTGACTAGTACTACAAAGTGTCTCGTTTAGAAGATCCACAATGAGTGGCCTTTAAGCGACATAGCCGACAACATTACCCAACATTCAAGATAAGTCACCCGACTAGTCTCTAGTTCATTCAACCTTCTTTCTTTCTTTGGCCAGTATGCCATCTTTGATTGTATCAAAACTTTTACTTTGAAAGCCTACTATAAAGCATACTAAGCATTCTATGCTTTTGTAAATAAAAATATCTTCAAGGATGGTAAACAAGTAACAAGGTAGGTAATGCATCAAGTAAGTAACATTTGAATTAAACAACTTAATGCAATAAGTAACATAGGTGATAAACTTTTCAAAGTAATCAAGGTAAGGGCTTAATGCATAAACCGGGGCTTGCCTTCGTTGACGATCTCAGGTTCTAGATTAGTACCACAATTATCAAGTCCCATGACAACCGGGGATTCTTCCAGAACTTGCTCAACTAGAATCATTTCGTTCTCGAGTTCTACATGAAATGATAACATATGCTTTAACATGATGATAATGTAAACATGATGCTTTCACGGTACATGAAATGTAAAAACACCCGCAAATGATTTTATTTCACGGTACAGTTGCAAGCCAACAAAACCAACTTGCAATCCTACCATTAAGATCCACACATGTGACTTGACCAAATGGATCTTGGAATCCTACTAGTCACAAAACATGGCCAAAACAAGATCCAACACTAATCAAACACTTAGGGTTTGTCTTTATTTATTTTTGAATTAATTTGGAATTAAGCCCAACAATGAACTTGTTCCAAATGACCTAAAAATTTTATGTAAGATTCCTCATGACAAATTAGCGTACCAAAACAAATTTCATGATTTTTGGAATGATACAGTGACCTACAAAAATCATGGAAATTGCATTTTTCAATTAATAGACTGAATATTTGAACATTAAAATTTTACTCAAATTTCAAGTTTCAAATTTTTAAATCATACTAGCTCATGTACAGAAGCTACACACAAAATTTCAGAATTTTTGGAGCTACCATGAATTTCCTACAAATTCCCAAAGTTTTAGCACTATTCACAAATATAGAAAATAAAAATCATCACTGTTCTTCTTCCTCACTCGTACTGACAGGCTGACCCTACTGTCAGTGACTCAAAGCAATCACGGCGGCACTACCCTCACTGACTAGCCGCAAAATGCGCCAACGGTGACACTCCGGCGAAACAGACCTCCCCAAAATGATCTACTACTTCCCCCGAATCAATCTTAGCTATTAGAAAGGAAAAAGGTGCACAGGAGACACCTCCATGCCGGGCATGGCAGACTGAGCACGATGGTGAATGGCGTAACCACGGTGATGCTGCAGTAGGGACTAAAGCGAAACGGTCTTCACATTCAAGAGCTCACCGTGATCACGTAGGTAGACTCGATGAAGGCAGAGGCGTACTGGGTCGACGGGACCACGTGAGACCGAGGATGGCGGAGCTCCTGTCGGACTCGGGGAAGACGACATCGCGCGGTGGCGCTGGACTTCCAGAAGCGACATGATCAGGCTTGGGAGGAGCAGGAAGACGAGGCGGAGCTTCTAGCAAAAGCAATTGGCCCTAGATACTACGGCGAGGACGAATTGCGAGAGTGCGGACAAGACACCAACGGCGAGCAATCGACGGGAAAACTCCGAATGACGACGGCATACTCCTATTTATAGCAAGGAGGGCGTATGGTGTTGACAGCACACGAGCGAACTCGCCACGGAGGTATTAGCGTGTCACTGCGCGTGAAAGCGGTGAAACCCGATCGGCGGTGATCTCCGCGTGGCACCGGCGGTAAGCAGAGAGGTGGAGATAGATTTTTGAAAAATTTACAGAACTGCCACTGCATCCATTTTTCAAATTACTCACAAATTTTCTAAAGAAGTTGAAAATCTCCAAAAATGAAAGTTGTTCAATTTTTCAAACTCTACAACTTTGCTTCTAGAAGTATTTTCAAATTCTACCTCCATTTTGAAATTTGAATTTGGGGTGCATTTGAGCATTTGAATCATTTCAAAATTACTCCAAATTTTATATGTAAGCTTGAAAAACTTTGAATACCAAAGTTGATCTACATAAAATAATCTCCAACTTTGCTTTTTGCCTCAATCCCAAATTCCTCATGGATTTTGAATTAGTCAAAAGGGGCAAAAAGGACTTTTATAATTTGAATATCAATTCAAATTTGATTTGTCTTCCTTTTACTTAGATTTTGATTTTTGACCAGTAACATGGCCCATTAGGGTTATTTGAGTCAAATGACACATGGCCTCACATGATCACATGAAATTTGACCCTTGTGGTCATGATCTTTATTTAGGGTTTTTGAAACACATCACATGAAATAACAACATTATGAAATAAACCTTATTTAGTGAATGCATTCAAAACTTTATACTATATAAATGCTTTGCAATGCACATGATGACATGTCAAATTTTAGTATTAGGTCAAAACACCAGAGGTGTTACATAAGGTCAAGATGGCGACTAGAGGGGGTGAATAGTTGTTTCTAAAACTTAATCGTGTCGGTTAACCTAAACAAGTGTGGAATTAAAACTATCAGTCTAGCCAAGACTACACCCCTCTATCTATGTTCTCTAGCACCTTGCAAAGATCCTAATTAAGCAACAAAGGTGTCGGGCTAGCTAGAGCTCACCTAATCAATTTTAGAAGCAAGGTCACATAAACCTATGCCACTAGTACTTTAAGCAACAGGGAGCTCCTACACATGCTAGTAAGCAAAAGCACAAAGCCAACTAAGCTCACTAGCAATGCTCAATAACAAGACAACCAATGCCAAATTAGAGAGTGCAAATACTTAGCTACACAAACTAAGCAATGTGACTAACAAGGTTACACAAACCAAATTATTCATGCAAGGGATCTACTTCTATGCTACACAAGCAAGAAGGTAACTAGTGAGCTACATAAGCTAACTAATTACAAGAGCAACTACACAAGCACAATGTATATAAAAGTAATCACAAGCTTGTGTAAAGGGATTGCAAACCAACAGGGAGAACAAGGTTGACACGATGATTTTCTCCCGAGGTTCACGTGCTTGCCAACAAGCTACGTCCCCGTTGTGTTGACCGCTCACTTAGTGGTTCGGTGGGTAATTGGCATCACCCACCAAGCCCGCACGTCGGGCACTGCAAGAACCTACCCCAAAAGTGAAGGTAGCTCAATGACACGCTCAACTAGAGTTGCTCTTCATGGCTCCCATGGGGCAAGCACAATGCCCATCACAAAGCTCTTCTTCGGAGCACTGCACAAGCTTCTTGCGGGCTTCGATGGAGACCACCACCAAGCCATCTAGGAGGTGGAAACCTCCAAGAGTAACAAGCACCACTGGCTTGAAACTCAATCACCTAGTTCCACTCGATGCAACCTCATGATGCAATTGCACTAGAATCACTCTCTCACACAGTCGGATGATCACTATCAAGCATATGTGAGATGGAGGGCTCCTAAGCACTCACAAGCATGGACACAAACTCCCCTAAGGTGCTCAGCTCCAACCATGGCCAAGATACCCTTCTATTTATAGCCCCACGGGCTAAACTAGCCGTTACCCCTTCACTGGGCAAAACTCATGGTGGCCGAACGTGCCGGTCGTAATGACCGGACGTAGGACCCCAGCGTCCGGTCAACAGATGCTTGCCATGTGTCACCTCCCTTCAACCTCAGTCGCTAGATCTCAACGGTCAAGTGACGACTGGACGCAGCTGCTCAAAGTGACCGGATGCAAGGCCCCAGCGTCCGATCATTTCTAGTAAGGTTCCAGTCATGACTGGACATGTCTGATTGGTCATGATCGGACGCAGCATCAGTGTCTGGTCCTTCTCCAACTTTTCTGTGTTGCCTACATCACCATACATCATCCTGACTGGACGCGCCCAGCCAGCGTCTGGTCATTTTCAGCACCAGTATCCGGTCAAAGACCGACGCCTGCATGCTCTCTGTCGCCACTGGCCAGATGTAGGACCCTAGCGTTCGGTCACCACGCGACCAGCGTCTCGTCCACTCTGTGAGACCCTATCTTTTCTGTATAGGGTGCCGGTGGCACTGTCGGACTATCCGCACTCCGCCAGTGGAGTTTCGAACCCTTCTCGCCTCTGTTCCATCGCCGAGTTGATCCACATCAACTCCAACTTCATCTCCTTTATAAATGTGCCAACACCACCAAGTGTACACCACCATGTGTATGTGTGTTAGCATTTTCACAATTATTTTTCAAAGGATTAGTCACTCAACTTGCCACACCACTCAATCCTAGCGATGATGCAAAGTTAGATCACTCGAGTGGCACTAGATGACCGATATGCAAACAAGTTTGCCCTTCTTGATAGTACGGCCATCTATCCTAAACCTGGTCACAAACTTCTCTACACACCTATGACCAGTGAAATGAAATGCCCTAGGTTATACCTCTGCCTTGCGCATTCTATTCCATCTCCAATGTCGATGCAACACATGCACCAACACGATCAACAATGATATGATCCACTTCATATCATCACATGATCATATTGGTTCATCGATCTTGACTTTACTTGCTTTTCACCGTTGCCTTCATCCATCGGCGCCAAGTCTTGCTTAAGCTTCACCGCCACACGGTCCATCGCTCCAAAGCCTCTAACTTGCCCTTCACGCTTGCAACCGGTCCATCAAGCCATGTCTTGATCTTCTCCACCTTGATCACATGACTCAATGTCATGTCTCATTTGCAATGAGCTCCTTCATCATCACATGTGTGAGCTTTGCAACATCTCTAGGCCATTTTCACCTTCATGGCGTATGTTGCTCATGCACATGTACCTATGTACTAATCACCTATGTATCTCACATAAACACAATTACTCTACCTAGGTTGTCACTCAATTACCAAAACCATACAAGGACCTTTCAACTCCCCCCCCCAATCAAAGTGAGGGGGCATGGGTCACGGCCCATGAGCGGTCCTCGCCTAGCGGGCCCATTGCCAGTAGGTCAGGGCTTCAGAGCCTTGCCGCTTACGTCTCAGTATGCACTATTTGATCTCATAGTTCAAGTGTTTTGAGCGAGACTGACATGTACTTGTTTTGATAGCGGCCAGATGTTGATGGGGTTGAGTATCGCCCCAACTCCCATGCGGGTGGAGTGGACACCCAGCCGCGGTGAGTGGCGAGGAGAGCAGGGCGGTGGCGGTGGGTCCTTCCCCTCTGGGGGTGGTGTATTCCTAGCCGGTCGCAAGTACAGTGGTAGCGTCGGAGGCTAGGTCATAGGTGACCCTTGCGATCCTTCCCACACCAATTACGGTGAAAGAGGGGAGGGAGACCAGGCTCCCTGCCTTGCCGATCAGAGGGCCACATGGCTCGCCCTTTTGGCTAGAGCTGGACGTGTTGGGGGGAGACATGGCTAGGCCGAAGGCTGAACGTCTGTCGGTGGGCTATGAAATCAAGATAGTAGAGGTCTCCTCCGACGGTGAAGTCAGTGACAGGGTGGAGCCGTCGGTGCCGTCGCAAGAGCTGGCGGTGGTCCGATCGTTGGCTAGGCCTTCCAGCAGGAAAGGGGCGACCACTGACCTAGTATGCTAGTGTGGCCCTACCCCGAGGGCCTGAGGAAGGTTCAGTTCATCCTTCGGGATGAGCAGGAGGATCAGCTCTGGGACGTGCTTGGAGGAGAGGACTCGCCATGGAGTCTGATCTCGCCCAAACTAGGGTGAAGCTCGAGGAGGCCCTAGAGTGGGTCAAGTCCATCCAGTAGGCGGTTACTATTGACCTACCCCGTGTCATAGAGGTAGGTTTTTTGTGTTCATCCTTGGCCCCTTGGTCTTCCACTGGTTATCTCAGCGTGTTTGCCTTTTGTGTTGTAGGGCTTGGAGGAGATGTCGAGCTGCAAGTCTTGCTTCCTTCGAGAGGAGCATGTCTAGGAGGCCATGATGTCATAGTGGGTTGCCAAGCTCAAGCACGAGCTAGAGTCTGTCTACCATGAGTCTCAAGGCTAGGCGGTCAAGGCGACGGAGGCGCGAGCGGTGGAGCTGCTCACGGCGGAGGCTTGAGGCGACGAAGGTCCACTAGATGGAGACTAAGGCAGTGCTCTAGAATTCCTTGGCGGAGACTAAGGTGACGCTTTAGAGTTCCGTAGAGGCCCTAGAGTCAGAGCAGAAGGCCCTAGAGTGAGAGCGGAAGGCCCAGTCGGAGGTTGACCAGGAAGTGCTCGTGCTCTGGGGCTGGGTGCTCAGGACAGAGGAGGCAAATGCTCGGCTACATGAGCAGGTGACTTGGTAGGAGGAAGAGCTCTCCATCCTCAAGAACACCCACCTCGGTATGTACCTTTTCTACTTTTGGTTGATGTCTTGGTTTTTCCTTTAACTTGCTTCTGAGCTCGCCATCCTTCTTCAAGAACTAGGTGGAAAGGTTGGGTTGCTGGAGTAGGACCTAGAGATAGCCAAGGCGATGGTCGGTCGGAATACAAAGGCGCTGGCCAAGTCCCTTGAAGAGCAACATGCTCTCGAGGGGGAGCTTGACCAGATCTACAACGTCGCCTAGGTCGTTGTCATGGAGGTGTTCAGGTTGGTGCCGAGCACCAGCACACCCACCATCCAACTGGCAGAGGTCCCAAATGAAGTTCGGGTGCTCATCACCAACGGGGTGTTCTATGGGATGTCGGGGGTGCTGACTTCGGTGGCGACGCACCACCTGGATCTGGGCTTCGCTGCCATCTATAGCGGGTATGCCGACGGCTGGAGCCCAGAGGCCATCCATGTGCTCGGGGAAAGCTTGCTGCCACATGCACAATTGGTGGCTGAGCAAGTCTTTGTGCAGTGGGTGATGGATGCCCGCTATGCGAACATGGCCGAAGGCGTGCACAAGGAGGACGTCGCCCAGCCTACGGATGGAGTGGAGCCTAGGTCGAAAGCGAACACCGCCCCACCTCCGACTGAGCCAAGTCTCATCCAACCAGAGAGCGAGCAGCCCCTACCTTCCCTGGTCACACCGTCAGTTGATGCCGCCAGGCAACCATAGTAGGAATTAGAGTAAAAGTAGTTTAGCAAATGCAAAAGTTAAGTTCATGGGGGAGCCCCCATGTGAATAGTTCTTATTCATGAATACATCCATTTTGCTTTGTGATGAATCACTTTGTTCAGGGAAGCTTATCCCATCCGTTCCTTATTTTTACCCTAGCATAACTTTGTTTTTATTCTTTCTTTTTTGCACCTGCCCATTTGAACTACAGGCTACAACCTTAAGAACCTAGGCGTGGCCCGCGAAGCTTAGCTGCTCGTAACCATAGGTTGTGGTGGGGTGTGATCGGTCGGAATGTTTAAAGCAAAGTTATGTAAGGCAATTAAAGGAACGAACTACCCTTTTGTTCGGGTAGAAAAGTATTTACCATAAGATAGTAAAAAAGATAGGTGGTATCGCACCCTCGTGGAGCCCCTGAGTGACCTAGGGCGAGAGTGTTCGGGTCGGGGCGCTTGTAGGAGCAAATGTTAAGTGAAAGAAAGCGGTAAGACCAAATTTTTAGGGGTAGAAACGACATAACTATTCAATGTTCCAAGTGTTGGTGAGAACGTTGTTGTTGTTGTCCTTTAGTTGGTAGGTGCCCGATCGGATTACTTCGGTCACCGTATAGGCTTGAAATGCTCACGGTTTCACATGTAGGCATGCGAAAAGGTGCTACCCACTGTGATGGGGCCGTTCGGTCTCGGCATCTTTAGCTTCAGGTAGGTGTTGTCATGCTAGGCCTGATGCCATTTGTTGATGATGTTGCGAGCATCTCGGTTCGGCTCAAGGCATTCATGCATAGGCGGCCAGTGTGGAGCAAGCACCGGGTTAGGTCATGGTGTGGCCGCGGCCTCCTGTTCTATGCTCGGTGGCTATAGTGGTGGGCGGATGGAGCGATGCGTCTAGTGCATCCCCGCCCCCCTGGTGGGGAGAGAGGCCACGAGTCAGTGTTGCGATGTGGAGCTCTCTGCCTATTGAACGATGGTAGTCTCCACTAGCACCCATAGGTTCTGGTGGACCGCCTGCTCATGTGGGTCGATAGGCTCAGGAAGCCCACGTAGAAGCATCGTCGCCGCAGCGATGTTCTGACTAGCCTGAGTGAATTGTGGGGGATTGTTCCCCTCGTCGATGATGTTACACTGAACCTGGCGGGCGCGACCCCAGGTGCCGCTCGCCGGGTTATGCGCATGGGGTGCATCAGGTGTGTCGAGCATGCCAGCGTAGGTGGTGGCTGTCTCTACCGCCTTTGTCATAGCTCCTCACCGTGCTCCTAGGCACATGTGAGGGCATCCGTGCGAGGGTCCAGAGGGGTGTGGGTCTGAAGAGACTCCACCACCACTAGTGGCTATCCCAGGGCGTCTGCCATAGCACACTCATGGGATAGAGGGTGGCTAGGTGCCACGACATCGCCGATGCTGGAGCCGTCGCTCTCAACATCGTCATCCATGAGGTCGTGAAAAGAGGCGGGAGCATAGTTTGCTATCCCCATGAATTCAGAAGTGAGAAGGGGCAGCACCAGCATCTTTTGGAGCCCCCGTGCATACGCATCTGTGGGGGATGTGAGGCCATAGGGGAACCGGTCGCACGACGGTCATGGTAGGGACAACGGGGTCCCTCCAGAGAATCGACGAAAAATAGTAAATAGCGAGTAAATAACAGTATGTACATTATTCATAGTGGGGTTTGAGCCTAGCATAGGCTCGGAGCGAAGCATAGGCACCTCATCATTGAGGTCGTCAGGTCGCTCGATGCCGACGAAGGGCGCTCCTCCTCCGACGGGTGCTAGGACAAGTGCCTCCTCGTGGAGGTGAAGCATGCTGAGCCGGTTGGCAATGAAGTCCAGGCTTCCAAAGAGGATGGCTTGGGATGGCTTGAAGACAAAAGGAACCCACATCCCAATAGGTGGGAGAGCGGGAAACTCCAGCGAGCCAAAGCGAGTCGTATCACTTGAGCCCACCATGGCGAAGGTGGCGGAAAGGTGGGCCATCCGATGACCAAAAGCGTGAACGTACGGCATCTTCCCCATAGACGGCGCCAATTGTCAGTGCAGAAAGTGACCAACACATAAATATTTGTAGTTTTGTCGTACGTTGTGATCGGATGTGGCCTAGCACTCAATGACATGTGGTTTATACTGGTTCAGGCAACGTGCCCTACATCCAGTTTGAGTCAGTCGGTGACTTTTATTGCCAAGCCCAGGTGCTCAAAGTTTGCTGTGGGGTTACAAATGAGAGGGAGTAAGATGAGGGTGCAAGAGGTCCAGTCAGACTCTAGACCGTAGGGCCGAGAGAGACAGGAGCTCCTATGTGTGCTAAGTATTTGAGTGTGTGCTCTATTGGAGTCATTCATTGGGTGTTCTAATCGATTGGATCCCTGTCGAGTCGTTCATGAATCGATCCTAGTGGTTAAATTGTTCGTCTTTTGGAGAGAGTGCATCCCTTTTATAGATGAAGGGGATGGCCTTACAAGAGAGAGTGTGAGAGAATGAGTGTGTGTGGTACCTAGTCTTGTTACCCACACCATCGGGTACAAGACAGTTTGTCGGTGCCCATAACACTGTTGGTGTTTGGATGCAAGTGGTTGGTTCCACCGTCTTCTTCTAGTATGGCAGACATCGGCACCTACCATACTATAAGATAAGTGTCAGCGCCCACAACACTATTCATGTTCTGAAATGTTTGGAAGGTTGTGGTGCGTCCTTCTAACATGGCCTGATAGTACTATCCTATAGGTGCGTAGGGTATGACCCTTGATATTGTGGTTGACTAGAGCACCCTGCCTTACTTGCTCTATTCGTTTCCTGGGTCTTGACCGAGCGAGCATCCTCGATCGGTCGTTCCCCAGTCAGCTCCGACCTTCCAGACGAAGAAGAGCTATTAGCATAGGTTTGATGTACTCCTGGTCGGAGAAGCGAGTCGGAGTTGGAGGCGAGCGTCATTCCTCTTTGGCCAGGCCTTCCGGTTAGAGAGGCAGGCTAGAGTCAGAAATGAGCGCCCGAGTCAGAGGTGAACTAGCTAGGCCTTCTGGTTGGAGAGGTGGGCCGGAGTCAGAGGCAAGCATCATTCCTCCTTGGCTAGGCCTTTTGGTTGGAGAGGTGGGCTGGAGTCAAAAGCGAGCGTCGTTCCTCCTTAGACAGGCCTTCCGATCGAAGAGGCAAGCCAGAGTTGAAAGCGAGCATCATTCTTCTTTGGCAAGGCCTTCCGGTCGGAGACTAGATCGTTCTTCTGGCCTATCATTAGGTTTTTGGGACGGCCCTGGAGTTGTGCATCATTCGCAACATCATCTGCTGGGCCGAGCTTTTGCTGGGAAGCAGATCCATGAGGGACCCTAGGTTTATGAACCCGATAGTATGCGTATTCTTATTTTAAGAGTTGCTATTACATAAATGCTAAATGTTGCATCATCATCGCATGCATGTAGAGAACGAGTTGGTGGAGTTTGTGACCACCGAAGAGCAAGAGTACAAGGAGGTGATCAAGGAGTATGAGGAGGAGGTCCTTGTATAGGAGGAAGCCTCGGAGCCACCAACGACTAACATAGCTGACAATCCACCTGCCCAAGGCTAGCCCCGGTGCATAACCCTTATTTTGAATAATCACTAGATATATATATATATATATATATGTGTGTGATGTGCATTTACATTACAGGATTTATATTGAAACTACATGCAAAGATAAACCTACCTATGAGTCCTACTAGCATAGGTCGAGTAGCTGCTATGCTTAGGCTATCGGTAGTGTGAGTAACCTACCGTTACTCACAATAGGTGATTATTATTATTACTGTCATGATAAAATGGTGAAAGGAAATGGAAACCAGGCAGGGATATGGTACGTGTATTGGTGGGTGTGATAGGTTGTGTCCCACGGCCAATGGGGCATAGCTTGGTTATAATGTTTTCCCTGTCTGTGTTGGTTAAGGACCGTCCATTGCTGTGGACGGTAATCAGGTCACACACTTATTATCTTGAGTACATACTTGCTTATGGAAGAGGGAAGGCTCGTTGCTCTCTTGTCATGGGTTCTAGCTCTTTCTAGATCGACTGATTGGAGGTGAGGATGGTGGAGGTCTAAGCACCACATTAAGTTCGAGACTCAGGAGTGGGGGCTTGGAGTCCAAGTTTGGACGAGGACCTAGACCCCTTGACAGGAGAGTGGTGGGTTGGTCTTGCTTGTGCCTAGGGTACAAGCAAGGCGTGTGTTTCGGGGTACCTAGCTGGGATACATTGGTTCACGAATTGCCATGTGATACGGTATGACTTGGCTATGGTCTAGCATCATAGTAAAAACTAGAAGATGAAAGGGGATGAATGGATCTAATTGCTCAACTCTTGCTTAAAAGTAGAACAGGTGCTTACATAGAATGGTTAGCTAATGAACTAATCATGACTGCTAATAAAACACATACATAAGGATTCACTACTAGTAATGCTTTTCGCAAAAAGGAAACCCAGCAAACCATAAAGCTTATCATATCCTTTGGAGTCAGGAAATTATTCCCACTAGTCGGGTAAGAATCATGAGTACATTGTGTACTCAGGGTTTATTTACCCCTATTGTAGGTGTAGCTTGAGGAGTGGTTGTTGTGTGGAGGATTCTTCTGATGGGCATAGTTTGTTAGATGGTTGTTTCAATTCCACTATTTAAATTCCGCACTCTGAACTTGGTATTGTAATAATGTATTTCCGAGAACTCTTGTTGTATGAAATGGACAAAGTATTGTAAACTTGTTCTCATTATTGGATTCTGGATGAAAAATATGGATTGTTTGAGTTCTCCCTTGGAGTGTGCTCGATGGAACTGTCCGATGTAGCCAACTTTTGGGGTGCTTAGTGTCTAGCGGAAGATGAGCGCCTTCGAAGGTGTGTTATTTCGGATGGTTCTTCCACAGGTGGTATCAGAGCCAATAATGAGTTACGAGTTTCATAACTCTTTTTGAAACCTAAAATTTGACCAACAAAAGTTTTGCGAAAAGTAGGATACGATAAAATTATGTAAATAAGTATAAGCCCTAGCAATATGGTCTATCTAGGATTGCGGCACTGGTTTTATCTAATCAATTTTCTATAGATACACTCACTTATGCTACGTAAGAATCGTTTAGTAAGTGGAAAGTGAGTGTGCGATGTGCTGAAAACTTTTGTGAATGCCGCTATATTCTGGCTTGAGTGAACGGGTAGGCCGATGCATGCATCATGAAAAGAGAATCTTGCTTAAACTAAACTCCCCCCACACATATAATTTGGATTAGTGAATTGATTGGATAACCTAAAAGAATGCTTTAATAAAAGCCTTATCATTTCTCTAAGTCTCTTGTTCCTAATCTAGAGGGTTGTCCCTAATGGTTGGTTCTTATCTATTTATAGATGAACCTGAGGTCTAGTCAGGGGAGTACCAGCGCTGGGGCAGACCAGGGTGATAACGGTCGTGGTGAGGACAATGGCAACACCAATGGGGACAGCCACAAGGCCCACTTCTAGCTCCTCCTCCGCCACCACCACCTCCGATGACCTATGCGGAGATGCTGGCTGCTCGGCATGAGTTAGCCCGTGCCTTGGAGATGCTTGCCTAGGCTATTAGTGCCTTCGCCCGTGGAGGCCCCGGTGGCAATGGCGGGAATAGGGGTGGTGTCCATGCTCCCATGGGGCCCTGTTTCTACCAGGACTTCCTGAAGACACACCTGCCCATGTTCACGCCAACTGCTAAGCCTCTAGATGCAGAGCATTGGCTTCGTATTCTAGAGCAGAAGTTTTAGCTGCTCACTGTGACTGAAGAGCAGAAGGTGCGCTTTGCCGCACAACATTTTATGGGGTCTGTCAGTGCGTGGTGGGATACTTTCAATGCCATACAGCCGGTGGACCACCATGTGACTTGGTAGAAGTTTACTACTGCTTTCCGTGAATACTATATTCCTACTAGTTTGCTGAACAGGAAGTTGACTGAGTTCCTGGATCTGAAGCAAGAGAGTATGACTATGATGGATTATGTGAACAAGTTCAACCATCTTGCATAGTATGCTGGGACCCATGTAGATACTGATGAGAAGAAGAGGGACCATTTCTACCATGGCCTCTCTTGCATCTTGCAAAAGGAGATGTACACTAGGGGATACAGACTTTTGGTGCTTTGATGAATGCTGCCATTGCTATGGAGGGACTTCAGCATGATTCTCAGGTGGAGTGGAAGCATAAGTGGGTGATCACAAGATCTTCTAGTCACCCACAGGCTCAGAAGGTGCAGGTTGTTAGGAGGATGTCCTATCACTCTCCGAGTGGATAGCCATCCCGTCAGTCTCAGCAGGCTTACTAGGCACCTCCCACCCAGTATCGTGCACCTACTCGGTAGGTGCAACAACAGCCTCAGGGATAGTGGGTTCCACCACATCAGGGACAGGGGAACAAGTTTGGTGCTTGTTTCAAGTGTGGCAAGGAGGGCCACTATGCTTGGGAGTGTCTATAGAACCAGCCTGCGTAGACTTTCCAGCCTTTAGCCAACTCCCGTCTGGTCAAGAAGATGATTATCACGAGAAGGTGGCCATAAGTCGCTCTGGACAAGTCAACTTCACTGAGGCTGAGGAGATTTTTGCAGAATGAAAATGTGATGGATGGTATGTTTACCATTGATTTCCACCCAGCATATATGTTGTTTGATTCTAGTGCATCACATTCATTCATGAGCATGGGGTTTGCACAGAGGCACAATATATCTCTTATGGCTATTCCTATTGCCTATAGAATCAGTACTCTAGATGCGTAGTTGTGCGTTAATACTCGGATGGACACAGTTAGATTAGTGCTAGCCACTCACACTTACCGCCTCTAGTTCATGGTGCTGCCTAGGCAAGGCATAGATACAATTTTGGGCATGAACTGGTTGCAAGTTTATGGGGTAGTCTTGAACCTTAAGCAGAGAGTTGTTGAGTTACGGCTTTCTTCTTTCGAGGATAGGTTGTCTCTCCTTATGCCCTCAGATCCAGCTGTACCAGTTGTTGCTCATGTTGAAGCTTCTCTTGATCTTGCTTCTATTCCTATGGTCTGTGAGTTTCCAAATGTCTTTCCTGGAGATCTACCTAGGTTGCCACCGGATAGGGACGTGGAGTTTACTATTGAGTTAGAACCTAGCACTACTCCTATTTCATGGCATCCCTACCGCATGGGTCCTAAAGAACTAGTAGAAATGAAGAAGCAGTTAGCAGAATTATTGGAGAAGGGCTTTATCCGTCCTAGCTCTTCACCATGGGGTTGCCCAGAAATTTTTGTGAAGAAGGACGGTACTCTGTGGATGTGTGTGGATTACCGCTCTCTCAATGCGGTAACCATTAAGAAAAGTATCCCTTGCCTCGTATTGATACTTTGTTCATTCATTTGGTTGGTGCAAAGGTATTTTCTAAGATTGATCTTCGTTCGGGTTATCATCAAATTAAGATCAAACCACAAGATATAACAAAGACAGCTTTCTCTACTAGGTATGGGTTGTATGAATACCTAGTCATGTCCTTTGGTCTTAGCAATGCTCCTGCATTCTTCATGTATCTTATGAATTCAATCTTCATGCCGGAGTTGGATAAGTTTGTAGTGGTGTTCATTGATGACATTTTGATATACTCCAAGAACAAAGAAGAGCATGCACAACATCTTCAGATAGTACTAACTTGATTAAGGGAACATAAGTTGTATGCCAAATTCAGCAAGTGTGAGTTTTGGTTAGATCGAGTGTAGTTTTTGAGACATGTTCTGCACCTGAGGGTATCTCTATGGACCCAAACAAGGTGCAAGATGTGTTAAATTGGAAGTCTCCAAAGTTAGTGCATCAGATCCATCAGTTCCTTGGTCTTGCTGGTTATTATCGATGCTTCATTCCTGACTTCACCAAAATAGCCCAACCAATGACCAAGTTGCTCTAGAAAGATGTCAAGTTTGTATGGAGTTCGGCTTGTGAACAAGCTTTCCAAGCTCTGAAGCATTTTCTTACCACTGCTCCTATTCTCGCCCAACTAGATATTGACAGGCCATTTGATGTGTATTGTGATGCCTCAAGGACTAAATTGGGATATGTGCTTATGTAGGATGGACGTGTGATAGCTTATGCTTCATGCTAGTTGAAAAAGCACGAGGTGAATTATCCCACCCATGATTTAGAGCTGGCTGCTGTCGTGCACACTGTAAAAATTTAGAGGCATTATTTGTTAGGAAATAAAGTGTATATTTATACGGATCACAAGAGTCTCAAATATATTTTCACTTAGTCTGAGATGAACATGAGGCAACAGAGATGGCTTGAGTTAATCAAATATTATAACTTAGAACTGCATTATCACCCTGAAAAAGCTAATGTGGTAGCTAATGCCTTAAGTCAGAAGTCACATCAAGTTGAAGAAGAATCTTTGTCTCTCAACCATTCTGAGGTGTTAGCCCATATTGCTCTATTCTTGGATCTACTTGAGCAAATTATTATAGAGCAAAGGCAAGATGTTTTGGAAATTCCATATATCAAGAAGTTAATTGCCGAAGAGCGTGGTCCACATTTTAGTATTAATGATCAAGGTGTAGTGAGGTTCAAGAATAGATTGGTTGTTCCATCAAGTGAGAAGCATAGGAGAAAGATTTTGGATGAAGCTCACAACTCCAAATTATCCATTCATCCAGGAAATAACAAGATGTATCATGATTTACATCACTTGTATTAGTGGCCAAATATGAAACAGGTCATTACCAAATACATCTTAGAATGTGACATTTGTGGAAGGGTTAAGGCGGACCATATGTGTAGGCCTAGATTTCTACAGCCCTTGCCTATCCCTGTTTGGAAATGGGAGGATATTTCCATGGACTTTGTTGTGGGTTTGCCTCGCGCGGCAAAGGGGTATGACTCTATTTGGGTCATTGTGGATCGCCTTATCAAGTCCGCTCATTTTCTCCCGGTGGATACAAGGTATTTAGCCAAGAAGTATGCCAAGTTATATTTTGATCAGATTGTGACCCTACATGGAGTTCCTCTTACCATTGTTTCTGATAGAGGGTCAGTCTTTGTCTCTTGTTTCTAGGAGCAACTCCAGAAATGTCTTGGTACCCATCTCCTGAGGAGTTTAGCTTATCACCCACAAACTGATGGTCAGACAGAAAGAGTCAATCAGGTACTTGAGGATATATTGAGGGCTTGTGTCACTTCTTATCCAGAAAAGTGGGATGAATGCTTGACTCTAGCTGAGTTTTCTTATAACAATAGCTATCAAGAAAGCATTCGTATGGCACCTTTTGAGGCCCTATATGGCAAGAGATGTAGAACACCTCTTAACTGGGTTGAAGTGGGTGATCGTGGGTACTTTGGACCTAATTTTATCAATGAAGCTCGAGAGCAAGTTAGCGTTATTCAGAGTCATTTTAAGCGGCTCAGAATCATCAGAAAACTTATGCGGACAAGCGAAGAAGGCCCTTATAGTTTGAAGTTGGTAACCATGTGTACCTAAAGGTATCCCCAATGAGAGGTGTGCATCGGTTCAGAGTCCGTGGAAAGTTAGCTCCTCGTTATGTCAGACCTTATAAAGTTTTGGAATGATGTGGTTTAGTTACTTATCGTCTCCAACTTCCAGATATCTTGTTAGCAGTACATAATGTCTTTCATGTTTCCCAATTAAAGAAGTGTTTATGAGTTCTTGAGGAAGTGGTGGAAATTGAAGGACTCCCTCTCCAACCTGATCTTTCTTATATTGAGCATCCTATCAAAATCTTGGATGAAAAAGAAAGAGTTACTAGAAATAGAGTGGTGAAATTTTATAAAGTCCAGTGGCAAAACCATTCGGAGGACGAAGCAACATGGGAACAGTAGAGTTATATTTTGGAGCATTATCCCCATCTTCTCCCCGGTGTGCCAAGGTAATAGTTTATGTTAAAAGCTCACTTTTACCCTTTTCCTATACTAGGCACTCACATAAAATATCGGGATGAGATTTTGTTTAAGGGAGGAGAGCTGTAACACCCTCGGTGTTACACCCTAAATTATTTACTAAAACAGTCACGCCAACCATGTCCCGCCAAGGCATGCCCTTGCTGAGTCGCTGGCTGCCCCTCCCCCACCGCTCCCTCGCTCTCCCTCTCTATTCTCTCTCTCTGCTGCCACCATCGAGCCATGCCATTAAATTCATCAGGGAGAGATCATCTCAAGTCGATTCGTCGCATTGTTGGCTCCATCGCACAACTGCCTAGCTACCCGTCCCTGCCTTGAATGGCGCCCGGTCGAGCTCTAATTTTGGAGTTTCCCCGCCGCCATGCCGATAAGGCCGCGTTTGGCCATGGGTGTCGGCAGCTCTCCTATCGCCCCTCCTGAGCCAATTCACCTGCACCACTAGCATCACCTTGAC
Organism: Miscanthus floridulus; assembly: GCF_019320115.1. Classification (NCBI taxonomy): domain Eukaryota; kingdom Viridiplantae; phylum Streptophyta; class Magnoliopsida; order Poales; family Poaceae; genus Miscanthus; species Miscanthus floridulus. The sequence continues at coordinate 78,143,043 of NC_089595.1, read as the reverse complement.
TCTCTCTCCACCTTGCGCACCTTAGTCGAACCGCTACCATCTCCCCTTCATCGCTGACGCGACCGTGCCGCCACGGGCACCACCGCATGGCTCGGTCGCATGTGGTCAGCCTTCCTCCGTCATCTTCCGCCCCAACTATCACCTTGCCCTAGTCCATGGTAGCCTCATGACGCTCATGCGCTAATCAATTAGGCCTGTAGCTACCCTAGCCCACCGAAATAGTGGCGCCGCACGCCGCTGCAGCCTTCCCCAGCCAGTTGTGTCACCCTGCACCGCCTCTTAGCATAGCCGCTCGGGCCAGGGATGGTGATTGACCTGTTAGGTGGGCTCACGTAGGTCCTAGGTGGTCGGTGTAGGCACTCAGTATTGCCGCTCGCTGCGCCGCTGTGCACTGAGTCATTGGGGGTGCGCACGGGTGAATTAGGGAAAGGCCAGGGGGTTAAGTGAGAAGTTATGAGAGAGGGGGAAATAGTGTTAGTACTTAGTTGTGATTCGAGAGAAGTGTGAGGTCTATTTTGCCAAAACATCAGCACGCGCGGGGGTTCCCCATCGTGGGCCGTCTTCGAGTGGGCCGGCGGCGCGGGCCGCCGCGCACTCGCGCGCGCGCTGCGTCGCGTGTGGGCCACGCGGGAGAATTCATTTTTCTTTTTCATAAGGAATTAGAAATAGTTTTCTAATATAATTTTTTAGCTGATCTTTGGTAAATCATATAAAATCAGGTAGGTGTCCAAAAATTATGAAACAAATTTTGTTACATTCCTAAAATTGTGCTCTATCTGTTAGTGTACTTAGTTCATATATATACATGTTGATACTTGGAGCTATTAAATCATTTGGAAATGTTTAATATTGTTAGTAGAATTATTGTAGGAATTTTTGTGATAAATTGGTGATAGCTTTAGCCCTAAAAATTTTATAGCAGCATCGTGGTATTATTATGTGTTCACTGTAATTTTTGTAGCTTTAGAATAGACTAAACATAAGGGTATTTAAATGCTTTTTGTTTCAAATATACATTAAATCGTTTGTAGAAATAAAGATATATCCTTCATTTGTAAAGCTAGGTGTTTGTTAGTTGAACCCAACACTTTGCTTGGTAAAGATGATTGTTAGCTTAGTGCCTTAGTCATTAGAGCTAGCTTAGTAGCTTAGTATGTGTATTCTTATTTTAAGAGTTGCTATTGCATAAATGTTAAGTGTTGCATCATCATCGCATGCATGTAGAGAATGAGTTGGTGGAGTTCGTGACCACTAGAGAGCAGGAGTATGAGGAGGTGATTGAGGAGTACGAGGAGGAGATCCTCGTACAGGAGGAAGGCTCGGAGCCACCGACGACTAACATAGCTGACAATACGCCTACCCAAAACAAGCCCCGGTGCATAACCTTTATTTTGAATAATCACTAGATATATATATATGTGATGTGCATTTATGTTACAGGATTTATATTAAAACTACATGCATAGATAAACCTACCTATGAGCCATACTAGCATAGGTCGAGTAGCTGCTATGCTTAGGCTATCGGTAGCGTGAGTAACATGTCTTTACTCACAATAGGTGATTATTATTATTATTCTCATGATAAAATGGTGAAAGAAAATGGAGACAGGGCAGGGATATGGTATGAGTATTGGTGGGTGTAATAGGTTGTGTCCCGCGGCCAACGGGGCATAGCTTGGTTACACTGTTTTCTCTGTCCTGTCGGTTAAGGACCGTCCATTGCTGTGGATGATAGTTAGGTCACAGACTTATTATCCTGAGCACATACTTGCTTATTGGAGCAGGAAGGCTCGTTGCTATCTTGTCGTGGGTTCTGGCTCTTTCTGGACCGACTAATTGGAGATAGGGATGGTGGAGGTCTAAGCACCACACTGAGTCCGGAACTCAGAAGTGGGGGCTTGGAGTCCAAGTTTGGACGAGGACCTGGATCCCTTGATAGGAGAGTGATGGGTTGGTCTTGCTTGTGCCTGGGTATAAGCAGGGCATGTGTTTCAGGGTACCTAGCTGTGATACATTAGTTCGTGAATCGCCGTGTGATACGGTACGACTTGGCTATGGTCTAGCACCATAGTAAGAACTGAAAGATAAAAAGAAGATGAATGGATCTGATTGCTCAACTCTTGCTTAAAAGTAGAATATGTGCTTACATAGAATGGTTAGCTAATGAACTATTCATGACTGCTAATAAAACACATACATAATGATTCACTACTAATAATGCTTTTCGCAAAAAAGAAACCCAGTAAACCATAAAGCTTATCCTATCCTTTGGAGTCGAGAAATTATTTCCATTAGTCAGGTAAGAATCATGAGTACATTGTGTACTCAATGTTTATTTACCTCTGTTGCAGGTGTAGCTTGAGGAGTGGTTGTTGTGTGGAGGATTCTTCTGGTGGGCACAGACAGTGTTATCATAAACGCTAAACGGTAAACAGTCGGTCACCTACCGTTTAGCCCATTATTTGGGCAAAACGGGTGTTTAAACGGGAAAAATGGTCGTTTAAACGGTCAAAACAACCGATTAAACGGAAACAGTGTACCACCGCGAGCGTTTAAACGGTGTGTAAACGGGCTAAACGGCCGTTTAGGCGAACAGTAGGCACAGACAGATCCTTGTATCTTATCGTTAGATGTTTATTTCAATTCCGTTGTTTAAATTCCGCACTCTGAACTTAGTATTATAATAATGTATTTTCGAGAACTCTTGTGGTATGAAATAGACTAAGTATTGTAAACTCGTTCTCATTATTGGATTTGTTCGAGTTCTCTCTTGGGGTGTGCTCGACGAAACTGTCTGATGTAGCCAACTTTCGAGGTGCTTAGTGTCTAGCGAAAAATAAATGCCTCCAAAGGTGTGTTATTTCGGGTGGTTCTGCCACAGTGACAATCGTCATGTTCGTTTGGCTGATAAGCTAGGTAAAAAAGTACTATTGACTGATTTGTTGTAAGAGAAAAACACTGTTTATTCACTGAAAAGTACGGCTTATAGGACAAGCGAGCATGACAAATGACCACACGGTGGTAAAGATAAGAATGGGGCCCGTTCGCTTCGCTGAAAAAATAAGATGAAATATTGTTCCGGCTAATTTGTTATGAGAAAAAAATATTATTCTAATTAAAAAAATAAACTAAAAAAGATGGATTATAAGATAAACAAGTGACCGGGTCACTCTGACCTCTGGCTCCGGAGGTAGCACGACAGCGCTACGATTCTCGCACGAGGCAGGCAGCAACAGCAACAAGCCTCTCGAACACATGAGAGCTACGTGTCTTTGTATTACGATGAGACCAAACACCGGCGAGGTAGAAACAAAACTCATTTGGTTAGGTAGGAACTTCTAAAATTCCTGTTACATTGAATATTTAGATATATATATAGAGTATTAAATATAGACTAATTATGAAACTAATTGTATAACTTACGACTAATTTGCGAGACAAATCTTTTAAGTCTAATTAGTCCATGATTTGACAACATAGTGCTACAGTAAACATACGTTGATGACAAATTAATTAGGCTTAAAAAATTCGTCTCAGAAATTAGCCTTCATCTATATAATTGGTTTTAAACCAACACCCCTACATACTTCATCCTGCCAAAACATCATGTGTACTCTACGACAGTGGCTTGTAACCAGAATAGAATGTGAGGCTAGCTCATCTAATTGGGTGGGAAATGAAGTTATACATCCGACCATTCAGTTTCGAGTTCTCGTCAATTCAGTATTCGGATGTCTACTTTTTTTCTTCTAAATAATTAACTAAAAGAACGTCAAGTTCTTCCTAGGTTGCTTAGTTTTTCTTTTAACGTACTAGCGTTTTTGAAGGTAGCATCACTCGTAGCAGCCAGAAAAGACAGATGATATATTTATAATATCGATAATGGTCTGTGCAAGGTGTCCGTACGCCAGGATGCACCTTGCTGGGCCCGTGGACCGACCCAACACTGCTCCTCTCACGGCTTCTCCATCTAAAAAAAACTGGACGCATTTGGCATTCCCTTTCCTCCTCGCCCGTTGCGGCCTTTGTTCTTATCCATTCGCGTCGATGACTTCGATACGAAGAGGTTGCGACAGTCGTGCCGTCAAGCTTTGCACACGCTACCGGCCATCGGCGCGTTGTCGAGCTCCACGCATGTGTCGCCGAGCCGGTGAGCCTCCACGACGGATGTTCCAGCAAGCAGGCGAGGGGAGGAGCTTCGTGTGAACCCCCCCCCCCCCCCCCCTCCTCGGCGAGCTGCCCCGCGCTGCTACCACGCCGGTGTCAAACTCCGCAACGACGAGTATCCATCTATCCAAGCAGCAAGGTGACATTAATTGCGTTGCAACCGCATATTGTAAGTGTATGTTCTAGGTATTTCAACTATTTCAAGTTGTTTATCTGGATAAAATACATCTAGATGTTGCATACTTCCCTCCGTTTGTGTTTACTTGTCAGCAACTTTTTACTGTAGCAAATTTGACCATCTGTTTTTTCTTCTAAAAAATTCTTAGATACTTCAATGTATATAACACTAATGAAGTATGTTCAATAAAGAATCATATATGTGAAAACTTGATGTATCTAAAAATTTTTTGCAGGAAAAAAACGTATGGTCAAAATTGCTACAGTAAAATTTCGGTGACGAGTAAACGAAAACGGAGGTAGTATGTTGTAATACATATAAAAAAATGTTTCATCTGTTTCAAACGCATGTTGCAAGTGTTTTATTTGGATGTTTATATGTTTCACACATATGTTGTAAGTGTATGTTTCAAATATTTTATTTATTTCAGACGTATGTTGCATCAAGTGTTTCATGTTTCAAATGCATATTCGATGAGGGCACACCCTGGGTGCCAGGGGATGGAGCGTGGCGAGCCGAGGGCCTGCGGACGGGACGAGTCAAGGGCTAGCGGATAGAGCGCATGGCGAGCCAGGAGCCTGCGGACGACGCACGACGCACTAGGGCAGGCGGACAGCCGCGCTGGAAAGCGGAGCGAGCCACACGCTATGGGAAAGCACGGCATGTCGCTCGTATCAGATGGTTACTGTGCCTCGTATCGAACGGCTGGAGCTACGTCCGGACGTTCTGAGTCCGATCGTCCAAGCGCTAGCCTCTCCGTTATAATATCTAGCCATTACAGTGACTCCGCAAAACCATAGTCTTTCCCATTCTAACCATGGAGGCAAGACAAGAATCAGTCATTCGCCCTGTTATCTTTAGCTTATTTAGAACTACTTTTCAGCTATGAAACAGCGTTTTTCCCTCGCAACGTTTCAGCATAAGCATCAGCATAAGTCAAACTTCAGCCTCAGCAAACACGGTGATTATCTTCGGAGCTGCAGCTCTCATCCCCTTGCTTGCTTGACACAACAAAACGGCCTTTTGATTGCGATGACACTGACACCACCAACACCAGCAACACCAGAACTTTTAGTCTCAACTAAACTGGTGTATAAAATAGAAATGAAATTCAACAAGACCCAAACCTTTCAACACCATATCATGTGCCACAAATTTCAGTCGCCAGACTCCACCTGCCAGAAAAAAAAATTTGCATAATTTGGCGAACAACCCCTATCACAAGAGCCAAAGGTCATGTTCTGACACATCAGACCAAAAAGATTTTTGGCATTCGTCCCTAAAAAATCTTTGAACAACTCGATGGGTGACAAACTTCGTTCAGCAGCATCAAGCAGAACTCGACAGTGAAGAACCCAAATTTACTGAACAGTTATGATACATCACAACCATGATGGTCACTGTATAACGTTTTACACCATTCGATCAACTAGTAAATAATAGAACCACCACCGTCCATCAACTTGAGTCAATATTGTCCATAGTTCTGCCAGCAACAAGTACCCAGTAGACGCAGTAGAACAAGCAGATCGGGCAGCGCTCAATAGCATCAAGCAGAACTCGACAGTAAAGAACCCAAATTTACTGAACAGTTATGATACATCACACAACCATGATGGTCACTGTATAGCGTTTTACACCATTCGATCAACTAGTAAATAATACAACCATCACCAACCATCAATTTGAGTCAATGTTGTGCATAGTTCTGCCAGCAACAAGTACCCAGTAGACATTTCGCAGAACAGTAGAAGGGGCATGATACAATCTGGACCGGAATAAACTCATACCAGCCATTCATTAAAGTTTCCATGTGCTGTCCCCGACAATGTGATCTTTGATAAACATGACATTATGACTGAAATCAGTATTCTTCAGCAGCACTAGCAGCACTCAGATCCACACTAAGATCCAAAGTCTGCAATGAGATCAGAGTTAGGATGCACATGTTTCATCCATATTTGCAACATAAAGTAGTAGATCGAGGAACTAGATTCATTAAATCTTGAAATTAGAGCATAGGCGACATTTTCCGTTAGCAAATATAAACAGTGGAAGTGTGGAACACACACAGTTCCGACTCTAGGTATCTAGATCTGCTCAAAATAAGGTGTGCTTCAAGTCATGATTAAACAATGCTCAGTTAGTTGTAACTACTCGATAAAAATATCACAGATACAGATTCACAAGTCTTCGTTTAATTGGACTTAAGTTAAAACTCAAAAAAAAATGTACTTAAGTTTGACCAACATTTTAGCACAGTACACTAACCAAAGACTACTGCAGGCTACATCACTCCAATCATAAAAATAAAGATGAAGTCCATGTTACCTTTCCAGTGATCATTGTATACATGTTCAGAACATCTGTTACAGTTGTCTCAAAATGTGTGGTGGCATCATAGCTCTGCACAGTGAAGCAGCCACAAAGATTTAGTAGAATGTTTAAACAGTGAAGTTAAATGTTCATTCTATTAGCATACTGCACATCTTACCGTCGAGACAAAGCAATTATCAAGAGATGGCTCATTCACTGGTTCATATCTGTCATAAATATCATAGAATATCTCATCTACAGAACCAAGTAGATCAATTCCAGGCTGTAGCTCAGACTGGGGATTATCAGTCTCTGCTTCTGCAGACACAAATGCAATGAACTTCCCTCTTGGCGCAACATTGTGCGTGTATGAGCAACAGAAAACATACCTAAAAAGAGGATATGGACAGAAATATCATAATTGTGTCAAGCATAGTGATCCACTTCATAGAAGTGTTTAAGTGAATCTAGTCATTAGTGAAACGAAAACTATTTCATCATGAGAGAAGGCCTCACATGTCTGATCTGCGTCCAAGTTGTTTCTGAGGTAAAATAATTTGGACCGAGTGGGACTCATTTGTATTAGGGATTGGGTGGCTCATGATAGCAATTGCACGTACAACTCTACCGATCTTCCTAACCTGTGGAGAAACATTAGTGTGGCAAAAAAATGAGGAAAAAAAGTTTAACAAAAACACCAGAAGGCCATATAATAACAAATACCTTCTCAAGATGGGGGAAAAAAGTTCAGTAAATTAGCTTGTCATCTAGCAAAATATAAGTATTTGGCACCAAAATGACCAAGCCCTTTAAAATCTGGATATAGAGAGTATTCACCTTGTTTGGTAAATACGAAGGATCACAGACCACCTTCTTGCACTTTGCAGTTTCACCTTCAGATGTGACACCACACACTTTCCCCTCCATATCGAATTCAACCTATAAAATGAGGCAACACAGGTAAAAAGGAGAGAATTTTCTAGGCATCCAAATTATGTGAAGAGAGGTGAAAAAGAAGACCTTGCACTCTGGCTTGTTTAACATGTAAGTACCACCATAAACAGCACTCAGTCGCGCAAAACCCTGTAGCCCAAAACAAGCACTGTGTCATCAACAGGGAACACAATGCCCACTCAAGAAGTATTGTATTAACAGATTCGATTTTGACTGACCTGTGGTAGCTCACCCAACCCATATAGTGGATAGATATATGGCGAGCCTCCTTGAAAGCGTGCAAGAGACTCTGAATATAGCTAAAAGCACACAATAGGTAAATATAACTGCACTATATAAAGGAATCATATTCAAACCATTAGGAAGCACACAAGTTTATCTATAGCAACTAGGAAGCAGCTTTGGCCAAGACTTACTTTCATCCTTTTCACTGTATCAAGTGCCGGTTCATCAAGATAACGATCATCTCTATGAAGAGCAAGTGCATGTCCAACGAAATCCACTGTATCATCACTTAAACCATATTTTCTGAAATACACATGGAACATGGAGTTACCTTTGTGCAGAAAGAGGTTAGTTATTTGCCATTGCAAAATTGCAATCCCAAAATGTGTAACTGACATGTGGATCATGGGCCCACATGTCATGAACACATTAAGGGGATTGGAACATGCATAGGTTGAATTTTACACAAGAACATAAAAGCAACATGCAAAAGAAATGTCTTTGCACAACATATGGAATAAACTGGTATCCATGTATAATCTGCGAGGCAGCAAAGTTCACAATGGATCTTGTAGGAGCACAACCCTGAATGGCTGAATGTAGCAAGAGTGCACTAGGAAAACCTTAGATGCTAACTACAACAAATTTAGTTCATAGGTACTGTAAGATGCAACACCAAGCAATGTCTACAATGGATTTGAAAATTCACAATAAGAATCATATTGGTGAGACACCCTAATACTACAGGTAAGTCATAACTCACACCTTTAAAAGGGTTATCCAGGTTTACAGGTATGTTATTTTTTTTTGTCTATGCAGGGGTGTGTGGTGGTGGTGGTGGGGTGTGTGTGGGTGGGTGGGGGGGGGGGGGGGGGGGGGGGGGGGGGGGTTACTGTTTTTCTATTAGAGTAAACTAGCAATGGAATGAGTATAATGCAACAAGCAGAGAGGTACTTACGCTATAAGTTCTCTAGTTGTCACCCTAGTAAGGTCCAATCCTTGATGTGTCCTTGGATCAGCTTCATTGTAATCTTGGACATAAATGAAGAAGTTCCTTGCTCTGCGCTTCTCAAATAGGCCCATCAAAGGGGACTTCAGAGCCTCCATATCAGTGGCAGGGACCTTGTAAATCTGATTGAATATAATAACAGAGAAAAGGCATGTTACCCTACTAGATCTAAGAAAATTTAGGAAACGTAATGTTGATGAAAAACAGGACGAGAACATAGACTGATGACTACCTTCCCTTTGCTGAAAACATAGCTCCCATCAACAGCTTTGAATGACAAGTACTTTGTCACATCAGTGTGGATGAGGGTTCGAACCAATGTCCCATTTGCCATCATAAACTGATATAACAGAAACAGTCTTTTTTTTAACAATGAATCAACTAAATCAACAAAAACATAATTATGGTACACGGTGGTATAAATAGTAAAAAAGGCAAACTATTAACAAATAAGTCATAAATCTAGCAGGAGTACTTCGCAGACTTCATTTTACAAACAGTTCTGCAAGGGATTTTCATAACTTTCTGAAGCAAAAATCAATACATAAATCACATTAAAAGACTACAAATGATTCCTACCAAGTCAAAATAATGCATGATCACAGGGTTTGTGTTATATTTATCATCTCGCAGGTATTTCCACAAATATCAGCTGTGCTGATAAAGGTGCTAAAAAGACATGTTTGCATAGGATAAAGGCTGTTGGTGTTGCACCTTTGGCACCATGTCCACATTGTAGTCTCTGCTTGCACCTAGATGTGCTGGGGGCTTGTCTTCCCCTCTAAACCTCTTCCAGAGCTATTCCAAAAGGTAGAGTGAAAAGCATGTCAGTCTAAAAGTTCCAGCAAAATCAATCAAAAGCTTTGTTATGACAAGAAATCGATGCACAAATCTAGAGCCCTCTGTACTTAAACAGAAGTTGTAGGAGTTGCTTACCTGATTAAGGTTGAGCGAGGTGGAATCTCCTCCATAGTAGTCATTTCTGTCCATATGCAAAACCTACAATATCATCGAAACCACGTCCTCAAAAGTGAATTTCCTACACTTACATGTAGACTTCAAATACCACACCTTAAGGAAGGTTCTAAAAATGGCATAAGGGTCAAAAGCAATTACAGACCAGGTGGCACAGAATAATTCAACTCATGCATACATGCATAATGCACTGAGAAAAGAGAGAGGTGTTTGCGAGGGGTTGTGGCAACTTCTGGATATCCTATGTACTCTTAAATTGACTCCTCATACAGCATTCTCATTATACATCCACTTAAAAGCTCTCTAATACAAGGCCCCATTGCCTGTTGGCACAACTCTAGCTCCAAGATTCACCTCAGATCTGGAGTTTGTATACCAAAATCAAGAACCTCGAGACTATAATTTGTCTAGAACTGAAAGAAACAACTCATCCGAACAACTTAAATGTACCCACAGCTCCAGATTCACAGATTTATGGAGCTAGGAATACCTAGCTCCAAAAAGTCCACACATTTATTGGAGCTGGAGCTCTGCTAAACAGGGCCAAAGCATCTCTACGTCATAAGGGTTCACTGTTTAATGAAAGGGACTTTTAATTCCATCCTTCTTGGTTTGGACTCTTGGTAGCTAGCTTATTAGAGACTAGTCGTGTTTGCATGGCGTCAGAGGTTGCCATGCTGCAAGATCAGAGCGCCACACTCGATTAGGATGTTATTTGTTTCGTGGCCAAACATTTGACTGTTGCACCTTGTTTGGCTGTTTGTTAGTGCATTTGGCTGAAAAAGCCCGCCAAGAGTGTGGCGGACATTTTGTCCGCCAAACTTCTAGCATGGCCGCACTTGCGGCTTGGTGGCAAAACAAACAACCCTTAACCTCTAGTGTTCCATTGCCAGCCCCATGTTCTAGATGACCTTCTCCCACAACACCATCTACCATGCCCCTAGCTGGTACCAGCTGCAGGTGGCTACTGTCACCAGCTCCACTGCTACCGTCAGCAGCTGAAGGCAACCTGGCATGCCCTACAACTCTGGTACGTTACCACCACCGCTGCTTCCTCACCTTACCCATTAACAACCAGGCTGCTACCAGGAAGCACCCATTCTACCAGCTGCCCCATAGTTGCTCAGCAGCAAACCTATGGTAACAACACCCATGCTGCCCCTGCCACAGCAGCACCAATACCAACCACAGTTCAGCTTCCTCCTTGAAGCTGAGGCCAAAGGTCAGGGTGGCTTGGGAAACCCAGAAATCCTAACCCTAACTTCTATCATCGACATCATTTTGCAAGTGACATGCTGCCACCTGTGTATGTGCAACAAATAGGGAAACCCACTTATTAGGATAATATGGAAATTGAAAAACATTGGTTTATGAAAAGCAACAAGTGTGGGCAAGCAACACAACGAAGTACAATTAGTTTGGGCAAGAATGGCCACCCTCCTCCCTCTCCTTAGTCCTCGCTTTAATTCGTATTACATGTTCTTCCACCGAATTGCTGGTAAACAGTACGATTAAGTGCCACTTCCCGATTAAGCACGGCTGCTTGCAGTAGAGAACCACTCCTTGCTAAGCTCAGACTATACTCAATTGCATCAATGGCTGGTCCGCCCCTATGGATCCACCAAGGGCTTAAGGAGCTGGGGGGCTCGTAGGTAGACGAACACTATAGATCAGCATACCACAGCAAAGCGAAGCATGCATCTAATCGCAGCGCGCAACGTCCAGATCAAAGGGGCTGGGGCACCCGATCTAGGAGCTCGTGTGCTCCAGCGACCCAGCCCACTCCAAGAGATGCAAGCGACCTTGGAGCACCGGACTTGTACGCGGAACCGAAATCCGAGCACGGCAGCTACGGATCATACTAGCGGCGGCTGTAGGGGAAGCGAGCGGGCGAGCGGCGGGCTCACCTTGAGGCCGTCGACCGAGAGGAGACCGCTGAGGATGCACTCCTTGAGCCCCGTGCCTAGCACGATCACGTCGTACTCCTCATCCATGGCTGGCTGCCAGGTGAAGCGGCGGCGACGGCGGCGAAGGGGAGATGACGCGGCGGAGAAGAGAAATGGAGTTGACGAAAGGAAGCGAACGGTGCGGCGCGTCGGGGGTGGGAATGGGATTCTGGCGATTGGGAATCCGAGAGGGAGGAGCCGGATGCCGGATGCCGGATGCCGCGGATGCGGATGGGATGCAGCTGGTCGCTTTCGAGCGCAGGTCCTCGGCTTACCAAATAATTGCGGCTCTCTTTTTTTTTTTTTTTTTTTTGTTTCCTAGCATACGTGTCATTCTCACTGTGAGCCGGACCGGCCGACCCGGTGGCCGCTGGCACCAGACTTACCTTCCAATACATTCTTGTTAAGAGATTTAGATTGACCGCATTTCAATTACCAGACACTAATATACCCGGTATCGTTATTTATTGTCACTACCTCCTAGTGTTAGCATTGGGTAATTTGTGTGCCTGCTACCTTCCTTGGATTAGGATCCTTCATCGGAATCGAACCCTAATTCTATGTCACCCATGACCACCAAGGTAGGCCCCTATCCTAGCATCGAAAGTGCACTGCAACAGAACCAAAACGCATAGGGATCAGATTCCGTATCATCGCTCATCGTGAGTTGTTTTAACTTGTATAAGCACATGTGCTGATGGATGAGAGAACTATCATAAGCCTTGTGAACAGAGCCGGAGCTTCCTTAGGGCCAAAGTGGGCCATGGCCCTACAAGATTTCTCAAGTAAATATTTAATTCTACCATTTAGTTGTTAAGAAAATGTTAATATGGTCCTACTATTGTTGATCACATTTGATTGGCCCCTTCCGTTCAAGTGTCCAAGCTCTGCCACTGCTCGTGGAACACTCCCGGACCCTCTCTTTGTGAGATTGAGTTTTAGTTGTCAAATCAAAGTGTTGGGTTGATGATTTCGAGTTAGAGAGCAAACCAAATCTTGAGCACATATCGAGTTTTATCAAGTATTCATGAAACATTTGTTACTCTTGGAAATGAAGCTCCTAGACAGCTAGACGTCACCCGGTGAGCTCCCATGCTCGTGGTGAGCCATGGGAAAGTCTATGAGGATTGCGATCTTGCCACAGAAGGAAAAAGATCAACTATGGAGAAGAGGAAAGTGGTTGTGAGGGACCTGGCATGAGCACGAACTTCGTGAGTTGCTCACTGACACCTCAACGGAGGCATAGGGTTCAAGTGGAACCCGAACTTGAGTTAAACAAATCATTTCTCTTATATTTTGAATTGCAATATTTCCTTTTCACTTGATCTACTTGGTTGTGTATGTTTTGTAAATGCATATACTTCGTGAACTTGTTATTGGACATCTTAAACTTGTGTTTGATCTCCCCGGGCGTAGTGAACTTCATGTTATTCTGTTGTTCTGCAGATGTTTTACAACATTGCGTGGAAGTTCCACACTATACTAACTGTTGCAAAGTTTCACATACTTTTATTTCTTATTAGGTCGTTTGTCCACCTTTTGTACTAGCATTTTCTTCTCTTGATGTATATAGGTACGGGACACTTCTTTGGGTGCCTTTATTTAAAAAATAAAAAGACCCACATCTAGGCGATACAAGAAGTCCCAAAACCATCTCGAATTCATAAAGCGGAACTAGGGTGCTTTGGGTCTCCCCTCTCCCATTAACTACTGAGGTATTTAGCGAAGAGCAAGAAACGGAAATGCTGATGTGCATATCTGAGAAGTGATCACGATACATTAGTGACAAGAACGAGCTGGTTCTAGCAAAACGTGAACACAGTTTAAAGTTATCCATCCGATCAATCATGTAAGGAACAAAGGAACCACCATCATCGTCCACTGTTCGCATAAACGGTCTCCAGCCCGTTTAAACACCATATAAATGATATACGGTGATATGCTGTTTCTGTCCGTTTAATCGGCTGCACCTGCAGCACAGTACTTTGGTAACCTGGCAAGCCACCAGGCAGGGCCTGTCTTACGTAAAGTATGGTATCTCGAGGAAATGCTATGTTTAATAGGAAAATCTCTAGTATTCTTCAGCAGCGCTGGCAGCGCTCAGGTCAACACTGAGATCAACGGTCTGCGAGACAGACATGCAGAGAGTTAAAGATGTGCACTCCATCTTTGAACCAGTAAACATAAAATAGTAACGTCAAACTGCTAATAATAAAGAGATAGATGTCTAGTTAGGGATTAATTTTGTTTTGAGGCAAATCATCTATTGCTGAGAAGGTTAACAAACAATTGACCATTCAGTGTAAAGCTAGCAAAATTCACTTGTAGATTTTGAACTCTCGGCCCAATACAACATTGAAGAAATTAATATTTGATACATGCATCTGCTTTGCTGACCACAAAAAATAAGTAAAAAGAGACATGACATGAACCTTACCTTTCCAGTAATCACTGTGTACATACTAAGAACATCTGTCACAGTTGTCTCAAAGTGTGTAGTAGCATCATAACTCTGCAAAGAAAGCTTCCATAAACATCTAAAATATCTGAGACTTGTAATCACTTTGTTATTACAGAATGCTAAACTTACCGTTGAAACAAAGCAATTATCAAGAGATGGTTCATTGACAGGTTCGTATCTGTCATACATATCAAAAAACAGTTCATCTACTTGGCCAAGTAGATCAATTCCAGGCTTTAGTTCGGACTGCAGATTATCGGTCTCAGCTTCCGCAGACACAAATGCAATGAACTTCCCTTTTGGCGCAACATTATGTGTATATGAGCAACAGAACACATACCTAAGAAACATTTTCAGAATGCATGTCACAACCAAACGATGCAAACTGAATTTAGGCACTCAGCCAATGAAAACTATTTGAAATACGAGTAAGAGACCCACATGTCTGACTTGCGCCCAAGTTGCTTCTGCGGCAAAATAATCTGAATCGAGTGGGACTCATTTGTGTTTGGAATTGGGTGGCTCATAATAGCGATTGCACGTGCAACTTTTCCAATCTTCCTTACCTATTCACAAACACAAAGTGAACCCCAAAGCAGGAGAGCACCAGGAAAGCAGTCAACAGAGATATTGTAGCAGGAAGGTTTAAAATTCAAGTAAATTTGGTTGACATATATCAAGATTTCAGTGAATTCCTCCTACACATAAACAAAGTAATTCAATTTTATATGGGCAGTGGCATTTACCTTGCTAGGCAAGTAAGAAGGATCACAGACAACTTTTTTGCATTTAGCCGTTTCACCTTCTGAAGTAACACCACACACTTTCCCTTCCATATCAAATTCAACCTGCAAACGATATAGTGAAATCAGAAAAGAGCATATTTGATAAGTTGTTTTCGCAGACTATGATAATTAGGAGTAAAAAAGGGTCAAGCCACTACCTTGCACTCTGGTTTATTTAACATATATGTACCACCATAAACAGCACTTAGACGTGCAAAAGCCTAAACCATAAGATATCACCTTAGCATGGAAGCTTCTTAGAAGCATCAAAGTGACTAAAGTCAGGGAAAGGAATTGAGAAACAACTGACCTGTGGCAGCTCACCCAAACCATATAATGGATAAATATAAGGCGAGCCTCCTTGAAAACGTGCAAGAGACTCGGCATAAAGCTAAGAGAAGATAGCCAATGAAATTTTATCATGTTCCCATCCAAGAATACTGATGCATATGCCAGGAAGTAGATTTGACAAAATTACAATATAATATGAAAAAGGAACAATAGTTTAACAAATTTTCACTCAAAACATACCTTCATCCTTTTTACAGTATCAAGGGCTGGTTCATTTAGGTAACGATCATCCCTGTGCAGAGCGAGTGCGTGGCCAATAAAATCCAGTGTCATCACTCAATCCATGTTTCCTGAAAACAAAATGACAAATAAGGTTACTTATAATGTAGGACAGCAGGAGGACATGCCAAGTATTATACATCCTCTTTAAAGTTTTTAAGAAAAAGTGTAGCATTTAGAAGTTGAACGGTTATAGCAGTTTTGTTTAGCTGTTCATCAATATAACACTACAACAATTAACTTGTGTACATTATTGATGCACAAAATATCATCATACTGTATGAAAGCAGAAAGAGGCCAAAGTAGATGAAGAATCATATAAGATCCATACAGCAACATGAGGCGGAGTGATACAAGAATCATACAACACATAATAACATGGCAACAAGGAACAACAATCACAGCAACTACTATGATGCCAGGATGGTCAAGATACTCACGAAATCAATTCTCTAGTTGTAATCCTTGTGAGGTCCAACCCCTGATGTGTTACTGGATCAGCTTCATTGTAATTTTGGACATAAACAAAAAAGTTCCTTGCTCTACGTTTCTCAAATAGACCCATCAAAGGAGATTTTAGAGCCTCCATGTCGGTGGCAGGAACCTTGTGGATCTGATGAAAATGAAAATAAGGCAGCATGATTAGAATATAGAAACCACTTGTGAGAAACCCAGAAAAATCTGAACTTACAAGATAGAACTAGGATGGATGAGTGTAAACTCAAGACATTACCTTCCCTTTGCTGAAGACATAGCTTCCATGAACAGCTTTGAATGACAAATATTTTGTCACATCAGTGTGAACGAGAGTACGGACCAAAGTACCGTTCGCCATCATAAACTGGTCAGAGAAAGAGAGTTTGATATCGACATACTTTATCATCAAGAAATTAACATAAGCATATATATTGATTGTAGGTTTGAAGCATTTCATGGGCTGAATTCTAAATAAAACTATTGTTCTTTAACAACACTAAAAATAAATGCATTGACATGAAACGCTATCTGGACCAGGGTTCCAGTCAGGACGAGACTAAGCAGCACAAAGGATGTATATGGTATTGTAACAAATATATAAAACAATTAAGGAACTAATTAGTGCGCAAGAATATGAAAATATATGTATGATGAGGCTGTGGCAAGAAATAATAAGCACATAGATAGCTACAATCCATGGGGGGTTATCACACCTTTGGAACCATGTCTACATTGTAATCTCTGCTCGCACCTAGATGTGCCGGTGGCTTGTCTTCCCCTCTAAACCTCTTCCAGAGCTGTTCACAAAGAAGATAAGGGTGATTAAAGGGAATACAATGGAAAATAAGAGAGTACTTCATCAGTCATTAACTACACAAACCAACTGAACGAGAAGCCAACACACACACAAAACTGGATCATATTACTCAGTACATGTTTCAGTTTCAAAAAGAACAAAAATCATAGATTTATAGGTTCTTGCCTGATTCAGGTTTAGGGAGGTGGAATCTCCTCCATAGTAGTCATTTCTATCCATGTGTAGAACCTGCAAAGGCATCACACAAAATTCTTCAGAATCCATTAAAAAAGGAATCCACCATTGGTCAAGTTAAAGCAGTAAGTTGACTATTAAACTTAAGCAGCTTTCTCCCTCCTTTCAGTTACCCCCGTCTCACCTCACTGATACCAGAGGATAGATGCCATCTTATCGTCTTAAAGGATGGGAACAGCATTTTTAAGTCACAGAAACAAAAAAGTACGATAGATCAGAATTCAAAGCAATGAATCTCACTTGAATCTAAATAGTTGTTCCTAGTAGATTAGTTGTCTCTTCATTTAAGAATCTAACCTTGCCCTGATCTTTCCGGTCTACAGAATTCAAGAAATTGTGGCAACACTCGCAGGATTTCACGATGTTCTGCATCAACTGGATAACTCTCCAGACCAATGCCAGGAGCCAGATGGAGCCAGATGCGCAGATAGCTTAGACAAGCACCCATCCGAGCGCACCAGTCCCGGATCAGACAGGGGCCAGACCAGCGCCGCCTGATCTACTACCACGACGCACTCTACTACCGGACCCCCCGCGCAGGCCCCGAGCGGCGTCTGGGTACGGGGGGAGAGTGGCGGATCGGACTCGGGGACCGGAGTGAGAGGTCCGAGTGTCGTTACCGGGAGGCGGGGTGGTCGGTGCTCACCTTGAGGCCATCGACGGAGAGGAGGCCGCTGAGGATGCACTCCTTGAGCCCCGTGCCCAGAACGATCACGTCGTACTCCTCGTCCATGGCCGCTCGGCGTCGGCGGGTCCGGGTTCTCCGGGAGCAAAAGCGAGCGGAGTGGCGGCGACGCGGGCGCGGCGATGCGGAGACGAGGAGTGCTGGAATCGAGTTGAAGCAACGGCGTCGCAGGTGATTTTTTTTTTATTATTTTTAACATTTTTTTAAACTATTTTTAATTATTCTTTTTTTCAAAACTAAGCCGCGTCTATTCGTCGCGCCGCGAACTCACGTTGCCGCGCCATGTATGAGGCGCGATAGGAGCGGTGACGTGGCAGCGACAGAGCCGCTGAACGCTGACGTGGCCGAGGCTGCCACGCAGATGTGGACCGGCGGCAAGCCCACGGCAAGATAGGCGAGCAGAGGTAAGGAGCGGAGCGAGGTCGGTTAAAGATTCGGTCTCGTGTTTTCCAGCACGGCGCGACGAGCTGGCGGCCCCTCTCGCCCACGCCTACATTCAGCGCGTGTTTAGTTCCCTGAATTTGGGAATTTGGGCTACCGTAGCACTTTCGTTTTTATTTGGCAAATAGTATTCAATCATGGACTAATTAGGCTCAAAACGTTCGTGTCGCAATTTCCAACCAAACTATATAATTAGTTTTTTTTCATCTATATTTAATACTCCATATATGTATCGCAAGATTCGATGGCTGTAGCACCTTTTAGAAATTTACGGTGAAAACTAAACACACGCTCACACACACGGTCAGTAACGCAATACGTGATTTGATGCATGGCGCTGACAGGCAGGCCAGTGACCGTGTGTCAATGTACACACGCGTGGGTACTGCCAGTGCCGGTCCTGTGTTTTATAGGTCCTGGAGCGGCACACGCAATCAGGGGCCGACAGGCAGGCCAGTGACCGTGTGTCAATGTACACACGCGTGGGTACTGCCAGTGCCGGTCCTGTGTTTTATAGGTCCTGGAGCGGCACACGCAATCAGGGGCCCTGATACAGCCATCTTAATAACAAATAATACTATATGATTATATATTAAATGTTACAAATAAACACTTGAAATATATAAGCAATATTTTATGAAATAATTTATTTGTATTTAGTATCATTCGAAATCTTGTTTGGTGTTGCATATAAATAGACATATTTAATTTAGGACAAAAGTTAAACGATTTACTGCTTCTATTTCAAATTATAAGAATTTTTTGTTTTAGATTCATAACCTTTTGCTACGCATCTAGATATATGGTATGTTAAGAAAACATCTTATAATTTGAGACGGAGGCAAGCGAACGCTCGACCAGTTGGTCTGGCTGTGCGCTTTGCACCCTGTCGCCCAGAGTTCGAACCCCCTCGGGGGCGGATTTGTTGACCGGAGGAGACGCAATTTATTTGCGCATTAAAAAAAATCCTCTCGTCTGCCTCACGTCAAGCATAGGTCTAAGGCGAGCCCAGTCTCACAGGAGCTGCAGTGCCGCTGTGTGTGGGTGGGGCAGAGATTCGGGGTTTTTTTAGATCTGCATGAGAATGTCTTTTTCTAAAGCACGATGCCTAGGGGTTGTCTTACCCCGCAGGTCGAGTTTTTTTTAATTTAAAACTGAGGAAGTATAGTTTACATTGCAATTGAGGAAGTACATATTAAATCACCTTAAAATTCCTTTTAAAATTCATTTATGCAAAATTATCACTGATCTAATAATAAACACTTGAACTTTAACCTTCATTATTTATGCAAAGTTGATCATCCATTTAGCACTACCGGAGGAATTAGCGATTGAGGATGGCCATTGGATTCATAAATCTAGAGAGGAGGATGTGCGGGCGTGCAAGATTCCAAGACCGCACCAGCGCGCGTTCTACTTTTTTTAGCAAAGCGTTAGCGTTCTACTGGCTGGTTAGCTGCTGCTCAAAGCTCTACTACATCCAACACATGGCTGCTGGGGCCCTTTGGTATCGAAGGTGTATAGAGTACTCACGCAATACGTACTATACTCCCATACTCCTAAGTCTTTGGCCTCCAAAGTCTAAACCGCATACGGACCGGTTGGAGATGGATGGATCATAATGAGGCCCTGAGCTATGCTCGCCTGCCTGTCAGCGTCATGCGTCAAATCACGTCCTGCGTTGCTGACCGTGTGTGTGAATGCAGGCGTGGGGGGAGGGGGCGCCAGCTCGTCGCGACACCGCGCTCGAAAACACGAGACCGAATGTTTGACCGACCTCGCTCCGCTCCTGACCTCTGCTCGCCTGCCTGTCTTGCCGCGGGCTTGCCACGTCATGCTCCGTGGCGCATCAGTGTTGCGTCCAGATCCGCGGCGCGGTAACCCCGACCACGTCAGTGTTTAGCGGCCCTGTCGCTGCCACGTCACCGCTCCTACCGCGCCCCCATGCATGACGCAACAATGTGATTTCGCCGCGCCATGCGAATAGACGCGGTTGAAAAAAATAAATAGTATTAGAATTAAAAATAGTTTTAAAAAAGTGTAAAAAAATCTCGCAGGTGGGGAGGGTAGTAAAGTAGGGCCGTGGGGTGCGGGAGTCCGGACTAGGGAGGGACGGAGCGGTGCGTGTGCCGTGTGCCGTGTGCCGGTGTGCGTCACCGATTTGCCCGGAACACGGTGCGCAGTCTTGCAATTTTGCAAACTACCGGCAGTGTCGTGCGATAATTGCACGCGAGGGCTTTGCCGAGATGCGCGCTGTCTCTCCCTCTCTATCTGCCTCTCTCTGGTGTGACTCAGTGAGTGGTGACGATGTTTCGTGGCGTCTTTGCCGCTTTCGGCGACGCCGGCCAGCGTGGTCGAGTAGTGCTCGAGCACATGGCAATGGATCCGAGGACTGAGGTTGCCTTGTACATGGGCCGGCTCAGACCGGCGCCGTGTAAGGTCAAGGTCGGATATTCTGACTGGGCCGGCTTTGGGTTTAAAGGCCAGTCTGCTAGGCTAAATATTTCTTCTTCTTCAACAAATGACGGTGGCCTGTCTCAGAAATGCTTCGATTGTATTTGTTTTTCCTTCCAAATTAAAATTAGCTTATTTGAATGAAATTCAACTACGGATCGATTTGTTAGGTTCATCTCATTCAATTCAGTTTGAAATTGGATTTCAAACAATACAAGAGACTACAATAAATAAGAATATACAACCTATGTTCTAGATTATAAGACGTTTTGGCTTTTTCTAATACATTGTTTATGAGAAATACGATGATTTCACTAAATTCATAAAATAAACTTATGACACATCACATTACAAGAATAAGTTGGTTCCTTGAATCAAACACGTGAAACTAAGGTGGTGTTTGGTTGGACTCTATAAATGGTGAGGTAAATGAGATCCAATTGCAACGCCTAATGCTTACTACACTGTAATCAGAAGCGGAGATTGTTTGTTTGCTCGTGGTCGTGGTTTCAACTTACATCCACGTGTTTGGTTCAGAACTAAGATAATCGAAGAATCCCATTTTGAACTTAACTTGCCATGCTTGGACACAAGGCTTTGGCTGGTGCCGGTGACCGCGAAGGTGCGCTGAAGTCCCTCATTGCAGAAACATAAAATCGAGGGGGGCCAGATATAGGAAGCTGAGGTGAAGCAGAATGGCTAGGACATCATATTGATCCTAAATCTAGGGGTAGAAACTGGCCAATGGCCCCAAGTCACCGAGAAGATGAAGAGGAGGGAGAGGTTCACATACGTCTAGGTCGAGGAGGATACCATGCAAGAAATCCAAACCATGGCGGGGTTAGCGGCAAAGCGTCGATGATGCACTAGAGGCATGGCGGCGTATGGACACGAGGACGAGGTCTTTTGTTCAGTGCCTCGAGTGAGGATTTTTCTTGCGGGCTTGCTAGCACCCGAACGTCCGGACGAATGGGGCATCCAGACACCCACACCTATAGCCATTTTTCGCACGTCCACGTGGGGCCCACGTCACCCCGAACGTCATGAGCATCGAGAAAGAGGGAGGGGCAGCAGATGTCCAGCCGGTGCTAGGAGGAGGAAACACCAAGGCGGGACAACATAAAGCGCGCAGGGAGAAGTAATATTTGATCTACTTTTGAAACATCTAGATGCAACACTTGCAACATACGTCTGAAGGCAGATAAAACACTCGAGCGTCTGAAACACTTGTGTAAAACCCTTGAAAAATACTTGAAAACTATTGGAAACATATGCAACATCCAGATGAAACACTTGCAAATATGAGTATGAAAACACCTAGAACATTTGAAACATATGTTTGCAACATGCATGTACATGCAACATTCAGATCTACTTTTATAATATCTAGATAAAACGCTTGCAACATACATCTGTAACAGATGAAACATTTGGAACATACACTTGAAATATACATGTATAGCCATTACAACTGTGCAACATCCCGATCTACTTTTGTAACATCAATATACAATACTTGCAATATACCTCTAAAACATCTAAAACACTTGAAACATACTCTTACAACATGCGCTTTCAGCATAACATCTACTTGCTGCTTGGATGAATGGAAGCTCATCGACGCGGAGCTCAATGCCGTGGAGTGGGGGGAGATACTAGCGAGCGGACGATTATGCAGCCCTAATGGGCCATTCTCGTACGTGTAGTGCAACCGATGCGTGCGACTTGGCCGGTCGAGCCGTCGTCGAGGAGCTCCGGGAGCAGGAGTTTTGGCTCCGCACCAAGCTGCTAGAGCATAAGATCCTCAAGGAGGCAATCATCATTGTGTTGTTCCTCGAGACCGATGTCGTGGCTCCAAGTCGAGAATGTGTGCCTCCGCCCAAGCTTGACGCTACCAGGAACAGCCAGCAGCGGGTGGTTGAGTTGGAGAAGGAGGTGGTGGAATAGTTTTTTTAAGAAGCCAGGAGCAGGCTTCATATTAGGCTCCACAGGCCCACGAAAGGCGTGTCCGGAGCATCGGATGCCTTGAAGAGAGCATTACCGTTTTCTTGCGACTATGTGAGGGGGTCAGATAGCGCTGAAAGACAAGTGGTATCGGCATTGTGTTTGGCCATTTATCCATTAACATTGTGATCCGTTATAAGAAGACATAACCTAACACAAAGCAGTGGGATCAGTTTGTGCCTGAACCTATTATGGGCTAAAAAGGCCCAACCAAACAACATTTAAGTTTGGGTTTTTTGGATTGGGACCATTACAATTTTCGAAGCATGGAGAAACACCATTACTTTCACCTATTTTGAAGCATACCATCGCAATTCTTTGTTCCTCACAAAAATACCATAGAATACTTATGAGGATGATATGGGCCTAGTTGCAGGCGTATACAACGACGTGTATTCTCGTATGGACTCAAATGCCCTCGGCTCCAAGTGAATAGGGTCCATGGTAGCCCCCTCTCTCTATCACTGACGTACGGACCCCACATGTCATCTTCTTCCTCCTCTTCCTATCTTCTTCCTCCTCTTCCCATCTTCTCCAAGACGGCCATCATAGCAATGACAGGTGTGGTCGAACTGCCCAAAATAACGCACTTACGGAGGCGCTTGTCTTCCACCAAACACTAAGCACCCCGTAAGCATGTTGTAGCTGGCGGTTTCCATTGGGCATACCCCAAGGGAGAACTCGAAAGATCCACATTTTTTCTAAGGATCCAATAATGAGAACGAGCTACAATACTTAATACATTTCATACATCCAGAGTTCTTAGAAATTCATTATTACATTGCCAAATGTCAAGAGTGTAGAATATTAAACAACAGAATTAAAAATAAGCATCTAGCGATAATAAACAAGGATTCATCTGTGCCCACCAGAAGAATTCTTCACACAATGGTACTACTCAAGCATTACCTTCAACAAGTGAAGCGCCATCGATAGAGGTATCATACACTAAAAATGGTGTAGCGCATAGACGTGGCCATACACCATGGCGGGGTCTGGCCGCGGCAACACCGACGCCGGCGAAATCACTTAACACCACGCTACCATCACTACCTAGACTCCATGCCTAGCGTACTGGTAACATCCCAGAGGTCCTAGACATACCCGTTCCACTCCCAAATGAGCCAACCACGTACACCGCATCTACACTATGTTCGCTAGAGGCGACCACGCGCTCCGACGAGCCTTGGCCCTAACCGGCTCAATCACCTACCCTAGGAGCAAGAGGACCTCACTAGATATGTGTAGGACAGACTTGAAGACATCACAGGGCTCGACAAGATGGTTGGCCATGAGCGTGGGGTGGCTCCGGTTCACGCCGACTACGCCGACTAGGCTTGCTGGCGCGATGCACGTGCATGCGTGAGCGTGTGCTAGGGCATGACAATGGTGGTGTAGACCTATGCGCGCGTGCGCGCCAGGGGTAGGCCAGTGCAGCACCCAAGCCGAACCGAACCCGGTGACCGTGGCCAGACGCTGGCACCAATCAACGTGTCTTGCACGCTTTTTAAAGCATCCCAAAAACCTACCTCAATGCTTCAATTGCTAAACCAACTATTTTATGCTTGAGATGGTATATCAAGCTACTAAAACAAACCCTAAGACCATGCCACTACTTAGCCCGATTCTTCTACGAAAATTATCAATCTTAGCTTCGTCAACCCATTCTCCGACTTAAGAAAATAGCTAAGTTTGTTCGGATTCGCATCAACTTCGATTTCCAAGCTATTAAGCAAGCTATCTAGCGAATCATGTTCTTGACCGCAAGTATTTCATTGCCACCTACAAAGTTTGTACTACAAACTTTATTAAAGTGCCTAGTATGCATTCTATAACATTTTTGTTCAATAAAAATTCATTTAGAACTCTAATCGATATAACATGACATAAAATATAACATTTGTTTCGTGTTTCTGATTAATGTTTCAAGTCACAGGAATTTATTTACACATTATATTTCATATATTTAAACATAAGTATGATGCTCATATAGTGTTTTAGCAAAAGATTGTACAATATAACACCGAGGGTGTTACAAATCTACCCCCCTAAAACAAAATCTTGACCCGAGATTTCGTGTGCCTAGTGTGGGAATGAGATAGGAAATACATTTCAACATAACAACTACTCATCAGAACCAGAGAGAAGGTGGGGGTAATGCTTCAATATGTAGCTCTCTTGTTCCCACGTGGCCTCCTCCTCTGAGTGGTTTTACCACTGCACCTTGTAGAACTTCACCACACTGTTCCTTGTCACTCTTTCCTTTTTTATCCAAAATTTTGACAGGGTGCTAAATATAAGTCAAATTAGGCTAGAGTGGAAGTCCTTCAATTTCCATAGCTTCATCAGGAACCCACAAACATTTCTTCAATTGCGATACATGAAACACATCGTGTACCACCGATAAATATATCGGGAAGCTAGAGACAATAAGCAACTAGGCCACACTGTGCCAAAACCTTGTAAGGACCCACATATCAAGGGGCTACCCTGCCATGGATACTAAACCGATGCACCTCTCTTATAGGAGACACCTTGAGGTACATATAATCTCCAACTACAAACTGCAAGGGCCTTCTTCGCTTGTCCGTATAGGCTTTTTGTCGACTCTGAGCGGCCTTCAAATGACTCTGAATAATGATGACATGCTCTTGAGCCTCTTTGATGAAATCAGGCCCAAAATATCCACGGTTGAAAGGTCCTTATGTGTCTTTGGTAATTGAGTGACAACCTAGGTGGACTAATTATGTTTATGTGAGATACATAGGTGATTAGTCCACAGGTACATATGTGTGAGCAACATATGCCATGAAGGTGAAAATGGCTTGGAGATGTTACAAAGCTCACACATGTGATGATGAAGGAGCTCATTGCAAATGAGACATGACATTGAGTCATGTGATCAAGGTGGAGAAGATCAAGACAAGACTTGGCTTGATGGACCGGTTGCAAGCGTGAAGGGCAAGTCAGAGGCTTTGGAGCGATGGACCGCGTGGCGGTGAAGCTTGAGCAAGGCTTGGCACCGATGGACGAAGGCAACGGTGAAAAGCAAGTGAAGTCAAGATCGATGAACCAATATGATCACGTGATGATATAGAGTGGATCATATCATTATTGATCGTGTTGGTGCATGTGTTGCATCGACATTGGAGGAGATGGAATGGAATGCGCAAGGCAAAGGTATAACCTAGGATATTTCATTTCACCAGTCATAGGTGTGTAGAGAAGTTTGTGATCGGGTTTAGGATAGATAGCCGTACTATCAACAGAGGCAAACTTGTTTGCATATCGGTCATCTAGTGCCACTAGAGTGATCTAACTTTGCATCATCGCTAGGATTAAGTGGCGTGGCAAGTTGAGTGGCTAATCCTTTGAAAAATGATTGTGAAAATGCTAACACACATACACATGGTGGTGTACACTTAGTGGTGTTGGCACATTTATAAAGGAGATGAAGTTGGAGTTGATGTGGTTCACTCGGCGATGGAACAGAGGCGAGAAGGGTTCGAAACTCCACCGGCGGAGTGTCTGCCTGTAGAGTGCGGACAGTCTGACGATGCCACCGATGCCCTATATAGAAAAGATAGGGTCTCTTAGAGTGAATCGGATGCTGGTCATGTAGTGACCGGACGCTGGGGTCCTACGTCCGGTCAGTGGCGACCGAGAGCATGTAGGCGTCGGTCTTTGACTGGACACTGGCGCTGAAAGTGACCGAACGCTGGCTATGTATGTCCGGTCAAGCTGACGTACGGTGATGCAGAAGCTGGAGAAGGACTGGACGCTGGTGCTGCATCTGATCATGACCGACCGGACACGTCCGGTCTTGTCTGGTACCTTACTAGAAGTGATCGGACGCTGAGGGTCCTACGTCCGGTCAGTGTTAGCTACAGCGTCCGGTCAATGTTAGCTACAGCATCCAGTCAACAGATGACCATTGAGATCGGGCGTACAACATTTGAAGCAGGGGACACGTGGCATGCATCGCATGACCAGACGCTGAGGTCCAACGTCCGGTCGATCTGACCGGAGCGTTCGGTCATCCTGAGTTTTGCCCAATGAAGGGGTAACGGCTAGTTTAGCTCGTGGGGCTATAAATAGAATGTGGCCTCGGCCATGGCTATGGGTGAGCACCTCGGGGAACTTTGTGTCCATGCTTGAGAGTGCTTGGGAGCCCTCCATCTCACATATGCTTGATAGTGATCATCCGATTGTGTGAGAGAGCGATTCTAGTGCGATTGCATTGTGAGGTTGCATCGAGTGGCACTAGGTGATTGAGTTGCAAGCCGGTGGTGCTTGTTACTCTTGGAGGTTACCACCTACAAGATGGCTTGGTGGTGGTTTCTGTCGAAGCCCGCAAGAAGCTTGTGTGGTGCTCCAGAGAAGAGTTTTGTGAGGGGCATTGTGCTCACCCTGCGGGAGCCACAAAGAGCAACTCTAGTTGAGCGTGTCATTGAGCTACCCTCACTTTCGGGGTAGGTTCTTACGGTTCCCAACGTGCGGGCTTGGCGGGTGATGCCAATTAGCCGTCGAACCACCAAGTGAGCGGTCGACACAACGGGGACTAGCGTGTTAGCAAACACGTGAACCTCGGGAGAAAAATCACCATGTCAACCTTGTTCTCCCCTTTGGTTTGCATCCTCATTATGCAAGCTTGTAATTATTTTTGCATATATTGTGCTTGTGTAGTTGCTCTTATAATTACTTAGCTTGTGTAGCTTACTAGTTATCTTCTTGCTTGTGTAGCATAGAAGTAGCTCCCTTACGTGGCTAATTTGGTTTGTGTGACCTTATTAGTCACATTGCTTAGTTTGTGTAGCTAAGTAATTACAATCTCTAATTTGGCATTGGTTGCCTTGTTATTGAGCATTGTTAGTGAGCATTAGGTGGCTTTGTGCTTTTGCTTACTAGCATGTGTAGAAGCTCCCTTGTTGCTTAAAGTACTAGTGGCATAGGTTTGTGTGACCTTGCTTCTAGAATTGGTTAGGTGAGCTCTAGCTAGTCTGGCACCTTTGTTGCTTAATTAGTATCTTTGGAAGGTGCTAGAGAACATAGATAGAGGGGTGTAGTCTTGGCTAGACCGATAGTTTTAATTCTGCACTTGTTTTGGTTAGTCGACACGATTACTTTTAGAAAGGACTATTCACCCCACTCTAGTCCGCCATCTCGACCTTACAAGTGGTATCAGAGTGAGGTCTCTCATTTGTGGTCTTCACCGACCTGAGAGGATGGTGTCTAAAGGGCTAGATGTTTGTGAGACACACATTTTTGATGGCACAAACTTTGCACTTTGGAAAATCACATGCTTGATCATTTTCGTGCAAAGGGACCTAAATTTTGGTGGATTGTCACTAGTGGTCTCACTCATGTCTTGGATCATAGAAATCTCACCAAAGCTCAAAGAGTTCTCTATAAACTTGATGCACATGCTTGTTGTTTTCTAATGGATGCATTGAGTTTTGATTTGATGAAACAAGTAAACTACACGGGAACCGCTCGTGAGATATGGGAGTCCATCAAGTGCACCTTTGGTGATTCCTCCACATGGGATGATGGCAAATTCAAGAAGGAGGATGAGCCCAAGAAGGAGGCGCATGAGTGTGTCGAGCATAGCCACAATTCGGTAATTGTGGAAGATTGCTCCACCTCATGGTCAAGTGATGATGATGATGATCACACCACAAGATCACTTGACAAGGGTAATGATAATGCCACAAGTGTTGCAAATGATGATGCTATCCCATGCACACTTGATGGTGATGTTGGTTCATGCTCAAGCCATGATGATGATGCTACTACAAGCTCTCCTACGACACCACATTGTTTCATGTCACAAGGTGACACCAAGGTATCAAATGATAATGTGGTTGATCATGTTGATTCATATGATGAGCTTGTTAGTAGACTTGCTAGCATGACCATGTCTTTAGAAAATGAGAAAGCTAAAACAATGAAATTAGAAAATGAAAACTCATTTCTAAAGAACTCATGTGAAGAACATAAGAAATTACTTGACGCTTTTAAATCTTCACATGATGAGCTAAAATTGAATCATGAGACACTTCTTGCATCTCATGATGAATTATTAGAACAACATGCTTCTCTCATTAAAATGTTTACAAAGAAACTAAAAAATAATGAGAGCTCATCACATGGATCAAATGATAAATCACAAATTGTTGCTAATCCTTGTGATGTAGGCAAGAAGCATGTATCCACCTCTAGTGAAGATTTATTAGAAATGCCATGTTCTTCACAAATAGATGCTTGTTCTACTTCTATGTCTTGTGAGACTAACCTTTTGAAGGAGAACAATGAGCTCAAAAATGAAGTGAAGAAATTGAGCAAGAAGCTAGAGAGGTGCTACAACTCTCAAGTCACCTTTGAGCATATGTTGAAGACTCAAAGAAACTTTGGTGACAATAGTGGAGTCAGCTTCAAGACTAGCAAAGTCAATCATTAAGAAAGCTGAAATGATATAAGTGGCATTGGCTTCAATAAGAGCAAGATCAAGGGCAAAAGATGGGGCAAGAGAAGATACAAAAGAGAGATGAAGAAGCAAGAACAAGAGAAGCTCGCTCATTTCATGTGCTTCAAGTGCCATGAAGTGGGACATCTTGTAAATGGTTGCCCCAATGAAGAAAAGCTCAAGTTGAAGAAAGAAGAAGAGAGGCTAAGGCATGTTAAGTGCTTCAAGTGCCGCACTTGGGGTCATCTTACCTCAATATGCTCAACCAAGCAATTGGTGAAGTAACTAGAAGAGCCTCAACAAAAGCCACAAATTGTGCAAGAGAAGACACCCCAAGAGCAAATCAAGATCAACCATGAAGATGGTGGTGATTCAATGATAAAGAAGAAGAAAACTAGAAGGGGTGGAAAAGCAAGAGAAAGAGCAATGCGTCCAAGGATGAATCAAGATGTAAAGCAAGTGAGCACGAACAAAGAAGAAAAAATGAAGAAGATCGCTCATATGAGATGCTATAGTTATGACACATTGGGTCACCTAGCTTTGGGTTGTCCAAACAAGCTTGAGAAGAAGGCTCAAGCAAACAAGGAGAGGCAAGGCAATGAGAAGCACCACATGAGCAAAGAAGAGAAGGCTCAAGTAAAGAGAAAGTGCTACTCATGCCGAAAAAGGGAACACATGGCATATTCATGTCCCCTAGGTGACATTTCTAAGCCTATTTCAATTGTTAATAATAATGTTCTTAGAAAGGATGGTAATGATACCTCTATGGTTGCTATTGCAAAACATCCCACTATTCATACTAAGGAGTTGCCTAAGTATGTTGCTCCTAACTTGAGAGGACCCAAACTTGTTTTGGTACCATCAAAAAGTGGATGATTGATTGTAGGTACCATTGGCATTGGAGACTTGATTCAATTGATTTCATATTGATCATCATATGTTGAGTCAAGATATGAAGCCTAGTGCACATCCAAACCCAATGCCAAGTGAAAATTGAGTGAAGTCTAAAGTGCTATCAACATACAAGTGCTATAATTCAAGTTGTTGGTAATTCATTGGATATATTTGATGACTTGCAAATAATTGAGTTGAAGCTTGCTAGTTGGATGATCATAAGCTAACCAAGGTATATCTCTTGTTGATCATTTCATTTGGGTGCATATGAGTTGATTGAATTGGATAAATATGCAATGTTGCTTGCTATGAGATGATTGAATGGATAATTGATTAGTAGTCAAGTTTGAATTAATTTGTGTTGGATAAGTTCATAAGATGATATTTAGTAAGTGGATTGAATAGATTTATGTCTTGTGAAAGTATTCAAACGAGTTAGTTTCAAGTTTGATTCATATTTGATGAAGTATAGCTCAAGTGGTTGAAATATGTCCTATATTGAAAATCTGAGTGAGCTGTGATCTTAGTCATGTTTGAGAAATCAAAACTTATTGGATTGGCATGAAAATTTGTGTACATGCTCTAGACTTATGGTATGAGATGCTGTAGAAATTTCATGAAAATTGGATAAGAAATGCTTTGGTTTTGGAGTAGTTCTTGTCAGCTATAGTGCAGTAGTTTTCAGCATGTAGCAGTGGTGGAAGAATTGTAATCTGGTAGCAATCTAAAAGTCAAATAAAGCTCAAATTTTTACATCTACTAGATAACTTAGTGAAGCACAGCTCCACCAAATTTCGTGGTATTTGGATTTGTACTTTGAGAAATATGCTTATTCCTTTGAAGGGTATAAAATCTGTTAGAAAAGTGATAAATGTTGGATTGATCTAGAGTCACTTTGATTGAAATGTCCTCAAGTTGGAAACATATTTATAAGTAATTGAGGCACCTAAGTTTGGTTTTGAGATGATCTATAAGCATGACAAGTAAAGAGTACAAGGTCATTTGATTGTATAGTGTACTTTGCACACTTTTGGTACTCAAGATGAAGATCAAGATCAAACTCAAGTTGAAGATGAAGTTTAAGTTCTAGATATGATTGGAAATCATTTGGTAAAAAGAAAAAGACTTAAACAAGTAGAAAGAAAATGACTTAAAGAAGGAATCAAGGTTACTCATCAAGTTAAGTCCATCACTTGGATCAATCAATCAAGCTATTTCAAGTGAGTATCAAGAATAGTTCTTTGGAGAGAGGTCACTTCTCCCTAGTGTAGGGGCTTGCTGCCTATGAGTAGGTAAACCAAGTGTGGTACTTGGAAGGCTAACATGGAAATGGTGATCCTAGGGACATTTGAGATGCTTAGTTAAAGAAATTAAAAGGATTGATCAAGAAAAGCAAGCAACACCCCAAAAGAAAGCTAATCATGATATATCAAGTGGTACTCTCACATTGATGCTCTCATGCAAGCCTTGATCATAAGATGAAGCAAGCCAACCACAACAAGAAAGTGCACTTGATCATTAGCGGCATTCATTTCATATGGGTGAAGAATGGAATTCAAAATGGTATCTATTGGTCTTCACCAAGCTTATAAATTGGACTTCGCATTACTATTGGAGTAATGAATTGGAATCTATATGACTATCCTCTACTCCAATATAGCAAAGGTATCATTGTAATGTGCATGATCATTTCATCCTTTACTAGTATACGAATAGTACATATAGTGCATACTTCATAGGATCATGCATAACAAATAAAATGTTTAAATTCATAGCCTACCACTATTGCTTGAATGATTAATTGATCTAGTGGTTAGTATATGAATTTGTTCATAAGCTAAGTAAACCCAAGTACTTGATTTAATTTGGATTGCTAACAAGTGACAAGTACAACATTGGCAAGATAACCCTTGCAAGAGGTGTGAAGAAGTTTGTCATTGGTTCAAACTGGACTTGAAAGCTTAGGCAAATCAATTTAATTCAAGTCAACCATAGAAGCTCATGATACTGATAAGAGTACAAGCACAAGACAACAATGCAAATAGATATCTAGTTTATTTGTTACAAGTGGTATCTAGACTCAAGTATTTCATCAAAAATCTACAAGTGGTGTCTAGATCAACTCACAAGTGATATCCTATAAGTGGTACTCATAAAGATAGTAAATGTTCAAGAAATGGTTCTTATTGATAAATCCAACAAGTGGTTCCATACTAAAAGATTCTTTCAAGTGGTATCACATCTACACATGATATTAATCATGCAAGACGATGGTTCCATAAGTGATCCTCAACTTTAAGTGATCATCAAATGAAGAATGCATCCCTCACATACAAGAGCTTAAGTGTATCAAATAGATGACCCATGCTATCACATAGGGGGAGGTGTACCACAAATTGATATCAAGATCAAAGATCCTATGTGTGGTATCTTAAGAAGCCCTACACAAGATACAAGTGGTATAAGTTACAAGTGGTATTTACAAATGGTGTCATTCCAACAATCAAGTGATGTCCATAAAAAATGCAAGATTCAAGCCTCAGCCATCTACCCCAAATGCATACCTTTGCATCAATGAGAAGCACACCTTTTATGGAAATTAATGACAATAGGGGAGAGATTGTACAAAAATATGAAAGCTTTGAGATTGAGATTGTACAAGGCGGAGAGATAAGATATAAAAGCTCAAAGAAGTAGAGGTTGGACATGGACATGGACAAAAAGGGAGCAACATTGAAGAAAAGAGATGGATCAAAATTCTTGGATAAGAGAAGCACACAAGTAGGGGGAGCAAGCTCATGAACTTTGATTGATTGCATTTGATATGTGCATATTCATGTACTTGATTCAATATGCATGCTTGTGTGGTGTATGCTAGTTGTAGAATTTTTTTGATGATTTGATAACTAGCATGCATAGGATGATAGCTAGACACTTGGTATGCTTTTCAAGTAATGCTAGTACCTTGCTTTTAATGTTGATGTCACGAGGTAACTAGTGCTTTCATTTCCAAGTGATATCTAGCTAACCATGGTGCTAAGGCTGAACTTAAAGGTGCAACTTCGATTGGTACACGCTTCAAAGGTTTATTCTATACACCTTAGCATCATTTAGTAGTAATTACTCTCCCATAATTTTAATCTATGCATATGTGCAAGCTTAAAATCAACCACTCTAGCACATATGTAGGGGGAGCTAATACTACCATCTCGGGTTTGTGGTACTTGTCTAAAATCATTTTCACATGGTAAAATTGCTTGGGCAAGCAACATCAATCCAAAAGAGCTTAATTTCCATATCTTTGTAGAGTTGTCATCAATTACCAAAAAGGGGGAGATTGAAAGGTCCTTGTGTGGTTTTGGTAATTGAGTGACAACCTAGGTGGACTAATTGTGTTTATGTGAGATACACAGGTGATTAGTCCATAGGTACATATGTGTGAGCAACATATGCCATGAAGGTGAAAATGGCTTGGAGATGTTGCAAAGCTCACACATGTGATGATGAAGGAGCTCATTGCATATGAGACATGACATTGAGTCATGTGATCAAGGTGGAGAAGATCAAGACAAGACTTGGCTTGATGGACCAGTTGCAAGCGTGAAGGGCAAGTTGGAGGCTTTGGAGCGATGGACCGCATGGCGGTGAAGCTTGAGCAAGGCTTGGCGCTGATGGATGAAGGCAATGGTGAAAAGCAAGTGAAGTCAAGATCGATGAACCAATATGATCACGTGATGATATGGAGTGGATCATATCATTGTTGATCGTGTTGGTGCATGTGTTGCATCGACATTGGAGGAGATGGAATGGAATACGCAAGGCAAAGGTATAACTTAGGGCATTTCATTTCACCGGTCATAGGTATGTAGAAAAGTTTATGACCGGGTTTAGGATAGATGGCCATACTATCAAGAGAGGCAAATTTGTTTATATATCGGTCATCTAGTGCCACTCGAGTGATCTAACTTTGCATCGTCGCTAGGATTGAGTGGCGTGGCAAGTTGAGTGGCTAATCCTTTGAAAATAATTGTGAAAATGCTAACATACATACACATAGTGGTGTACACTTGGTGGTGTTGGCACATTTATAAAGGAGATGAAGTTGGAGTTGATGTGGTTCACTCGGCGATGGAACGGAGGCGAGAAGGGTTCGAAACTCCACCGGCGGAGTGTCTGCCCGTAGAGTGCGGACAGTCCGACGGTGCCATCGGCGCCCTATATAGAAAAGATAGGGTCTCTTAGAGTGGACCAGACATTGGTCATGTAGTGACCGGACGCTGGGTTCCTATGTCCAGTCAGTGGCGGCCAAGAGCGTGCAGGCATCGGTCTTCGATCGGACACTGGCGCTGAAAGTGATCGGACGCTGGCTGTGTGCATCCAGTCAGGCTAACGTATGGTGATGCAGAAGCTAGAGAAGGACCGGATGCTGGTGCTACGTCCGATCGCGACCGACCGGACGTGTCCGGTCTTGTCTGGTACCTTACTGGAAGCGACCGGACGCTGAGGGTCCTATGTTCGATCAGGGTTAGCTGCAGCGTCTGGTCAACAGATGACTGTTGAGATTGAGCATACAGTATTTGAAGTAGGGGACACGTGGCGTGCATCGCATGACCAGACGCTGAGGTCCAGCGTCTGGTTGATCTGGCCGGAGCGTCCGGTCGTCCTGAGTTTTGCCTAGTGAAGGTGTAACGGCTAGTTTAGCCCGTGGGGCTATAAATAGAAGGTGGCCTTAGCCATGGCTGTGGGTGAGCACCTTGGGGGACTTTGTGTCCATGCTTGAGAGTGCTTGGGAGCCCTCCATCTCACATATGCTTGATAGTGATCATCCGATTGTGTGAGAGAGCGATTCTAGTGCGATTGCATCATGAGGTTGCATCGAGAGGCACTAGGTGATCGAGTTGCAAGCCGGTGGTGCTTGTTACTCTTGGAGGTTGCCACCTCCTAGATGGCTTGGTGGTGGTCTCCGTCAAAGCCCGCAAGAAGCTTGTGCGGTGCTCTAGAGAAGAGCTTTGTGAGGGGCATTGTGCTCGCCCTGAGGGAGCCGCGAAGAACAACTCTAGTTAAGCATGTTATTGAGCTACCCTCACTTTTGGGGTAAGTTCTTGCGGTGCCCGACGTGCGGGCTTGGCGGGTGATGCCATTTAGTCGCCGAACCACTAAGTGAGTGTTTGACACAACGGGGACTAGCGTGTTGGCAAACACGTGAACCTCGGGAGAAAAATCACCGTGTCAACCTTGTTCTCTCCATTGGTTTGCATCCTCGTTACACAAGCTAGTAATTACTTTTGCATATATTGTGCTTATGTAGTTGCTCTTATAATTACTTAGCTTGTGTAGCTTACTAGTTACCTTCTTGCTTGTGTAGCATAGAAGTAGCTCCCTTGCATGGCTAATTTGGTTTGTGTGACCTTGTTAGTCACATTGCTTAGTTTGTGTAGCTAAGTAATTATGATCTCTAATTTGGCATTGGTTGCCTTGTTAGTGAGCATTAGGTGGCTTTGTGCTTTTGCTTACTAGCATGTGTAGGAGTTCCCTTGTTGCTTAAAGTACTAGTGGCATAGGTTTGTGTAACCTTGCTTCTAGAATTGGTTAGGTGAGCTATAACTAGCCCGACACCTTTGTTGCTTAATTAATATCTTTGGAAGATGCTAGAGAACATAGATAGAGGGGTGTAGTCTTGGCTAGGCTGATAGTTTTAATTCCGCACTTGTTTCGGTTAGCCGACGCGGTTAATTTTAGAATGGACTATTCACCCCCCCCTCTAGTATGCCATCTCGACCTTACAACGATCTCCCACTTCAACCCAGTTAAGTGGTGTCCTACACTTTCTTTCATACAGAGCTTCAAATGGTGCCATACGAATACTCTCTTGGTAGCTATTATTATAAGAAAATTCAGCTAACTTCATGCATCCATCCCACTTCTCAGGAAAGGAAATGGTACAAGCTCTCAACATATCCTTGAGCACCTAGTTCACCCTTTTAGTTTAACCATCAGTTTGTGGATGATATGCTGAGCTTCTAAGGAGGCGAGTACCAAGACAGTGCTACAGTTGCTCCTAGAAATGAGAGACAAAAACTAACCCTCTATCAGAGATGATAGTAAGGGGAACTCCATGTAGGGTCACAATCCGATCAAAATATATCTCAGCATAATTCTTGGCTATATATTTAGTGTCCACTGGGATAAAATGAGTAGACTTTGTGAGACGGTCCACAATGACCCAAATAGAATCATAGCCCTTGGATGTGTGGGGCAAACCCACCACAAAGTCCATGGAGATATCTTCCCATTTCCAAACAAGAATGGGCAAGGGTTGCAAATATCCTAGAGTACGCATATGATCTACTTTAACCCTCTCACAAGTGTCGCACTCTATGACGTACTGGGTGATGTCCTGTTTCATGTTGGACCACCAGTACAAGTGGCGCAAATCATGATACATCTTGTTGCTGCCAAGATGGATAGATAGCTTTGAATGATGGGCTTCATTCAAAATCTTCCTTCTCAGATCTTCGTTTCATGGAACCACCAATCTATCTTTGTATCTCACTACTCCTTGCTCATCAATACTAAAGTGAGGACCACGCCCTTCAGCAATTAATTTCTTGATGGGGGGAATTTCTAAAGTGTCTTTCCTTTGCTCTAGAATAATCTGCTCCAGCAATTTTAAGGTCAAAGCAATGTGAGTCAGTACCTCTACATGATTGAGAGACAAAGGTGTTTCTTCAACCTGATATGACTTTTGGCTCAAGGCATTAGCTACCACGTTGGCCTTTTCTAGGTGGTAATGTACCTCCAAGTTATAATCCTTGATCAGTTCCAACCATCTCCTTTGTCTCATATTCAACTCAGACTGAGTAAAAATATACTTGATGCTCTTATGATCGGTAAAAATATGTACTTTGTTGCCCAACAGGTAGTGCCTCTAAATCTTTAGATCATGGACCACAACAACTAGCTCTAAATCATGAGTGGGGTAATTCACTTCATGCTTTTTCAGTTGGCATAAAGCATAAGCTATCACATGCCCATCCTGCATAAGCACACATCCCAACCTCGTCTTTGAGGAATCACAATATACATCAAAAGGTCTATCAATATATGGTTGGGCCAACACATGAGCAGTGTCAGAAATGTCTTTAAAGCTTGGAAGGCTTCTTCACAGGCTGGGCTCCAATCAAACTTGGCTTCTTTTTAGAGCAGATCGGTTGAGCTATCTTCGAGAAGTCTGGAATGAAACGCCGATAATACCCAGCTAGACCAAGGAACTGATGAATCTGGTGCATAGACTTAGGAGACTTCCAACTCAGCACATCTTGCACCTTGCTGGGGTCTACAGAAATGCCGTCACATGTCAACACATGCCCCAAAAACTGTACTCAATCTAACCAGAATTCACACTAGCTAAATTTATCATACAACTTATGTTCCCTTAATCGAGCCAGTACTATCCGAAGGTGTTGGGCATGCTCTGCATCATTCTTGGAATATATCAGGATATCATTAATGAATACCACAACAAACTTGTCTAGCTCTGGCATAAAGACTGAATTCATCAAGTACATGAAGAATGTAGGAGCGTTGGTGAGACCAAAAGACATTACTAGGTATTCATACAGCCCATACCTAGTAGAAAAAGATGTCTTTGGTATATCTTGTGGTCTAATCTTGATCTGATGAAAGCCTGAATGGAGGTCAATCTTAGAGAACACCTTGGCAGCAGCTAGCTGATCGAACAAAGTATTTATGCGATGCAAAGGATACTTGTTCTTAATGGTTACCGCATTAAGAGGGCGATAATCCACACACATCCAAAGAGTGCCATCCTTCTTCACAAAAAATGGCTGGATAGCCCCATGGTGAAGAGCTAGGATGAATGAAGCCTTTTTTCAACAATTCTTCTAGCTACTTCTTCATTTCAGCTAATTCCTTTGGAGCCATACGGTATGAGCGGCGGGAGATAGGAGCAGTTCCAGGCTCTAACTCAATGGAGAATTCCACATCTCTGTCTGATGACAACCTAGGTAGATCTTCAGGAAAAATATCCAGGAACTCACATACTACCGGAATAGAGGCAAGATCAAAAGAGGCTTAAGCATGAGCAGCAACAGGTAAGATTGGATCTGAGGGTACAAGAAGAGACATCCTATCCTCAAAAGAAGAAAGTCATAACTCGATAATTCTCTACTTTAAATCCAAGACTACCTCATACACCCGCAACTAGTTTATTCCAAGAATTGCATCAATGCCTTGCCCAGGTAGTACCATAAAATATAGGCGGTAAGTGTGGGTGGCCAATACCAAGCTTACTATGTCTGTCTGAGTATTGATGTACATCTACGTACCTGGAGTATGAATTCTATAGGCATACGGTATAGCCATAAGAGGTATATTGCTCCAGTCTACAAATCCCATGCTCATAAATGAATGTGATGCACCAGAATCAAACAACACATAAGCTAGATGGGAATAAATGGTAAACATACCAGCCATCACCGGTTCCTGCTGCAATATCTGCTCAGCATCTATGAAATTCACCTATCTAGAGCGGCTGACTGGCACTTTCTTCTTGATCACTATCCTCCTAACTAGCCTAGGGTTAGCCGATGGTTGAGCAGACTAGGCTGGCTGGTTTTGAGGACACTCTCGGGCATAGTGGCCATCCTTGCCACATTTGAAACAAGCACCCGACTTGTTTCCCTATCCCAGATGAGGTGGGGTCTGATGTCCTTGGGGCTGCTGATGTGGCACCTACTGAGTAGGTGCACGGTACTATGTGGAACAAACCTAAGAAGTATGCTAGGGCTGTTGAAACAAATGCCCGCCTGATGATTGATAGGGCACCCATCGAACAACCTATACTTTCTAAGTATGGGGGTGGCTAGAAGACCCCGTAGCCACCCGCTTTCACTTCCATTCCGCCTAGGAATCCCGCTGCAAACCCTCTATGGTGATGGTAGCATTCATCATTGTCCCAAAGGTCTGATAGTTTCCAGTATACAATTTCTCCTAAAGGCTGCAAGAGAGGCCGCGATAGAAGCGGTCCCTCTTCTTCTTGTCTGTATCCACATGAGTTCCAGCATACTAGGACAAGTGATTGGACTTATTGACATAGTCCATCACTGATAAACTACCTTGCCACAGGTCTAGGAACTCAGTTAGCTTCCTATTGAGGACACTAGTAGGAATATAAAATTCCCTAAATGCTACGGTGAACTCCTGCCAGGTCACCCAGTGATCTGGCTGTTGCATGGCATTGAAGGTATCCCACCATGCACTCGTGGACCCCTACAACTGTTGCGCTGCAAAGCGCACCTTCTGCTCATCAGTCACATTAAGCAATAGGAACTTCTGCTCCAGAATGCGAAGCTAATGCTCCACATCCAGGGGCTTGGCTGATAGTGTGAACGTGGGTGGGTGCGTCTTGAGGAAATCCTAGTAAGAGCAGGGTCCCTCAGGACCACAAGCACTGCCCCCGTTCCCACCATTGCCCCCATGGCCTCCACGGGTGAAGCCAGCGATAGCCTGTGCTAGTAGCACCATGGCACGGGCTGACTCTCGGCGAGCTACCATCATTTTCGCCATCATCTCCGCATGAGTCATCAGCGGTGGCGGTGGCGGTGGCGGTGGCGGTGGCGGAGGAGGAGGAGCCAATAGTGGAGCCTCATGGCTCTCCCTGTTACCATGCTCATTGGCTTGGCCACTTTCACCCTAGCCCTCGCCAAGACCGTGGCCCGCTCCGGCACTGGTGCTCCCATGTCTGGACCTCAGATTCATCTATAAGAGATAGGACACAACCACTTAGGACAACCTTCTAGATCAGAACAAGAGATTAGAGGAATGACAAGACATTTATTAAAGCATTCTTTTAGTTGTCTTATCAATTTACTAATCCAATTATACCTGTAGGGGGACTTTAGATTAAACAAGATTCTATTATCATGATTCATGTATCGGTCTGTACGCTCCCTCAAGCCGGAATATAGCAGCATTCACAAAATTTCGGCACATCGCACACTCACTTTTCGTATGCTAAGCGATTTCTTATGCAACGTAAGTTAGTGTACCTACAGAAAACTGATTAGATAAAACTAGTGCCGCTATCCTAGATAGACCATATTGCTAGGGCTTATATGTATTTACATAACTTTAGCGCATCCTATTTTTCACAAAACTTTTGTTGGTTAAATTTTTAAGTTTTTGAAAAGAGTGATG
Source organism: Miscanthus floridulus (assembly GCF_019320115.1). Classification (NCBI taxonomy): domain Eukaryota; kingdom Viridiplantae; phylum Streptophyta; class Magnoliopsida; order Poales; family Poaceae; genus Miscanthus; species Miscanthus floridulus. Next base: position 78,102,765 of record NC_089595.1, on the reverse strand, counting down.
AAACTCGTAACCTATTATTGGCTCTGGTACCAACTGTGGCAGAACCATTAGAAATAACGCACTTACGAAGGCGCTCGTCTTCCACTAGACACTAAGCACCCTGTAAGCATGCTATAGCGGGCGGTTTCCATCAGGCACACCCCAAGGAAGAACCCGAAAGATCCACATTTTTCCTAAGGATCCAATAGTGAGAACAAGTTACAATACTTAATACATTTCATACATCCAGAGTTCTTAGAAATTCATTATTACATTGCCAAATGTCATAGTACGGAATATTAAACAGCGGAATTAAAAATAAACATATAGCAATAATAAACAAGGATCCATCTGTGCCCACCAGAAGAATCCTTCACACAATGGTACTCCTCAAGCATTACCTACAACAGGGGTAAATAAACCCTGAGTACACAATATACTCGCAAGACTTATCCGACTAGTGGGAATAATTTCCCAACTCCAAGGGATATGCAAGGCTTTATGGTTTGCTGGGTTTCTTTTGTAGAAAGCAATACTAATAGTGAGTCCTTATTGATGTTATTATTAGTAGCCATGATTAATTTATTATCTAGCCATTCTATGTAAGCGCATATTCTACTTTTAAGCAAGAGTTGAGCAATCAGTTCCATCTCATAACCTTCCATCTTTTAGTTCTTACTATGGTGCTAGATCCAAAACAAGCCATACCAAATTGCCCGATGATTCATGAATCAATGCCCCCAGTTGGGTACCCTAAAAACACACATCCCGCTTGTACCCCTGGCACAAGCAGGACCAATCCATCACCCTCCTATCATGGGGTCCAGGTCCCCATCCAAACTTGGACTCCAAGTCCCTGCTTCTAAGTTCTGAACTTAGTGCGGTGCAAGGACCTCCACCATCTCTGCCTCTAATCAGTAGGTCTGGAAAGAGCCAGAACCCATGATAAGAGAACAACAAGTCTTCCCTACGCCCATACCCAAATATGTGCTTGGGATAATAAATCTGTGACTAGCCTCGAGACTTATGCAACGGCTGGTCCTTAACCGATACAGACAGGGAAAAAGGGTAACCAAGCTATGCCCTGTTGGCCATAGGACAGAACCTCTTACACCCACCAGTACCTAAACCATATCCCTACCCAATCACTATTTTTCCTTTCCACCATTTTATCCTGAGTAATCATAATTATCACCTGTTGTGAGTAACGGCAGGTTACTCACGCTACCGATACCCTAAGCATAGCAGCTACTCGACCTATACTAGTAGGACTCATAGGTAGATATATTTATGTATGTAGTTTTCATAAAATGCCTGTAACATAAATGCACATCATATATATATTCAGTGATCATTAAAAATACGGGTTATGCACCAAGGCTTGCCTTGGGCAGGTGGTGGGTCAACAAAGTCAGCACCAAAAGACTCCGAGGCTCCCTCCTATGTGAGGATCTCCTCCTCGTACTCCTTAATGACCTCCTCATAGTCCTGTTCGTCCACGGGCACAAACTCTACCAACTCGTGATCTACATACATAAAATGATGATGCAACACTTAGTAATACAGCAACAGCAACTCTTAAAATAAAATACATATATCAAGCTACTAAGCTAGTCCTACCGACTAAGGTGCTAAGTTACCTACTGTTACCACTAACCAGTATGAAGCATGACATATATTATCTTAGCAACTAAAGGTATTCTTACTCTTAATACTAATTTACTCTATATATGATAAAACAAGGGGTACTAGCTACTCTATTTATTAACCTACTCTTTGGCTACAAAAATTACAGTGAGTACATAATAATCTAATGATGTTACTATAAAAATTTCATGGCTAAAGCTATCATCAATTTGCCACAAAAATTCCTGCAAATATTAATCTATATAATTCTAAGCTCTCTAATTTGAATTTATGAACCTATCATTATCGCAACTAACTGTAAACCAACTATACTAACAAATAGATGGCATTTTTGTGAATCTAACAAATTTTGTTTCACTATTTTTGGACATCTACAGAATTTACTATCATTTTTCAAAGTTCAGCTCAAAACTAAATTGAATAAATATTTGTTAAGTCACTAGAAAAATGAAAAACTGATTTCTACCCGCGCGGCCCACGAGCGAGCGGCTCGGCCCACTCCAACGCAACGCCCACGCGCGCACACACGCAGCACACCAGCGCGCCCCAGTGTGGCATGACCCACGCGTGATAGCGTACCATGGAGGGAAGACCCGCGCGCACCACGTTATGCAAAAGAGCCCTCGGCTTCCAATCAAATGGAGCCATAGTCCTTTCCACTATTCCCCTCTCTCACTGACTCTCGCACTTAACCCCTCGGTTCACTTCGAATTCGCGTTACAAAGTCCCTGGCCGGAACTAAATAGAGGTCGCGGCATCTCCGGCCAAAAGCCGACAAGCATGGGCCTCCTCGTCCTCAAACAACACCTCCCTAGCACTCTACGAGTGAAGCACCATCAATAGAGGTATCATACACTAAAAATGGTACAACGCATAGGTGTGGCCATACACCGTGGTGGGGTCTAGCCGCGGCAACACCGATGCTGGCGAAATCACCTAAGACCACGCTACCATCACTACCTAGACTCCATGCCTAGCGTACTGGTAACATCCCAGAGGTCCTATACATTCTCGTTCCACTCCCACATGAGCCAGCCACGTACACCGCATCTACACTATGTTCATCGGAGGTGACCATGCGCTCCGATGAGCCTTGGCCCTAACCAGCTCAATCACCTACCCTAGGAGCAAGAGGACCTCACTAGATACGTGTAGGACAGATTAGAAGATGTTGTGGGGCTCGGCAAGATGGTTGGCCACAAGCGTAGGGCTCGGCAAGATGGTTGGCCATGAGCATGGGGTGGCTCTGGTTCCCGGTGACCAACTGCTCCGTCAGTGAAACCATTGCACGGGCAAGTCAACCGAGTCAAGGAGACTTAATTGCACCACTCAATTGAGACAAAGGATCAAGGTGCAATGCCCTAGCCGAGCACCCGCCTCAACAGCCATGGCGGACCAGCACGAGGAGAATGCCCCGCATTACCTCACTATAGGATGGAAGCTCGTCGGGATGACTCCAATCGCTGGCTAACTCATAGGGCTAGTTGGGTGCACGGTTAATTGGAAGGAGGTGGACTATGCAAGGCTAATTGGATGGATGACGACGTTCGGACTTAAGGGGTCGACGGCGGGGGGAAACTCCAATTAAAGCCCCGACACCGTACGGCGGCAACAGTGGCAAGCTTGGTGCAAAGCTAGACTCCAACTTGACCTCTAGACATGCACAATTACAGAGATGGGCCAGCTCTATGGTTTTGCCTTGGCGCGGCTCAGCCAGCGTGATTCAAGGCGACGGGACAGGAAGCTTGGCATGGCGCATTTTCTAATTGAGAGAGGACAGCAGCGCGATGGTGATGGCTCCACGTGCGCGTACTATTTCGGCACAACTACATGCGACCGTAGCGCCATGACTCATAAGACGACAGTGGTTTAGCACAGCGCGCCGTAGAGACTAACGCCGGTTCAGGGAGGCAGTAGCATGGCAATGCATCACGCGTAGACGTGATGGCGAGGGTAGGCAGGCAGGCCACGCGTGTGCAGCCATGAGGGGTCAACGGTAGTAGTGACCGCATGGCAGCGATGGTTGGAGCACAGTGCAACCGGGTGTGCAGCTCGACGTGATGGAGAGCAACGTGGCTCAGGCGAACGTGATGGCGGGCAGAGCAGCCAGGCTCGCTGGTGCGGTGCGCGTGCGTGCGTGAGCGTGTGGCAGGGCATGACAACAGTGGTGTGGACCCATATGGTAGTGCGCACGTGCGTGCCAGGTGCATGCCAATGCAGCGCCCAAGCCAAACCAAACCCAGTGACCGTGGTTAGACGCTAGCACCGATCAACGTGTCTTGCACGCTTTTTATAGCGTCCCAAAAACCCACCTCAATGCTTCAATTGCTAAACCAACTATTTTATGCTCGAGATGGTATATCAAGCTACTAAAACAAACCCTAAGACCATGACACTACTTAGTGTGAGGTCGAGATGGCGGACTAGAGGGGGGGTTGAATAGTCCTTTCTAAAATTAATCACGTCGGCTAACCGAAACAAGTACGGAATTAAAACTATCGGTCTAGCCAAGACTACACCCCTTTATTTATGTTCTCTAGCACCTTCCAAAGATACTAATTAAGCAACAAAGGTGTCGGGCTAGCTAGAGGTCACCTAACCAATTCTAGAAGCAAGGTCACACAAACCTATGCCACTAGTACTTCAAGCAACAAGGGAGCTCCTACATAAGCTAGTAAGCAAAAGCACAAAGCCACCTAAACTCACTAGCAATGCTCAATAACAAGACAACCAATGCCAAATTAGAGAGCACAAATACTTAGCTACACAAACTAAGCAATATGACTAACAAGGTTACACAAACCAAATTAGCCACACAAGGGAGCCACTTCTATGCTACACAATCAAGAAGGTAACTAGTAAGATACACAAGCTAACCAATTACAAGAGCAACTACACAAGCACAATATATATGAAATATAAATACAAGCTTGTGAAAGGGGATTGCAAACCAACGGGAAGAACAAGGTTGACACGGTGATTTTTCTACCGAGGTTCATGTGCTTGCCAACACGCTAGTCCCTGTTGTGTTGACCGCTTAATTGGTGGTTTGGCGGCTAATTGGCATCACCCGCCAAGCCCGCATGTCGGGCACCACAAGAACCTACCCCAAAAGTGATGGTAGCTCAATGACACGCTTTACTAGAGTTGCTCTTCGTGGCTCCCGCGGGGCGAGCAAAATGCCCCTCACAAAGCTCTTCTCCGAAGCACAGCACAAGCTTCTTGTGGGCTTCCACGGAGACCACCACCAAGCCGTCTAGGAGGTGGCAACCTCCAAGAGTAACAAGCACCACCGGCTTGCAACTCGATCACCTAGTGCCACTCGATGCAACCTCACGATGCAATTGCACTAGAATCGCTCTCTCACACAATCGGATGATCACTATCAAGCATATGTGAGATGGAGGGCTCCCAAGCACTCTCAAACATGGAAACAAAGTCCCCCGAGGTGCTCAGCACCAGCCATGGCCGAGACCCCTTCTATTTATAGCCCCGTAGGCTAAACTAGCCGTTACCCCTTCACTGGGCGTTTTTCGGGTTGACCGGACGCGCCGGTCATATCGACCGAATGCTAGACCTTAGCGTCCGGTCAACAGATGCTTGCCATGTGTCACCTCCGTTCAACCTCAATCGCTTGATCTCAACGGTCAAGTGATGACCGAACGTAGTTGCTCAAAGTGATTGGATGAAGGACCCCAGCGTCTGGTCGTTTCCAGTAAGGTTCCAGTCGCGATCGGACGCGTCCGGTCGGTCACGATCGGACATAGCATCAGCGTCCAGTCCTTCTTCAACTTCTCTACGTTGCCTACATCACCATACGTCAACCTGACCAGACGCACCCTGCCAGCGTCCGGTCACTTTCAGTGCCAGCGTCCGGTCGAAGACCTATGCCTGCGTGCTCTTTGCTGCCACTGACCGGACGCAGAACCCCAGCATCCGGTCACCACATGACCAGCGTTCGGTCCACTATGTGAGACCCTATCTTTTCTGTATAGGGCGCCGGTGGAGTTTCGAACCCTTGCCTCCGTTCCTTCACCGAGTTGATCCATATCTACTTCAACTTCTTCTCCTTTGCAAATGTGCCAACACCACCAAGTGTACACCACCATGTGTATGTGTGTTAGCTTTTTACAAACATTTCCCAAAGGATTAGCCACTGAACTTGCCACGCCACTCAATCCTAGCGACGATGCAAAGTTAGATCACTCAAGTGGCACTAGATGACCGATATGCAAACAAGTTTGCCCCTCTTGATAGTACGGCCATCTATCCTAAACCCGGTTATAAACTTCTCTACACACCTATGACCGGTGAAATGAAATGCCCTAGGTTATACCTTTGCCTTGCGCATTCCATTCCATCTCCTCCAATGTCGATGCAACACATGCACCAACACGATCAACAATGATATGATCCACTTCATATCATCACGTGATCATATTGGTTCATCGGTCTTGACTTCACTTGCTTTTCTCCGTTGCCTTCGTCCATCGGCACCAAGTCTTGCTCAAGCTTCACCGCCACGCGGTCCATCGCTCCAAAGCCTCTGACTTGTCCTTCACGCTTGCAACTGGTCCATCAAGCCAAGTCTTGTCTTGATCTTCTTCACCTTGATCACATGACTCCATGTCATGTCTCATGTGCAATAAGCTCCTTCATCATCACATGTGTGAGCTTTGCAACATCTCCAAACCATTTTCACCTTCACGGCATATGTTGCTCACATATATGTGCCTGTGGACTAATCACCTGTGTATCTCACATAAACACAATTAGTCTACCTAGGTTGTCACTCAATTACCAAAACCACACAAAGACCTTTCACTTAGCCCGATTCTTCTACGAAAATTGCTGATCTTAGCTTCGTCGACCCATTCTCTGACTTAAGAAAATGGCTAAGTTTGTTCGGATTCACGTCAACTTCGATTTCCAAGCTATTAAGCAAGCTATCTAGCGAATCCCATTCTCGACCGCAAGTATTTTATCGTCACCTATGAAGTTTGTACTACAAACTTTATTAAAGTGTCGGGTATGCGTTCTATAACATTTTCGTCCAATAAAAATTCGTTTAGAACTCTAATCGATATAACGTGACATAAAATTTAACATTTGTTTCACGTTTTCGATAAACGTTTCAAGTCACAGGAATTTATTTACACATTATATTTTATACATTTACACATAAGTATGATGCTCATGTAGTGTTTTACCAAAAGATTGTACAATGTAACACCGAGGGTGTTACAGCAGGGAAGACCAAGAAGAAGCTGCTCGTCGGCGACGCCGCTGTGACTCCCTCGCCCACTCTGGACGAGAAGGCGGCCGCGCCATGGCTGGCAAGCGCACGCGAGCAGGCCGCCGCGCTGCTACGGGGCAAGAGCGCGAGAGCTTCCGCGTTGGGTCAACTGAGCCGCCGCCTGGCTTGCATGCGCGGGGGGGGGGGGGGGCTGCTGTGGCGCCACCGGACGAGGAGGCGGCCGCACCATCACCGGCGAGTGCGCAACAGTGGGCTACCAGGCGAGCGTGTGGGGGGCGAGCATGCCCCCACTGCCAGATGACTGGAGACAAAGAAGACAAGAGAGAGAGAGGGAGGAGGAGCAGGTGCGAGATGGCGGCGCGGCAGAGCTGGAAGGACCGAGGACGGCGTCGACGCCGCTAGTAGCCGAGGACTCCCCTAAGGACGACGGCAACGCGGACACCCCCAAGACGCTTGGCCTCGCGTAGATGGTGGTCGGCCTCGCCCCCGGCTGGCCATGGTAACAGCGAGCACATGCGCCTGGAGCTCCGCCCGCCATGGCCGTGAGAAGGTGAGCACGGACTCCATGAGCACGCCCCCGGAGCGCGCCGACGCTGGCCCCAGCACGGGCAGGGGCACGCCGCCACCGCCGGTGAGGAGGCAGGCGAGCAGTTGGCCTGAGATGTGCAGCCCCTAGCGACGACCATTGGTAAGAGAATGAGAGGAAGGGGATGACAAGTGGGGCCTACGCGTCAGTGACTAAAGAGAGGGAAGTAGAGGAGGGCAATATCGTCCAGACGAAAATACCGGTATGTCCTGTACGCCTGCAAGTGGGTCCAAGTCCTTCCCAAGCGTACACCATGGCGTATTTGAATCAACCGAAATGTTATAATGACAATGACATGCTTTAAAATGGGTGAATAATAATTGTATTTCTCCAAACTTTGAAAATCGTAATGGTGCCAATAAATAAAAAAAAAACCTTTAAGGGCAACGCTCACCCGCCACTGCGCAGGCATGGGCACTGTGGGAGGTAGAGGAGACGATCGAGCGCGCGCCGGCAGCACGGTTCGCTGTCTTGTGAACCTACGGCACGGTGGGCGTCAAGTCGCCGTCGCAAGTGGCAACCACGCGTGCACGACACCTTTGGGCGTTTGGCCGCGCCGGAACCGGACCGGAGACAGAGAGCTGAGAGCGGCAGGCCAACTTGTTGCGCTCGCTTTTCCCAAAAGTGATGATACGCGTGCAGACTGCAGCAGACATGCAGATGCCGATCGATCGACTGGTGATCCGATCCCGTAAAAAAGAAGAAGATAGTAGGAGTGTAGGCACCCTCGTGCGGGCATAGTCCTGTATTGTTTAACTGACCCAAATATGTGGTGCGTGCATGTCTCGCAGGCGAGATTTGTACTGTGTGTGGTCATCGATCTTGCTTCATCTTGAGGCTACTCACACTCAGCGCAGATGGATCGTCGATTGCGTACATAAGTCGTCCGTCCCATGATCACAGTAGATCTAATAATAAAAAGCAGATTTTGTTTTGCTCAAGTGCCCCCTTTGCCAGGGATCCATCCAGAGACGAAGCTACACGTGGATTAGAGGTGGAAATACAACCCCCTAAATAATGCAAAAATAGTAATTATATCTAAAACTCCATTATATGTGCACAACATACCTATATACCCACAACGCAAGTGCACTTTTCCTCTGGTTTGCTCTAGCTTCACCAGCTCGAGACGCAGCTGAAGCACTCGGCTGGAGAAAAAAAAAATCTTCTATATAAAATGGCTCTGATTCTTTTTTTTTTCCACTGGTGCAGTGCAGAAGTGCTTTTCTACCTCTAGTCGTTTGATACTGCTCCTCTAGCTCTAATGTTGGAATAAAAAACCGGCTTCATCCATTATGACCAAGAGAATCAGACCAATAATCACATCAATTTAGATCAAAACTATATATATCCACCTTAAAACTCAATTCAAGCATTATTTCTTTGAGTAAAGTGTAATAGAGCATTGACAATTATCAGTCTTCCTGAAATCACAACGATTGCTAGTTAAAGGGAAAACATTTTTTTCGAAAAAAGGAAAACAGTTTAACTTAGTAACATAGATCTAATAAATATACAGTGATATAAACAATATATTAATAATTATAATTACTTTCCTTAACCACCCCGTTGTTCACTTTTTTTTGTTTTTTTGTTTTTGCTTTTTTCTTTCTTTCTTTTTTCTCATCGGCACTACGGCCCCTATTCTTTTTCCAATAACAAATCTCCGGGTGAATCCATAGCGGAAAGAAGCTCTCTCAAGCCCTGTTTGATCTAATAGGCTAAAGATTACCCCTGCTCTTTTAGCCACCTTTTAGCTCTTGGATCCAAACACCAAGGCTAAAAGGAGATGTTACTGATGGATAAGTCTCATGTGTGGCTGGTCTTTGTGGGGCTATGATGCTCACATGGTCATGGTCCTTGTGGCTGTTTTTCTGTTTTTAGGACAACATCTTAGACTAGAGGACAGCATCTTAGACTAGAGGACAACATCTTAGCTAGGACAGCATATTAGCATCTTAGACTAGCATCTTGGCATATGTTTGGCTGGCTAGCAGCCTATAAATATGTAACCCCAACCCCTCAGGTTGGTATGGCATTTGTGTGAGCTTGTGTGAGAAATAGACAAGAAAATTGCTCTAACTCCTAGTGTCATCCTCTCTCGATGAGAGTAAGAATTCTCCTACTACAAAGAGTGAGAATTCAGCGACTAACAACTGGTATCAGAGCCGTATTATCCTGTAGCCTGAGCATCTCTTACTCATCTTCTCTCCTAGCCCCACAACAGCCCCAGCTATTGGCAGCAGCAGCTCCTCCGGCCGCTCCTGTTCACTCCTCTCCTAGCTCGTCTGAAGCAGCCCTCTCCCCACGCAGCAGCCCCCCGGTAGCGCGTCATGTCCGCAGGGCAGTCTCAGCGCTCGGTCGCCTCGAGCACGCGGCGTCGGCAGGAGGCCGAACTTGCCGCGGCAGAGAAACGCGAGCGAGCGGCGGCAGAGACCGTTGCGGCGGCGGCAAGGACGTCGAGGCTGGCAGCGGCGGAGCTGGCAGCAGCCAGAGCGGAGGCGGAGGCAGCGGCGGCAGCGAATGCAGCGCGTGTGGCGGCAGCGAAGGTCGAGGCTCTGCGTGGCAGCATCGGCAGCTCCATTTCCGCTGACGACACCGCTGACGCGGACCTTGAGCTGCTAAGGAGGGAGACAGCGCGAGCGCGGGCGGCGCAGTGGGCAGCCGCGCACGTCCACGAGCGTGGCGGTAGCCCAAACAGGCGCGGACGCGCCGGCGGCGCTCCTGGAGGAGGCGCACACGGCGGTGGCGCTCCTGGGGCAGCCGCGCACGCCCACGAGCGCGGCGGCAGCCCAGACAGGCGCGGACACGCCGGTGGCGCTCCTGGAGGAGGCGCGCACGGCGGTGGCGCTCCTGGAGGAGGCGCGCACGGCAACGGTGGCGGACAGGTCGATGGAGAACGCGGCCTTCACAGGCAGCGTGGCTCTCTCTCCCTGGATCGGTACCGATGGGTCCATGGAGAGCGTGGCCTTCACAGGCAGCGTGGCTCTCTCTCCCCGGATCGGTACCGTGGTTACCACGGGCTCCAGGCTGTTGTCAGGGACGTCGGTCCTGGCGGTGGGTGGCCTACCCTCACCAAGTCCAACTACGTCGAGTGGGTTGCGGTGATGAGGGTAAAGCTCTAGGTGCGGCACATGTGGGAGACAGTCCGGTATGGTGACGTCGACTATGACCTAGATCGACGGGCGCTGGATGCTCTCATCGCTGTAGTCCCGCCCGAGATGCAGTTCTCGCTTACCAGCAAGCGGACTGCCAAGGAGGCTTGGGACGCCATCGCTGCGGCACGCATCGGCAGCGATCGCACCCACAAGTCCACACTACAGGCACTTCGCAAGGAGTGGGAGAACCTGGCCTTCAAGCTAGGTGAGGACGTTGATGACTTTGCTCTCCGTCTCAACACTCTGTTGTAGAAGATGGTGCAGTTCGGCGACGACACTTACGGCGAGGAGAGAGCTGTCGAAAAGCTCTTCCGCTGCGTCTCCGAGAAGTACAAGCAGATGGCTTGCTCGATCGAGTCTCTGCTGGATCTCTCCATGATGTCGATCGAGGAGGCGATAGGTCGCCTCAAGGTCGTCGACAGCGATGAGCCACAGTCCCTCTCGGGGCCCATCACCACTGGCGGGAAGCTCCTCCTCACTCGGGAGCAGTGGCTTGCCAACCAAGGTGACCGGAGGAAGGGGGAGCCTTCTTTCGCGACAGGCGGCCACAAGCGTGGCAAGCCACACAAGGCACGTAGAGACACCCAGGCCGGGGCGCGAGGACGTGCCAAGGGTGATGCCCGCGGAGGCGCCCAGGGCGGCGCCACCAGCAGGCACAAGCCGGCACGAGACGACGCCTGCCGCAACTGCGGCCAGCTTGGCCATTGGGCCAAGGACTGTCGACAGCCACGACGCGGCCAGGCCCACGTCGCATAGGTGGAGGAGGAGGAGCCGGCTCTGTTCATGGCACATGCCAGCATCGAGCTACCTCCAGTGACACCGGCCGCAGCGGCTCTCCTCCACCTTGACGAGTCAAAAGCACACGCCCTCCTCGGCGATAGCTCCGGCAACAACAAGACTGACGGGTGGTGCCTCGACACTGGTGCCACCCACCACATGACCGGTCGGTGGGAGTTCTTCACCGAGCTTGACTCTAGCGTCCGAGGCTCCGTCAAGTTTGGGGATGCCTCCGGCGTGGAGATCAAGGGCGTCGGCTCCATCATCTTCACCGCTGTGTCTGGTGAGCACAGGCTGCTCACCGGAGTCTACTACATCCCCGCGTTGAGGAACTCCATCATCAGCTTGGGACAGCTGGATGAGAACGGTTCGCGCGTGGTGGTTGAGGACGGGGTCATGAGGATTTGGGATCGTCGTCGTCGCCTTCTTGCCAAGGTATCCAGAAGCGCAAATCGACTCTATGTCCTTAACGTGCAGGTGGCATAACCCCTCTGTCTCGCTGCTTGTTGGGACGACGAGGCATGGCAGTGGCACAAGCGTTTCGGGCACCTTCACTTTGAGGCCCTGAAGCAGCTTAGTGCCACGGAGATGGTACGAGGCCTGCCATGCCTCGACCATGTGGAGCAGCTCTACGACGTCTGTGTGTTGACAAAGCAGAGGCAACTCCCTTTTCCCCAGCGGGCGAGCTTTCGAGCCAAGGAGAGGCTCGAGCTCGTGCACGGGGACTTGTGTGGCCCGGTGACACCGGCCACACCGGGAGGACGACGCTACTTCCTGCTGCTCGTCGATGACCTCTCCCGCTACATGTGGGTGATGGTCCTCAGCAGCAAGGGAGAGGCTGCGGACGCCATCAGATGCGCGCATGCTGCTGCAGAGGCGGAGTGCGGCCGCAAGCTGCGCGTGCTGCGCACCGACAACGGCGGCGAATTCACGGTGGTTGAATTCATGTCGTACTACGCTGACAAGGGCATTCAGTGCCACTACTCTGCACCGTACAGCCCGCAGCAGAACGGCGTCGTCGAGCAGCGCAACCAGACGGTTGTGGGGATGGCTCAGGCCCTCCTCAAGCAGAGGGGGATGCCGGCTGTCTTCTGGGGAGAGGCGGTGGTAATGGCCGTCTACATCCTCAACCGCTCGCCTACCAAGGCGCTCGACGGTAGGACGCCGTACGAGGCTTGGCATGGGCGCAAGCCGGCGGTCTCCCACTTGCGGGTCTTCGGCTGCCTCGCGTTCGCCAAGGAGCTTGGCCACATCAGCAAGCTCGACGATAGGAGCACTCCGGGAGTGTTCATCGGCTACGCGAAGGGCTCGAAGGCCTACCGCATCCTCGACCTGAAGACACAGCGTGTGCACACGGCACACGATGTTGTGTTCGACGAAGGGCGAGGATGGGCATGGGACAAGGCAGTGGACGACAGCTCGGCTCCGACGTACGACGACTTCACTGTCGAGTACGTCCACTTCGAGGGAGCTAGGGGAGTAGGCAGTTCTTCTTCGGCGAGTGCGTCTACCTCAGTCTCCGAGCCTCCACCGACTCTAGCACCTGCTACTCCGACAGCACCACGCTCTCCAGCCAGGACCTCGGCTGCGATGAGGTCTTCGCCGGCTCCACCACAGCCGGCAACGCCACACACTTCAGCATCGATAGGCACCACTCTGGGCACGTCTACTCCACCACCAGCTCGTGTCGAGCACGGCCCGGTTGAGCTCGCTACTCCGCTCTCTCACGACGAGGAGCGCATCGATGCGTACCACGACGGCGAGCCATTGCGGTACCGTACGGTGGAGAACCTTCTCGACGACCAGCCGGTGCCGGGGCCGGTGCCTCACGACCTGGAGGCGCAGTTGCACCTTGCGTGTGACGACGGCGAGCCTCGGTCATTTGCAGAGGCCGAGAGACACGCGGCATGGCACGCCACGATGCAGTTGGAGATGGATGCGGTTGAGAAGAATCGCACCTGGGAGCTTGCTGACCTTTCTTGTGGTCATCGCGCGATCACCCTTAAGTGGGTGTACAAGTTGAAGAGGGATGAAGCCAGCGCCATCATCAAGCACAAGGCTCGCTTGGTGGCACGAGGTTTCATGCAACAGGAGGGGGTCGACTTCGACGATGCCTTTGCTCCCATGGCACGGATGGAGTCCGTGCGACTCCTCCTTGCGCTAGCTGCCCAGGAGGGCTGGCGTGTTCATCACATGGACGTCAAGTCGGCGTTCCTTAATGGCGACTTGAAGGAGGAGGTCTACGTGCACCAGCCGCCGGGATTTGTGATCCCCGGCAAGGAGGGCAAGGTGCTCCGCCTGCGCAAGGCCCTCTATGGATTGCGGCAGGCACCGAGGGCGTGGAATGCCAAGCTGGATTCCATGCTAAAGGGGATGGGCTTCGAGCAAAACCCGCACGAGGCGGCCATCTACCGACGGGGCAATGGAGGTAATGCCCTGCTGGTGGGTGTCTACGTCGACGACTTGGTGATCACCGGCACCCAGGATGCGGAGGTGGCGGCATTCAAGGAAGAGATGAAGGCCACCTTCTAGATGAGTGACCTGGGGCCTCTTTCCTTCTACCTGGGAATCGAGGTACACCAGAATGACTTTGGGATCACGCTTCGACAGACCGCCTACGCCAAGCGCGTCGTTGAGCTAGCTAGGCTCACCGACTGCAACCCAGCTCTCACTCCGATGGAGGAGAGGCTGAAGCTAAGCCGCGACAGCACGATGGAGGAGGTGGACGCTACGCAGTACTGACGTCTTGTGGGGAGCCTTCGCTACCTCGCCCACACACGGCCGGACTTGGCATTCTCCGTCGGCTACGTTAGTCGGTTCATGCAGCGACCGACGACGGAGCACCAGCAGGCTGTGAAGAGGATCATCCGCTACGTTGCGAGGACTCTCGACCACGGCCTCTACTACCCGAGGTGCCCTAGGGCGGCACACTTCGTCGGGTACAGCGACAGCGACCACGCCTGCGACATCGACACCAGCAAGAGCACGAGCGGGATCCTCTTCTTCCTCGGCAAGTGCCTCGTTAGCTGGCAGTCGGTCAAGCAGCAGGTGGTGGCCCTGTCCAGCTACGAGGCCGAGTACATAGCGGCCTCCACCGCTTCGACTCAGGCGCTCTAGCTCGCTCGACTGCTTGGTGATCTCCTCGGCAGAGACACTAGAGCGGTGGAGCTCAGGGTGGACAGCAAGTCCGCTTTGGCCCTGGCAAAGAACCCCATGTTCCACGAACGTAGCAAGCACATCCAGGTGAGGTACCACTTCATCTGAGGCTGTTTGGAGGAAGGAAGCATCAAGGCGAGCTACATCAACACCAAGGATCAGCTTGCGGACCTGCTCACCAAGCCCCTTGAGAGGATCAAGTTCCTTGAGCTCTGCTCCAGGACCGGGATGGTTCAACTCTCCCACAAGACGACGCACAAGACTTAGGGGGAGAATGATGGATAAGTCTCATGTGTGGCTGGTCTTTGTGGGGCTATGATGCTCACATAGTCATGGTCCTTGTGGCTGTTTTTCTGTTTTTAGGACAGCATCTTAGAGGACAACATCTTAGACTAGAGGACAGCATATTAGCATCTTAGACTAGCATCTTGGCATATGCTTGGCTGGCTAGCAGCCTATAAACATGTAACCCTAACCCCTCAGGTTGGTATGACATTTGTGTGAGCTTGTGTGAGAAATAGACAAAAAAAATTGCTCCAACTCCTAGTGTCATCCTCTCTCGATGAGAGTAAGAATTCTCCTACTCCCTAGAGTAAGAATTCAGCGACTAACAGTTACTTCGTTACCCTATTAGCCCTTCCAAGATAGGTTAAAAAGCCTAAAAGTGATAATACAAGATTTTACTCTCTTTCTCTCCGCACGTAGGTACCTAAGTCCTTGGAATTTGGACCAAATCCCCGAATTTGCATGCGAATCGAGGTTGTATCACCATTCACCAGTCTGACTGATGACCTGCCTGCCTCACACAGTCACACTCACCAGGAAAAGTATTTTTTGGATCGTTCTTGAAGACGACCAGCTTGGCCTCCAGCCTGTCGAGATGTCGTCCTGCATCCACCAAGGTGCACCACACCTAGACCTGGAACACCGACGAAGGTACGTAGTCTTCCGCTGGCTCGGAAAAACAGCGGATGTTACACTGTTATTTTGTTGAAACGGTCCACCCACTCGTACTGCTACACCAGCATTTGATCTGCATACATTGCATCCGGCCTTCCAAATCTTCCTCGTCTGTCCTGCCCCCCGACTAGAGCAATCCCAGGTCAATCTCTGCAGCCACATCAGGATCCATCCTCGGCCACCGCGCCACTCGAATCAAGATCGCCTTCGCTTGATTCCAACAAAGCCATTACAGGCGAGGCAATCAACTTCTATATGTGCCGCCGCCTCCCAGCTCCACTGCTCCAGCACTTCAGTTTCAGTCTCGGGGCTGCAGTTGCAGTCGGCGGCAGCGAGGTGACCAAGCCAGCCGATCGAGCGAGCGAGCGAGAGTCCGTGCATGGCGGCGGAGAGGAAGGCGGTTTCCCGCTGGCCCGCCGGCGGCAGCGGCGGCGGGCGAATGCGAGGCGCCGAGGGTGGCAAGCTGCGGGGCCGTCATCAGGCAAAGGCAAGGCCCGTACTGGCGCCGCCGGGCCAGGGGTACTTCACGGCGGGGCTGGCGGCGCTGTTCCTCTGCCTCACCGCGCTGCTGGTGTTCCTGCCGCTCGTGCTGCCCCCGCTGCCGCCGCCACCGTTGCTGCTGCTGCTCGTGCCGGTGGGCCTCATGGCCGTACTGCTGGCGCTGGCGCTCGTGCCGTCCGACGGCCGGGGCGCCGTCGCGTCGTCGTGCGTGTGCTGAAGACGGTCGACGCCGCGACGCGTCGCACGTGCGCTAGACACGTGGAGAGTGTGTACTGTAAAAATGTGGGGGTTTAACATTTTCTCTCTTTTTTATTTTTTTGTTATTTGTTATTTTGATATAAGGTATAGCAACTTCTTCCTTTTTCCCCCTTTGGTTCGAAATGATCTTTCAGCTGTTAATCCTGAGGCAGTCTCGCGGTTTTCATTGCTCCAAGATGAAACGGTAGTATCCTCTCTCTCTCTCAAAAAAAAAAAAAATGAAACGGTAGTACCATAGTTTCACGCCACGTCTCTGAAAAGCTCGGTCCCTGTTACTATTACTGCTCCCGGTTGCTACTTTGTGCTAAACCGCCACAGCTAGTTGTTAGTTGATGTCCACCAACTGGGTACTTCCCGCGGTATGATCAGTGGCGCCTAATCCTAATATGGTTGGTGGGCTCCTGTCGTACAGCGCCATAAATAGGAGGTGGGGGCCGGGACATCAAGCACAAGGTTCGCCTGAGCCGACTAGCACCCCACCTACGGTCCTAAACCCTAACCGATCACAGAGAGGGCGCTGCCAGCGACGGGAAGCACCGCCACCGGTCAACGCCGCCACTGCACCGCCGTCCTTCGACACAGCACCGCCACCGGGACTTCACCAAGCACCGCGATGACGAGCTCGTTTTCCTCCAAGGCATCCGATGGTTTGCACCCCTTCACCCCTCTCTTCCTCACTCTATTTATTAATCTAGTACTAGTAGATGCTTCTAGGACTCACGGTTTATTCCAAGTGCAAGTAGACATGCTAGATTTATGCCTAGAGATTCTGCTTTAACTCTATCAATGGTATCAGACGCCTAACTAGGTGTAGATCTAGCCTATCAGATGAGTAAACCGAGTAGCAGCTAGAAGGAGGTGATAGATTCGTTTTTGGATCTAAACATAGGGTTCATCGAACCCTAAACCCAAAATCGGGGAAGAAAAGAAGTGAAGAAGGGCCTCGGGTTTTGAAAAGCAACTCAAAGTCGAACCCTAACCTGCAAATCAGACTCGGGGAGGAAGAACAGTGAGCGAAACCCTAACCCTAACCAAACCCTAATCCCCAAATCAGACAAATTCGAGAAGAACGAAGCTAGATCCAGGCGGAGAAGAAGAAGTGGAAAGGGGGAAGAGGCCTACCTCGCCGTGCACCGCGCTGTCGCCTCATTGGCGCGTGAGAAGAAGGCCGAGTGGGGCAGCTACTCATCAGTCTTGTGCGAGCTCCGGCCAAGGGCGACGCCGCTAGTCCGCTCGACGGCGGCGCGCTCACCAGCATGGGGAGCGCGCGCGCCGGTGAGGGGGCCGACAACGACGCCATGGTCTCTCCCTTCACTCGGTCGCCGCTGCTGCTCGTTGCGCTGAGAGAGAGGAAAGGGAAGGAGAATAATGAACTTAGGGTTTGGGGTGCAGCCGACCAGGGGGGTTGATCTCCTGATGACGACGGCTGGCCGTCAGATCTAGATGAATGGTTGCCATTCCCTGAACCGAAATCAGCCATGGCGGGCGACTTTGTTGGCCCAGGCCTAGGCCCAGGTTGCGGCCTGGGCGCGGGAGAGGTGCCGCGAGCTGCTGCTGCAGGCGGGGGCAAGTACTGTCGCTGCTGGGCCATTTACTGTTGCTGTAGGCCGGGCCAGAATGAACATCAAGAAAGGATTTGAAGTTTATTTAATTTTTAGAAGCAGATTTGAATGAATTTTGATGAATTTCGAAGGTTTAAAATTTCTAGTAAAATTACACCAACGTGTTACTTTTTTTTTCCAGAAAGTAGATATGAACAAGAAAATGCTTCTAAAAAGTAGATAATTATTATTTATTCATGTTTCCGCTGCAATGTTAAATTTTATAATTTTCTAATTAAATTCGAACCAACCGGAGAATTTAATTTCAAGAGTAGTCAACTTTAATCAGTAAATTATAGTATTGTTATTTTTCTGATCAATGTTGATAATAGCAATATTATAATGTTTAATTATAAGTTTTCTATGTATTAATTCTATTTCTGCCCAACGGTGATGTAGAATTAGTGTATAAGAATGTTGTATGTTTTAATTTTGGCCAACGTTAAATTAAAGCATGCAATTATAATGTCATATTTTCTCACTATCTCTGACGGTGTTTTTCAGGGCTCAACCCAATGGCATTCATCTCGCACATACCACCTCTAGAAGGGGGAAATTACAGAGTATGGCGAGAGAAGTATGAGCTCGCACTTGCGCTGTCCGAGAATGACTTAGCGCTTACCTCCCCGTGTCCTACTAAGCCAGTGGACCCAGTGAGGGTAGAAAATAAGACTGATGCTGATTTCACTACTCGGCAGCGAGATCATGCGGAAGTTAGAATGAAATACGATCTTGATCGGAAGAAGTGGGACATCTCGAACCATAAGTGCTTGATGGTGGCCAAGTCCACTATTTCAGATGCTATAAGGGAGTCTATCCCAGACTGTGATACCACCACAGAGTACCTAAAGCAGGTGGAGAGTCAGTTCATTGGCTCCTCAAAGGCTTATGCTAGTACATTGATCAAGAAATTATTTAATAAAAATATACTGGTGGCGGTATCAGAGAGCCCATTTTGAAGATGAGCAACACGGCTTCGAAGCTGAAGCCAATGGATTTGGGGCTCAAGGATGAGTTACTGATTCATTTGGTTTTTGCTTCCTTGCCAAAGGAATATGAAACCTTTGTTGTTAACTACAACATGCAGCCTGACAAGTGGGACATAGAGAAGCTCATCGCAATGTGTGTTCAAGAAGAGAAAAGGCTAAAGTCCTTATAGGGCAACCCTGCTAACCTTATGAAGGACAAGAAAAAGAACTTCAATAAGAATACCAAACCTCAAGGGAAAGCCCCTCAGACTGAGCACCATCAGAAGAACAACAATGCTCAAGTTGAAAAGGATCAGTGCAAATGGTGCAAGAAGCATGAACACTACTAGAGGGACTGTCTAGACTTCCTAAAGAACCTTCTAAAGAGAGGTGAGGATTTATTACATTCATAGATGAATCCCTGCATTTAAGTTATGCAAAATCTACTTGGTGGATTGATTTAGGCGCAACTGTTCATGTTGCAAATTCATTACAGAGATTTCGTACGAGAAGGACCCTGCAAAGATGAGAAAGAAGAATTAAAGTAGCAAATAGAGTTGAAGCCTAAGTTGAAGCCATTGGAGATCTTTCTCTAGAATTAGTTGATGGTTTTCTACTTAAGCTTTCATATGTTCTATTTGTACCCTCTTTGCGAAGAAACTTAATAAGTGTTTCACGTTTAGATGACGATGGATATGATTGCCATTTTCGTAATGGCAAATGTTAGATTGTTTATAATAATAAATGTGTTGGTCTTGCCTTCCGACAAGACAAGCTTTATTTATTATCACTTTCTAAGAATGTGAATGATGTAAGTACTGAGAATGAGAATGCTTCCTCGTCTATGAATGCAACAAATAAGCGGAAGAGAGTGCATGATGTATCTTCGAAATTATGGCACTGTCATTTAGGCCATATGAAAGGTCCTAATGGCTAGAGGGGGTGAATAGCTTATTAAAAATTTCTACAACAACACTTAACAAACCAGTTAAACAATTATGAGGTGAAGCAAGTGTTGTACTAGCCTACTAAAAATGCAAGCCACCTACCACAATTCTAGTTCATATAGTTTCTATCCACACAATAGCTATGACACTACACTAAGTTAGTATGCTCTCAAAAGCTAACTAAAGAGACACACTAACCAAACTAACAAGCTCTCACAACTAGCTACACTAAAGAGCTTGACAACTAGTTTGCGGTGATGTAAAGAGAGTGAGCAATTTGTTTATACCACCCTATCGAAGAAGGAGCCAATCAATCATAAGAATAAATACCAATGAAGACCAATTATCTCGGAATCAAATGATAAATACAATGATTTTTTTATCGAGGTTCACTTGCTTCCCGGCAAGCTACTCCTCGTTGTGGTGATTCACTCACTTGGAGGTTCACGCGCTAATTGGCATCACATGCCAAACCCTCAATAGGGTGCCGCACAACCCACACAAGATGAGGATCACATAAGCCACAAGCAATCCACTAGAGTATCTTTTGGCTCTCCACTGGAGAAAGGTCAAGAACCCCTCACAATCACCATGATCGAAGCCAGAGACAATCACCAACATCCGCTCAACGATCCTCGCTGCTCCAAGACGTCTAGGTGGCGGCAACCACCAAGAGTAACAAGCGAATCCCGCAGCGAAACACGAACACCAAGTGCCTCTAGATGCAAACACTCAAACAATGCACTTGGATTCTCTCCCAATCTCACAAAGATGATGAATCTATGATGGAGATGAGTGGAAGGCCTTTGGCTAAGCTCACAAGGTTGCTATGTCAATATAAAATGGCCAAGAGGGTGAGCTTGAGCCGGCCATGGGGCTTAAATAGAAGCCCCCATAAAATAGAGCCGTTGTACCCCTTCACTGGGCACAACACGGGGTGACCGGATGCTTCGGTCATATTGACCGGACGCTGGACCTCAGCGTTCGGTCACGCGATGCGTGCCATGTGTCCCCTCTCTTTAAATGTTGATCGCCCGATCTCAACGATTAAGTGATCACCAGACATAGCAGCTCAAAGTGACCGGACGCTAGACCTCAGCGTCCGATCGTTTCTAGTAAGCATCCAGAGATGACTTTTCACGACCGAACGCGTTCGGTCATGCTCGACTAAACTCACCCAGCGTTCGGTCACTAGGCGTCTCCTCTGTGCACTGCCACGTCAGCAGGACCGAACGTAACCCTCCAGCGTCTGGTCACTAAGTGACCCAGCATCCGGTCAGAGACCGACGCCAGCGTCTTCGCTGCTTCTTCTGACCGGACGCGCTGGTCCTACCGAGACCAGCATCCGGTCACTTACAGTGACCTCCATCTTTTCTTTCTAGGGCGTTGGTGGCACCGTTGGACTATCCGTACTCTACGGGCGGACACTTCACCAGTGAAGTTCCTAACCCTTGCTCAAATGTGCCTACCACCAAGTGTATCACCTTGTGCATATCTGTTAGCATATTTTCATAAACATTTTCAAGGTGTTAGCACTCCACTAGATCCTAAATGCATATGCAATGAGTTAGAGCATCTAATGACACTTTGATAACCGCATTTCGATACGAGTTTTACCCCTCTTAATAGTACGGCTATCGATCCTAAATGTGATCACACTCACTAAGTGTTTCGTTCACCAAAACAAAATGGCTCCTATAATTTATACCTTTGCCTTGAGCTTTTTATTTTTGTCTTTCTTCTTTTCATGTCCTAGCGCTTGATCATCACCATAGCATCACCATCATCATGTCATGATCTTCATTTGCTTCACCGCTTAGAATGTGCTACCTATCTCATAACCACTTTGATAAACTAGGTTAGCACTTAGGGTTTCATCAATTTACCAAAACCAAACTAGAGCTTTCACTTGCGGTGAAAGGTTTCACGCAAAGAGAAGGCGTAGATTACAATAAGACATTTTCTCTAGTCTCATGTAAGGATTCTTTTAGAATCATAATAGCACTTGTAGCACATTACGACTTAGAATTACATCAGATGGATGTAAAGATGGCGTTCCTAAACGGGGTTTTGGAGGAAAACGTTTACATGGTACAACCAAAAGGTTTTGTTGTGAAAGGAAAAGAATGCATGGGATGCCGTCTGAAGAAATCAATTTATGGATTAAAGCAAGCTTCAAGACAGTGGTATTTGAAGTTTGATAATACAATAAGAAAGTTTGGGTTTCAAGAAAATATTGAGGACAATTGCGTTTATGCAAAGTTCAAGAATGGAAAATATATTTTCTTAGTATTGTATGTGGATGACATCTTGCTCGCTAGCAGTGATGTCAATCTACTAATAGAAACAAAGAAGTTCTTGTCCTCAAAGTTTGATATGAAGGATCTCAGTGAAGCTTCGTTCGTCCTAGGAATAGAGATTCACCGAAATAGAGAAAAAGAGGTTTTAGGATTATCATAAAAGGCATACTTAGAAAAAGTTCTAAAGAAATACAATATGCAAAATTGTAAGTCATCACCTGCTCCCATAGTCAAGGGCGATAGATATAGAGAATTTCAATGTTCCAGAAACCAATATGAGATCGATCAAATAAAAGTGGTTCCATATATTCAGCTGTCGGAAGTTTACAGTATGCTCAAGTGTGTACTCGCCCTGACTTAGCATATGTTACCGGGTCGCTTGGCAGATATCAGAGTAATCTAGGAATAGAACACTGAAAATTAGAAAAGAAAGTTTTGCATTACCTGCAAGGTACGAAGGGTCTCATGCTAACGTACAGAAGATTTGATTCCCTACACATAAAGGGGTACACAGATTCTAATTATGCGGGAAATGAAAGAAAGTCCACGTCAGGATACATATTCACTCTTGCAGGAGGAGCTATATCATGGAAAAGCTCAAAGCAAACCATCACTACATCGTTCACAATGTATGCTGAGTTTGTAGCATGTTATGAGGCCACATGACAGGTAAATTGGCTAAAGAAATTCATGTCCGGGTTGAAAGTGGTAGACGACATGCATAAATCACTCAAGTTATACTGTGATAATAATCCAGCAGTATGTTATGCTCATAATAATAAGTCAAGTGGTGTTGTCAAACACATTGACATAAAGTATTATGTTATGAAAGATAAAGTCTAGGATCATAACTAGTCTTTAGCATATAAGAACAGAAAAGATGCTCGCGGATCCGTTTACAAAAGGCTTACCACCCAGTATGTTCAGAGAACACTTAGCCGACATGGGGTTAAGGGAAAGCCTATGATTCCTGGACAATAAGGGCCTAGTTAAGAATCTGTTTCAAAACAGAGAGGTGCATTGTAGCTGTTTAATCTAATGGCAAGAGACTGTGACGATGAGACACATTCTATGCACTGATCTGTGATGGAATGGGAACAAGAGAAAGTAAGTAAGTTAAGTTTAAGTTATAAGTGAGATCAAGGGGGAGAATGTTAGTTGATCTCCACTAATTGGCCTGACGACCAATTAGGCCCTTGGATCCACGTCCTGATCGGGGGCGCCCAACCCTAATATGGTTGGTGCCCCCCCCGTCGCACAGCGCCATAAATAGGAGGTGGGGGTCAGGGCATCAAGCACGAGGTTCGTCTGAGCCGCCTAGCACCTCATCTACAGTCTAAACCTTAACCGATCAGAGAGGGGGCGCTGCCAGCGACGGGAAGCACCGCCACTGGCCAACGCCGCCACTGCACCGCCGTCCTTCGACACAGCACCGCCACCGGGACTTCACCAAGCACCGCAATGGCGAGCCTGTCTTCCTCCAAGGCGGCCGATGGTTTGCACCCCCTTCACCCCTCTCTTCCTCACTCTATTTATTAATTCAGTACTAGTAGTTGCTTTTAGGACTCAGTTTATTCCAAGTGCAAGTAGACATGCTAGATTTATGTGTAGAGATCCTGCTTTATCTCTATCACTAGTGTCCCATGCCAAGCTGTTTAGGAGAGCGGTCAAATAAAGTAAAACCACAGTTAAAATAAGCTACTCTAAGATAGCTCATGTGTTTTAGTACAAATAGGTAATGTGGGGACAAATGTGGCTAAAAAAATCTATAAAAAATGCATCATCTGTCTAAGCAGCTTATAAGTTAACAAAACCATCTGATTTATAACACCCGCCGTTTATTTTTCTTTAATAAGTATATAAGAAGTTTTAGAAAAAAGAAACTATTTGAATAAGGTGCATAGTGATTGCAAGAGCTTTAGTAGGCCCAACTCCATATCAAAACGTTGTGGATTTTTTGGGCATGCAAGGCTGAAATCTTCTACCTTAAGCGCAAGGTTTTAGAAGTAGTTTTTCACAATATTGTCACAACAGAAAAAAAAACAGCCACGAAGACGCAAGGCCACTTTCTAGTTCGCACCGCTATGTCGGTTTTGGTTGTTTTCTATTTATGTAATATCAAAACTAGAGGTCTTTTGCTAGTATGGTCCAGCTGCGACTGTTTTAGGTCAACCTCCTTCGACGTTTCAAAAGAAGTGTGTTATCTGTATGTTTAAACTCTTCTTTCTTAATACAATGATACACAAATCTTTTGCGTATTCGAGAAAAAAAAACAATAGAAAAAACCAGCATGAAAGTGTCTATCCTTACTGTGCACTCTTTTTTCCTTCCTTCTGTTCGGCTGGTCTATAAGCCGCTTGTGCTGATTTGTACGGTTGATTTGTTAGGAGAGAAAAACATTATACCATGGCTGATAAACCGACTCATAAACCGGCTTATTAGAGCAGCCGAACAGAGCCGAAGTATTGAGATGATTTTCTGGGATATGGCCGTGCAGTCTCCTCAAATCTGATGGCCCTGGATGTTGGATCATCATAACTCCTTCCAACTCACTTATGTTACTACTGTGTTGACCACATGCTGATTACAATTTCCAAATCATGCTTGGGTGCCACTCAATGCATGAATTACCTTCCAAATTAGTTATTCTTTTGTTATTTTTTTATAATTAATATTACTTTCCTGATTACCACTGTATCACCACTATTACTTGACTTTATTATGTTCCTTGCAGAGTGCCACGTTGCTTGAAAGATCTATTACTTCAGGACAGAGGGAGTATAATATAAGATAATGTAAATTTTTTATGGAAATTTCAGTAAATTTTGTAAATCACATAGCGTTAGAAATCGGCAATATACTGGTGAGTAAGTGTAAGGCTTGCCCCTCCTAACACCATCGGCTATGTGGGAACAAAATGCTTTCCGTATTCACCTGGGCAGGGCTCACCACTAGCATCACTTCCATAGGAATACCTAGAATAACTTTATTTTAGGCAAGGAGGGAGTAATTGCATACTCAGTGGCATCAATTAAGAAGTTAGGTCTCGCAAAAAAATAAAGAAGTTAGGTGACTCAAAACCAGAGCCTATTGGGGGTGTTTGATTTCTCCTCCTAAACTTTAGTCGCTGTCCCATCGGATGTTTGGACATATGTATGGAGTATTAAATATAGACTAATTACGAAACTAATTGCACAACTTGCGACTAATTTGCGAGACGAATCTTTTAAGCCTAATTAGTCTATGATTTGACAATATAGTGCTACAGTAACCATGTGTTGATGACGGATTAATTAGGCTTAATAAATTCGTCTCGTGGAGTACTGACGAATTCTGTAATTTTTTTATTAGTATCCGAACACCCCATACGACACCCTCACGTGACACCTCCTAAATTTTAGTCACCGAATCCAAACACCTTATTAGGGTGAAAATAGAAGTGTACAGGGGCGGATCCAGAATAAGCTCCTCGGGGGGCTAAATAATGAAGATTAGGGCTAGAGTTAAGAAAATA
Organism: Miscanthus floridulus; assembly: GCF_019320115.1. Taxonomy (NCBI): domain Eukaryota; kingdom Viridiplantae; phylum Streptophyta; class Magnoliopsida; order Poales; family Poaceae; genus Miscanthus; species Miscanthus floridulus. Next base: position 78,077,156 of record NC_089595.1, on the reverse strand, counting down.
ATGGTGATTTAGAGGCTAATGAACAGTATTTTACATGTGATTTAAGGCTCCCGCCACTGGAAGTGTAGATGCTTGTTTCAAAGAAAGAAAGAAAGTGTAGGTGCCACATATGTGGAGTTTACATGCGAGGCATCGATCCTGGGCACCTACGTTAGTCACCCATCTTAATCCAAATAATGCAAAACGGATCAAGATGCATTCCTCCAAAAATTTTTAGGCATGCAACACATGAACACTAGAATATAAACAATTTATGGCACATAGATACATATTCCCTCCGTCCTAAAATATAATAGATTTTTTCAATTGTCCTAAATTAAATCATCATAAGTTTAACCATGTTTGTAGAAGAGAACAATAATATTTTTAGTACCAAATGAGCTTCAATAAATATATGTTGAAATATATTTTCAGAGTTTAGCTGCAAACATAATTGATAACATGTCAATTTTCATTATTCTTGATCCAAGATCAAATTCAAACAATATTTAGATGTGTTGTATAATAATACGAGCTTAGTTGCATACTCGGAGTGTGAGGCGGCATCGATTAAGAAGTCTATGTGGTTCAAAGTTAGAATTTATGGTTTAAGGAGGGGGGAAAGTGTAAATTCCATGTATGCATATTGTTCAAACGCATCGCTCCCGTGCTCGCGTTAGCCATCCAGATCTTAATCCAACGGTGCTAAATAGATCAAGATGGCGCGAACCTACCTCTCGCGGTTTGAATTAAGCGATAGATGAATACAAAGAGGCAAATCATTTCATGACCCAAACACATGCATAAGGAAATTGATAACACTTCCAATTCTTATCATTATTCTTGATCCTCCAAGATCAGATTTGTTGGCCCTTGAATGCCTTCCAAAAAGATATATTTCAAGAAATACATGAAGACTAGTTTCAAGGGACCCCAGAAATTCTGCAAACCTAGCTCATAGACCTAGAGCTACCGCTGCCTCAAAATCAAACTCCTCGTGGTCGTCCTCCTCCTAGTCCTCGTTGTCCTCCTCCTCCTCCTCCTCCTCCTTGGCGGCTGCTGGTACTGCTACTGCTATAGCAGCAGGAGGAGGAGCAGGTGCAGCAGCAGCAGCAGGGGGCTCTGATGCCCCTTCTACTCCCACAACCTCAACCTCAAGAGGGCCTACCTCCTTTACATGGGGATGTGTTCGCTTGGGAAGGCCGACACAAACGGGGCAGTTGCATCATATAGCCTTCGAAGTCATAACCAGTGTGCATAAACGCCCGGTCCCTGACACAGTGCTTGGCGAAGAGCACGGATCCGGACGTGATCGCCACGATGAAAATCATGACCCCAATGAAAGGACCATTGCCGACATGGTGGATCCACTCCCTTGGCGACATGCTCGTTCACCAGGAGGATCCCTACCTCCAGCCCTACACAGGTACACGCCCGTTCTCTCTTCTCTCTCTCTCTCTGCAAAGTATCTTCTTTTCTGGTGTTTTGGTCCAGCCTCCGTCTATGGCTTGGTTTAATAGGAATTAGGAGGGGAAGGGGTAAAATGGGAACTACGGGTGATATTTGGGTTGCAATGCAAGTTTGCCTAGTACCCCATTACGCGGAAAGTAATTAACCGAGGAGGGTGTCACTGGGATTTTCCCCGTATGTCGACAAATACGGTTGAGATGGTCACATGAGCCTTGCAATTCCAACTCTGCAAGCGGTGTGACACTTGTGTGCGCTACTGAATGCCATTGCCAATGCAATGCCACCCCTGGTTTTGCTGGGCCGTTACCAGATTTCCCTAACCGGGAGCCAGCTCACGCGTCGCTCATCCCCAACCCACCAATGACCAACCTGTTGGCCCTTGGCTTGCTCGTCATCAAGGCCCAGTAGCGCCTGGAGCGGCTGCTGGGCTCACTGGGCCGGTCACGCCGCCTCCTTTTCTCTTCTCCATCACAGAACAAGACCAACCAGCCAGGTACAGTTGTATTTTTACATGTAAGTTGTATAGAGACGCAAATTCCTCTGAAAATTCAGCAAACGCAAATCTGGCCAGACTGGTGTTTGGAATTTCGAAAGTTTTTTTTCTCTCTCTAGGGGAAATCGGTGTTCAACTCGTGATCGTATTCTATTCTATCTAAGAGATATGAGATATGGGTATGGCAGTTTAAAGATACGACACGACGAGTATGAATTGCTTGTTCGGCGCAAACTTGCGCCGCTACGTTAGCTTCACGCACGCCAAATAAGAGAAAAGCAAATGAGAAGGGAGTGGAGGTTTTGCAACTTCCTCCTGAAAGGGCCAAAGTAAGTTGCTTACTGCTATACTGGTAACGCTTTGGCGTTTTGAGTCTGGGAGAAATCTCTACCGGTGTTGCACAGCCAGAAGACATCGTTGTTTATTCATACGCGGTCGAGAACTCGAGATCGGTGTGCCCACCGCCCAGTGGAAACATACTGCAAATTAAATCAAGCTGTTTGTTTTTGTTGTGCAAACTTTGCCAGGCTGGGTCTGGGTGCAAGATTTTGGCAGGCTCGCTTCAATTCGAATCAAAGAAGCCTGAACAAAAGTTGCCATCTTTAACAATGAGTACTACAGTACTTAACAACTGAGAAGAATCACGAAAAGATCAGAGCAACCAGCTGCTCTCATCAAGAACGTGAAAACAAACCGAAATAAAAGGGCACTAGTTTGCATATACAATACAATCTCGAGTTCTCCAATTCCAACACAATTAACAACAACACCTATATACTGTATACGTAATCGTAAACTTGACGAACTTGCTATGCTCATGAGCAATCCTAACGTATGCCTCCGCCCAGCGCCCGCGCGCGCTCGATTGATGCGGCGATCAGGCGGCGCCGATGCAGGCGAAGGCGCGGACGCTCCGGGCCTTGGGCAGCGGCACCCGGATGAGCCGCCGGTCGGGCGAGAGCCCCACCTCGCCCGCCAGCTCCTCCAGCGACAGGGTCCGCCGGTGCAGCGGCGACCCCTCTGCCTCGGCCGCCGTCGTCGCCGCGTGGACTGGGGACCGCAGCTCCTGCTGCAGCCACCGCCTCCTCTGCTCGGGGTCGTCCAGGTCCACGGGCGCCGCGGAGGAGGGGAGGGAACCTCCGGTGCGGTAGGCACGGCCGCCGCCACCGGCGTGGCTCCGCCGGTCTTTGATGGCCTTGTAGAGGAGCGGGATGAGGCCTTCCATCAGCGAATCGCGACGTGTCAGGTGAAAGGTAGTTGGTGGGAAATGGTTGTGTTCGATCACTACTCACCAGTTTTTGGTCTCGGTCCAGGGGGAGTTTGGTTTGGTTGGCTCGGACCTTCTTCGCAACACTCCTCTTATTCCATATGAGGTCAGTTTTTATGGGTCAGATTATAGGAATGTCACGGTCCTTAGCCTGTTCGCTTGAATTTATCAGCCGGCTTCTATAATATTTTTCTCTCACAATAAAACAGCTTCAGCCGGTTTATCAGCCGATTTTAATACTAGCCGAACAAGCCCCTTGTTATCTGTTTGGTTGACTGGACGGGATCATTCTGTTTAGTAGGAGGATCGAAGGGTTAGAGGATGAAAGGAATTTTAACACCTTAGCAGTGGGCCCCACAAGACAAGGTCATCTTCCCTGCATCGTCTTCGCTTTTAGCCACCCACGCCGCGGTTGCCCGCCCCAGGCGCCGCCGCCACCTGCCCCAAGAGCCGTGTCCACCCGCTCAAGCGTCGGCGCCGCTCGCCCTAGGACCACATCTACCCATTCCAGACGTAGCCGCCTGCCCGCTCCCCCAACACGAAGACGGAGGACCATGCCGTGTACCGGGGATGACCCCGTCCCCTCGATTTCGTGGGACGAGGGTGCCCCGAATCTAAGGGGTATATTCCCCTTAGGGACTGACCCGCCTCGACTACGGGAGCTCCTAGGTTCTGTGCGTTCGGACGATTCCCCGTGCCAGCAGGTTCGTGCCAAAATTTTCGCGGTCTAGCAGGAAGCAGCGTGCGCAAGCATGAAGCCACGGTGGGCCATGTGCACCAACAGACAAAAGAAACAGAATTGCTAACATCGTCATATAATGAATGGTCTGTAAACTAAAAAAAAGTCGTAACTCCTCAACCGTGTATCCAAATTAAATTTCAATTGCACCATTATGTTTCTTACAACAAATGGCACATGAATATATTTAGAAAAACTTTCATTAACGAACATTTATTTCATAAAGATTGAATATTTTCTTTTATTATTGAGCAAAGGTGATATTCTAGGTTCAAAAAATAATGTTCCGCCTTCACAAGAAAAATGTTCTTGATTTAGAAAAATAATATTCCAGATCTAAGAGAAAAATGTTATAGATTTAAGTGATTGGTACTATAATATCCATAAAATACTAAAAATATAAATATATAGAATTATATAATAAAAGAAATGGAATATAGAAAAATAAAAAAGCAAACATGAAAATAAAAAGAAAATAAAATAGATTATAAAAATACATCATAGAACATCGCATTTATATCATGTGAACGTCATAAAAAACATAATAGAACATCACATGTATACTACGTGAACATCACACAATATATCATAGAACATCATTGTATACTATGTGAACATCACATATATACTACACAAACATCACAAAATACATCATAGAACATCACATGTATACCACGTGAACATAAAAAACATCATAGAACATCACATGTATAACACGTGAACATTATAAAAAACATCATAAAACATCACATGTATACTACGTGAACATCACATAATACATCATAAAACATCATTCCATATTACGTGAACATCGCATGTATACTACGCGAACATCACCAAAAAACATCATAGAACATCATATGTATAACATGTGAACATCAAAAAATCTTAAAAACATCACATGTATGCTACACGAACATCACAAAAAAACATCAAAGCACATGACACTACATACCATTTTAACATCGCAAAATAAATTATAGAACATCACATATATATTATATGAACAAAGTATCTCATTGAATATAGAAAATGAAAAAGAAAACATGAAAAAATAATTAAGTAAGGTAAAATAGAAAATAAAAAATAAACAAAAAACATAAAGGCAAAAAAGGAAACAAAAAATAAAAAAAATGAAAAGTAAAATAAAATAAGACAAACAAAATAATTAATTATAGTAAAACAAAAAGAAAAGAAAATATAAAAATATAAAAATGAAAGAATAATGAAAATCACATGAAACAAAAAATAAACAAAATTAAAAATAAATTGAAGAAAGGAAATAAAAAACAATAAGAAAAGGAAAGGAAAGAAAAGAAAAGAAAAGGAAAGGAAAGGAAAGAAAAGGAAAAATTAATAAAAGAAACATAAAAAATATAAAAAAATGAAAAGAATAATAAAAATCACATAAAATGTAAAAGAAATAAAAATAAAAGCACGAAAAGAAAAGGAGAGAGAAAAATGAAAAGAAAAGAAAAGAAAAGAAAAAGAAAAGGAAAGAAATGAGAAGAATTTAGTTTTCAAGCTAAACTTTGATAAATTGTGGTAAATCTTGTAGATGTCCAAAAATAATAAAACCAAGTTTGTTAGGTTCACAAAAATACCATATACCTGTTAGTGTATTTAGATTACAGTTAGCTGTTGTGATGCTAGGTTCGTGAAGTCAAAATAGAAAAACTTAATATTAGTTAGCTTAATGTTGTAGGAATTCTTGTGGCAAAATCGGTAATAGTTTTAGCTTTGAAAATTTTATAGTAGGTTCACTAGGATATTATGTACTTCCTATAAATTTTGTAGCCTTAAAATGAGTTGCTAAATAACGTAGTTATTACCCTTGCTTTATCGTATATAGCGTAAATCAGCATTAGGAGTAAGAATATCTGTAGTTGCTATAATAATAATGAATGTTATATTTCAAACTTGTTATTAGATAGCTTAGCACCATGGTCGGTAGCACTAGCTTAGTAGTTAAATCGATGTACTGCTATTTTAAGAGTTGCTGTTGTTATATTCCTAAGCATTGTATCGTCATTTTATGCATGTAGATCACGAGCTGGTAGACTTCGTGCCCGTCTGCGAGCCGGAGGACGACGAGGTGATCGAGGAGTACGAGGAGGAGATCCTCGTGCAGGAGGGAGCCCCGGAGCCTGCTGGTGCTGACCTTGCTGACTTGTCGCCTGCCCAAGGCAAGTCCTAGTGCATAACCCCTATTTTAATGATCACTGAATATATATATGTGAGGTGCATTTAAGTTACAGGCATTTTATGGAAACTACATGCATAAATATATCTACCCATGAGTCCTACTAGTACAGGTCGAATAGCTGCTATGATCAGGATATCGGTAGCGTGAGTAACCTACTGTTACTCGCAAATAGATGATAAAATATGATCACTTATGGTAAAATGGTGGAAAGGTAAATGGTGACCGGGCAGGGATATGGTTTGGGTATTGGTGGGTGTAAAGGGTTGTGTCCTACGGCAAACAGAGCATAGCTTGGTTACACTTTTTTCCCTATCCATGTCGATTAAGGACCGATCGTTGCATATGACTCTAGGCAAGTCACAGATTTATTGTTCCGAGCGCATACTTGGGTATGGGCGCAGGGAAAACTTGTTGCTCTCTTGTCGCAGATCTGGCTCTTTCCAGACCGACTGATTGGAGGCGAAGATGGTGGAGGTCCTTGCACCACACTGAGTTCGGAACTCAGGAGTGGGAGCTTGGAGTCCAAGTTTGGACGAGGACCTAGACACCTGGGATAGGAGAGTGATGGGTTAGTCCTGCTTGTGCTTGGGATACAAGCGGGGTGTGTGTTTTCGAGGAACCCAGCTAGGCACATTGATTCGTGAATCGTCGGGCGATCCGGTACGGCTTGTCTGCGGTTTAGCACCGTAGTAAAAATTGAAAGTTGAAAGGAGAAGAAATGGAACTGATTGATCCACTCTTGCTTGAAAATAGAACATGTGCTTATATAGACGGGCTAGGTGATAACTTAATATGGCTGATAATAATACATAAATAAGGACTCACTATTAGTAAGGCTTTCTGCAAAAAGAAACTAACAAACCATAAAGCTTATCATATTTCTTGGAGTTGGAAAATTATTCCCACTAGTCGGATAAGTCTTGCGAGTACATTGTGTACTCAGGGTTTATTTACCCTTGTTGCAGGTGATGCTTGAGAAGTACCTTGTGTGGAGGACTCTTCTGGTGGGCTCAGACGGATCCTCGTCCCTATTGCTAGATGTATATTTTTAAATTCCGTTGTTTATCATTTCGCACTCTGATATTTGGTATTGTAATAATGTACTTTTTAAGAAACTCTGATGTACGAAATGGACTTGTATTGTAACTCGTTCTCATTATTGGATCCTTGGGAAAAATATGGATCTTTCGGGTTCTCCCTTAGGGTGTGCCTGACGGATACCGCCCGCTGTAGTTTATTTTTGGGGTGCTTAGTGTCTGGTGGAAGACAAGCGCCTCCGTAAGTGTGCTAATTCGAGCGATTCTGCCACAGTTGGTACCAGAGCCAATAATGGTTACGAGTTTCATCACTCTTTTCAAAACTAAAAATTTGACCAATAAAAGCTTTGCGAAAAGTAGGATGTGATTAAGTTAAGTTAAATAAGTATAAGCCCTAGCAATATGGTCTATATAGGATAGTGGCACTGGTTTTATCTAATCAATTTTCTGTAGGTACACTGACTTACGTTGCATTAGAAATCGCTTAGTATACGGGAAGTGAGTGTGCGATGTGCCAAAATATTTTTACGAATACCGCTATATTCTGGCTTGAGTGAACGTATAGGCCAAAGCATGCATCATAATAATGGCATCTTACTCAAACTAAAATTCCCCTTCACATATAATTAAATTAGTAAATTCATAGGACTAACTAACGGAATGCTTTAATAAATGTGCTGTCATCCCTCTAATTCCTTGCTTCTGATCGGGAAGGTTGTTCTAAATGGATTGTTTCTATCTCTTACAGATGAACCTGAGGTCTGGACGTGGGAGCACCAGTGCGAGGGCAGCTCATGGTCTTGGCGAGGGCCACAACGAGAGTGGCCGGGCCCATGAGCCCAACGGGGAGAGCCATGAGGCTCCACTTTGGCTCCTCCTCCACCACCGCCGCCTCCGATGACCCACGCCGAGATGATGGTGGAGCTATTGGCTGCTCGCCAAGAGTCAGCTTGTGCCATGGACATAATGGCACAAGTTGTCGCGGGCCTCGCCCGCGGAGGCCCTAGGGGCAACGGTGGGAACGGGGGTGGTGCCCGCTGTTCTGAGGGACCGTCCTTTTACTAGGACTTCCTCAAGACTCACCCACCCACCTTCACCCCATATGATGAGCCTCTAGATGTGGAGCACTGGCTTCGCATTATGGAGTAGAAGTTTCTGCTGCTCGACGTGGCCGACGAGTAGAAGGTGCGCTTTGCAGCGCATCAGCTTTTGGGTTCCGCAAGCGTATGGTGGGACACCTTCCATGCCATGGAGCAGCCTGATCATACGACAACCTAGTAGGAGTTCACCACCGCATTCCAAGAGTTCTTTATCCCTGCTGATGTCATCAACCGGAAGGTGACTGAGTTCCTAGAGCTGCGCCAGGGGAGCATGACCGTGATGGGTTATGTGAATAAGTTCAATCATTTGGCTCAGTATGCTGGCATCCATGTGGACTCTGATGACAAGAAGAAGGACCACTTCTTTCGTGGTCTCGCTCCCATCCTTCAAAAGAAGCTATACACGGTGAACTATCAGACCTTTGGGGCACTGATGAACGCTGCCATTGCCATGGAGTTTTTTCAGCGGAAGTCTCAGGCCGATTGGAAGAGGAAGTGGGTGGCAGCTAGATCCTCTAGCCACCCTCACACACAGAAGATATAGGTTGTCCAACGGGGGACCTATCAATCATTAGGCGATCCTTCATTCCAGCAGACCCAACAGACTTCTCAAACTTCCTCAACACAGTACCATGCACCCCAACAGTAGGTGCTGTAACACCTCGGGTGTCTAAATATTAAAATCTAACATGTCATCATATGCATTGCAAAGCATTTGGCATTTGATGAAAACTTTGATGTGCATTTATTAAAACAAGTTTACATTTGTGTAATGAGTGTTGAATTGTATTGTTTGACTCAAGTTCAAAGTTTGTCTGGGTTTTGAATTTTTCGAGAAAACCCCGCTTTTCGACATTTAAACCCTACCCTAAAAATCTATTTCAAAATCTAAGCATATTTTGGGGTTGGGCCCAAAAGCAAAAGTGTAGAGCTTGGCAAGTTATACAAAGTTTGTTTTTGGAGTTTTTCAAGTTGTTTAGAAAAATTTTGAGTAATTCAAAAAGGCGTAATTCGTTAAATTTCCCTATCCAAATTCAAAAGTTCATTTCAAAATCTAGACCAAATTAGGAGATGGTTATAAAAGCAAAGTTGTAGAACTTTTGATTTTGAACAACTTTTATTTTTGGAGATTTTTGAGTTGTTATGAAAATTTGAGAGTAATTTGAGAATTTAGGCGAATGGCAAACTTGTAATTACTGTGAACAGTGTCCACCGCCGAGGCTACACCGCCGGCGACCTTCTTCGGCGTTCCAGGCGCGCACGTGGACGTCCTCGGCTTCGCGCTGGCGCGGAGACATCTCCTGCGTGGCTTCCTTGAGCTTCTGAGTCGCGTTATAAAAACCAAAACGCCGTCGTCGTCGTTCTTCTTTCTTCTCTGTTTTTCCAGTCATCACCGCCGCAGCTCCGTCGAGCTTTTGCCATCGACCTAGCACCGTTGCCGTCTTAGCAAAGCATGCTCCAGCTTTGCCGTATCTTTGCGCATCCAGCCAACCCACCAATTCGGTTAGTCTTGGTCGGGAACTCGAGTTGCATCGTCTTCTTCCTCGCGGCCGGCAATTCCTCCGTCGAGCGTGATTCGCCGTGGCCAGAGCTATACGGTGCATCTTCGTCCCTGGTTTTGGCTGATTCTGTTTTGTCTTGATGCTGTAGTACTTAATCCATAGCTGGTTGCTCATTTTGATCACTGCAGTCGTCAGTACACCATCGCCGACGACGTGTTGCTCCGCCATGATCACCGAGATCGTCGTCACGCCTCTCCGTTGCTTCTCCGACCTTGCTCCTTGCTTCAACGTGTTCGGGGTGAGCTACTGGTGCTTCCTCGACCTTTTGTTTGACCGCTACCGGTCTGTAGTCGCCGGCGTAGCGCTGCCGTGTCACTGCGTCCGCCATGGCCGATGACGAGCTAGTGTAAGGCCATAATCAGTGCTAATAGGGACGTCAATCGATGCGCCTAGGCTTGGTGATCATTTTGGTACGTTGGCCGTCGCCGTTGATCTCATCGTCGGCGAGAAATCGCTGGTCAGAGCCGTCGCTGCCATGGTCAACGTCGGAGGTTGAAGATGACATGTGGGACCCGTTGTCAGTGACTCAGCGTTCAAATGATTTTTCTATTTTCAGATTTGAATGAATAGTGTCTATTTTTGTTAATTTTGTGTAGATTTATTTAGAGGTCCAAAAATTATGAAAATTTTTGTGTGACCTCTCTGTGATGTATAGTATTTAATAAAAATATGAAATAATGTTTTTAGTACTTTTTGAATGTGATAAAAATTGCTCAATTTATTAATAAATGGATTTCCATGATTTTTCCAGGCTTATCTATTTATCAAAAAATTATGAAATTTGTTTTGCCACTTAGTTAACATGTAATGAACATGTACTAAAATTTTGAGCTCAATTAGAATAAGTTGATTTATTTCATAATTTTGAATTAAATAATTAATTCATAAAAGCGAATAGTAACCTTTAATGATTTAGGTTTTTGTTTGGACTTTTGGATTGAGTGATGACCTTGGGTCATTAGTGATGATGATCCTTGGCAATTGATGTATGTGTTATGAAAAAGATTTAGTTGTTGACTTGCAACTGTACCGCGAAGGAAAGTTGTATTCAAATTGTTAATTTTGTATCCATCATCGAGCATCATATTTAGTATTCCGCATCATGTTGAACATGACATTGTTATTACATGTAGTGAACGAAGGTGAAAACGTGGTAGTTAATCAAGCTATAGAGGAGGTTAATCCATTTGTTGAGGTCGGATCGAATCCTTGTGTAACGTCGCAGGAGCCGGACTTTTCCGTCAACGAAGGCAAGCCCCGGATGCATACAACCCTACCTTGTGTTTTATAAATAAATTTCACTTTTGCTTTCCGTTACTGCATTAAGTAATTAGGAGTTAAGTAAAAGCCTAATTGTTGCATTACCACCCTTGTTATTCCATGTTTACCATATTACCAGTTTTAAATTCGTATATGTCTAGTTTTGCTTAGCTATGCGTAGAACGATGAAAGTCAGGTGACTACCTGCCACCTGCAAGTTTTAAACGGAACATTGGTTAACTTTGTTAGCATGTGATATGGGAATGTGGAGTAATAAATCTAGACCGGGCGGACTCGGTGTGTGTGAGCCACAAGACATGGAGGTCTTGTGAGCGGGTTCTTTCCGCCTGTGTCGATTAAGGCACGTCAGTTGTTGAATTGCATGAGGTGAGAATTTGTAGTACTAACCACATACTCCGGTAAGCCTGAACTTGGCAATTCTATTACGAGAATGGCTACTCGCGCACTGGGAGTGGAGAGATGGTGGGAATAGCGTGTATCCACGTGGCCATGGGCTGGAATGGTGGAGTACTGTGTTCTCGGGTGGCGCGGACCCGTTCTTGTTTTAGGGGATCCGAGGGTAGGTTGGTATATGTAGGTCGGGGACCTGCATATGTCGTGTGGTCTGGAATTCCCAGCTGGGCTTAATCGGTTCGAATCGTCGTTGCTCCTCGGTTAAGAAGACTCAACTCACTGTTCATTATCGTAGTATTAATAACTGGAACTTAAGAATGGTTGATGAAGGTGTTTGATATGAAGTTTCATGATCTCATTGCGGATCATGTCATCTTTGTATATGATTTTATGAAGTTTAAATTGTAGAAACAAAAAATTTTGTCAAAGAGCCTTTACGCAAAATAACTTTGATTATTGCTAAAACCATACCTTGAATCCCTGAGCCTGCATTACTGAGTTTATCAGTTAATATTTCGGATAAGTCTTGTTGAGTACTTTCGTACTCAGGGTTCATTGACCCTTGTTGCAAGTGAGCCTCATGAGCAGATCTGTTTTGGATCGTGCTGCATGACTATCGTTCGTTCTGACGATGAGAAGTAAATGTGTGATCCTTGGGCAGGATGTTTATTTTGTGTGATATGTCTATATTAATTATGCCACTCCACTACTACTATGGTTTGTAATAATTATCGAACTTAGTTTGTAAGGTTTGAAACAACTGGTTTGTAAACTATGTTATCATAAGACTTCCACTGTTTTACTCTGGTTTTGATATTTGAATAAATGTTGTAATACTGCAATGACTCTGTAACGTGATCCTGCTCAGAAATTGTGGATGATTCGGGGTTCCCCGAGGACACCCGACAGTCTTTTTAAGTTATTGGAAACATATGCATAAATGTCAAAGGTCGTCGGACAGTGACAGGTGCATGTGGGCCCTATAACTTAGGAGGTTCTACCATAGAATGGTATCAGAGCGATCGTTACAAGGTTTTTGTTGTATTGTTTTACAAAAACTTCAAAATGAATTGGGATGACTAAATTTAACTTGAAAATTTGGTCCAAATTGCTTCTGACTTATCTTATTTCTTTCTCACCATTCCCTATTTGATTAAAAGGTTTTTGTGTGGTGGAGTAGTAATTATACTATGCCCTATATAAAATAAATGTTGTTTAGGTGCATTATAAACTTTGATGTTTTTGTTCGTAAGAACGATGCATGCATCATGAATAATTCACTTGTTACTTCCTTCACCTCTTAGTCTAGAATTAAGTAGTGAGTCTGGTTGGAGGAATATAATCCATCTTAGCTACTTTTTGGATTTTGATCAAATGGTCTTCTTAGATTAAATTGGC